>NW_026606555.1:5147500-6347500 GCF_029890125.1 Rhinichthys klamathensis goyatoka
TCCCAATCAGAAATAACAGTTTTATGTCTCTGAACTATAAACCTCGCTTTCATATTGTAAAAGAAAGTCGGTCAATTATTTACAATTAACTATTCATTTCTACAAAAGTGATCTATAAGTTGTTGATATATTCTTTTAATATTTACATTAAAGTCCATTTTTATACTGAAATGAAATGAATATGAATTCATGTTTATGTTCAGTGATCACATATAAAATGCTTTTGTTCAAACGTTCTTAGCCTAACATTTCACAGGAGTTCAACATCATCATCATCATCACACCCATTTTCTATTAACCCATATACAAAACAAATGTCAGAAAACACCAGCTTTATTAAAGAAACGTATTCAGATAAAGCACTGAGTGAAGTACTGTATTTAGTATCATGACTACATAGTCTCTTACTGTATGGCTTTGTTAATATTCTGAGCAAAAAAAGTAAGGTTTTTATAGATATTACATATACGTCAGTTTAAGAACCTTTGGTATCAAGTTAACATAAAGGTTGCAGTGCTCTGTTTTACAGCTCATTAGTAAATATAAATGATGCTGAAGAGGCGTGTTTATTTCTGTGGTGGCTCAAGCGGCGGGACAGGAGCCCACACCGACCGCTCCGCTGACCAGCGCCGCGTCACTGAAGCTCACGGGAGACTCGTTCACAGACACGCTCCTCATGCAGCCGGTGTAGCCTCTCCTGCTGAGGAGACTGGGAGACAGCATGGAGGCTGGACAAGACAAAAAGGGCAAAACCATTTGAATAACATTGCGGTGAACACACTTACAGTAGCATTTGAAAGAAACAGCCTAAGCTTACATTATGTTCAGGAGTTATTTGACAGTTCCAGCTCTAAAATCTGATTGGATTAGCCAAATTGGAGCCACTTTATATTCTTGATGCAAAACAATGACACTGACATATTTTAAGATATACCAGTGCAAGTTTCATTCATTTCAAACATGCATTTTAGTCTGGTACTAGCTTAATCCTTATCTTTGAAACCAGGGGTATGTAACTTTTGGCCCACTAGCGGTAAAAAGAACATTTTTTTGGTTGTGCTTTGGCTTTAAAGACAGCTAATATAAAATGGGACCACCACTTTTGAAACTGTTGTAAGCTGGATTGCAAAAAGTGGCACCAAAAAGTACTAGGACTCTTTAAAATGTGTGTAATTCCATTAAAAAAGTATTGCATTTTAAAGATAGCACAAACACACTTTCAAGCTAAATGTTTAAAACATAAAACTTTCTGATGTTTCAAATAATAAAAAAAAAATACAATTATGGTCAGTATATTAGATCCTAGCATTCGGTCTTAAAGTGACGGCAGCCTAAAATACCTGTCTGTGTCATTGATGTTAATCAAACAGCAAAATATGTTAAATAAAGGTTAAATAAAACTACCTGAAAAACATAGTTTATTTAATTTGTAAATATCGTATTGTAACTCCTCGTGTCCAATTGTTTGTAATTTGCTTCGTTGTTCTGTTTTATATAACAAAAATAATATATATATATATATGATATATATCATTATCATGAAATAAAATGTCTCATATCATGAAATAGTGAAAAAAAGGGGGCCCCCAGGTTACTGTCCATCCCGTCCCGTATTCCACCATGACAAATCTGGTCATCCTATATCTACCCCAATGAAATGTTTATTTTATGAGTGGCCACTGTCTCTGAAAATTAGTGGTGACTGACCTGGAGCTCCTCCAATAAACACTGGAGCGCCGGACCTCTGCGCTGGTTCACTGACAGACGCCACAACGTGACTGACCTCTGAGTCCACGTCCAGATGCACCGCGGGACCATCTCTGATCACTGGAAACAACATTAACATGCTTAATGACGCCCCGCACCTGCCGCCTCACTGCCCCGCCAGGAGTCTGAGGCGCCACAACAGCACAGCTATCTACAACACATTATCTACAACTGAGCCAATCTTTAATGAGTGGTTATTTCTCTGTACAAATTGAGTCTTAGCTGGAAAGAAAAAAAGTAATTAGTTGAAAATGTAATATTTATAAAATAGTTTAGTTATAAATGTTGATGATTTAAAGGTAGGGTAGGTCGTTTTTGGTCTAAAAAACTTTTTCCCAAATTTGTTTAAACTTTCTATATATATCAATGCATAATTAAAATGTAAGTACTCTGATAAAAAGAGTATAAAAATCGAGTGACTCTAGACCGTTTAATCTGCACTAAACACAGCTCATTATTTCCTTCCGGGACGAAACAAAGGATTGGCTTAGGCGACTGTCACTCTCTCGCAACCATGGCAACACCCCCGCTGCTACATGCGCTGCCCACATGCGCGCACTCCTTTGACTCGAGGAGGGTAAGAGACTAGTAAGAGACACAATTACATGCAAAACACGGCGTATATGTTATGAATCTTACACGAAATTCACCTTCATCACAGTGTAACTGATTGTAATGGGAAAACGTGTATCAATGCAACCTGTTTTTAGCTTTGCTTTATGTTACTAGCTCGTTAACGAATCAAACTCAATATATTTTAAACTTTACCAGTATCGATATGCTAGCTTGATAGTGAGTACTAACAGCCATGTTAGTTGTTTATATTCATAATGATAAAGTTAGGTATTTTATTACATGTGAGTCTGACATGATGTCACTACATGCACTGCTCCTCTCCGCTCGGCGCTGGTAAGCGCGTCCTCCAGCTGTGAGCTGTCGGCATCGCGCGTTCATGTGTTTTGGGGGCGTGGTTTTGGAAGGAGCCCAGAATGGAGGGGGTGGAAGTGAATGGAGATAAGTAGCTGTGTTTATTACAGCCCTGAGAGGACTACAGACACTCGATTTTTATACTCTCTTTTCCAGAGTACTTACATTTTAATTATGCATTGATATATAGAAAGTTTAAACAAATTTGGCAAAAAGTTTTTTTTTTTAAATCCTACCTACAATACCTTTAAGGAAAGCACAACGTACGAGACTGATGGAATGATACATTATAACCATATAAAGTGTATGGATTGTAAGTCTCTACCTGTGATCTTGTGCCAGTTTCCATCACAGATTTCTTGTCTTGGAGACACATATGTGGAGAACTCACGGATACCATTATTCACCACGACCACCACCTACAAAAAAACCATCAAATCAGTCACATGACTTCCTATCAAATATCTCTTGCAAGAAGGGAAACACATGCACATGGCCACAATATAAACTTTTGCATTGCAGTTGTATTGCATATAATCATCCTCTAATCTCGGCTTCTTTGGTTACTGTTCTTCGCTCAAACAGCATTACAACATTTCCCAAAGAATCAATCCGAGATTTCTGTGAACAGTGCGATATTCAGTAAAATGTGCTCATAAATGAAATTATTCTATATTATTCTATATTACTTTACATCAATACAAAAATTATTTTTATAACAAGCACATTTGTATAACAAGTTAGTAACATTAATGAACTTTGGAGCAAATGTAGGTGTCCTTTTTGATCATGTTGAGAGTTGGAAAAGGGTTTGGAGAAGATTTGGAGCATGTATGTGTACCCTCCCAGGAGCGGCCAATGTTTTAACATATTTTTGGATCATTTCTTTATCATTCTTTTAAAGCTATCCAAACGGAAAGCCCTTCTATAGTCTTCCTTGTGGAAAATAAGTGCACTTAATTGTATTAAATGCACACTTACAGTGTTACTTACAGACTGTTTTCCAAGATGGCTCCTGTCTGTATGCGCTAACTGTACTGTCTGTGTAAAGTATCTTCTTATTAAACTTTCTATACACTTACAAAGTTCTCAATGCTTCGGTTTGCATGTAAGGACACTCATTATGCTGCCGTGTTAGTGTGGGGCTAATTTGAGCCTTGTTAATGGTATTAACTAGCGATCTCTTTTTGCTTACTCGATGCCCAATATACTAGCGTTATAAGCTAAACTGTTTTTAGAGATAAAACTCTTTACATTCGATTATCATGAAAACAAATCTCAGGGAACGATTTAGTCTGTACCAATGTGTTATTACACCCGAGGTTCATTTTGCACCGGAGTTCTCCTTTAAGCTTACCAAACATTTATTTCAAAGTGAACTATCCCTTTAAGTCCTATTTAAGTGGGTCAAACAAGTACCCTTAATTTCAACTAACTGCATTTAATATTAATTCAAAACTATAATACATTTTCATGTAATTGTAAAAACCATGCAATGAAGTGTCCAAAAACATTAAAAGAATGTAATTAACTTTGAAATGAATGTAAAGTGTATTATTTCTGTAATAACCACTCTTATTAAATGCTAAAGTATACTGCTTTTCTCAAAGGCTACCCAAAAAACTTGTCTTACAGCAACATTTCCTATTCTTGATTAGTCAGTAATCATTTGAAGGCTTGGCTCAGTGATAAGTTAACGATATTTCAAGGACAGAAATGTGGTCCCACAGCACGGGGTGTGTGTAATGAAACTCTGATGGATCTTCAGACCTGGCTTTGATAGATGTACAGGGTGAGATATTCCTTCTCTCCAGTGAAGACATGCAGTAGCACTCCTGACGCCACACGAGGACGCACCTCCATCACCAGCTTAAATCTTGAGCCAAAATCAAAGGAGTCATCTGCATGTCAGGAGAAGAACATCATTTATGTCAGCATATTATCCTTGGATTCGATTCTAACCGCAAGATGGCTAACACGTTCAGACAAGGAGACATCTGATTCTCGTATTCAGCCGTTTAGCTCTGCATGCTGGAATCGTCCTCTTGAGCTTAGCAGAGTTATGTGCATGTGTAACCCCCTGAACACCACACCAGGGCGTGAAATTTCTCTACGCACATTCAACAGCTGAAACTGTTTCCCAAGACCTTGAGGTCTGCTTAAATCTTCCCCAACCTCGGCAACAACCAATCGGATCGCTGTAGCGTGGCAACGAGGGGCATTTCACATTCCACTTCTCTCGCAGGACCCTCTGTCTGTCTGTGGCTCTCACTTTTGTGTTGAGTTTTTTTTTTTTTTTTTTTTTTTTTTATTCTAGTGCAAGTTCAGCATAAATTTCCATACTGGTTCAGATGTTTGGTTCTCACCATAATGTTTCTCACCAGCGAAACACACTAAGTCATTCTGATGAAGCTTGTAGACCAGTTAAGGCCACTGGTTAAGCAGATATTTGTTTGCCAAATGTTTGCACACACCTATCCTTTCTTTATCAGTACTAATTTCCACACTTTATAATAATAACAATATCATCAAAACTGTCAAATAACATTTCATTTTGTGATAGTTGTTCATGAGTCCCTTGCTTGTCCTGAGAAGTTAAACTGTTGATGGTTCTTGAGTAAATCATTTTCCAGTTCCTGCACATTCTTTGGTTTTTCAGTTTCTTTTGTAATTTGAATCCTATCCAACAGTGACTGTTTGATTCTTAGGATCATAAAGGACCCCTACACAACTATTACAAAAGCTGCAAGGATTTGCTGATGCTCAAGTTAGCAACACAATGCATTTAGAGCTGGGGGTGAAAATTTTTGACAAGGATGAAAATGTGTACATTTTTCTTATTTAGTTTAAAGATCCTATGCTCCCAAGATGTCACCCAAGATGTTCATGTCTTTCTTTCTTCAGTCGAAAAGAAATGAAGGTTTTTGAGGAAAACATTCCAGGATTTTTCTCCATATGGTGGACTTCAACAGTTTGAAGGTCCAAATTTCAGTTTCAGTGCAGCTTTAAAGGTTCTACACGATCCCAGCCGAGGAATACGGGTCTTATCTAGCCAAACCATCGGTCATTTAAAAAAAAAAAAGTATACTTTTTTACCACAAATGCTCGTCTTGCACGTCCACGACTTCACGCATTACATAATCACGTTCAAAGGTCACGCTTCCGACATCATTGTTTTACCTTTTATTGTTTATTTTTGTAAATGGCGTTTGACTTAGTCTTTGCATGTTTGCTTTGTTAACACTAGGTTTGTACTTCCGCCTACGTCACGTGTGACCTTTCAGATCAAAGTATATACATTTTTTTTTTTTTTTTTTTTTTAATGGCCGATGGTTTGGCTAGATAAGACCCTTATTCCTCGGCTAGAGCCTTTGAAGCTGCACTGAAACTGAAATTTGGACCTTCAACCAGTTGAAGTCCACTATATGGAGAAAGATCCTGGAATGTTTTCCTCAAAAAGCTTACTTTCTTTTTCGACTGAATAAATATAAATACTGAATAAATATCTTGGATGACATGAGGGTGAGTAAATTATCAGGAAAGTTTTTATTCTGAAGTGAACTAATCCTTTAAAACAGCAACCATTTACCTAGACAGCTCTACACATTCTGGGTATGATCTCAACCAACTTCATTAGGTGCATTCTGGGATGCTTTTGAAACACTACTGAAGGAGTTAATATAGTACTGTATGTATGCTGGACATCTCATGTCTGTTTCTCCATTTGATTTGTGTATACGTGTCAACAAAACTAATTCCAGCTAATTAATTAAACATATGTCACATATTGTCAGATCAAACCATTTTAAAGGTCATAAGAAACTACAAGAGAAAAGAAAATTCATTCGAGTGTGTCCAGACTTTTGACTGCTAGTGTATATCGGAATACACTAGCAGTCAATTGAGCTATTTGGTGAGAACACAGTCTCCTCTTTCTTTCTCAACACTAAAGCATTTAATTAAGAGAATTTGAGGGAGAGTAATAAAGATGCATAGTATGTTACCCAGCAGCACGTATCCTCCCTCCTCAGTGAAGTATGTCCCTGGTTCAGAGGGGCCCTCATAGCAGGGTGTGACCCCAAAACTGCTGGAGGCCGAGGTGAGCCAGCGGCCATTCAGCTGGAGTCTCCGCACGCAGCCAGAAAAGCTAGACACAGACGTCTTCTACAAAAGTACGAGAAGAATGAGAACTTCAGAACCTTATGCTTTTATAAAAGGTTTTTTTAACAGTCATCATTACCACAATCTAGTGCCAAAGAGGCTGATCATGACCCAACTTGTAATAACCAAATAGATCAATAAAAAGACATGAAATGTTGATTTGAGGTTTTTTTTTATGACGGGATAAGAAAGAATGTGTTATGTGCTATGAGAGACACGAAAAACAAAGAGTAGGAGAGTTTTGGCAGCAGTCAAAGTATTGATTTTGGCAGTCATTATATAAATTTTAAAAAACGGTTTAACTGTAGAATGTTGACATCAAATGACGTTTGACCGGAAGTTTACGAGCTGGCTTATCTTTATGCGGAGGTTCTAAAGAACGCTCCGTCCGTTGAACAATTCAAAACAATTATTCCACAGATCCATGTACAAAGATGCATCATAATAATGGAGGAATTAGCTAAATTCTGTTTAATTTTAGTTTAAGATCTCATTTTGAAATGTTCTCACTCAAACCACTGCTTGCTGCTGCTTTTAATACTCTTCTCCGCGCTTTCTAGGCGATATATCAGTTTAGAATTTGAATAAATATTTTGCTTGACCAGCAGCCACTTACACGCTGCAAAGTTTCGGGAGTGGCATCTGCTAAATTCATGAATTTGAACGATCATTATTGTCATGTAGGCCTATGCATGATTTTCTCCTTTCCCCCCCAAAAAATGAGTGGGCCAGTTCCACCCTGGCCCTTATGTAGCCTCGCCACTGGTGCAGAGAGATCGATTTAGACTAAAACTTTCTTTGATACAAAAATACACCCTGAGTTTTTGTTTTTAATGTTGACAATATATATTTTGTTAATAAAATCATTTAGTTCAGTTACAGTTAGAGAATAGTCACTACAATTAAAAACTGAACGTGTCTGCTTAATAAATCGTATGCTGAATGAGAGTCACAGCACAGATCAGCAGCAGGACTCAGATTTCATTAATCACGACAGTGAGGAGCTGACTGACAAGAAGAATATTTGGTGTAAAAGCGCCTATTTAAGCGAATTTGTCACTGTACTGTTTTGTTGTTGTGTTTCCATTAAGAATAATAGGCTACTGAACTCACAATTTCAGCAATCCGCCCCCGAACTGGCGCTAATTTAAAAGTGAAACTAAAATGCGCACGGCTGCAAGGGCATTCATAACTTAATTAATTGAAAACGCTCGCTCTGGTCCGCACCATTATGAATGCCCGTGCAGACGTGCGTATTTTACTTTCGCTTTTAAATTAGAGATTTAAAAAGCCCCCGCCGGTGATACTGGTATTACCGGTGTCGTCACATGTCGATTAACCGGTGGGTAAATATCCTCACCGTCACATCCCTAGTCACACCTGTCTTTAATTCCATTGACTTCTCTGTGTATTTAACCCTGTGCTTTTCAGTTGTTCTCGGCCAATCAGCGTACACTAACGTCACTGGTAGTTCCTACAGTGCTGGTTTAGACCCAACTCTGAAGTAGGAGCTAAATTAGTTCCTCCAAAAGCAGTTCCTGGAACTAAAATCGTTCATAGTTCCTGCGGTGCGAACAGGGCTTGACATTAACACCCGCCAACCCGCCAAATGCGGGTGCATTTCACCCGTGGCGGGTAACACAGTCACTCTCACTAGCCACTTTGGCGTGTTGAAGATTTGTAGTCTTGTCAAAGGACATCTGACATAACAAACGAATTGCAATTTGACACTATGCCACTACCACTCCCATGAGTACCACCTGCACATAGTTTAGTGTTTGCTCATTGGTCCATTCGTGAATCCTCTTGAACGACAACACTGCAAACAAGAAGACACGCGGAGATTAAACTCGCGGACTGTGCGACGAACTGGGCTGTTTTAGTCTGCCCTTAATTATCAACTTAATGTGATGATATACCGATCTTTTTTTAATAGCAGGAGAATCCAGACCACCGGCGTGTCTCACGCTCTCCTGCAGTGCCGCTGCGCGAGGGTGCGCGCGCCAAACGAACGATCATCACACGCGACTGGTCGCATACACACACACATCAACACAGCGTTCAGTCAGTTCGTGAGTGTGCATGGCCGATATTAAAGCAAAAATCATCTTCATGATTAAGGGCCACGGTGTAGGCCTAACTACTAGCAGGGCTGCCCTTATGTCACGTCATATCACAACTATCTTTCCAGAGTTAATTCTATGTTTTAATAAAATTAATCATGCCATGAAAGAAAGCAGGAGATGCGCTTGTGGGAATAATCTGGAAAATAAAGACCTGTAGGCCTATACTTGTTTCAGGTGGACATATCTCCAGTTACTCAGAGCTTCATGATGATAATTATTAAGTCAGAGCTCTGAGGAAAAGCTGATGCAAAACAAACAATCCAAAGTCCTATATAGCCTATATAAAGTTGTAATCCTGGTGCCTTAATTGTGGATTTTTTCTTTAAAATTATTATTTATTCTTTGCTCGTTGTTTCTAATGCAGATAATTGTTCTACTCTGTATTGCAGTATTTACTGCTGTAAAACAAAAAACAAACAAACAATGCAGCACTTTTATTATATACAATAAGAAGCTATTTTATGTGTGTATCTTAGACAACATGTTATCAAAAAAGGAGCTTAACAACCTTATCAGAGCTAATGATAATATTAGTTCATTTTAGCACGTTTTCAGCCCCATTGTCAATTTTAATCATATAAAACGTACAACAACAAAACTGTGGCTAGTAAAAATGCTGCGTGGCTAGTCATTTTGGAAAACCACTAGCCACATTGGCTAGTGAGCAAAAAAGTTAATGTCAAGCGCTGGGTGCGAACATGGCAAAATCCGGGTACTTCTTCCGCCAATAGTTCTAGGAACTATGAAAAGGTTCCTCCGGTGTGAAAGCCCCTAATGAGGGATCACAATACCTGAATGTTTTTCTTCGCCTGATCAGGCGGCACACCGCCGACATACAGAGGATCCTGGACAAGCATTGAGATGTTTCCGCCCGAAGCTCTGTCCTCTAATACAGTAAGACCGTCAATCATCAGTCTGCCCATATTTCCACTTCTGATAAAGATAATCTACAGAAAGAGAGAGAGAAAGAGACAGAAATGTCACATAAAAGGTGTATTAGAGACACTCTTATAATAGCCAAACTATTAAATAATTACAACTTATTTTACTTTCAAGACTGACAAATCAAACAACTGAAGTGAACATCTCAGCATTGGAAGGTGATCATTATCTGTGCAATTACATTTAGTGTAGCTAATGCCGCAGAAATGGCACGTGTTATAAGTGGACTTTAGTCATCCTTACATCATGCCACTGTCCATCACTGTACTTCTCTTTGGATCGGACTCTGACTTGGTCTTTCCCTGAACTGAATGTGAATACCAGTCTTCCATGAGTGAGGAACAGAGCCATGAAGTTCTCCTCAGACTCGTCAGCCAGGTAGAAGATGAGACCGAACGCTGAATGAGTTTTCAGAGATAGAGAAAAGTAAGATCTAAAAAAAAGAGATGGAAGAACAGAAAGCACTGTTATGTATCGCTACGTTCACCAATGCAATCCCTGTGCAGGATCAAACTGCATTTATGAAAAATGGGGGAATTTGCTAAGAATGATTGCGTCATTTGCATGCTTTTATGTTATTGCTCCACCACTGCTCTTTACGGTTCTGAATGCTGAAAGTACACTCGACTTCAATGGACATCATTCAAGCATCACTTGATAAATAACTGCTGATATGATCTAAAGACAACGTACGGTAGACAAACAGTGCTGAGGTTTGTGAATAAGGCACATTTTATAATATGACGAATTTGTATTGTAAGGAGCCCTTGATTTATGTAGCTATGTTAAGAATGGCATACTACCATATTACTCTTACTGTTTCTGCAATATATAGATAGATACGGTAGAAATATTAGTATTGTTTTAGCATACTCTTCCAAACACCACCAGGGACACTATCACTATCAAGGCTAACTGTAGTGGAATAATAAGGTAATATTATGGATATCCAACAATAAAATGTTTTTTCTTTTGCCAAAAACACATCTCAGATTGTTGTACACTATAGTGGTACATTCAGTGCAGAACAGATGTAAGCACACCCCTGTGCAATATCCACTGATTTGGCAGGATGGTGGGTGGTGAGTGAATAAGCAGGGTTTTGCATTGAAATACCCAACTCATTTAAAGACATGCGTCTACCTACATTTTTGCAAAAATCAAAAAAACTTACCTATTCATAGACATTACTGGCGCTTCTAGCTAAAATGAACACTAGTGGCAGTAAAACACCAACAAATGTAATTCCTTTTCACACAATTTAACATTACAGGGACAGATTATAGATGCATAGACTCATTTTCATGCATTTCCATGCACAATACCATGTTATGACCTTAAAACACTTTTACCGTAGCGCATGATTTGTAATCTAATACATTTTGACATCTGCATCACATAACCAGCTCCATATGTATGGCTTTTCTTACACAGTAAACTTGCTTTGTAGCTCACCTACAGCATTGCACTAGGGTACAAACCCAGCGAAACACAGCTAAATAGCTCAAAGACTTGTAAGCAAACTTCAGTAACTGTGTTTGCTTTTGTTAAGGTAGGGTATGGGGTTTAGAGTATAGTTTAGTGTTATTTTCAAATACAATAAATCAACCTTTTAGCAGCACTCACCGACACGTCATTTCATTTCTGAAGTGCTGCGATACATTCAACAATTGAAGGATTCATGATTATCTGTTCCAGATAAAACTGCACATGTTTTTAGTGCCACTCACTGGACATTTCGCTTTCAAAGTGTCGTGAAACATGTCGCCACGGGCATTTTTTTCCAATGAGCCTGGGTTGGAAATACCACAGTAACACAATTTTTTGGTAATAATATGTCGAGTTAATTCCACTTTGTACCATCAATACTCACTCATTTCTGATAACACTGGCAACACCTGTGTACTCATGCCGGCTGTGGGCTGATCCGCCGTAGCGATGGGCGTGACGGGTCACTCGTGGGTGGGAGGACAGGTAACAGGGAGCAGCTTCTGTCTCTGGAACATCCAAAGGATTGCCGAGTGGCAGGCTGGACTCATCCCTGCCCACCTGAGACAACAATATATTTAGGTGCATAACTGTGTAATTGTACACGGTATCCATGCATCTGTGTGTGCTGGTGTGTTGCACCTTGCGGGAGTGTCCTGGACTTCGTCTAGAGGACTCTCTGCTTTCTTTGTTGAGCAGAGCAGCGGGGGGTCTTTCCACCGGGCAGTCCTGTAGCGACGCCTGCACATTCTCACTGTAACGTTGGAAGTCTTCTGGCTCTATATCTCTATCCTGCCTGCATCACACACACTTACATAAATAACCAAGTCGAGTCCTACCGAACACAATTCCACTTTGTACCATCAATACTCACTCATTTCTGAAAACACTGAACAGAAATCCAGGCATTAAGTACTGATTGTATAATACCATGTTAGTTTGGGAACAGAGTCATTATGTCATTATGTATTGCTTTGTGTGCATTACAAGTGTGTGGTGAATCTTGAGCACTATTAGGAAATGATTCATTTTAAATTGTGTTATTACTGATATGAGCTCAAAATGAAAAATTCCAAGCAATTATGTTGCTACGGAAATAAAGTTTTGAATCTAAATCTAAATGTGTATTGAATCTGAAAATATGTTTGAGGTCCACCTGTGTTTTTGCAGAGTAAAATTGACTAAAAGTAACTATAAATGAAAATGATATGGCAAAATATTGAAGGATTTTTGCACTGATTTGGGTGAGATTGAGATTTCTGTAGTTATTACTGAGATTGGAGTGTGAATTTTTGAAGATATTACACATTGAAAATACAAGACTTACAGTATGTGATCAGTGCAGGCTGATAGATCGTTTACCTGCAATCTGCTAATAATCACGTCATTTACTACATGGCACGAGCTGATTGGCCTCTGTGATCCTGCAGCCAGTGAGATTGCTTGCTCAATATTTAAATAGTCCGGTTCAGTGTTCACTCGAGGCTAGTCCCGCAGCGCTATCAGAGTTCCTCTGAACCCCTCCACCTCCCCAGCTCCACCTGCCTAAATCTGCTATGGGACTTATATATGTCTATTCATGCAGCAGTAGCAGCATATCTTACATGCTCACAGTAGCGTGTCTGTGTATCTATAGGCTGTTGCAAATCCATACTTGCTTTCCAGCAGCGTGCATAGAAGATCTAGTCCGACAAGACCAAACACATTAACACTGTCATCTAATACATTAACTTGCTAAAACTACTTGGAGAGTTGGGTAACACTTTATTTTGATGGTCCCTTTTAAGCATTCTGTTGACTATATGGCCAGCAGCCATATCACCCTGTAGCCCAAGAATGGTTGCCCACTGAAGCCAAGCAGGGCTCAGCCTGGTTAGTACCTGGATGGGAGACCTTCTGAGAAAACGAGGTTGCTGCTGGAAGAGGTGTTAGTGAGGCCAGCAGGGGGCGCTCACCCTGTGGTCTGTGTGGGTCCTAACGCCCCAGTATAGTAATGGGGACACTATACTGTCAAAGAGCACCGTCCTTCGGATGAGACGTTAAACCGAGGCCCTGACTCTCTGTGGTCACAAAAAATCCCAATTTCGAAAGAGTAGGGGTGTAATCCCGGCATCCTGGCCAAATTTTCCCAGTGGCCTCTGTCCATCATGGCCTCCTAATCATCCCCATATATATATACCAATTGGCTTCATCACTATGTCTCCTCTCCACCAGTAAGCTGGTGTGTGGTGGGCATTCTGGCACAATATGGCTGCCGTCGCATCATCCAGGTGGATGCTGCACATTGGTGGTGGTTGAGGAGATCCCCCCTTCCATGTGAAGCGCTTTGAGTGCCAAGAAAAGCGCTATATAAATATAATGAATCATTATTATTATTATTATTATTATTATTATTATAAGTAACGTGCACCTATGTGTCAACTAACTCTCGTTAGAGTATTAGTTATTAGAGTATTAGTAGACAGTCTGCTTAATATCGGCTAACTCTTTATTGTGATGCTCCTCAACAGACATTAAACTGACTTTGCAACTACAGTACATGTACTTATTCTAACCCTAACCCTACCATTCTACTAATACTCTACTAACACTCTAATGTGTTAAAGGGACCATCAGAATAAAGTGAAATCGAGAGTTGTCATGATTAAAATGTTTTTAACATGTATAAGTAAGAGTGGAATTTATTAAGGTGAGGGTCTAAAGCATATTTACTAAAGCTGACTCTCATTGATTTAAGAGTCTTATTTCTTTTTACTTTTAAATTTTTACAAATATGAGGCAGCAATACTTAAACAACAAACAAAAAAATAATATCACACAATCACAGACATTGCTATCTGGAAGGGATTAGAAATCAGTTAGTGATTCTCAACTGTGTTTCTGTTGCTCCTTATACATTCATATTTTGAAGTGAAGTGTTGGAGGGCTTGGGGAATAGGGTTGGGAACCACCAGATCAATTACTCAGAGCATCCCTGTACAGTACATTTAAAACACAAGTAATTTGCTGCATAGCGGTTGTGTGAGAAAAGCACATTTATTTTAGTCTTGTTTGAAACAGGCTGTATACGTTACCTGCTAATGTAAGCGTAACTGATGCACCCGGTGAAATTCTGTGTGGAACTCGTAGGAGAGCCTCCATAGTAGAAGGTCTTTGGGACGTTATCTGACTGAGACGTGGAAGCCGGCTTCTTCTTCTCCAGCTTGTCTTTGTCATCAATTATAAGTTCATACCTGCCAACATGGGTAAATAGTTGATGTAACAAGTTTTTTACATATAAGGACACCTTGTTAACTTCAGAACTGCATCTGAGATAAACAAAATGCAGAATGTTTTTCATCAACAATAAGATGAGACAAAAGGATGCATCATGAAAATAAATGATTTTAATTAAAACTGCTGTTTACAAAAATATGATGAGAAATAATACCTATAAGATAATATGCACTAACAATTTTTTGAAGAAGAAAAATGAAAAATGTAGAGAGACCTGATTACCCAATACAAAGGGTCTTGTGCTTCTTATTCTTCCTTCTCTTCTTTGTAATTTCAGAATATTCAATATATGATATTATTGCACACGCTCAGGTTTTTACTTTAGAAACATATGTTTCAAGTGTAATAACAAAATATTTGAATACAATACAGTGTGAGGTTTCAGATGTTTAATAAATTTGCAAAGTTGTCACAAATCTGTTTATGCTTTATCATTATGGGGTATGGAGTGTAAAGTAATGTGGAAAAAACTATTTAAAGTATTTTAGCAAAAGGTTGCATCATATCAAAATTCGACTCAACTAATTTTTTTCTCAACTCAAATGATATAGCATGCAAGTAAAAGGGATTCAAATTTTGCTAAAATGAATGAACATAACATGGTAAAATATTGTATTGAATGATATTTTCATTTGTAATATAATTAACACTGAGTCACCAACTTACTTCTGATCGGTCACTGAGGCAACTAAGAAATGAGTCCGTCCATCATTGTAATTCTTCTTATGTGATCTGACTCTGGTTCCC
Source organism: Rhinichthys klamathensis goyatoka (assembly GCF_029890125.1). NCBI lineage: Eukaryota > Metazoa > Chordata > Actinopteri > Cypriniformes > Leuciscidae > Rhinichthys > Rhinichthys klamathensis. The sequence goes on from NW_026606555.1 coordinate 5,162,935, forward strand.
TTGGACTGGAGCACCACTGCACCATTCTCCAATGAGAGAGAAAACTCATCCAACTACAACAGAGAGAAAGACTGGGTTGATCTGTGACATCTGTGACCCCTCCTTCCCATAGCAAGAACAGTCTGCTGTGAAGGAAAAGCCTTGCAATAAAGCCTTGGATCTATTTTGTTTCTTAGTTTAGGATTAGCTTCTCCGCCAGTTATAGGTTAGAGACAGAACAAGACTTGACTGGGTAAAACACAGTAAATAAAAAGACTATACCCCATCAATGTGGTAGAATAGGAGTCCATTGGACTGTAGTGTTCTGAAGTTTAGTCCTCCCTCAAAAGACTGGAATGGTGAGATTTTAGCTGTAGAGCCCAGATATCCTTCTCCCGTGAAATAGGCCGTGCGGGACATCTGCAGGAAAAAGACAACCAGATATGAGCAAGTTCTTTCAAAACAAAATAATTAATTAATTAAAAAAGAAGATTTTTTAATACATAGTTAAACAGTGCAAAGACGTAATGGTATTCATGATGCTGAAAAAGTGAATACAGCCTGGCGAGCAGTCTCCTATCATACTTTCTTTTTTTTTTTTTAAAGACCAATTTATTGTTTTATCCATGCTTTATGTGGCCGCAGTTATGTTCTGTTTAGTTTTGTTTTCATGGTTTTTACTGTTCTTATTTCCTAAGTTCTTGTTTCTAGTTTGTTTTCATGGGTTCTAATTAAGTTGCGCACCTGGTTCTTGTTCAGTTAATCATCCCTGTATGTATTTAAGCAGCTCTTTTTTAATTATGTTTTCATATTTTAGATCTGTTTTCATGGTTTCCCAGTGATCACTGTTCTTATTTCTAGTTTGTTTTCATGGTTTCTAATTAAGTTGTACACCTGGTTCTTGTTCTGTTAATCATCACTGTATGCATTTAAGCCCTCCGTTCTTTCTGTTGAGGGTTCGGTGTTGTCTTTAGTTTATGTGTAGTGCGCGCATGTTTACTCCTGCTTCTGAGAATGCCTTGTTTGATTGAAGACTTTATATTGGATTTCATTCTGCGTCACACATTTTTGGATAACCGCATCACACGCATTACAGCATTTACATTAAGCAAGTAAACAACAAAAATCCAAAAATATATAATTCCTGTGCCATCAAAATAATTTGAATTATTTTAATAATTGGTAATTGGAATTTAAGAATAATTGGTAGTAATTTAATAATTTTGAATAATTTGCTATGAATTTAGAAGGGTGTGTTACATACAAATGATTCCTCAGGACAGCCACTGCTGATACCAATGGTTCCTGGCTCCTCCAAGAGATTGAAGTCCTTTTTCTGGAACTGGAAGCCCTTTACACAACCCTTCAATCCCACCAGGGATGACAGTTCTGGCCTGTGGAACATCCACATGGCCGGGTTCAATGTTGGAAATGAGTACTGCTAAGTCATTGGATCAGCCTCTCTACCTGATCTGTGCAGTAAGATGTAGCAAAGTTTCTCACCTCGAGAGCAGAATGCTAGAAGGAGCTCCTCCAATATAGATATCAGAGAATGGTAAGGGTTTCCTTTCACTTTCCATGGACTTGACATGACTTCTGTCCACTAGCAGAATGATTTTCTTAGAGTGATGATAGATCACAGACACCTGAGACCAAATTTACAATAGGGTGTTAAAAGATATGCATTGTGTTTAAAGATATGACTTGATGAATGCCCTGGAATTGGTATCAAGAAAGCATTACCTCATGATATCGAGCATCGTTGATCTGGAGTTTGGCCAAGTTACTCTCCATGATGACAGGACCATTAGTGAAACCAAAGTCGTACATCAGACGGAGAAACCCATTTTTCAGCTCCAGCACGAAAAAATTTGTCTGTGGAAACCCATCATGAATGCATCAATATATGCACAGAAAAACATTATTCATTTCACATAGCTGTAGGGTGGTAAGGTAAGGCGTCAGTGAGTAAGTTTGAATGCCTCATAATTCTAGAAAATTATGCAGTTATCATATGATCACACATAACATACAGCAGCCTGTGACTCAAAGCAATGTTTTAAGCTTTCAAATTCTTCACATAGCATGTCAAAGCAACCTTATCCAGGTCTCTCTCTTACAAATATGCGAAAGTATAAAGTATTTAGACCCCTTTTTTGCATTTTGTTTGTATTGCATTTGTTTTCATTATTGTCTTATGCTAAAATGCTGAATTTTTTTCACATCAATCTACACTCTGGCTCTAATAAACAAATGTAATTGCTATCAGATTGCACATGCTGTAACATTTCATGACTGAACTAGACATTTATGTAACACTTTGCAATAACGTTCCATTTGTTAACATTAGTAAACTGAAATTGAAAATTGTTTTAGAATTGTTTCTGATTGGCTGTCAATGTTTTTATTATTCATCAGCTGGAAAAAAATCTTTCTGAAAGTGATTCAAACAATATTGTTTCTCTGTGCCGTTATCTTTATAGTTGTGCTGCGGACTCTGCTAATCTTTTATATTTAGAAATATTTTTAAAACTATATATTTATTGTTATCCTTGGACTTTACTCTGAATGCCCCTGAACATGCTCAAGCACAATCATTTCTTCATACATGTACTTTACTTTTTCAGTTTTCCAAGAATCAGTCCAAACTAATTGAATAACAACATTTATAATGAAACTATATTTACCTCATTGACCATGAGGAATAGAATGCCGTTGTTGGCAACAGTACGAACTTCGATATCAAACCGAGTAACAATGCCAATTTTGCCTCTTCTCTCAATGTTGTTGACTAAAGCAAAGCCGCTGCCATCAAACAAATAACTTGTCACACGACTCTGAGAGAAAGCCAACTTATGCCTGGAAAAAACAGAGAGATTGCAATATATAAATACAAAGTGCCAACTTTGACCTCACTCAAGCTTAGGAGAGAAAGATCTCAGAAATATCTGACATTTAAAGGGAAGAAATGCAAGAAGAAACACGACAATAACAATATACAGTAAATGAGCTATAAAACACAGTTATAGATCTAGAGCTGAGCGACACATACCTAACATACTAATTTGCATATGTATTAGGCTAATGATACCTGAAATTCTCTGCTTCCAAATTAAGTAGGTAGAAGACCATATATATCACAATATTGCTGTGATGTATTTAAATATAAAAACCTTAAAATATGTCAATAAAACTAACAAACATTTCACACATATTATATTTGTAAATACATATTTCAAGCGGGCTGGTGAAATAAAGTGACAACTACATTTAGCTAATATTTGAATGCAATCCTTAAGAGAACTGTGGGATGGGGTGCCGGATAATAGTAAATGGCAAACCAAAATGCATAAAGTGAATGTGTTTAAAGCATGAATGGATGCAAGGAAGGTTTACCTGGGACAAGGCATTGATGCGGCAACATCCATTCTGTGAAGTTGCTTAAAGTTGTACAGACTGATGATATCACTATTCAAAGTCTCTAACTCGATGCATCCAACAAAAGGAGCCAAGCTTAAAGCTGGAGGAATCTGGAAGAACATGAGGACATTTCTGCATAAGAATATGTTACAGTGACAAAATTATTAAATCATATTTTCCATTTCCCCATTTTTATGACCTAACTGAGACATTATCTTAACAGAAAATAGATTTTTGCACCTTCACATCAGGAGGAACTCCTCCTACAATGAAAATATTGTCTTTAGGGTCAAGGTCAAACATGGAGTCTGTCCCAGCCCCCTCTCCTTTCTGGATGAACTTCTGCTCTGCTGTGGTGTCTTGACTCGGGACGGTCAGAAACACTTTACCATGGCGACCCAACCTATCAGAAAGAAGGGTAAAACCAATGATTATAGATATATTATTCATAGCAAAACTAAAACTAAGTTCTATATACCAATATCGGCATGGTCTTCCCTTGGCAAAACATTTAACATGCATTTGATGAAACCTAGCAAGAAAAGCTACACAAATTCACTTTCCTTGGGCTACGTACACACAGAGTTTTGGGATTGAGGCACGACTCTCGAATCGTCCTGTTCAGCTTACAGTAGCTGCTCGCATACAGTTTGTATAAACACATAACTTAAGTCAAGCCCCTTTTCTATTCTCGCAATAGTGACCAATATCCCCCATAACCACAACGAAAAAAGTTAAATGACTCTGTGATTTATTTAAAGCTGCAGTCCGTAGTTTTTCCTCTTTGTCGCCATCTCTGTTTGAAATCTGAATTATCAACTTTACGTGGGTTGTGCCTCGGCACGGCACAGCGCGGATGAACACAATGTTTTGAGGAGAATGTGCGGCTGTCAGTCGCCGCGCCGGTGTCGATACTGGCGTTCGCAATCACAGATTATTCTTTTTGGAAGTATGACCAACATAAGAGTTTTCACCGGAAAATGTCATCTGAACAAGTAAGTAACTTACACCTTTGTTCTTCTGACCAACTAAGGGGAAAAAAGCATTGCAGTAAATCACGCTGATTAAATCTAACGATCGCTTATCATATCACGTCAAACCGTGCAAATTATACTTTGTTCTCAAATTGTTCATGTTAACAACATCAGCATTGCGTGACTACATGTAATGTCCTTCCTATATTATCCTTGTTTTCGCATGGGCCGGTTGCAGTCTCTTTTTTTCTGTAGCCACTCCGAAGTCCGAACGAAGTTTTACAACACGTGAATCTGTTGTCACTGGTGATTGTCGTTTGAACCTTTCTGGATCCGCCATCAAATTAATAAGTTTAATAAGTGCTGTGAGAAAAGGCTATAAATCTCCACCTCCAGCATCCTCACACGCAATATAGCCTATAGCCGAGACTCCTCCTTTATGTGTACAGATGTGACGTAATGACTCAAAGACATGCTCAAATTTCCCGCGGAAATCCACCAGTACCACTGGAACAACATACATCTCTACAATAGTATTTTTTAACTTGACACCATAGTGTTGTGCAGAACATATACTGGCTACTGACTTAAAAAAAAAAAAATTGTAGGTTAAATTAATTTTTCCCTTGCTTTTTTTTAGAAAGACATCACAATATTTATAGTATATAACTAAATGAAACATTGACAAATAAAATGTTCTTAGCTTTATTGTAAGTGAAAATTCATATTTCATATTATAGCTAATTTAATTTAGTTAAATTAAGTTACAAAAAGCCAAAAAAAAAGATAAATATCTTGACATATATTAAGTAACATTTAGGCTTATGTTTAAGAGAAAATAGATTAAGGATATATCGTCAGTTCAGTGTGGCTTATTAAAACTGACACAACATTATTTAATAAACAGTTCCAACAAGTTCATTAGTGAAATCTTGAATAACCGACAGTGGCTTTAATTTTTTATTTTTATATTTTTTTTTTCGTGTGTATTTTGGTGTAATTAGAGAGCAGCAGGATGCAGCACGGGTGGAAAAGAGCAACTGGACCTAAAAGCTTCAGACCTTATTTTTGTAACTGAAACCTCTAATGAAAAACTGCTCTGTGTGAACAAAACATTCCTGGAGCACAAGTTAACAAATCTTATTCCTGGAGCACAAGTTAACAAATCTTACTCTCAAAATGTGGGTCCAAGTCCTGAACATTTGTGCGGTAACTTTATTTAGACATACACACATAATTGGCTGCTGTGTGTGTGTGTTTCCTAGGTTCCTAGGTTTTTTCCTCTTAGGTTTCTTAAATAAAACCATTATTTAAGATCAGATGTTGAAAGCAGTTATTCTACCTCTCCACTTTAACAAGATTGAAGACAGGAGGCCAGGAGCTGACCGGCTTTGAACTGAGTGGAATCTCCACGTCCTCTCCTCCCAGATTGTACACATAAACCAGATTATCGTTCTTTATGGCCAGTCCCATGTAGTCCTTACGCCCCTGCACACACACACACAAGTAGAATCGACATTTAACAACACATTCCATTGCGAGAAAAAAAGTTAAGTATTTTTATAGCTCTTTTTATTGAGCCATTACATTTATGATGCAGATGTCCTGTGGTTTGGAACCAAACATTGCAAAGGGGGAAGATGGAAAAGAACTTGGGCTTGAGCCAACAACCGAAAGAAGTGTAAAATCAGCCTGATTAAGGAAGGAATTCATCATGTGTGCCTGATGTAAGGTTTTAATTAGCCATCTTAATTAAAACTTTGACCCGCTGTAAACTGGGCAAAGTTATAAAGTATAGAATGAATTCTCAATTTCGCTGAACAGTTTTATTATTACCTCATCAGCTCTTTGAATCAATGATGGTTTGTTGAAACCTGAGAGCAGACTGACAGGACTGGTCAACAGCAGGCGATACGGCGTTTTTGCATTTTGTATTTGCATTCCATTGCTGTTTTAAAATAGTTTTTATTTAGCTACATGCGATAGACTGTCTTCTTTGGCGTGTCTCACTGCGCCATATTTTTAAAAGCAAAAAAGCTTTCAGCTCACCGCATTTCATTCTGTGTGAACACCTGAACTATAAACGCTAAATCTAGTACAGCCAGCACAGCGCCCACAGAAGGAGGACTGCATCATTAAATAAGAGATTTCGTTACATTCTCAACAAGACACAAATAACACCGTGGCAAGGGAAACGTCATATGAATCATTATTGGCATATGTTATTACTGACATGATTTAGAAATTATGTTTCAGAATTCGTATTGACATGCTAGTGATGTCCGTTTATGAAGTGTGCATAAACGGACACCGCTGCCGGGGCACCGCTGGCAGCAAGTGTTGTTTTATACGTGGTGTGTCCGTTGTTTTAGCATCTGAATCACTAAAGGGAAAAAAAGTGTAAAAGCGAAAATTTCCCATTTTGCAATCAGTTTCTGAGTGCTAGGTTGAGAAAATACAGCAGACTACAATAATCTGGCAGACTACAGAATCACGTCACCACTGGAATGCAGGCACCAGGATTAGTTCACTTCAGAATAAAAAAATTCCAGATAATTTGCTCTCCCCCACGTCATCCAAGATATTCATGTCCTTCTTTCTTCAGGCGAAAATAAATGAAGGAATTTTGAGGAAAACATTCCAGGATTTTTCTCCATATAGTGGACTTCAATGGGGTCCAACAGGTTGAAGGTCCAAACTGCAGTCTCAATGCAGCTTCAAAGGCTCTACGATCTCCATTGAAACTGCAGTTTGGACCTTCAACCTGTTGGACCCCATTGAAGTCCACTATATGGAGAAAAATCCTGGAATGTTTTCCTCAAAAACCTTCATTTATTTTCTACTGAAGAATGAAAGACATGAATATCTTGGATGATGTGGGAGTAAATTATCAGGATTTTTTTTATTCTGAAGTGGACTAATCCTTTAACTCATATTTCTTTTATACAACAACAAAAATAAACAAGAAATTAAGTAATTTACATTTTAGACACAGTATTGCAAGTTACTTTTTTCCCTTTTTTCACTCTGCCAATAGCAATGGGATCAACTGTTTCATGTATCCAACAACAACACAGTTATTGTGTTTAATTCCTTAATGAACCAGTGTTTGAGTGAATGATATATCCCCTCCCCCCTTTCGGACCCAGTTTTCTAGCTAGTGCTCACTTGCTTGTCTCCGAGGTAAAGTAGGAAGCGATCTTCTATTGGGTCTTTGTCTGGGTCCACTCTGATGTAGAAACTGATGGACGTGACCGCCTTCAGCTCGTCTAGGTTGGAGTAGGGATGAACCTCTACGGCAGACTGGCCGTTAAACTTCATGGACACTTGCACCTGCAATTATAGGGAAAAAAGTTCACTTTTGCACTTAGAGGCCGAAAATGTAACTAGCAATAACATGGCGGTTTAAGATTTAATACAACAATATTTTTAGTCAAAGGGTAAACTCAACAATACTAGTCCAAATAATGCAGTAAACAGTAAAACCAGTAAACCGTGGGGAATTTGCAAGCTGTGGTTGAGCAGCCTGAGAATAGCCCAGCATTTAATTTGTTGCAGTATAATAATAATTTAATGCCATTCCCAATTAAACTTGTATGCCATGCACTTAAATTATTTGTAAATACACATATTTGTAAAGATGATGGTGCAAATTATTAGTACATTTGAAATATGAATTACTATAAAATAACACACTACAGTTAAAGTCCCCCTGTGGTGAAAATCCAGTTTTTAATGTGCTTTAAGATAAACCATGTGCAAATTCATAAATCAACAGCATTGCTGAGTATTTTCTCCTTAAAACTGCAGTGAACCACAGTCTCAAAAACATGGTTTGAAATCGCTGGTGTTTCTGACGTCACAAACTACCTTGTAACCAATCAGATCAACGTGTGATTGTCAACGAGTTGATCTCTGAGCTGCTGTGAGTGAGTGGAGGCGGGGCTCATTTGCATATTCACAGTTCCGTGTATAATAAATAAAGCAAGGGTGTAGTTACATTCAACCTATTTTAAGGCATGAAGAATTTTTTTTCAAGGATTTTTTTTTTTAAATATGTAATTTATGTTAGTTTAAACATCAAAATAGGTGTACTTTAAAGCATGACAAAAAGCATTCACCATTTGGTATCCAATACTTTTGATCAAAGAAATATTAGCAACCAAAGATACATTTAAACCACCGTTGATAGAGGTGCTGTGCTTTGTTTAGGCTGCAAAGTTGCTTCAGAATGTTCTCCTGCAGTGATGCTTTTTCCACTTAGTATGAGCCTCTTTAGGCTTGTTTTTTCATAAAGTGGCTCATATTTAAAGCACTGGAAGGTGAAATAACAACCAAAGTTAGCTGTGTATGTGGCCTTTGTGTCATAATTCTTTTAACAGAATAACCCTTGCCTCAGTTCCTGTTTCTATGGTCAGAGCAACTTTTTGATCGGTGCATCTCATGTCTGGATTATAAGTAGTTCTTCACAGAGAATTTTGTATAGTTCATAACAGAGAATCCAATATCAACTTTTGGTAGGTATATGTTGAAAGGCTTATAATTGAAAAATTCTAAATGTGACTAAATCTATGTGACCTACAAGTGGGTCAGCCAAAATGATGTGTATGTTTAATGCCTGGTGTACCTTCTTTGCGACACTGCGGGCCTGTGCGATGAGTTCTCTGATTTTTATGATGTTTGTGGAGACATTATTCACAGGTTTTTTCTCTTCAACCACACGCAGCTTGTCAAGTAGCTCTGGCACGATCTCTGACAGGTCCTCAACTAAACACATACAAATACACACACGCACAGAGAGAGAAAGAGAGTGAGTAAGAAAGCATTAGCAACAATCTTCATGATCCTGCAAAAAATCACACAAAAAAAGCCAACATGCACAATATCTCTGTTCCAAAGAACTGGTCATGGTCATGGAAATACAAGTAATTCATCTGGAATGCTCAATCCACCTTATTTTTCAAAGTAGAAGTAAACTATTTCCTGTGAATTTGCAAGATTTCCTATTCAAAATAAAAACAACCCTAGGTATTTATTTGAAACAGTGGTTAAATGAACGAAAAATAAAGCTTCAACCCCATGCGTTTCCAAGCAGCACAGCAGTGATGACTTTATGAACTTCTTTACTTTCAAGATTGATAATATCAGGGAGAAAATTATAACTATGCAACCGTCTACCACAGTATCGCATCAGGCAGTGCATTGTAGTCTCACAGATGAAAAATGCGATTCATTCATTGCTATAGGAGAGGAAGAATTGTGTAAACTCGTTAAATCATCTAAATCGACAACATGTATGTTAGACCCTATACCGACTAAGCTATTGAAAGAGATGCTTCCAGAGGTCATATATCCTCTTCTTATTATTAATTCATCTTTGTCATTAGGATACGTACCAAAAACTTTTCAGCTGGCTATGATTAAACCGCTTGTTAAAAAAACACAACTTCATACAGATCATACAGAATTAGTCAATTACAATTACATGCTTTCGTTTTATGAAAATCTCACACAGTCTATGCTCACACACTGTCATTAAATTATGCAACATTTGACTTAACCAACAAAGCTGCATGTTATTTGCATAAAGCAAACATCAATCTGCGACTTTAACTTTTCAGGTCCGAGTCCTGACATTGTAAATGGATGTATAGTTTCTATATATAGAACTTTTCTGTGTTGATGGAAGTCTACCATACCCGCCTCGCCGGCAGACAGAACAGTGCGGTCAAACGCTGCGGCAGAATACACCTCCTTTTTCATGTTGCCGTCCCACTCCTCCACTCTCTTCAAGATAGGTGTCACTTTCTGCAGCACTTCAGCAGAGCGGTTCAGAGTCCCCTCAGCCACTTCCTGAGTGAACTGCAGACGTCTCGCAGTCCGGTCTAGAAACACACAAAAAACACACTCATTCGCAAACGTGTATTATAACATAAACATTCAAACATGCACATACACATATATTGTAAATGAAATGCTAGTGTAGAAATACAACCCTATAGAACTCTAACAAGAGCGGTCTCAAACTTGACTAGAACTCTTAGTGAACTTTATGGTCTAATTTAAAATCATGGTTTCTAGTTTAAACCTGTTTTTAAACAGATACTGGCTAGCTTTACTAACTGCAGAAATTATTGATATTAATATTATTTATTAATTAATTAACAAGACCTCAATGTTTATTTTTGATGGGGTTTTTTTAAATATGCATAATATTTTCTGTTATGTACTAAATAATGAATCAAGTTAGAACATAACAGAAAAGATTAAGCATATTTCAAAAAGACATCACAATAAACATTAAGGTCTTTTGGAATTGTCTTTATTTATAGTAAGCAAACTAAATTAATCATTGACTAACAAAAATGTTTTTAGTTTTATCTACAAATACAGTCCTGGTCAGAATTATTGGCACCCTTTGAAAATATGATCAAAAATGGCTGTGAAAATAAATCAACATTGTTTATCCTTTTTGGTCAACATTAAGTAACATATTTGCGTGTATCTAAAGAAAGTATGGTATACTTAGTTTATACGGATACTCCGGCAACAAAAAAGCTGGAGAATGCCACACAAACAAAATGTCAGAAATTGTCAGTAGGGGTGTTTAGCCTTACACACAGCAAAATCCCCAGTGTTAAATTAACACTGAGAGTGTGAATTATATAAACTCTGAGCAGAGTGTTAAATGAACACTGAAGATGTGAATAAATGAGTGATGATTGATCATTAATGAAGACACCTGATGTTAACAAGCAGAATCACTGAAGGAGAAAACCGGATTTTTTGAAAGTTGAAAGTCACCCTTATGGTGATCGGTGTTTGTGTTAGTTTGGCTTGTGACCCTCAAATTATTAACTTTAGATTTAGTCTGGCTGCTGTACAGGAGTTATAACAGCCAGGTGAACAAATAGATGACACTGGTAACCATAAAGGTGACTTAAAAATTCCGGTTTTCTCCTTCAGTGATTCTGCTTGTTAACATCAGGTGTCTTCAACAATGCTCAATCATCACTCAATTATTCACTTAATTATCTCATTAACTTTAACACTGCTTCAGTGTTCATTTAACACTCTGCTCAGAGTTTATATTTTTCACCATCTTAGTGTTCATTTAACCCTGGGGATTTTGCTGTGTTGTTCGAGTTGGACACTGATGGAGAGACTCAGGAAAAAGTTAAGACTTTTAGACTGAAACATGGCTTTTCTGAATGGTTAGTGGATATCTTTATATAGTTGTTTTGGAGTTAAATTTATTTAATTCATTGAATCTAAAAATCTTTCAGAAACAACTTTTGTGCAAATCCTGAGTTAAACTGACCCCCGTTTGTGAAGCAGTCCGTCGTAAAATGAGTGTGCATCATTGCGCATCACGTAAGAGTAGGGGGAAATCTGGAACCGCTCGTTTGGAGAGACTGTTTATGATTTATGGGAATAATAAAAAAAGGAGTGGGTGGATCTTTACATTTTTAGGCTGGTTGTTTACACACATCAGTGTTCAAACACCTTATAAAAGTGAATTATGCATAATAGGTCCCCCTTAATGTTATCCTCAAATTTCTGACTCTAACTTTTTTATTTCTAAGAAGAGAAACAATATCAAGAGTAAAGAAGATATAAACAGAAAATGATAAATGAAAGAATTCAAAATCAAACTTGGCAGAGCTAACCAAATACAGAACCAGGAAAGGCAGAGATGCAACTAAAAAAAGTCATTGTACAATTTATTCGGTAACACTTTATTTTAAGGTGCTTGTAATAAGCAGTAATTAACAGTTAATAAGACACTTATAAGACCTTATAAGATGCATATAAGATGCATATAAGCATTAACTAATGATAATAAATAAATTAAATTAAATAATAAATTTCTCAAGTATCAATACATTGCACATTTAGAACAGCCGAACAAACATAAATGGTAACACAAACTCCCAGGCCCTTAAAAATTGACCTTCCCAAGAGGGAGTAGTTTCCCTGATCTCTTCAGGGCCTGGACCTTTAATTAACCCTTATATGAAGTAGTTAATGCTTATATGCATCTTATATGCATCTTATAAGGTCTTATAAGTGTCTTATAAGGTCTTATAAGTGTCTTATTAACTGTTAATTACTGCTTATTACAAGCACCTTAAAATAAAGTGTTACCATTTATTCTTGCCTTTATGAATTGCATTGATGTCACTGAGGATCTTAGCTATTTTTTTAGAGGAGCTATCCATCATCTCATTGGTCTCTTCGATGTATTTCTTATTGTCGAGGACTGTGGATACAATGTCTGCAAAAATAAAATAAAATGGACTTAGTTAAATCCACAAAGTAGGAAAAGTGAGAAAAAGCATTCTCTCTGCTTTACCTTTCTGCTGATAGTCCAGGGTTGAGGCCTCTGTTAACACACTGTCACTCTGAGAGCGCATGAGGCTCAGTTTAGCGTTTAATCCGTCAATATCCTGAGAGAAACATCAGGGGACACGTCAAGTAAACACATTAACCACCGTACACAGAGATGCATTAGCGTTCAAAGGTGTAGATTCAATACAAAAATGATAGACGTACATAAAACAACACTCCTATGATATTTTGAAGAAATGTGATGATGCTGTGAAGTACCATGCAAATAATATGGTAATCATTCAGTACTGTGGTACTATATATATATATATATATATATATATATATACAGTATATACCATGGTATTACAATCTGTTCATCATAATCACTTTTCCAACTTTTTTTATTTTTTTTTATTTTTTCAGGAAATTGTAAGCATTTTGTTTTTTTATATTTTGCAATGAGTTAATTAGTAATAGGAATCAACGTATTGATATACTTCCTACTGTCTTCAGTAGAGCTGCAATAGTGGATTCAAACTTATTTCATAATAAATTAACTTTATAAGTTATTGAACTGAACTGGGCTGAATAATGACACTATTGCTACAGTATACAGCAGAATCTGAACTTGAATTTAGCATCATTTATTACCTTCGTGTTTAATATCGTGAAGCTGCTTTGAAACCATTTCTATTGTATAAAGCGCTAGCAAAAATAAAGGTGACTTGACTTACGGCATGTGTAGTGCTGGAGATGTTGAGAGCAGTCAGGCCAGTGATGTTAGCGTTATCTATGTTTTTGACGATATTGTCATACACATTCAAGGCGTTCAGGGCTTTCTGCACGCGTCCATTTGCATCGCTTCCTTTCAGATTACTAAAGGAGAGATAAGAGCAGCCATTGTCATGTAAGTGATGCTCCTATGAGCTTTCGCCATTTCATGACAGTCATGAATGAGAGTACATTTGAAATATCATACAGATAGAGAAATAACATTGGTCATTTCTGGTTTGAAACTCACTACTTGAGTTCTTCAGCATGTCTCTGCAGATTGTCAGCGTGATCCTCGGCTCTCAGAACTAGTTCTCTGTCTGACTGAGACATTTTCTCTGTCTTTCTCTCCAGTGACACACGAGCCCCATCGATTTCTGCATGCTGTTCTCTCACATTCTATACACACATATTCAATAAAACAACAATTAATATCATTGAGGTTTAAATGAGTCATTGGCAGTTAACTGGTTATGTTCTTTTTATGTTCTTAAACTTCAATTTAGGGATGGCACGCCGTTTCTTTGGTTTGAGCTTTTATCCTTGTGCATAGATCCAGAAAAAAATGATAAAAACAGTCAATATTTTGAAACAGTTTAATTACCAAGGAGGTAGCATAAAGCAGCAGTGAACAAGAAAAAAAAATCAAGCTAAATATATCTAGTTTTGTCCCATTTAATGGAAAATGGTCAATAGACTTTATAAGTATAAAATATAAGTGTAGTAGAGTTGAAAATGATATGGCCTTTTGGATATTATTTCTGTTGTAAGACTACATGCAGTAGCCTACAGAATATGCAGATATAAAGTTGATAATAAAGCAGATTTACCGTGATCATATCTTCCACCTCAAGGACAGTCAGGTTTGCCTCAGAGATGATTTCATCAGCCGTAACAATAGTTTGATTGACAATGTCATAGATGTCTTTTAGTCGCTGCTGCTGTGCCTGAGTTAAAGTAAATGAAATATTTCTGACATCAATTCACAATATAAACATTACATTCACTCAGTGTGTAGAGTCAGTTTACTCTGCGGTCATATTTGCAATGCATCCCAGCAGCTGTTTAAGCACTCCAAAGACTCAAGACATTGTATATGGCAACACAGATTAAGACTAATCCTGCCGACAGCAAAACTGACTTACAGCCCAAATAGCCAATCAAATCAGTGCGATGATAAGGCTTCTCAACATCATGGGAAAAAGGTGTTGTTATGGTACGTGTAAATCAAATATTAGATATCCATAGGCTAGTGAATGGAATTTCTTCTGTTCTGTTCTGAAGGCACTGTGTGTGTTCACTACTCACTAGTCCTAATGTGTGTGCACTAACTTGGATGGGTTAAATGCAGAGAGCAAATTCCAAGTATGGGTTACCATACTTGGCTTTCACGTCACTTTCACTTTTGCCAATGACCATTAAGTATGAGCAGGTCAGCGATGTGATCTGACCCTGTCTCGAGCAGTCATAGATGCTGCGATATTTTCAAACCTGTTTGATTTTATTGCCACGTGATCTTGTAGTATGTGCAATGCATCGACATGGTGGAACTAATCCAGCCAATCACAGTGCAGATGGTATAAACGGAAAAATCTCACAATCATTTGCGTGAATTTCTCGCTTGAATTTATGAGAGAAAACTTTTTTTTGTGTGCTTTTGTTTGGAACTGCCTCTTGACCAAATGTCTTGTAATTTGTGCACCTCGTCGGAGTCGCCCATTTTAAGGGCTGTGTAATGTACTTTAAATAACATTACAAGTAATCTCAGAAAGATATCAGCTCTGCTGTTGTTCGTAAATACCAGTAGTGATGTTGTACAATGAGGACGTTGTCACGTCGCCGGAAATAGAGTCATCAGTGTCCTAATGTGTAGTGAACCAGCATCTTTACTGTCCTTAAAAGTCCCTGAATTTGTGAGCACGATATACTGATTCACGAGCTAGGGTGCTGATTGAGACACACCCTTACAGTCCTAAAGCCTCACACACTTTCCCATCGGACGCTCCCCCTTAGGCCGTCCCGTCCGCTCCCGAGAGCTCTACCATGGCTGATGAGGCCCTCCCGGTTTTTCCTATGTTCCTTTTATGACATGTCGATTTATTGAAACTTTGGTAGATTTCCCCTTGTAATTTTATTTATACAGTTTTATATTTAGTATTTCAACATCATAACCTCATACAAAGACTTGTGCTTTGTTTTTTAGTGATAAACTACATTTGAAGTAATTTACTCCACAACCAACAAGTAAATCAATGAGCGAGCCAACTTGTGATGTCATAGACTAGTACCCACCCTTAAAAAGGGATGGGCGTGGTCAAGTAATTGCAGTCGTAAGGTCAATTGACCTATCGGTAAGCCCCGCCCCCCTTAGTTACTGTTGCGAACTCAGACAAACAAATGGAGTTCCTAACTGTCATTCGACAGCTGTCGGTATGAAAACCTTGTCCTAAAATGTTTTTGATACATTTTGGAAACAGAAGGACCATCTCTTATCGAGGAGCATTCAAGTGGGACTTAAATATGCCATGGAGAGATGTATAAAAGATTTTAAAATAAATATGGTGGGTAACAAGATTAATTTGGAAGTGAGGGTTTACAGATCACAATGAAAGCGGGAGAAGCCTCATGTTATGGTCATCACGATTGCAGAAAAACAACATCCAGGATCAACACGGTTCATATATCGCAGGGTAAGATTAAATTAATTTACATTTAACCAGTTTAACATGGAGAGGCACTGAAATGTAGACCTTCGTTTATGTGTTTTTTGACCTACGCTGTACATGACCTGAGGACAGTTAGCTATTTAGGTTTGTACGTTAGCTTGGACTCTAATACTACTAATGAGAGTATGACAACCAGAAAATGAATGTTTTCATCTTCATTGAGATTGGGGTTGAATCCTTAGGGAACCAGGTTACTGCGCCCACATCAGTAGATTAATACACAGCTTAATCCAAAGCAGACATTTTGCTCTGTCTTGTTTGGGTTTCGGAAATAATTCTCAGGATACCTGGAATCAGTGTTACAAGTTCCCCTCATTTTACCATTTTTGTAGCATAAACCCCATCAAACTGATGAGATTTTTGGATCTTCCAGTGTTTCTCTATGGCACTGAAACCTAAAGATGTCTGAGTTCCCCGTGCAACTGAAACTCAACTGCCATTGGCTCATCTGCGTTCGAGGGGAGGGGCTGACCTGACTCACCCACACCAAACGACTGCACTTTCCTTACCCTACTACGACCCTGTTTCTCGCTCCCTGCTCGGACAGCCATGGCAGGACCTGCTTTTCCCTTCCTTGACACTTTCTTTTGCCTCATCTTACCAAGCATATGTACTCTGTAAGCTCACCACAGTTGAAGAGACAAAGAAATAGAACAGACTACAACAAACACTGGAGATCGCAACAACAACTGATGCCCATGTTGACAAGCGCTTGTGAAAGGAGGTTTAAAGACAATGCGCAGCGACACATTATTGATCCTAACTACTGGAGAGAAACAGAGCTGTACTCAAGCATTCGCAACAAAACCGATGTTTACTTAATGAGCTTAAAGGGTTAGTTCACCCAAAAATGAAAATTCTGTCAGTAATTACTCTCCCTCATGTTGTTCCAACCCCGTAAGACTTTCGTTCATCTTCGGAACACAAGATGTACATAAGATATTTTTGATTAAATCTGAGAGCTGGATCACTCCTCCATAGGCTTCTTAAGGGATCGAAGCTGGTCAGCCGAAAAGTTATGAAAGACATCGTTAAAATAGTCCGAGTGACTACAGTGGCTCAACCTTAAGTTTATCAAGCGACGAGAATACTTTTTGTGCGCAAAAAACAAACAAAAATAACGACTTTATTCAACTAATCATTTCCTTCTCTGTACGGCCGTGATATTTCACGTAGTGATATTGCGCAAAGCTTCTAGGTTGCACGTCACACGCAGGCTCACTATTGGCCGACGCTGGTCATGTGTGTGATGCGTGACGTACAACCTAGAAGCTTTGCGTAGTTTCACTACGTGACATATCACGGCCCACAGAGAAGGAAACGATTAGTTGAATAAAGTCGTTATTTTTGTTTGTTTTTTTGCGCACAAAAAGTATTCTCGTCGCTTGATAAACTTAAGGTTGAGCCACTGTAGTCACTTGGACTATTTTAACGATGTCTTTCATAACTTTTCTGGGCCGGCCAGTTTCGATCCCTTAAGAAGCATGGAGGAGTGAGACAGCTCTCAGATTTAATCAAAAATATCTTAATTTGTGTTCCGAAGATGAACGAACGTCTTACGGGGTTGGTACAACATGAGGGTGAGTAATTACTGACAGAATTTTCATTTTTGGGTGAACTAACCCTTTAATGATTCATATTCTCATAACAAACTGTAAATGTGTAAGAAAGTACCTCTCTCCTCTGTAGTTTGAGCTGGTTGGTCTTGTATTTGTCTAGTGACTGCTGCAGTGTATCGTCAGCTTTGTTGAGGAGATCCTGAGCTTGAAAGAGTCTGGAAGTGAATCGACTCAGCACTTCCCGCATAGGCAACAGACGCCCCTGCGTAGTCATCAGAGTTTTCTCAAAATGGCGCACACGCCGGAGCACTACAATCAGACATATGAAGGTACAGGTTGAATAAGAGCACACAAGCAGAATTCGGTTAGAAACCAACACAAACAATCTCACATTCATGGGCCTCGGAGGACTCATCAGTTGCAAGCGGTTCTTTGGGTGAGAGGTCCAGATTTCTCATCCAGCCTAAGATCCGTTCGGCTTCTGCTATTTTCTGCAGCTTTACCTGAGGATTTAACTCCTGATGGACACCGTATAATTCCCAATCCCTAATCATATCTGAAACACATGCACATACAAATGCATTACGTTCATCGTCTGTAATCAAGGCAAGATAAGAGAGCGCTGTAGACTCAGAACACAATTGAGCTCAGAATAAATTATAAGAGGCTTCTTAACCCTCTGGGGTTCTTCATTTATGACTCACACTCAGGACCTTCGGGTCAAAAATGACCCGGAGGGCGGCATTAAGATACATTTTATTTGAGTAAAATCAATGAAATATATTTTTGTTCAATAATATTTTTTCTTTTCTTTTTTGGTGTTTTGAGATAATTTTATGATTTATAATTAATATGTATGCAATAATTAAGACCCATTTTTTACCATTGAATATAATAGAAAATTTATATATATATGTAATAAAAAATTTTTTTTATTAAAGCTGTATTTCATTTTAGAGTCAAGTCTAGGCCTCATGAAAGCAATTTTTGAAATGAGATCGGAGCCATCTGGTGGACACACTGAGCATTTTTATCACGCAATAGCACATTTTTACCACTAGTGGATTTACAGCTCTCTGTAGAAACCTATGGTAGAAACACTAGTGATTTTTTCACATATTGCATATTGTGTAATTTTTTTCAGGTTGTTGATTTGAATATATAATAACAGATTCTCAAAGACTATTTTTGTCATTTAAAAAAAAAAAAAAAAAAAAAAATTATTTTTTGGTTGGTTTAAATGGTAATTTGAAGTGGCAGTTTTACTTTATAATACATTCAAACCTGAACATTGCATTATAAGGAGAACAAATGGAAAGCATTTTGTCACCCATTGTTTTAAGAGATTCACCCCTTCACTGTTGTGTGCTTTTTTTCTGCATCCTGGCTGTTTGGTAGATTGTATGCACCAAAAAACTCTGTATTTTCATATTTTTGCCAATTTCCCATTCATTTCCTATGCGGGTCATTTTAGACCCGAAGACCCTGAGTGTGACTTTTTTTTTTTTACGACCACTTAGACTTTTCAAATCCTGTCCCCAATTTTTTTGGGTGTTCATATACCAAGTACCAATAAAGTCACCAAGTTTTGGACCATTCCGATGAAGCTACGATTTTTAACATTTTTCGGGTCATTTTTGACCCAAAGAACCCCAGAGGGAAATGTCATATTTGTTGAAAGGGAACTCAGTGATTTTTCCTCATTCCTGCCTGCTACCTATTACTCCACAGCTCAGGATTGTGAGGGTGTGGGATTGTGCTTTTACTGTGGTGCCAATCTGTGTTGTCAAGATATCAGTTTTTCAATTCCAGACATTTTTATTGGCAAGCAATTCACAAAGAATTGTTTGCAACTTTTGTAAGCATTGCCCTATTGTGGTATCTCAGTGGAAGCATGCAATGACAGATTATTCTTTCTATTGCTTGTTATAGCTATACTTTCTTTCTTTTTTTGACTGACCTGTGCAAATTGCCACTTTTTTTTTTTACTGTAAAAGTATGTTATTCAAAAACAATTCCAGCAGTCAGTGTGCATGCATAAAAAAATGTATTTTGTGCGATAATGTACTTTAGTGGTTGAATGGTGTATGATCTGATAGACAATAGATGCAGTGGTTAACCAGACCATTCAGCGGCACATTGCATTCAGATTCTACTTTGATAACCGGACTTATACTGCATACGCAGATTTGGGTCAAAACATGTGAAGTCCTGTCTAATACAGGACAATTGGTAACTTTCAGAGGGGAATCTGCTCCAGCCAAGCAAGTATCACTGAGATACAGTGCTTGATATTGGCCAGCACAACATAAACAAAAAATACAGATTGCACAAGGTCTCATGTTACCTTCTATGAGAATATTGAGTGATGAGAGGTTAGCAATAAGTGTATTTGCAAGCGTGGAGCTGTCAAGTGTCTCTTGATCCACCCGCTCTCCCAATGACTGCACTGATTCCTCCTGACGAAATAAAACAAACACTACCTCAGTTTCACCAGGAAGAACATGACAAAGCACCTGTTTACACTAGTGTGAACAGTGTAGCATGAAGGAGAGAGGGAGAGATGGATAGAATAACAAAAAGGATGTAATCTTGAAGAAATTGAAGAAATCTATTTAGAATTTTTTTGTTGTTCTTCCTCATGTTTTAAATGGCATTGCCATAGAAACAAATAATTTCTTGAACAGTTTAGCTTGTCATCTTGCAATTACAGTAACTACAACATGATGTGAACACAGAAAAAAAGAATGTAAAAATGCGGGAAAAGACAAAGATCGTGTTCTGAAATCCATTCCATTAAAAAAAACGTTTAAAATAATCGTTTCACCTTCTATTATATGAATACTATGAATTTGGGCATCACATACTTGGCTAACATACTGTTTTTCGCCTTCTATATAGTATGAAAGTGAGTAGTGGATGCAGGGTTTGTGTTTCCCCTGTTCCTTTTCTGGTGTTGTTCTTCCATGGATGTGTTGTTTGGTTGCTCTGTGCTCTTTGGAGTATTGTTATTAATGCAATGACATCCTGTCTCACTCCACGCGTCTAATTTTACCAATAATTACCCACATGCAACATTGTGACGTCCCAGATCCGGCCCACATCTGGCACATGTGGTCAGTTGTAGTTCTTGTGTTTCTCTTCGTCTCTTTTTCTGTTCTCTTCTTTCCTTCATTTATTCTGCGTGTTAACAGGCGTATTAAGGCTGAGATGACTCCATATTTAATATACACAGATTTTGTGGCTCAGATAAGGTCCAGTTCTGGTTTATTTCTTTGCTTTTGGCTGACATGTGGCATTGCTATGGCCTGGTTGTGGCCCAGATCTGGCAAACAGGAGTGGGCCGCCCAAGGGCCGTCATTCCACGCTTTGTGTGGGCCGGATCATCTTTCCACGTGTGCCAGATGTGTGCCGGATCTGGGCCGTCACAATGTTGTTATGTGGGTACACTATCAGCTGTGAGCGCAATGACGCTGTAAATTCCCTTTGTATCTCTCACTTTAAAGCATGCTTTAATGTGTTCATATTAATGATCATATTGTTCAAAATGACTTATAATTATTAACTTTATAAATATACAGTAGTCAACACAACCACAAAAGTGGATCACAACCTTTCATCAAAGTTCTAATTCTGAACAATACCTGTTCTTGTCTTAGGACAACTTTGATGAACTTTTTTGATCCACTTCAAATGTCGACTACTGTAGTTGTGGTTTTACAGGTTTTACAGTGGTCACACACTTCACATTTAAATAATATAGAAATCAATGAAAGCTGGAAAGAGTGTCACCTCTCCTGCGAGCAGTTCCATGTCAGTAAGCAGTTTTTGAGTTTCTTCCTCCAGGTGTCCCGTATCTGCTCTCATCACTGCATACTTACTTCTCCAGCCTACAAACTGAGCCTGTTATAACACAGTGAGAACAACACACACTCTTGTTTAAACACCACATCCTCTGGGCGTAAGTTTCTCTAAGCGACGTGCAGTTTGAGTGTTGTTACCTGTAGTCTGTGTGCAGTGTAGTTGTAGTACTTTAATCTGTCGTTGGCAGCAGCTCCTGTAGAAATGTTCAGCACGCTGTTTCTCACTTGGTCCAGGGTTTTGTTGGACTGACGAATATCTCCAACCAGATTCCAAATACACGCATCGCAGTCTGGGAGGTGGTAAGGGTTATTATTATTCATATTGGGTTATCACATTTTTTAATGTTTATAAGATTTTCTGAACAATTCTCAGTTTTTAATTTTATGTAAATGTTTACTTGCGTTGAAGATCAAATCTAAATGGTGCTTGTTTGTGTAAGTTCTGGGGCTCAAAAGAGGGCATTCATAACAGTCTAACTAACATAACATACTAACATTATGAGTGAACCTTAAGGAACTTATTTACAAATAATAAAAAAGGCATGCCAATGTTATTTCCCTTTAAATGGAAATAAAACCTCAGATTTTAAATGTGGTCTTGGACGTTTGGATCCTTCTGTATATTGTTTGAATTAGTGTTTTCTCTTGAACTCACTGATATTACACTCGCTGATTTGCGAGGCCTCGGGAAGACACTCTCCTGTGTGCATGTCACAATTCTCCTCTGGACAATCACATTCTGAGGAAGACAAACACACAGTACACATTTAGTCTATTATACATTATAACACACAATAGAACATACATCCAAAGCAACTACACAACCCTGATCACAAACAAAAGGCCTTTTCATACTTGAAACAGGTAAAGTTGTGATGAAACGGAAGTAGCGACAGACCTTCCATATTGTGAAGTAATGTTTCTTAACCCAGGGTAAAAAGCGGTACTAACCCCCAATCTAAATGAAATATTCCTTTACTCAAGGTTAAAAGTGAGGTTTAGAGACGAGGTTTATAATGCAATAAAAAGCCCTAAGGTACATTACACAACTGGGTCAGCATGTTGATTTACACTCTTAATTCTAAGAAAGAGACACAAACTAAAACATTATACACATTTTTGAGACACACCAGTGGTCACTAATGCACTCTAAGCAGCAGGGGTTCAACTGAAACATTTACCCAAAAGAGCAATCAGAACATATTGACTGCATTTCCTAGAAATAAACTTCAGCAAAGATGCCCTCATTTCTCACTCGTTTCCTATTTGACACACTGTTTTAACACACTGACATGAACTCAAAACTTCCACGGGTCACAACTGGGGCCGGTATGTTGAGATGGAGGTGATGATGTCATGGGAAATAATGTAAATCCCTGTTCTTATGTGCAGGTGGCCAAGTGTGTGTGGGTGTGCAGATCCCTTAATGAAATCAGGACCGACGGGTTGTGAGAACAGCTGTTCAACTGTTCTGCTCAGGACAAGGACCCTTTGCATTCTCCCAGATTCACACGCCAGATGGAAAGGGGTATAGCAGTCAACAGGAAAACTGCCATGACGGTGCTGTTTAAATGACTTAAAACTATTGCTAAGTGAAGATTTTATTGCTAATTGTTAGCTGTTGACTACAATCATTATAGAGGTTTTGGTGAGGTTCTTTTTAAGTCAGAGTTTGGTTTGAATTTAAACAATGAAATATGACTTTAAAAAACCAAGTGTCACAGCCTTAAATATGTAATTTATATAGAATAACTTACTCTTGTTCATATTGAATACAATTTTTTTATTATTATTTAATATTAGTATTCTTTATTAGTATTCATAATCATTTTTAATCGTTGTATTTTGTTAATCAGTGTTCTTGAATATATGTGTGAGTGTGGGAGACAGGGAGTGTGTGTGCAGGAAGAGTTAGAGACATGGAATGTGTGCAATAAATAACTGGCAAAATAACTGGCGTCTGGTCCCGTGAATTAAACAACAAAGGGGAAAAGAGCTTAATTTTTTTAATCTACAATGTTGTATTGATAATGTGATGCATGTTAGTAATGAAACATGAAACATCAGTATATGCACTGCCCTGTATGGAAGAATTTTTGCATGGGTTGCAATTTTTGTAAAAGACAACAGTGAAATGTGCTGAACCTCCTCCAGCCGTGAATCAAGCCGTATGCAGTGTTAAACAGACTCACTCTTGCAGCCGGATGTGCTGTAATCCCAGAATCCTGGCAGGCATCGCTCGCAGTATCGGCCTCCAGCCCCCGAGTGGCACTGGCAGCTGTGTGTGAGAGGGTGGCAGGTGCCACGCAGGGCAGCAGAGGCACATTCACACCGACGGCATCCCATACAGCTGCCAAAGCCAGAGTAACCCTCCTACACATTCAAAATGTGAAGATTCTCAAGAAATATTGCATATTAAATGTGTTCAGTGTGCATATGCGTGTATTTGGGTTTATATGCATTTTAAGAAACAGAGACTGATTAGGGACTTTCTGGGCCAATACAAAAATACTCAACCACTTTTTAAGGCAGATACAAAAACCAATCATTTTACTTTTGCGTTTGAACCATTTCAACCGCCAGTGTTAGTAAATTAATTAAAAACAGACACGACACATTTTAAAGCAAAGACTTCACAACGAATATATTCAAAATTCATATCTATTACACTGTAAAAAGCGAACGTGCAGTTGTTGCTTTAAGGAGGTATTTCTACCTGATTCTACCTACAAAATCTAATTTTGTTGTTGTAACCTACTGCAATCAGGTTTATGCAACATAAAACAAGGAAATGCTGATTTAACTCAATTGAATTACATTGACCCAACATACAATTCCCAATAAAGCTCAGGATGGACACATGTGCACCTGCTCCTTACTGATCGGCAGATTTTGCTTCAGTGAGAAATTGTGATTTGGGGATAAGTTGCGTCAAAATAAAATCATAACTGACATACTTCTATACTTATATGGCTATACTTCACCACAATGGTAAGTAAGCACAACATTCAATAACAGAAACTAATTTAAATGTCCAACAAACATTAAACATTAACAAACTACCAACATCTTTCCCTTAAAACACATAAAATCATATTTTCATCACATAAAAAACACTTAATCCCTAAATTTACTCTCTCCTAATGCAGTCCCTTGCAAAGCATGCTGGGAACTACAGATCCACTGCCCATGGCTGCGTTTAACGTCGTAAGCCTATATAGATCGTAGAGCCTTTGCCACCAATGGTCTCTACGATCAACAAGCGCATGATACTTTTGAGAAATGCAGCCCTGAGCAGTGGATGTGTAATGTCCAGTTGAATAGGAGTTTCTGTTATTGGATGTTGTGGTTACCATTGTGGTGAAGAATAACGCTGTCAATTGTGATTTTCACTTTTATGCAGTTTAATGTGTATAATAACTACAAATCACAATATCTCATTGAAGCAAAATCCACCGATCAGCAAGGAGCAGGTACGCATGTGTCGAATTTGTCCATGCTCAGCTTTAATGGAAATTGTATGTTGAGTCAATCTAACTACTCGGTTACTGTCGTAACCTCAGTTCCCTGAGAGAGGGAACGAGTATTGCGTAGCTATACGCAGTGGGGAAACTCCTTTTCCTCGATTTACTGAAGCCTATGTAAAACGCATTTGCAGCTGCACAGCTATCACACTGAGCGTCTGACCCGCTCATAGGCTGTGCTGCAGCAACTGCACATCCAATGGCGCGGGCGAATCTGACGCACGACCAATGAGCTAGCCCAACGTCAGAGCCCGTCGAGGGGGCGTGGCCCAGCCTATATAGAGCCCCGAATTCGCCATTATAGCAGGTTTATACGACTGAAGCGACCACTTCACCAGTTACCATAGTGCGGCCGGCTACGCAATACTCGTTCCCCTTTCTCAGGGAACTGAGGTTACGATAGTAACCGAGTAGTTCCCTTTCGAACGGTCACTTCGTATTGCGTAGCTAAACGCAGTGGGGACGCCATGCAAAACGCCGCACCCTGAGTAACTGGTTGCACTGCAACTCAGGACCCCTGAGCTAACAGAACAAGCCAGAACCCAATAACATTATGCATATACATGTATATATAACAGACCAGACACAGTCGGGTCTGAATAATATATATATAAAGTCAGTAACAACTAACAGAATATACTAACCAAACCAGACACCGTCGGGATTATAAGTATAACTTTATTACCGGCCGAAGCGGGTTTATATAAATATGTATGTGATTATGCACAGTAATTTTTGTAGACAAGACCAGCCACTGACAGGTCTCAATCATACCGAAAGCACCTTCGCCTGCAGGGAAGGTACCTCCATATTATAGAACTTCATAAATGTGGAAGGCGAGGACCAGCCGGCCGCATCACAAATATCTTGAATGGGAAAACCAGATGACCAAGCCCACGACGAGGCCATACCTCTGGTCGAATGGGCCTTGACACCTATGGGGCAAACCTGACCCATTGCAGTGTAGGCCAAAGAGATGGCATCTACTATCCATCTAGACAGTCTTTGCTTAGTGACTGGATCACCCTTAGATCGGCCCCCAAAGCAGACAAACAGCTGTTCTGATTGTCTAAAAGACGCAGAACGCTCCAGATAGATTCTCAACGCCCT
Source organism: Rhinichthys klamathensis goyatoka (assembly GCF_029890125.1). Classification (NCBI taxonomy): domain Eukaryota; kingdom Metazoa; phylum Chordata; class Actinopteri; order Cypriniformes; family Leuciscidae; genus Rhinichthys; species Rhinichthys klamathensis. Next base: position 5,189,195 of record NW_026606555.1, read on the forward strand.
GACAGGGCAGAGAAGATTAACCTCCCCATCCTCGGCAGAAGGGGGAAGGGCTAATAGCGTAATAACTTGTGCTCTAAACGGCGTTGAGAGCACCTTGGGTACGTAACCATGCCTGGGTCTGAGAATGACTCTAGAGTCATCCGATCCAAGGTCATTTGATCAGGTCATTCCTTCCTAGTGATTGGCCAGCCACCAGAGCATGATGCGCTGCGATGGCTGCCACATACACTTTGAGCGTGGACGGGGTGCGGCCCGCGTCCAGTAGCTCCTGCAGGAAGGACAGCACCACCGAAACCTCACATGACTCTGGGTCAATACGATTTCTCGAGCACCAGCTGGAAAAACCCGACCACTTTAAAGCATAAAGGCGCCGAGTAGACGGGGCCCTTGCTTCAGAGATAGTGCTTAAGACCCTGTCAGGAAGGTCCCTGGATACCCGTTTAGGGGCCACACATGGAGGGGCCATAAATCGGGTCGGGGATGCCACATCGTTCCGTTGGCCTGTGTGAGGAGGTCCTTCCTCAACGGAACAGGCCAGGGGGTCGTGTCTGACAACTGAACCAGTTCCGGAAACCAAGGTCTGGATTTCCAGAGAGGAGCCACCAGAAGGACTGGGCATCCGCTCTCCCTGACCCGCTCGATAACCTGTGGGATCATCGAGACGGGGGGAAACGCGTAAAGGGGGCGGCTGGGCCAGAGATGAGCCAGCGCATCCCTGTTTTTCGAGAAAAACACCCTGCAGTGGGTGTTGGCTCTCGAGGCGAAAAGGTCGACTTCGGCCTCGCCGAACCTCTCCCATATTAGTCTGACCGTCTGAGGGTTCAGGGACCACTCGCCTAGGGGAGTGTTGCCCCTTGAGAGCATATCCGCGCCCACATTCTGGACGCCCGGGACATGCGCTGCTCTCAGAGAGCTCAGATTGGCTTGTGCCCACATGATGAGGTCCCTCGCCATCACATACAGGTTGCCTGACCTGATGCCACCCTGGCGATTTATGTAGGCCACCACAGACACGTTGTCTGTACGGACCAAGACGTAGTGACCCCTGCGGTTTGACAGAAAAGCTTTCAGGGCCAGACCAACTGCTTTCATTTCCAGACAGTTGATATGTAAGCTCTGCTCCGTGCTCGACCAGAGGCCGGAGGCAGGCTTGCCCTCGTGCAGCGCTCCCCAACCCATGTTGGATGCATCTGTAAAAACCACTTTCCTCCTGGAAACTATCCCCATGGTCACCCCCTTGCTGTACCAGTCCTGAGCCCGCCAGGGAATCAGTGTTCTCAAACACCCCTGATTCACCATAATGCGCAGGCTGCCTGACTGCCATGCATGGGTTGGCACACGGCGTTTCAGCCAGTGCTGCAGCGGGCGCATGTGCAGTAATCCCATGTGGAGTACTGATGATGCAGCTGCCATTAGACCAAGCAGTCTCTGAAACCTCTTCAGAGGCGCGCGCTCGCGCGCCCTGAATGCGGCTACCAGTATCTGCACAGAGAGCGCGCGCTCTTGAGTGAGCCGCGCTTTCATTGTCACCGAGTCTAAAACCGTGCCCAGAAAGACCACAGTCTGGCTGGGGTTCAGTTCGCTTTTGGCAACATTGATTGTGAGACCCAGGCACTTTAAATGGCTGAGAATCAAATCCGTGTGAACTATTAGTTCGTCTCTCGACTGCGCTAGCACCAGCCAGTCGTCGAGATAATTCAGCACACGCACTCCCTGGCTTTTCAGCGGGGAGAGCGCTGCATCCATACATTTCGTGAATGTACGGGGTGCCAGAGCCAGACCGAACGGCAGAACGGTGTATTGATATGCCCTCCCCTCGAAGGCGAATCTCAAAAATGGCCTGTGACGAGGGTCGATCTGAATATGAAAGTATGCATCTTTCAGATCCATTGAAACAAACCAGTCCCCGGGCGAACCTGAGCGAGAATTTGTTTGAGTGTTAACATTTTGAAAGGCCGTCTCATGAGAGCCCTGTTCAAACGCCTCAGATCTAGTATGGGTCTGAGCCCGCCGTCTTTCTTTGGAATTAGAAAATAGCGGCTGTAAAACCCCGAATACATTAGCGCGGGAGGGACTGACTCTATCGCTCCTTTTGCTAATAATTCCTGAACTTCGGTGCGAAGCACGTGATTCACGCCGCTTCTCACCGATGTCTCGATAGCCGCCTGTAATTTCGGGGGTCTGCGAGCGAATTGGAGCGAGTAGCCTCGCTTTATAGTGTTTATGACCCAACTCGGCAGGAAGTGTCGCATGGCCTGGGACGCTTTCTGTGCCTCCGTGTACCTCTCCGAGAATCCCTTCACCGCCGGGCCGAAGAGACCGGAGCTGGACACCGGGGCGTCGAGAAACCTCGTTTTGTCGGCCTCCTTGATTTCGGTGAGGTTAAGCCACAGATGGCGCTCGAGCACGACCAAACTAGCCATATTTCTGCCGATGGCCTGTGCTGTAGACTTAGTAGCAAGCAGCGCTAAGTCCGTAGCACTCCTCAGGTCCCGAAAGGTCTCCGGGTCCGGGCCAGCCTCGTCCATGGACCGGAGGAGTTTGGCCTGGTAGACCTGCAACACGGCCATCGTGTGCAGGGCCGATGCAGCCTGACCGGAGGCGGCGTACGCGCGTCCAGCGAGGGCTGAAGTGTTACGGGAGGGTTTGTTGGGATGAGCGGCTCTAGCTCGCCAGCTAGCTGCAGTGTTCGGGCAAAGATGAGCTGCCACGGCCTCTTCGAGGGGCGGCAAAGACTCATAACCCTTTTCCGCTGCGCCATCCACGGAGGAGAGCGTCGCGGAAACTGCGGATCCCACACGTGCTGAGTATGGAGCGCGCCAGGCCTTGGTTAGCTCCTCGTGGACCTCGGGAAAAAATGGCGCCGGTTTGTGACGCGGGGCCTGCTGGCGCCCCTCCAGAAACCATCCATCCAGCCGACTACGAGGCGGCTCCTCGGGCGAGGCCCACTCGAGCTCGAGGTCCGCGACGGCCTTCGTCAGGATGCGAAGCATTTCGGCGCCGGAGTTCGTCCTGGTCGCTAATCCACTGGCCACCGATTGAGAAGCGGTGACGGGGTCGAGAGAGCCCGGCCACTCGTCCTCAGAAGCGGCGATGGAAAGGCTGTCGTCGCACTCGAGAGATCCGCCGAAGGAGACGAGGCCCGCCACGTGTGGGGGGGGGGGGGGGGGGGGGGCGCTGGTCTCCTGCGAACAGGACCGGTGATGGCGTTTGAGTCGGAGAAAGTGAAGCACGCGGGGACGCGGCCGGCGTGCGTTCACAAATCTCCATACCCTCCGGTTGCCGTTGGCTGCGACGCTTCTTCTTCCTCGGAATGGAAAGCGTGGTTGAAGCGGCCTCGCCGTCCCGGGAGAGAGCTAGCCGATTGCGCAGTACGGAGATAGGCATGCAGTCGCAGGCCTCACATCCGCCAGCAGAGAGAGCATTCTATGCGTGGTCGACACCCAGGCAGGAAATGCAGCTCGTGTGCTGGTCTGCCTCGTGCAGACGGCCTCCGCACGTGGCGCAGGATGAACGAGGCATACTGAAAAGAATTCACAAAATAATAATACAAAGGATATAGGATGTCGCCGGATAGCCACAGGGCAGACGGCGTCAGGAGACAATCGACGTGCAGGCGAAGTCTGCTGAAGAGAAGCTCGCTCAGGCTGAAAGGCTTGTTCGACGGCGAATACACAGTAAAAAGCTCAGGGACATGTGTACTGTCGCTGAAGGAGTAAAATCTGCTATAATGGCGAATTCGGGGGTCTATATAGGCTGGGCCACGCCCCCTCGACGGGCTCTGACGTTGGGCTAGCTCATTGGTCGTGCGTCAGATTCGCCCGCGCCATTGGATGTGCAGTTGCTGCAGCACAGCCTATGAGCGTGTCAGACGCTCAGTGTGATAGCTGTGCAGCTGCAAATGCGTTTTACATATAGGCTTCAGTAAATCGAGGAAAAGGAGTTTCCCCACTGCGTATAGCTACGCAATACGAAGTGACCGTTCGAAAGGGAACTCAATTAAGTTTAAACAGCATTCCCTTCTTTTTTGTTACATCAAACTGATTGTGGTTACAACAAAATTAGAATTTGTAGGTAAAATCAGGTAGAAAAACTTTCTTAAAGCAACAACTGCACATGTTCAATTGTTACATATACACTACCGTTCAAAAGTTTGGGGTCAGTGAGAATTTTATTTTTATTTTTTGGAGGAAAGAAATCAATACTTTTATTTATCAAGGACAGTAAAGACATTTATAATGTTACAAAAGATTCTATTTCAAACAAATGCTGTTCTTTTGAACTTCCTATTCATCAAAGAATCCTAAAAAAAAAAAAACTGTACAACTGACAGACCAACAACTGTTTCAACATTGATAATAATAATAAATGTTTCTTGAGCATCAAATCCTCATATTATACCGATTTGTGAAGGATCATTTGACACTGAAGACACTGACACTGGTGATGCTGAAAATTCAGCTTTGATCACAGGAATAAATTACACTTTACTATATATTCACACAGAAAACAGCTGATTTACACTGGAATAATATTTAATACTATAACTGATTTTTGTTGTATTTTTAATCAAATAAGCGCAGCCATGGTTAGCAGAAGAGAATTCTTTTAAAAGTATTTAAAATCGTACCGACCCCAAACTTTTGAACGGTAGTGTATGTTTCACACCATTTCACACCAAAATTTTAAAAAACAAAAAAACACCTAGCTTAGTATTTAAGGGCAGTTGGGGTAAAGCCCCACCAAAACGTTCATCCACTTGATGATGAATAGTATTAAATTGATTTTAAAAACTTGTAAATGTGTTCAGCATTCAGCAATATGTAATTTTTTCTGAGTTTCCAGACTATTTGAAGGTGAAGTGTGAATATATATATATACTGTATATAGTGGCAATTTGTAATTCTTTGAATGTCCATACCTCACACCTGTCACATAGGTGACCTGTGACCCCGGGCTTACAGTGACACACACCTGTCCGGTCATCACATGATGCCGTACCACACTTATCGCACTGACACTCTGAAACAGAGAGAGAGAGACATCATAACAACCCTCTAAAAAAGAAATTCTCTAATGCACTTGGGCCATAAAACAGACATGAAATATAGAAAACATATTTAGAACAATCTAACTGACAATACTGAATAAACCATTGATGTTACTTTGGACGTGACTATCTATGGCCGATGGCTGTAGAGTTTGGAGAAACCTGTTTGGAAATTAGTTTTGCAATTCTGTTTGATTCAGCTAAAGAGGCATAACTTACACACATATTTAAAGTCTTGCCACTATAGATTAAGAATCACTAGGACTATAATCTCCACAATACTCCATATACTGTAGGGTGACCAGACATCCCCATTTACAATACAGTCCTGGTTTGACAGGGTCTTTCAGCAATTTAGCTTGCAATGCATCTGTGAAATTTGCAGTTAAAAAAAGGCAGCTGTGGTTGCAAGAACTTTACCGTAAAAAACTACGGTAGCAACATTAAGTTTTACAGATTGAATTAAAATTTACAATAAAAAAACAATTAATTGAAATAGTATTCACATACCAATTTACTAAAATTAGTTTTTTTTACATTTATAAAAAATGTTCTTTTTAACTTCCAATAACTGTACATTCAACAATATTTTACTGTAAAATTACATTGAATATCCCACTGGATTTATTGCATCTTTCACTGTATAGAGTATGGGAATTTACCGTTAACCAAATAATAGGTTTTTACCCAAGCATTTTGACAGTCTTTTACCATTAAAATTAAGATTTTTTTTTACAGTGTACTTTGTTAATCTTGATAAATGCTTGAACAAAATGTATTGCTAGCATTTGAAAGATGTTGCAGGAGCTTCGGCTGGATGAGGTGCAGTTCCATTAGTACATAAGAAAACTTGAAAGCTTTTGTTTGATAACAAAAGAGAATACAAACTGCTGAGCCATTTCCCTTGACGAATGGCTGGAAATTGATTTGGACCCATACTTTAAAGTCTCCTTGAAGTGGCTTGATAAGAGCAGTTTTCCTCAATGTTTTCACATATTGAAACATGCAGTCAGGGTAGAAGACGAGCATGAAGAGCATGTCTTTTTCTTCTTTCTTTTTTTTATAGCTAAAAGCTTTTGTTTAAGTCACAGCCTGGTAAAGCTGCACATAGTTGTTAATGCTAACAATCCCAGATGGACTTGAATGCTAATATTATAGGTTCTAAGTTCACTTTATTAACGTTCAGCAGTTATATACACTCACCTAAAGGATTATTAGGAACACCATACTAATACTGTGTTTGACCCCCTTTCGCCTTCAGAACTGCCTTAATTCTATGTGGCATTGATTCAACAAGGTGCTGAAAGCATTCTTTTGAAATGTTGGCCCATATTGATAGGACAGCATCTTGCAGTTGATGGAGATTTGTGGGATGCACATCCAGGGCACGAAGCTCCCGTTCCACCACATCCCAAAGATGCTCTATTGGGTTGAGATCTGGTGACTGTGGGGGCCATTTTAGTACAGTGAACTCATTGTCATGTTCAAGAAACCAATTTGAAATGATTCAAGCTTTGTGACATGGTACATTATCCTGCTGGAAGTAGCCATCAGAGGATGGGTACATGGTGGCCATAAAGGGATGGACATGGTCAGAAACAATGATCAGGTAGGCCGTGGCATTTAAACGATGCCCAATTGGCACTAAGGGGCCTAAAGTGTGCCAAGAAAACATCCCCCACACCACCACCAGCCTGCACAGTGGTAACAAGGCATGATGGATCCATGTTCTCATTCTGTTTACGCCAAATTCTGACTCTACCATCTGAATGTCTCAACAGAAATCGAGACTCATCAGACCAGGCAACATTTTTCCAGCCTTCAACTGTCCAATTTTGGTGAGCTCTTGCAAATTGTAGCCTCTTTTTCCTATTTGTAGTGGAGATGAGTGGTACCCGGTGGGGTCCTCTGCTGTTGTAGCCCATCCGCCTCAAGGTTGTGCGTGTTGTAGCTTCACAAATGCTTTGCTGGTTATTTCAGTCAAAGTTGCTCTTCTATCAGCTTGAATCAGTCGGCCCATTCTCCTCTGACCTCTAGCATCAACAAGGCATTTTCGCCCACAGGACTGCCACATACTGGATGTTTTTCCCTTTTCACACCATTCTTTGTAAACCCTAGAAATGGTTTTACGTGAAAATCCCAGTAACTGAGCAGATTGTGAAATACTCAGACCGGCCTGTCTGGCACCAACAACCATGCCACGCTCAAAATCACCTTAAATCACCTTTCTTTCCCATTCTGACATTTAGTTTGGAGTTCAGGAGATTGTCTTGACCAGGACCACACCCCTAAATGCATTGAAGCAACTGCCATGTGATTGGTTGATTAGATAATTGCATTAATGAGAAATTGAACAGGTGTTCCTAATAATCCTTTAGGTGAGTGTATGTGTACACAGAAACAAAATATAATATAATCTGTAACTACGGTGTAATTTTGACTCTAAGCCACAATATGTCGAGTCAAGGGAGCAATCAAATGTATTTTGCCATCAAATTTACAACTTTAGAAATTGATGTGTGTACTGTATTTTCTCTCTTGTCTAGATATTACCAGAAAATGTTTACACTGTCAGCAATATATTTTATCATTTCTAGCACCTACCCCGACAGTCCTTAGCACTGATGGCATCACCATAGAAACCTGGAGCACATCTTTCACAGTTGTCACCAGCGGTGTTTGCCCAGCAGTTCAGGCACTGGCCTGTCATATTATTGCATTCATTGAAGATAAGGTTTGGGTCTGAGTTGCCATTACAATCACACTTTTTGCAGGAATTGCCCACCTCCATGGGATTGCCATAATAACCTGGAGCGCATCTTGGTGGTGAGAGAAGGAAAATGTAATTAGTAGTAAAATACAAAAAATCTACTTAAAAACTGTATATATCAAGCCATTTGTGGGTGAAGAACCAACCTCTCACAGTAGTGTCCAGCATATCCTTCTTGGCACACACATCTCAGAAAATTACCCCTCTTATCACAGTGATCTGCAAAGCTGAGAGAAAAAAAGAGAAGAAAAAAAAAACATCAGACATCCTGCAAGACACTATTACAGGATTTCCACACCTTTTGAACAACTCCGCACACACAAAGAGCAATGTCATAAATGCATTACTGAAAATCCCATGACTTTTTAATCTTATTAGTTTTCAAGGCCTGGATATATTTTGACAAAATATGACAAAAATCACAGAAGGTTGTTTTTCATTTTAAAAATAATGCTTTAAAAAAAATGATTAGGCATAATACAAACAAGCAGCTCTACACATAATATTACTACCTAACCTCTCAGGTCCTACTCGCTCCGCTCAGTGCGGGACTTCAACCCAGGACGCCGGCATGGGAGGCGGGCGTGCTAACAAGGACACTAAAGACCACAATCTCTAGCACCAGTCGCTAGTGATACTCACTCTCTTGAGATCAGGGGAGTGAGGTTTACCTACACATCTCTCAATAGCTGGCCTCCATTACACATATAATAGGATACACAGGCAAATAAGGAAATAGCCTACAAGGCCTAATGCCATTATTTCATTATACTAAAGGTGTGTTACAATCAACCATAAGTGCACATCAAAATGGACTTCACAAAGTACCCACCAATCACTGAACCCCAGTACTGCAAGGAATTGAGGCTCCAGTGTTTTTACCAGAGCCAGATGTAGTTTGTATGGGATTATTTGCAGGTATAAAATGAAATTTCAAGAATGGTTCAAGAATGTTCAAGAAAATTTCAAAATCCTCCAAGTTAATAGTGGATTAAAGACTGGATGATCAGTAATTTGTTATTAAAGATATAAGTAATTAAGCCAAAAACCTGTAGGCCATAAGACAACAATTTGCAGCTTCTAGGCCAGGGGGCTTCAGGCTTAGACAGCAACATCTGAAGATGTGTTTGGCTAAACTCCGTGTAACGACATTCCTTCTACAATATGTCCCATTCATTCAAAGCAAACAGTCTGACGCGACAAACTCATCCAAGTCGTTATATTCCTTTTTCATTCTTGTTTATTTTGTACTTCAAAGCAAGAACAACCTATTAACATTATAAAGTATAACAACAAAATATGGAACGATGGTCAAAAAACTGTGTCGCTCCGTCACTTGCTAATATCCACCACACGGATATGACGTCTTAATCCCCTCATCAGTTAAGGACATAACAAAAGCATAAATAATTATTGTATAGATTTTTAATATATGCACGCCCCGAATAAATATTTGCACCAACTGGATTCAGTTTATCATGGCGCACTGAGATTCATTACAGGGTGCAAACCATTTACACATTTTTGCACTCTATATGATCTGGTCCAGTGGCCCTCCCTTGCTCAGCGCAGGCTAATCCGGTGGCGATTGTTTATATATAAATCCATTATTGGGACATTGCCCCCTTATTTATGTAGGCTTATGTCCTTCAAGGCCAGCATTCGCTCTCTGCGGTCTAATGATAATCTCCACATGATTGTGCCTAGGGCTCGAACAGAGTTAGGGAAGCAAGCATTTAGAATTTCTGCCCCATCAGCGTGGAACCTTTTACAGAATGACTTAAAACTTGATAACTTGGTCTCCTTTGGTCACTTTAAGAGGCTAGTAAAGTATCAGGAAGCAGGCACAATGGGCACCTGTCCAGTGGCACAGATAGGATTTTTTAACTGGGGGGGACCAAGCTGTCAGCAAATGATTTAAACTCAATTCGTTATTTTGCGTAATTTTGGCTTTAACTAGTGCTCAAGTAGTTTCTTTATGTAATTTGGGCTAATGATTTGCACTAAAAAGCCATTGGGGGATTCTTGTTTGAAATCATGGATAAACAACAATGAACAAAGGTAAACAAAGGCCTGATAGTATGCCAATCACTCACCAAATCTTCATGTATTCAGCAAAGTATGTTTTATTTAAACATTTGCTTATCTCAGCATACAAAGTCTATCATTATGAACAAAAAAGCAAAGAACCTATGTGCAAAAAATAAAAATAAAATAACAACAACAACATATTTTCTACTGTGGCTGCCCTCCTGCAGATCCTCACTTGACTGACTAGGGCCTGCCTTACTGTCATCAGAAATCGCCTGAGGCCAGGAGGACAACAGTTTAAATCTTATAATTTCAGTTAACCCTCTATACCTCTATAGAATGTGAAGATCAATGTGAAATACAACATATTCCTGAGAATTAATGGCTAAAACTACTATTTCAAAAATATCTAAGAATAACTAAAAAAATAAAATTTAAGTGTTAATTACAATTTTATTGCAATTTATAGATTAGAAATATCTTTCAAATGATGTATGACATAAATTTCATAGCCCATAATTTAAGAATCTATATCCTCCGTTGCTCCGTACAATAAAAAAACATGATTTCCTGCTATAAGAGGATGTCAAAAGTTTATGTAGGCCTTTATTTGTTGTTTGCATAAACCTTGCACCACACAAATTTACTTATTGTCATGGCACACATTTGTTTTTTATTTCTTAGCACCATCTTGTGGTAGTTTGGCGTTACAACAAAGAAATTGATGACTGTTAGATATTTTCTTAGTGGTTGGTTGAGATCATGTGACTCTTGGGTTAGAGGTTAACCAGGAAATAATCGCAGTGTTCTAGTATCTTTCCATGCGGTTGGACAATAAGTCATCTCTCTGTTTCTTTACGTTTTTGTGCCTCAGAAAGGCTTTGCCTTTTTACAAAAAAGAGAAAGAAGAGGAAAGAATATCACAGTAAAACTTTCAACTTTACTCCTGCGTCTGCCCCTTTTCTGACTCCTGTTAGCTATCTGTCAGTGTTGCGTAGATGGAACACGCATCTAGGACAGAATAGTAAAAAGGCAACCGCACAGTGGGCACTAAAGTTCAAGGAAAGCAAGCTCTAACTCCATCATTCCTCGTTCATCATCACGCTCTGTACTCCTGGACGGTATTAGCAATTCATGATGGCGGAGAAAGCTACGGAGGTTGAGAAAGCTACGGAGGTTGAGAAGGCTACGGAGGTAGAGGAAGCTACAGAGCGAAGTCAAGCATTAGAAACAAGATCTATAGCCTCTGCTTCGACTAATAGATCTAGAAGCTCATCGGCTAGCATAGCTGCTGCCAGGGCTCGCGCTAAACTGGAAGCTGCACGGGCCAGGACGGAATTCCTTAAAAAAGAATCTGAAATCTTGATTGAAAAGGCTCAACTGAAAGTTACAGAGGCACGCATGGAAGCGTCTCTGTCAGCTATAAAGCATGAAAGTGAGGTGGCAGCAGCCATCGCTGAGACGAAGGTTTTGGAGGCAGCAGCAGATAGTGAGCTTGGAGAAAGGATTTCTGATGTGAGGGAAGTTTCTGATCGCACTCGTGATTACGTCATGAATCAGTCTCAACAGAGGTTATTGTCTTCTGCTGGAGATGAACCATGTCAAACACCTCTAAATCCTATTGTCCATGTGTTGGGGCCAGAAACACCCCCAAGGCAGCATCGCTCAGTAGTTTGGGATGTCAGAGATTCCATCAATAAACCTGATACTGAGTGTATAACACAGCATCCTCAGAAGTCAGTGCAAACAACTTGTCATGAATACCAAGTTCCGTCGTTCACTTCTACTCCATATAAGACAACACCACAACCATCGTTCAACAATGACACTAATGTGAGTGAGGTCGCCAGGTACTTAGCACGCAGAGAGCTTGTTAACTCATAATTATTGGGCGTGGAAGTCATCTTTTGTCAACGCAATTGTAGGTTTGCAGCTGTCAGCTGCTGAGCAGTTGGACCTTCTGTCGAAATGGTTGGGAGAACAATCTTCACATCATGTGCGAAGGATCAGAGCTGTGCACACAGGTAATCCAAGCACAGGCTTGAGAAGGGCTTGGGAGCGCTTGGAAGATTGCTATGGCTCTCCAGAGATGATTGAGAAATCCCTCTTTGACAGGATTGATAGATTTCCAAAAATCAGCAACAAAGATGCAAAAAAGCTAAGAGAACTTGGAGATCTTCTACAGGAAGTGGAGTCTGCGAAACATGAAGGCTACCTACCCGGACTTACTTATCTTGACACCGCTCGTGGTGTTGCTCCTATCGTGGATAAGTTACCTTATAGTCTTCAGGAGAGGTGGATGGCTCAGGGTTCTCAGTATAAAACAGCACATCAAGTCGCCTTTCCTCCATTCTCATTCTTCTGTGAGTTCATCTGCAGAGAGGCTCGAACACGCAACGATCCAAGTTTTGCTCTGTCTTCAGGAATCCATAGTGTGTTGAAACCAGAGGAGCCATTTAAGAGAAAAATGAAAAGCCCAGTCTACACTCACAAGACAGAAGTGTCATTAGGGACTGGGAGTCAGACACGCAGCTCAAATTATGAGTTGGATGATGTGGATAAGACCTGCCCGATTCATAAGAAGCCCCACCCTCTCAATCGTTGCAGAGGTTTTAGGATCAAACCTTTGGATGAGCGCAAGACTTTCCTAAAGGAGAAAGGTGTTTGCTACAGGTGCTGTGCAACAACCACTCATCTGGCCAGGGACTGCAAGGCAGCTATTAAATGTAAGGAATGTGGCAGTGATGCTCATATCGGAGCGCTTCATCCAGGACCGCCGCCTTCAAATTTATTTGATTATGGCGGGGAGGGAGAGATAGACAAGCCTCAACCTGCTATTACTTCCAAGTGTACAGAAGTCTGTGGTTACGGCAAATGTTCACGGTCCTGCTCTAAAATTTGCCTGGCTAAGGTTTACCCAGAAGGCCACCCAGAAGGAGCAATCAAGCTTTATGTGATCTTGGATGACCAGAGCAATAGATCGCTTGCTAGAACCAAGTTTTTCGACTTGCTGCATGTCAAAGGAGAGAACTCAACATATACTCTACGTACCTGTGCAGGTGTGACAGAGACCGCAGGAAGAAGAGCTACAGGTTTCATTATAGAGTCTTTAGATGGAGTGACGAAGGTGAAATTGCCAACATTGATCGAATGCAACAATATGCCGGACGACAGGGCTGAGATACCAACACCTGACGCAGCACGTTGGCACACTCACCTAAAGTCCATCGCTCATTGCATACCTCCTTTGGATCCAGAAGCCCAAATTCTTCTTCTTTTGGGTCGTGACATCCTTCAGGTTCATAAAGTACGGGAGCAACGCAATGGACCTAATAACGCACCCTACGCGCAAAAGCTAGACCTTGGATGGGTTGTAGTGGGAGATGTCTGCTTAGGAGCCGTGCACAGGTCTGCAGCACTTAGTGCTTACCGCACCCATGTACTTGATAATGGACGTCCTTCTCTACTTCCTCCATGTCCCAACAAACTCAACGTCAGGGAGAAGTTTGACATCAAGCCTCTGCCTGAGATATCTCTGGCGCACGGCACCTTCATCTTTGATGACTATGCCATAGGGGATACCATCTTCGAGAGGACAAAGGAGGATAATAAAATTGGGTTGTCTATTGAAGACAGGCGCTTTCTGGACATCATGGATAAAGAGATGTTCATGGACGAGAGCAATAGTTGGGTCGCACCACTCCCATTCAGAACACCTCGACAACGACTCCCTAATAATAGAGAACAGGTATTAACACGCCTAACCTCCCTTTTGCGGACGTTGGAAAAGAAGCCTGAAATGAAGTCTCATTTTGTTACCTTCATGCAGAACATCTTTGATCGTGACCATGCCGAAGTAGCCCCTCCTCTCCGAGAAGGCCAGGAATGTTGGTATTTACCTACCTTTGGGGTGTATCACCCACAGAAGCCTGATCAGATCAGAGTTGTCTTCGACTCCAGCGCGCAAAAACAGGGCATCTCCTTGAACGATGTTCTTCTCTCTGGTCCTGACTTAAATAATAGCCTCTTGGGAGTCTTACTGCGTTTTAGAAGGGAGCTGGTAGCTGTAACTGCGGACATCGAACAGATGTTTCACAGCTTCATTGTGAAAGAGGAAGATAGAGACTTTCTTCGTTTCCTTTGGTTCAAGGATAACGACACCAGCAAAGAGATCATCGAATACCGCATGAGGGTGCACGTGTTCGGTAATAGTCCATCTCCTGCTGTAGCCATTTATGGTCTCCGACGAGCAGCGGCTTATGGTGAGGAGGAGTATGGTTCAGACGCTAAACACTTTGTAGAAAGAGAATTCTACGTCGATGATGGACTTTTGGCGACACCCACAGCTGCAGGAACAATTGATCTCTTGACTCGAACAAAGAAAATGCTGGCCATTTCGAATTTAAGACTGCACAAGTTTGCTTCTAATAGCAAGGAAGTAATGAACGCATTCCCGACTGAAGATCATGCGAAAGGACTTAAAGATCTCAACTTGGAAGTTGACCCTACTCCAATCCAACGTAGTCTCGGACTTAGCTGGGATGTAAAGGGGGACACATTCACCTTTCATGTAACCGACATTAAGAAGCCCTTTACGCGCAGAGGGATACTTGCTACTGTCAACAGTCTCTTCGACCCACTTGGGTTTGTTGCTCCTATCATCATTGAAGGAAAATTCCTGCTACGAGAACTCTCAAGTGAGGCTTTTGACTGGGACTCTCCTCTCCCTGAAGATAAGGAAGAAGCATGGAATGCATGGAGGAAATCCCTACAAGATCTCAAACAGCTGGAGATTCCTAGAACATATGTTTGTTCTACTCTCTCAACAGCTCTGAGAAAGGAACTCCATATTTTCTCAGATGCTTCTGTCAAAGCGATTGCAGCAGTGGCATATCTTCGTGTCATCAATGGCGAAGGAGCATGCCACACCGGGTTCATCCTAGGGAAGGCGAAATTAGCTCCGCAAGCTGCTCATACCATTCCCAGGCTGGAATTAGGAGCTGCGGTTTTAGCTGCAGAGATAGCAGAGACACTCATGAACGAACTGGACTTCACTCTAGATGCTGTGGAGTTTTACACGGATAGTAGAGTCGTCCTGGGGTACATCTATAACCAGACAAGGCGCTTCTACGTATACGTAGCCAACAGAGTGCAGCGTATCCACAGAGTGTCAAGCCCAATGCAATGGCACTATGTGTCTACTAAGCATAACCCTGCAGACCACGCCACCCGCTCTGTTCCAGCAGCTCTGTTGGGCACCACTACCTGGCTTACAGGACCTGCCTTCCTGTCGCAAATGGATCAGAATCTGTCTCCGGAGGAGAAGGAATTTGACCTCCTCGGGCCAGAGTTGGACACAGAAGTTCGTCCTCTTGCTACTACTGTATCCGATGATTTTCCTCTTGAATGTCAACGATTCGAGCGATTCTCTTCTTGGAGGTCATTAGTCAGAGCCATAGCTTTTCTCAAACATGTCGTCCAGACTTACAAGTCGTCTGACGATAGAGAAAGTGCCTGTAGATCGTGGCATTATTGTGCTAAGCCTCATACAGTGAAAGAGTTGTTACAAGCAGAGGAAGTTGTAATCAAGAGCGTTCAGAGGGAAGCTTACCAAGAAGAGCTTACATGCATCGGGAAACGAAATGACATTCCGAGGCACAGCGCTCTGAAAAAATTTAACCCTTACGTAGATAGTAGAGGTCTTCTCAGGATAGGAGGTCGGCTTAAAAATGCAACTCTGGATTTCGAAGAGAAGTTTCCTTTGGTTGTTCCAGGACGCAGTCATGCTGCGAAGCTACTTGTGGAGCATTACCATGATCGAGTCAAGCATCAGGGTCGTGTGTTTACTGAATCAGCTATCCGCAATGCAGGGTATTGGATTGTTGGTGTTAGGAAGCTTATCAACAGCATTGTACACAAGTGCGTCATATGCAACAAGCTTCGAGGAAAGGTAACTGAGCAGAAGATGGCGGACTTACCCATCGATCGCCTGAGCACTGAACCTCCCTTCACGTATGTTGGTCTGGATGTTTTTTGACCTTGGACAGTCGTCGCAAGGCGCACGCGGGGAGGACAAGCTCAAAGCAAAAGATGGGCTGTTCTTTTCACTTGTATGAGTATTCGTGCCATACACATTGAGCTGATTGACTGCATGGATTCATCCACCTTTATAAACGCCTTGAGAAGGTTTTTTGCTCTACGAGGACCTGCCAAACAAATCCGGTCTGACTGCGGGACCAATTTTGTAGGAGCCTGTAAGGAGCTGGAAATTGTGCTAAATGATCCTCAAGAGCCTAGTGTGAGGAAGTACCTGGGTGGAGAAGGTTGTTCATGGGTCTTCAATCCACCTCACGCATCCCACATGGGAGGAGCCTGGGAGCGAATGATAGGAGTCTCCAGGCGCATACTAGATTCCATGCTCCAACAGATCAGTCCTTCCTGTTTGACACATGAAGTGTTGTCTACTTTGATGGCAGAAGTTACAGGAATTATCAATTCAAGACCCCTTGTTCCTATTTCCACAGACCCAGATTCACCTTTCTTGTTGACACCAGCCCCGCTCTTAACTCAAAAGGGTCATACACTCTTCCCACCTCCAGGTGACTTCCAGGAAACCGATCTCCATAGACAGCAATGGAGAAGGGTGCAACATCTCGCCAACACTTTCTGGGGCAGATGGAGGCGTGAATACCTCGCAACGCTTCAAAGCAGAAGCAAATGGCAAGAAGAACGGCGAAATCTAAGAGAGGGCGATCTTGTCCTTCTTAAGGATGCTCAAAGTAAGCGCAATGAATGGCCTATGGCTCTTGTAACCAAGATTTTCACCAGCAGTGACAAAAGAGTCAGAACAGTCGAACTAAGAGTTGCAAGGAATGGGACAATCAAGACATTCCTCAGACCTATATCGGAAACAGTTCTGCTCATGCCAACAGAGGACTGATATTTTGTGAGGTCTTATGTGAACATTCTCAGGTTATAAAGTGGTATCTGAACAATACCAGACGGGGAGTGTCATGGCACACATTTGTTTTTTATTTCTTAGCACCATCTTGTGGTAGTTTGGCGTTACAACAAAGAAATTGATGACTGTTAGATATTTTCTTAGTGGTTGGTTGAGATCATGTGACTCTTGGGTTAGAGGTTAACCAGGAAATAATCGCAGTGTTCTAGTATCTTTCCATGCGGTTGGACAATAAGTCATCTCTCTGTTTCTTTACGTTTTTGTGCCTCAGAAAGGCTTTGCCTTTTTACAAAAAAGAGAAAGAAGAGGAAAGAATATCACAGTAAAACTTTCAACTTTACTCCTGCGTCTGCCCCTTTTCTGACTCCTGTTAGCTATCTGTCAGTGTTGCGTAGATGGAACACGCATCTAGGACAGAATACTTATAGTGGTTTACACGACAGTGAACATACCTCATCAATTTATACAGTACAATGGGTTAAATGATAAAATAAAACATTATTTCCTGACGACGATAAATTGTTTGATTTATTCAACCATTCTTTTTGTGTTCATTCATTATTTGCCTCTGTCCACTCACCTAAATGCATAATTATGGTCTCCACATTTTGCTGTTTACTAAGTGCAAAAGCCTTATTGTCAGACTAGCTATTCTCCTTAACAAATCTAATCTGCCACATCTGGGAAAGTCAACAGGCATAGGATACTTACATTAGGGGTTGAACCGACTAGTCGATTAGTCGACCTTAATGAAACACCGCGACGCTTTAAGCTTGACGTCGACTAGTCGCGATGATCATGTGACACTATGATTGCGCTACTTTTGATACTAACATGTTGCAGACGACAACAGATGAAGAGCCCAGAGGGTCATTGCAGCAAGAAAGCAGCATTGGTACATCAAATGTGTGTAAATACTTTACTAACCTAACACTAGATATTGTTGAAAACGAAAGTGAAAGCATGACGCACGCTCACTACCGGAAATGAGAGTTCAGTATCTTTAATAAAATCATTAAAACATTTTTTTTTTCATTTATTTATTTAAACATATTAATGATGTAGCTAATTCACCCGCAGTTAATTGGAATATTATTTTGTATTACTTGGATCTGCGCATCACTAAGGCACAGATGTGAATTTATAGCTTTTTTTCCTTTTCTTTTCATCCTAAATGATGATGTAACTGCGGGCTGTTTACACCAGGGCACTTCCTGTGTTTCTGTGATCTGATAGCTCTATCCGATCGTGAAAAGACCAGGTGTAAATGCCCTCCGAAACGCACTCGAGACGGATTTAAATCCGATCGCTCAAACCGCCTCAGGAGGAGGTCTGGGCCGCTTAACAGACGAAACTGGACAAGTGTTATGCATCTGGTTGTTGAAACTGGACTTCTCCCAACAATGCTAAAAATAAACGTGTGAGAGCGTATTATAGCGATGAAGCTATGGCAACACGCATCGCCGCATATGAGCAGCTCGAGCATCTATTCATCAAGCCAACGTGCAAACTATCGCAAATCAAAGTGAAAGTAAGTCGCAGACGCTTAACACACAATCATCTTCATTAAAAGTAAAGAAACAGAAATGATCTTACCAGTGCTGTCTC
Source organism: Rhinichthys klamathensis goyatoka (assembly GCF_029890125.1). Classification (NCBI taxonomy): domain Eukaryota; kingdom Metazoa; phylum Chordata; class Actinopteri; order Cypriniformes; family Leuciscidae; genus Rhinichthys; species Rhinichthys klamathensis. Next base: position 5,207,615 of record NW_026606555.1, read on the forward strand.
TCTTATTGCGGTCTTTGATTTTGAGCTCTGATGATCAATAAAATGCAGCTCATTATTGTTGCTTGCGGTGACGTGAACTCCGTTAAATCTGCATAGCGCGTTGTTTGAAGATCGGATTTATATCTGTTTTGCGAAAACATATTTATGTGACCAGGTGTAGGCTAAATGGCATCGTTTTGACAAATCAGATCAGTAAAAGAACATGAAGTGACCAGGTGTAAACGGCCCCATTATGAGCTGTCTGTCAGCATCTGTATAATTTTCTGTTAATTAATTGCAAATTGTGGCATGTTGCAAAGCAGTCCCTTCTCTTGTGTTTTTTATTAATGACGTCATCGACTAGTCGACGTCGACTCGACTTTGATGTCATAACAGTCGACTTAAAAAAATCTGAAGTCGTTCAACCCCTAACTTACATTGTTTGTTTTTTTTTTTTAAAAACGAGGTGATTGTTTTTGTTTTTGTCTCTTCATTGCCTTTATGTGGCATCTATACAGTCGATTTTGTTCAGTTCAGAAAATCACCGACTCAGCTCAGTCATAGATGGTATATGATCACTATGGTTACCGGTCCGCTCCTACAGGCACGATTAAGGCAGCTACTAGCTCCTCATAGGACCTTGGCGACGTCACTCAGGAGGAGTCGTAGCACACACACACACACAGAGAGTGTAAACGTCGGTGGCATGAAGGCATCGTGTGTTTATTGACAACAGAACAGCGTGTAGTGAGAACGTGGACTAAGTAATGGTGACCGGTGTAGATCAGCCTGCGTCTGTCCCGACCCGATTCTGAAGCAGCGGCGGGCCGGGACACTCTACTTTGGCTAATGTACATATAGCGAAAACATTGGTTAATCCTCTGTTTTACCGATTTTTGTCACCTTTTGTAGGTATAGTGAGGGGGGGACGGATCGGGTCACTATAAATCTGGGGGGGTCATGTTCCTTGAAAAAGTTCCTTTTTCAATTCGGCGCAACGTTACTTTCCCCAGGGACAGATTATCTGTCCCTGGGATTTGACAGCGATCTCCATCATTTGATAGATTTGACCGCGATCGCCATCTCCGTAGTGAACGCCCCAGAGAGAAATGCACATAATGGATTACATAATCAGAGAGTAGCCTATTAATTTTCGTTTTGAATTGTTTCGTTTAAAGACATTTCAAGCTTAAATTCTATACGTTGAGTTTCGGTTAATTTATGATGAGATGCTCCAGTTCACGTCGGCGCTTCCATGATTATATTGTCTCCTATATTTGCTTCTTAATTATTAAATCCAGGCATTGATAAAAAATTAATTAAGATTAAGATACAATTCATACAAAACGAAATTCGCTTTAAGGAAAGGCTTTCTTCAAAACAAAACTTAATGAAGTGGTCAAAATCATGTCTGATTGACTCAATGTCTCCCGATATATTGCACATCCATCTTACTCGCGCTGTTCACTTTTTATAATCAGCATAGATGGAAAAAAAATAACATTATAATATTTTAACAAATATGAAACTAAATGCGCTTATTTAATGGCTACAACACATAGGCTATAGTAGGCCTACAGACTCTCTATTTGTATATTGCTGCACATTCATTTAATTCTGAATTTTGCACACATAAGTTGAAAGGCATTTGTTTACGTGCATAGTAAAACATATCTGCAACATTTATCAAGTTCACGGATAATTGTGCGTGCATTTATTAATCATTATGATACTAAAATCATAATAAAGTAGGCTATACTATGTACAAAAAATCAGATGAGCCCAGAATATGAACTGGGCTCATAGTTCAGAATATGAACTGGGTAAGAAAATGCTTTACTTACACGTTAAGCATTTTCCTCCCATAGAAACCCATTATAAGAAGAACGCTTAATTTGGCTTAATGTAGATTAGAATATCCCCGTATTATGTCTTAATAACAAGATAAGTTTTCTTTTTTTTTCTTCACCATGCGGTTCAGGACTTCCATAGAATACAGCCTGAATATAATTACTTCCAGAAATGATTTTTGGGGGTGCTAACGGGGTGCTTTGGTCTTTCTTGGGGGCTTTCTTTCTACCCCCTCCCTAGTGCCGCCCATGCATATGCCTAGCCATTAACCGGCATTTCTTCATAAATATTAAAATTTTTGATAAATGCATTATGCATTTATGGCATTATATGGCATTATGCATAGTAGAAATTTATGTAGGCCTACACATTTAGGAACAGATATTGGGTTCTGCCCAAAGTTTAAATCATACTTATCTGACCGTTATCAGTTTGTAGCAGTAAATGAAGATATGTCTTATCGATCACAAGTTCAGTATGGCGTACCACAAGGCTCAGTACTAGGACCGTTGCTGTTCAGTCTGTACATGCTACCATTAGGAGATATCATTAGGGAACATGGAATTAGTTTTCACTGTTATGCCGATGATACTCAGCTGTATATTTCTTCACGCCCCGACGAAACTTACCAATTCACAAAATTAACGGAATGCATAGCCGATATAAAAAATTGGATGACTAGTAATTTCCTACTACTAAATTCTGAAAAAACAGAGATTCTAATTATTGGACAAAAAACTTCCACACGTAATAACCTAGAATACTGTCTAACACTTGATGGCTGCTCTGTTAAGTCTTCGTCGTCGGTTAGGAACCTGGGTGTGCTCTTTGATACCAATCTCTCATTTGAAAGTCACGTGTCTAGTATCTGTAAAACCGCATTTTTCCATCTTAAAAACATATCTAAATTACGCCATATGCTCTAATTAACAAATGCAGAACAATTAGTTCATGCGTTCATGACATCAAGGCTAGATTATTGTAATGCTCTACTGGGTGGTTGCCCTGCACGCTTAATAAATAAACTACAGCTAGTTCAAAACGCAGCAGCTCGAGTTCTTACCAGAACCAGGAAGTATGACCATATTAGCCCGGTTCTGTCAACACTGCATTGGCTGCCTATTAAACCGTATAAATTTTTAAATATTGTTGATTACTTACAAAGCACTAAATGGCTTAGCTCCGCAGTACTTGAGTGAGCTTTTAAAACATTAAAGTCCTTCACGTCTATTGCGATCTCAAAATTCCGGCCAGTTGATAATACCTAGAATATCAAAATCGACTGCTGGCGGTAGATCCTTTTCTTATTTAGCACCAAAACTTTGGAATAGTCTTCCTACCATTGTCCGGGAAGCAGACACACTCTGTCAGTTCAAAGCTAGACTAAAAACACATCTCTTTGACCTAGCATACACATAATACATTATAGACTTCAATAATTCAATGTTAGGCTGCATAGATTAGGTCAGCGGGAACTGGGAACACTTCCCTTAAATCCAGATGTACTCGTTACATCATAAGAAGAATGGCATCTACGCTAACTTTAGTGTCTTTGTTTATCCCGAGGTTTTCCTGCAGCCTGCCGGATCCAGGCCGTATCCAGATCTGACGAAGGAGATTCGCCTGGACCCGATGACAATGCAGTGCTGAAGTGTCAACTATCCTCTCCCTATGGAGGATCCCTTTCCCACTCTACAGATAAAGCGTTGTTGAAATCCGGTTCGCGTACCTCGAAGTGATAAAATAAAATTCTGTATCAAATTTATAGGCAAGACAAGTAGTTTGTTTAGGCATGGTTTGTTGGGAAATTACAAACCTGCGCACACATATTCAAACGAATTTAACTATAGAATAAATTTTGAATGCGCATGTGAATGCCATCAGGTCACAGGTTCGCGTTTAAAGTCTGTTTAGAGAGAACGCCGTCGTCTTAGTGGCCCCTAATGTAATAACAAATGATAATTTTGTGGGAAGTGAATCAATCAAAACCAACTTTAGCTGGAAATAACATTATTCAAAAATCGCTATAAAGCCAAAACAATCTCTGTTACCGTAAATTGTATCTTTATCTCTGTAAAGCTGCTTTAAAACAATCTCCATTGTTAAAAGCGCTATATAAATGAAGATGACTTGACTTGACTTGACAAAGTCAAGCAACATAAAAGTAACGTAAAAGTAAAGAGTAACGTAAAAAGTTACTTTCTATATGGGGTAACTAAGTAAAGTAACGGATTACTTTTTAAAAAGAAGTAACGAGTTACACTACTTTTTAAAAGTAACTAACCCCAACACTGCCTAAGGCTGGCCACACACTTGAACGTTTTAAGCCCAAACCAACACAATAAGGTGGGGGGTGTTGGGCAGAAAGGCAAAAAGATACAAGAGGACTGGCATTGCACAACGTCATGTTTTATCATTGATCTTGTATTATTGATACAATTATTTATTGAGCAAAGCATTTGAATCAGGAGAATGAACCTGTTTGGGTGAAGACTGAACAGGCGTCTTGCAGGCCATTCTCTGTTTTCAATGATCTGTGCCTGCTACCACTAAACAGGAAGTATCTGACAAGCAATCCATTGGCGACAATTTAGGTCACATTTTAAGCCAAAACAATCACTTCCTTTACTACCAATTACATCCAATGCATTTCTCCCACCGTCCCACTGTTAATCGACCATGCCCTTCAGACATGGGTTAAAAAGGGATTTAGATGAGTTTTCTTTAAGGGCAGTAGTTTTATTTCGTTTGAACATATGGTTACATTTTTTGATATTCCTAATTTTTATAGATATCTTTAAATACAAAGCCTAGTCAAAAATTATTTTAATACTCTTTTGACACCATCTCATAGTTAAGATGCTCATAGTTAGTTGTTGGACTGGGGTGCATCTGAGTGAAGTCTGATATCTAGAGTTTACAGTCTGATTCAAAGTGTGGCCATCTTTAGATTTTCTAAGGAAACAGTGGGAAGAGGAAATGGCAAGTGTAGTCTCAGAGGATGTTTGCCAGTCAGCAATTAGGCAAAAACATTAAGCATCTATGTGAGTCAGGTAGGGTTTACTCCAATTTATGATAATTCATAAGCAAAATTCAAAAACAATAAACACAAGAACAGGTGTAACATGTAACAGTGTGTGTGTGAAACAAGGGTAAACACACACAACAAGTGCACTACACTCACCGCCTTCTACTCTGGTACGCTGTGCTTCCCAGGTTGGGCCCTAGCGCTCCTCGCCCCCCTACCCTTTGGTCTGTCCCTATCTCCCTGCGGCTTTACCAAGATCGCGGAAGCTGCCCTTGCCCTGGCCTACCTTCAGTGGTAGTCGACACTATCACTTCAGCTAGAGCCCCCTCCATGAGGCGCGCTTATGCTTTGAAGTGGAGTCTGTTTGCTGAGTGGTGTTCTTCTCGATGAGAAGACCCCCAGAAATGCCCGGTCGGCTCTGTGCTTTCCTTCCTTCAAGAGGGCTTGGAGTGGAGGCTGTCCCCCTCCAGCTTGAAGGTCTATGTTGCCGCCATTGCAGCTCACCGGCCCAGTACTAGTGTGCATGTTCACCAGGTCAGCCCTTGTACTGGACTAGATGCCCATATGATGTGATTCCCCCTTGGTAATCCCGTGTGCGTATGGTCCACGATGCAGTTTCCCTCTCGTTGAACCTGTGTCTTTTCCTGGGCGGCTCTGCTCTGCGCTGTAGTTCTCCCTGGCTAGGTAGGACCTGCCTCAGACACCTTCCATATGTACCACTGCCGTACGGTTCAGTCCATATGTGTACTTCCACACGTTTCCTTCCTTCAGGCAGGGTGTGGTCTTCGTAGTGTTCTCCTCCTTTGGGGTTGGGACGCTTCCCCAGCGCTTGGTTATGACTGAGATACGTTGGGAATTGAGTTCCAAAGCACTCTTCCCAGGGGCCAGGAACAGCAGCTTCGACCGTCCCCTCAGTGAGAACCTTTCGGTATGGTGGACTTTCCTCTGGCTTACTTGGGGCGCTGGGCAGGTTACGACTTTGTGAGAGCAGTTGCCAAAGAGGCATGCACCTTGCCAGCATCTGCATCTCCAACATTTGTAACACAGTTCAGTGGCTTTGGCGCTTACCAAAAGGACCCCAATACGTCAGTATCGACGTAACATCGAACGTGACTGACTGAATGGGAACGTCTAGGTTACTGATGTAAGCCTAAGGCATGCAAATCTCACTGGCCAGTGGCCAATGTTCATTGGCTTGTTTTGTTACCACTTGGAGGTTCCTAGACGAGACCCCAATACATCAGTACCAATGTAGCGTCTCCGTTCCTGCCTTCAGGGAACAGGGGTTACATTAGTAACCTAGACGTTTTAGAAAATGCAGTGCCAAGTTTTACGTTTTTGTGCCAATAAAAATAAAATCAAAGGAGCCTTTAACCCCGTTGTACCCTACTTTTTTGAAAGAGTTTTAAAAGTTTGTGAAAATTGCACCAAATCAATTAAAAAACCTGTGAATAAGTTTACATAATTAAATATAGCCCTGTATAAGTTTGGTGTGAACTTTTTATAGATTTTATATTAACTTAAATTTACTTTACTGTTATCATGAAATGGTGAAGCCTGGTGATCTTTATTAAGCAGTTCTTTATTAAACAAAAACAAAACTCTGGAAGATGGGAATCCACACACACACTTGAACATTGTTGTTATCATGTAAAATAAATGACTTATAAAGTAATTATTTTCTTGTATTTAGTTATCCGTTTCAGAAAATTGCTAACCACTTTTAAATAATCAATTTCTATAGAATCTATATCCAATGTATGTACCAAATGATTCATCAATTAAATATCCGCAAAATACAACAGATTGAATGGGTGGTTAATTATGATTTCACTTTTCTAACTTTAGTTACTGTGTAATGTTGCTGTTTGAGCATAAACAACATCTGCAAAGTTACGACGCTCAAAGTTCAAAACAAAGGGAGATATTTTCTTTTAAAGAAATTGCTACTACAACAAACGGCTGGTAAGGACTACACGACATTCCTCCCGGGTAAGTGATATCACCAACCCTAAAATTTACATAAACCTCGCCCACGGGAACGTGATTTATAGATTAGCATGACAGAATATGCTAATCAATGACTAGAAGATAACTACACATGCTACATAAATTTATCAACTAACCATTCAGAAATGTTGTCTACATGTTGTCACTTCTTGAGTCTCTCCATCTTTCTGACTCCAGTTTGAACATATAAAGGATGTTTTATTAACAAAGTTCGGGAGGAACACGTTCAGATAATTAACACGGGTGGAGAGCACTCAACAATCAATGATATGAGGTGCATATATAGACTCGGAAGTCTCACCTCAATCCATTGACAGTTTAGCAGCACCCCTCCACCGCCCCTTCTCCACACTTCTAGTCCTAACTACTTACATGGGGGGAGTACTCTGGGTTCGGGCTGAACTCCGAGCTTGGAGCATAAAACTTTACCCCCTCTAATTGTATGTAAGTGTGAACTCGTGAAAAGGCTAAAAGTTTTTGAAATTTTGAGTGCATGTCTGCGTGAGGTAATTGAAGCTGCTAAGGACACAAGCTGTTGTAGCTTCACCCACTGTGCAGCAGCAGCAGCTCATTTGCATTTAAAGGGACAGACACAAAAACTGTGCTTTTTTGCTCACCCTCAAAAAGTGACAACTTTAACATGCTATATCTGTGGGGTATTTTGAGCTAAAATTTCACATACACACTCTGGGTACATCAGAGATTTATTTTACATCTTGTGAAAAGCACATTATACCACCCATTTAACACAAAAACATTACAACAATATCAGAAAACAGAGAACTGAAACAGAGCTGAAGTAAAAAAAGGAAACAATGGAAACCAAATGAACTGAATAAATGAAATAAAGAAAGCTTCACCTTAGGAGTCGTTTGGGAAACAAAAACACAGAATACGTGACAACTGCATCCTAACTCACAATCATTGATTTACTGTTACTTTTATGTGACAAAATATGCAACATTACTATTGTCAACTGCATTTGCGATTCAGTAATAGCTTTTGTTATTGATTTCTATCCAATATTTAATTTATTTTTCAATTTAAAGGCTCTCAAGATGTTTACTGGGAAACGTGGGCCAAATGGACTGGATTTTTCCAGGGCCAAGTGTTAGCCCCAGTCCAGCCCTAATGAGATAAGGCTGTGTGAAAGGTGAAAATAACCTTTTTACATTATGAAGTCCAGGCTATGGATGTTTGTTCATGCTAAAAATATAAACATGATGCAATCACACAAATAACAATACTAGTATTGAAGACAACTTTTTTGCTGCATGTCATATTTCACTTTTAACTGGATAATAAGTACTCAAGTTATCCTGAAATAAGAGAAAGAAGGTTTTTATTTTTATTTTTTTGCTGTTAGGGATTGTGTCGGCATGATTTAGGTGTAAATGTCTGAGGTCAAGACTGGACTCACTTGTTAGACTCCAGTGATATTGGGCAGGCACATGGTCTACACATGAAGGTGCCATCAGGAAGAAGCACAGGTAAAAATCCATCTTCACAGTGCTCACAGAAATCTCCAACAGTGTGATCCTGACATTCCTGAAACACGGATGCAGTAAAGAACTGATGTGCATTTCAGAACAAAACAAAAAAAACACAAATGCTGGTTACACTGCCAAGGTTACAGACATTTTAAAATCAACACCATGTGCCCGTGTGACAGTTACCACATCAGAGATTTTCAGTTTCTGTTTAGCTTGTTTTTGTTAAAGCACTTACATTAAATAATTAAAAATGTTTTTACTTTAAAGAGATTTGAAACTAATACTTACAATGCATATCCCAGTGATATCCTCACAGCTATCAGCATGGCCTTTACAGTTACAGGGGAGACAGGTTTCCTGTTCACTCAGGAAGAATCCTCGAGCACATACCTGCAATAAAGTCATTGCCAAACATGAACATGAACTATCAACACAGTCATGATATGTGCCATATCTCTACTGTATGAAAGTGTTCCTTCAACTACAGTCACTTCATATTCCAGGTATTGGTTTTTAATAAAGCTTAACTGGGATATTTTAATTTTGCTATATGAAGGTCATCTAAAAAAGTCTTGTAAACTTTTCTCAGTTCATACATCACTGCTCTCCTGCTGATTTTGCGAGATAAAACTCTATGAACCACTACAATGTTAAACTACGGAGCTGTCTGAAACACTGCCAGCGGGACATTAAACTGAAAATGTTTGTCCGAACTCACAACAAGATTTGCGAGAGAACGGAAAAGCTTTGATTTTTTCCTCCTATCCCATATTTTTTTCCACCACCAAAAAGTGGTGGTACAAGTTTAATCTGTTACAGTCAAATTTATTTTAGTTTTTCTCCTCCATTCTTTCACCTGAAATTAAATTGAACATTTAATTTAATATTCAACAATAATATTGATCTGCCTGCATTGACACCATTATATGAGAACTGAACTGAGCTGGATGATGACATCACTGTTTTCTCCAGACTGGCTATATATAAATTAACTAAATTAATAACTTTTTTTCAACAAAAATGAACCTAACTTAAGCTGGACTATGTCTTCTAGAAACAAACTTTTTAGCATTATTTCCTGTTATCTGTATTGTAAAAAGCGCTATATAAATAAAGGTTACTTGACTTGACTTTTCTCAAAATATATTTATGGTTTGGTTCAAACCTTAAATTTGTATTTATTTTTCAAAAATATTTCTTCTTCAAAGGAAAAACATTAATGCAAATTGAAAGGATTATTTATTATAAAGACCATATACTGGGGGGGAAAGTGTGTTGGATTTAGATGAATTGATTTACATCAGTTCCACTTATGGGACTTTCGGGCAAAGGATCGTGGGAAGCTGAAGCTTCCGGTTCGAGTCATCATCACTGCTTAGGAGGAACAGTGGGAGAAACAAATCCTCCTCTTTTAGTGTGTGTTTGTGTATAGATTTGAGAGTCATGATTCATGATGTTTATGTTGTTAGGGTTATATTATGGTATATCTACTGTACTATAAGATACAGTACAATATTTTTAATTTTACTGACTTGAATAATATATTACATACCATATATATATATAAATAAGAAATAGATAAACAAATAAAAATGAAAAAAGATTACAATATCTGGGACCAATTTCTCAATGCTTAGGTAACTTTTTCAAAACTCTTCACACAGTGAGCACAACAGCAGTCTATGTGAGCTCTAAATAAACTGTGGATCATTTGTCATTTCTTTGGCACAAAATGCATTCAATGACTACATCTTTCAAATTACATGAATTCTTTTCTCAGGCACAACCACAGTCAAAACTCTACATATACAGGCCAATTTGCACATTTGGATACTTTTTTTTTCCAAATCTGAAGTTCAAAACTGAACATAATACAAAACTGAATTAAACAGTGTAACTATGTTAAGGGCTCAGGGAACAAGATGTCAGGAACCGGCGAACCCTCAATGTAAAGTTTTCTTCACTAAACAAAAAAATAAATAAACATAAATAACAAAATGTTAGTGTTTGTGTTATTATATGTTTGTGTTAGCATGAGTGACAAAGTGCAACCTGTTATGTAAAAATGAGTTGATTTGAGACATGTATAAAGTATTTTGGTAGTTTTAGTGCATTTTGTATATGAAATTTGCTGCTGTGCCAAGCTGGAAGTTGGTTAGGAGAACTGTGTGGAGAGTTTTGAAAAAATGACCTACGTATTCATTGAGGAATTGTATAAAACAAAACAAAACCTGTCATTTGAATTTTATCTCTATGCACATTGACATTTTCCCCTCCACATATCTAAATGCCCATCCCAGGAAAGCATCATATAATAATACTGAGTGGCCTGGTTATACTGTAGTGTAGTGAGAAGTGTTTAATTCAATAAGCTCCCACTGTAAGGCAGAACAAAGCTGACCTTCATACATCACACCCTCTGACTGATCCACTTCTGAACGCACAACGTCTAAAAGTGGAGGAAATATTTGAGCAATCTCTTTTCCAGTTTAAATCTGTCCTGCTCTGCAGAACAATAGATGGACTGGCTCTCAGCTCTTACATTTCATACTGTTATAATTACAGATATAGAGTTCGAAAAATGTAAAGTTTTAAAGTTACAGTTACAGTAAAGTTACTGGATTGGTCTTTTCTATAAAAACCTCAATTACCAGACAAGTCCTCAGCACAGACCCCACAATGCATCATGCCCAAACCAGCTAGGTCCGCAACACAGACCTTAACTAAGACTGTCATGCAAAAACTCAGTTGTATGCCGATATACTACAACTCTACCTCCATGATTTCAACCTGCCAGTCAGACTAAAACTTCCACCTCAATGGTGTCACCCAATTCTGTTGTGGCCCATGCCGGTCTAACAAGCAAGAGGAACAGCTTTTAAAAAAAAAAAATTATAACGTCAGTCTACAAAAACAACATAGACTTGTGCTGTAGCTTGAAATCATCATTCAGCTTATTTTCGTTGTATTCGGCCAGAGAGAACAACCTCCTGTTACAACCCTCCGTGACTGAGCCTGGTTTCTCTCAAAGTTTTTCCCCCACTACTTTGTGAAGTTTTTGTTCCTTGCCACTGTCGCACTTTGGCTTAATCAATGGGAGGTAAAAAGACAAATAATATTCAGTTAATTGCATTGAAACTATTGAATGAGAACAGAATAACTGAATTGAATTAAACTGAATAATGATATTCAGTATTATTTTCTGCAGAGCTGCTTTGTAGTTGTAATTAAACTGAATTTATTGTTTCATGATCGAAGAATTTTGCATAATTTATTCAGTTTCTTTCCTGTTTATTACAGTGAAAGCTACTCTGAAGCAATCTGTATTGTATAAAGTACCATTTACGTAAACATGAAGTAAATGTAAACCAGAGTCGGCTTGAGCGCTAAAAACACTTGCACATGCAAAAATCACTTAATCACTTAAGCCAAAAGTATACTTCCCTTGTCCACGTTTCACTTCATGTCATACTTTTCGCCATGAACACAGTCCACAGATGTCTGCACACAAAAATCGGGCTGCATGGGAACAGTAGCCTATGCATGGACATCATGGACTGATATACTTTCTGCCTAAATGGGCAGTTATTGGCCAGAATAAACAGCAGTGGACCAGACTTAATGTCGACAGTCAAAAGTCTGGCTACACAAAAATATCAGTTACATGACTGGCTACCAGTGTCAGGATTGGCTCTTGCATAAGTTACAATCTTACTTGGTAATTGTAACCGTATTGGATATGGATATTCTTAATCATAAATGTCTTCAGTCCCTAGCTATAATAGGGGCCCACAGCAACACACACATGATCATCAGAAGTTTGGTGGTTCAATCCCCGGTTCCACCTGGCCAAGTGTCGAGGTGTCCATGAGCAAGACACCTAACCCCAGCTGCTCCCGACGAGCTGGATGGCGCCTTGCATGGCTGACACCGCCGTCGGTGTATGAACGAGTGAGTGAATGGGTGAATGTGAGGCAAAATGTAAAGCGCTTTGGTGGCCATTGGGTCTGTGAAAGCGCTATATAAATGCAGTCCATTTACCATTTATGCATTTCTGTAGCTCTAACAGTAGAGCATCGCAGAAACACTGCCATGGTCATGAGTTTGGCCCCATTTACACTGCATGGTTCAAGTGACCCAAATCCGATTTTTTCCTCTCATGTGGCACAGATCGGACATGACCCATGAACGTGTAAGCAGGAAAAAACCGCATGGATTCCGATTTTCTCAGATCGGATTCAGGCCTCACTCATATGTGGTAATAAATCGGATATGAATCGGATACGTGCATTTGCGTGTGCCATGTAAGCAAACAAATCGGATATTCCCCAGTAAATGCGAGTCGTACGTCATTAAAAAAGTGACGTCAACTCAGGTGGACATGACTTATTATAGGCGCGATGGAGGACGAAGGATACAAACAGTGGAGCAATGCGGAGGTTTCATGTCTTTTGAGTGTTTGGGGCGAAGAGATGCAGTGTTGTTACAGAAATAAATCCGTGTTTGAAGACATTTCACGAGATATGGGGAGGCACGGTTTTAAGCGCTCGTAGCTACAGTGCCACCGTAAGATAAAAAGCTTAATGACTTTTAAAAATATTGTGGAAAGCAAAACACTGGATAATTTTATTTGCATCTGCATCCATTGTATTTCGTGCCGTTTTACTTCCTTTTCCGGGTCAGAACGTCTACATTTGGTAGTTTCAGCAGTGCATAGTGTAAATGCAAAAATCGGATACGGGTCACTTTTAAAAGATGATGTAAGCGGGTCGTCAAAAAAATCGGATATAGTCAGAAAATCGGATTTGGGCATCAAGACCTGCAGTGTAAATGCAGCCTATGAGTCCCAGGGAATGCATGAGCTCATAAAATATAAACTTGATGTGTTACTTTGGTTAAAACGTAAATAAACGGGTAAATTTAAATGTACAAAAGACCCATTGGGTCTCACAACAGCCATTTCCTTCTTGCCTGTAACTCATTTCTTTCTCCTTCTCTCTCACACTGTTTACATTACTTCAGTGAAACCACACACCAAGTAAGAAACGCATACCAGATCATAAAAACAGAGGACAACTGAATTTCAGCACTGTTTGCGTATACTGCATTCTAATTATACTTGGTCCATTTATAGTACAGGAGTGTAATTGTTAGCTTTGGTCCTCAAATTTGATTGGCCAAGCAGTGTTCTAAGACTTCTGATATACTGTACAATATAACAGCAATGGGACATTTCACTTTTCTTGTCTGTGTTCAAGGCATTCCAGACTATGCATGAATAGTAGGCCTATAATGGAAGCAAAGCTGTGATTGTTTTTGTTTTTTTATCTCATACTGCCTTTTTTCAGAATTATGAGTTTATATCTTGCAATTCTGACTTTATAACTTGCAATTGTGAGTTTATATCTCACAATTAATATTCAACAACATTATTGGTCTGCCTGCATTGACACCATTATATGAGAACTGAACTGAGCTGGACGATGGCATCACTGTTTTCCAGAGCGCCTATATATATATAAATTAACTAAATATGTAACTTTTTTACAAAAGAAATGAATCATCTCTGAGCTTACTTAAGCTGGACTTTGACTCTATTTTCTTCTAGATTTACTGTACAGCTGAAACAAACTTTGTTGCATTATTTTCCTGTTATCACTGTAAAACAATCTGTATTGTAAAAAGCGCTGTACAAATAAAGGTGACTTGACAATTCTGACTTGAGAAAAAGTGAAAATTACTTTTTTATTATTTTATTCAGTGGCGGAAACAAGCTTCCATACTCAACGTCTAAAACGCATACGCATATTATTTGCTTCCTTAAAAAGTGATGGCCCGAGTCTGAGTTACATTCACACACAAATCATGTCACAGTTGTCATCATGGTTATGTTCGGTTTGCTTTGTGTTCTAGTTTTGGTTTTTACCTGCTTGCTCGTCTGTCTGTGTGTTTTGTTTTCCTTGGTTACTGATTTAAGTCACACCTGTTCTGAGTTACGTTAATCATCCCTCTGTGTATTTATAGCCTTGGTTCAGTATTTGTCCGTTCTCGTCTCCTCCTATAGTTGGTTCATGTTTTTGATAGTTTTTGTTACAATTTAAATTTGTTTAAATCAAATTATTGCCTTTGATTTCTTTGATTTCTTTGAGCCTTTGATTTCACCCCTGCTGCAACCCAACGCTCACAACACTTCTATTGCTACCAAACACTACACTTCACAGTGCACTTCATGGCCTCCATGACAGCTGTCAGATTACCAATTTTCCATTTTCGAACTAAACTGCCAGTGTGAAAGGACTCCTAGTTTGCATAGTATCACATCTACAGTGCATTGTCTAGATTCACAAAACAACGTTTATCAGTATTTTTGCCTGTTTCCACCTTTTTTTAGTTGCAATGTTAGCATGTTACTAAGCTAACAGCCTAATAAGCATAACATGCACAGCCCGCCACCAATATTAGATAAAGTTGATCACTGTAATTAAATTGTAATCAAACATTAGTTATTGAATGAAATATGAAATATAATGAACATTTGCTATTTTAGAATTTGGCTGATCATGGTTACTTCGGGGCTGTTTACACGACACCGTTTTCAACTGAAAACATAAAACTCTTTATGCGTTTTGACCGTTCGTTTACACGACAACAGCGTTTTGGGTGCCTCAAGACGCAAACTTTTGAAAACGGATTTCAAAGTGCAAGTTTTTGAAAACAGTCTCCGTGTAAACAACAAAAACGCAAATCTCTGAAGACGATGACATCATGCACATGCGTATTACGTGTTCAGTCTGTAGTGTTTCATCGTCATCTAATGTCCTGGCAGCAGAAAACAGCGTTTTTAGTCGTTTTCACGGATCCGTGTGAAAGGGGATCGTTTTGACAATGGTGACGTCTGTACGCGGAAAACTCAAAGGAAAAACGTCTCCGTTTTAAGCAGATTGTTGTCGTGTAAACGTACCCTTAGCTGCCTACTTTGAGAAACAGCCTTTGTATTGGAAACATGTCTATAATGGCTCTAGCTCTAAAATTGTCTAGCTTACTATGCTTTGGAACACAACTTGAATTTGTTCTGATCCACAGGGAATGTACCAGTAAGGCAGTTTTCCCACACTCTTGGGTACTCACTAGAGCAGTATTTCCCAACCCCAACAGATGGCCTCCATTCGCTCTCTGATGCATTTCCGGTGAGGAGTGACTATTAGACCTTCTAGACTCTCAACAGCTGCTGGTTGGGTAGGTGGGGGTGGGAGCAAACTTACAGAGCATAAGACGCATAAACCCCTCTCTCCATTTAGACCATTTTAACTGTTTGTTTTCATAGCATGTTTAACACTGAACCTGATGTTTAATGTAACATTAGATATAACACAAGTCCACACCCAAACAGCCAAGTCAAACATTTCCTTCAGATAAACAACTATTGACGATTCTCAAAATCTCCAGTAAGAACAGCCCATAGAAAAATGCTATTGCTCTAAAGTTGCTCTTGAAGTTCTGATGTTTCATTTAAGTCAAATTTATTTATGTAGCCTAAGTGCATTTCATTACACATTGTTTCAAAGCAGCAACTTTATCTCTGATATTTCCCTTTAATTCTTCAGGAGAGATAAAAACACATAAATGAGGCACTCACTGACATACAATAAGAACTAGCATAGCCTCGCTCTAATTTGAATGCTGAATTTGATTAGAAATATTAGAGCATATTGAAATCTCTTTTGAATGCTGCCTTTAGTATCTAATAATTTTGAGCACATGCAGAGCTAAAAAGAATGCAACACTATTAAGGATAAATGTATATGTGCAACATCTGCAAACAACATGTAATAAAGAACCTAAAGTGAATCATTTTAGTTCTATGTTTATGTTGTAGCACATGATGTTAATTCAAAAGAGAGGACTTACCCTGTAGACTGTGTTAAACTGTTGCGATGAAGCTGTATGCGTGAGTGCTGACAAGATGTAGAGAATGCCGATAGATCCCAACAGCAGAGAGGCCATGATTCCCCCTGCAACTATTCTAAAAGCCCAGCAGTGTGTGTGGTTGTGTTCCCTGCTGTAGAGTCTTTCTCACATCTACTTCTTCCCAGGCTATTTTTTTTTTGTCCTTTCTCAAGCCTATGTAGTTTGTGCTGCTGTTCTCTTCTTCTCTCGCTTACGCCCTGCCCTGCCAAGCTGGACTTCCTCCCTCGAACACCCCCGGCCCCCCTCTTCCTCACTCACACTTTTCCCTCACAAGATCTTGAATGGAAATCACATGCAGCTGAGGAAAAAATTTGTTTAAAGAATCCAAACTGAGGGAGAGGGACTCTTTATGTATTCTACTGTAACTGCTGCTGTTGTTACCCTAAAGGCGAATCAATGTTGCCTGATTGGCAGAGAGAAAGTTATGGTCAGCTCACAGTACCCTTTGACCTTGGCTGTGGCCCTCCCCCTCCCTGTGGATGTCTCTTAACCTCTCTAACCCACTGGAAATGCCATCTCCTACAACACACACACACACACACACACACACACACATTCAGATGAGATGCATGACAACATATCAGGTACACAAAACAGGGTCAGTTTTCTGCTCTTGTGTTTTTTGGTTGTTTGTCCAGAGATTCTTAGTTCATGGATTCCTCTCAATTCCTGGCGACTCACCGCTTTGCACATTTTGAATGTCTCTCTTATCTGACACTCTCCCAATGAGCTGATGATCTGAATTAGGTGTGTTTGATAAGAGAGAAATAAATAAAATGTCCACAGCACTGGGGTGCCAAGAATGGAATTGAGATACACTGGTGTAGTCACTTATGAAAAGTGTAAAATCTGTGATTATAGTCTGTAGTCTCTCTCTGAGATTTTAATGTTTATAGTTCCATCATTTTTGTTAATTCAACCAAAAATTAAAAAATTGTCATCAATTACTCACCCTCATGTTGTTACATTTCACTCATCTTCAAAACACAAATGAAGAAATTTACCGGTAGTCACCGGTAGTGAGAACCTGCTCAGTATCGCTCAAAATGCTGAACGAGTTTGTTTAACGAAAGTTTAAGTTCTACACGCACACAAATCCTCTAAACAACAAAAAAAGATTGTAGTCAAGATGGTGTTTATATGAGCAGGAGACAACTGTGCCCGCATCGTAACTGAGTCCCATACTACCCCCAGAAATGTAGTTCTCTGTTGAGGAATTAGTGAACTCTTTTTGACATTGAGTCTCAGCCCCAGGCACCTCAGATGGTGCAGAACGACATCTCAATGCCGAACCGCCATCTCCTCTGACTGTTCTAGAATGAGCCAGTCATAGATGTAATCGACGAAACGAATACCCTGAAGTCTTAATGGAGCTAAAGCAGCATCCATGCATTTCGTCAAGGTGCGAGGGGATAATGCTAGGCCAAACGGAAGAACCCGATATTGGTACACCTTTCCCCCGAAGACAAACCTCAGGAATCTCCTGTGATGGGGAAGGATGTATATGTGGCAGTACGCATCTTTTAGATCTATCGTGACAAACCAGTCCTCTGAGCTGATCTGACTCACGATGACAGGTATAGTTAGCATCTTTAACCTGAATCTCCTCAGAGAACGATTCAATACCCTGAGTTCTATAATAGGACATAACCCCCCATCCTTTTTGGGAACTATGAACTACTGGCTGTAGAACCCGGATGCTCTATGGCCTTGTTTGCTAAGAGGGACTGAACTTCCTGTTCCATAACCCGATCCTGCTCGGGGTTGACAACAGTGTGAACTATTTATTATTGAAACAGTGGCTAAACTAACGAAAAAGAAAGCTTCACGCCCAGAAGTGTCCAAGCAACACAGCAGTAATGACTTTATGAACTTCTTCACTTATAAGATCGATAATATCAGGGACAAAATTATAACTATGCAACCGTCTACTACAGTATCGCATCAGGCAGTGCATTGTAGTCTCCCTGAGGAAAAATTTGATTAATTTGTTGCCATAGGAGACGAAGAATTTTCTAAACTCGTTAATTCATCTAAATCGACAACTTGTATGTTAGACCCTATACCGACTAAGCTACTGAAAGAGAGGGTTCCAGAGGTCATATATCCTCTTCTTACTATCATTAATTCGTCTTTGTTTCTAGGATATGTACCAAAAACCTTTAAGCTGGCTATGATAAAACCGCTTGTTAAAAAACGCAACTTGATCATACAAAATTAGTCAATTACAGGCCGATCTCGAATCTACCTTTTCTATCAAAGATATTAGAAAAAGCAGTGTCCTCACAACTGTGTTCCTTTCTTGAAAGAAATGATATCTGCGAGGATTTTCAGTCAGGATTCAGACTTTACCATAGTACCCGAGACAGCTCTCATCAGAGTTACAAATGATTTGCTCTTATCATCCGATCGTGGTTGTATCTCTCTATTAGTGTTACTTGATCTTAGTGCTGCATTTGATACTATTGACCACAACATTCTTTTGAATAGACTCTTAAAATTATGTTGGGATTAGTGGAATTGCATTAGCATGGTTTAAATCATACTTATCTGACCGTTATCAGTTTGTAGCAATAAATGAAGAGATGTCTTATCAATCACAAGTTCAGTATGGTGTACCACAAGGCTCAGTACTAGGACCGCTGCTGTTCACTCTGCTACCATTAGGAGATATCATTAGGAAACATGATATTAGTTTTCACTGTTATGCCGATGATACTCAGCTGTATATTTCTTCAAAACCTAATGAAACTTACCAATTCACAAAATTAACGGAATGCATAGCTGACATAAAAAATTGGATGACTAGTAATTTCCTACTACTAAATTCTGAAAAAACAGAGATTCTAATTATTGGACAAAAAACTTCTTCACGTAATAACCTAGAATTTTGTCTAACACTTGATGGCTGCTCTGTCAAGTCTTCGTCGTCGGTTAGGAACCTGGGTGTGCTCTTTGATACCAATCTTTCATTTGAAAGTCACGTGTCTAGTATCTTTAAAACTGCATTTTTCCATCTTAAAAATATATTAAAATTACGCCATATGCTCTCATTAACAAATGCAGAACAATTAGTTCATGCATTCATGCCATCAAGACTAGATTATTGTAATGCTCTACTGGGTGGTTGCCCTGCATTAATAAACAAACTACAGCTAGTTCAAAACGCAGCAGCTCGAGTTCTTACCAGAACCAGGAAATATGACCATATTAGCCCGGTTCTGTCAACACTGCATTGGCTCCCTATTCAACATCGTATAAATTTTAAAATATTGTTGATTACTTACAAAGCACTAAATGGTTTAGCTCTGCAGTACTTGAGCGAGCTTTTAAAGCATTATAGTCCTTCACGTCTATTGCGATCTCAAAATTCCGGCCAGTTGATAATACCTAGAATATCAAAATCGACTGCTGGCGGTAGATCCTTTTCCTATTTAGCACCAAAACTTTGGAACAGTCTTCCTACCATAAGTGATAAAATAAACCGAAATTCTTTATCTAATGTATAGGCAAGACAAGTAGTTTGTTTAGGCATGGTTTGTAGGGAAATTACAAACCTGCGCACATATATTCAAACGAATATAACTATAGAATCAATTCTTAATTTAATGCGCATGTGAATACATGTGAACGCCATCAGGTCACAGGTTCGCGTTTAAAGTCTGTTTAGAGAGAACGCCGTCGTCTTAATCGCCCCTAATTTAATAACAAATGATAATTTTGCTGGAAATGAATCAATCAAAACTAACTTTAGCTGGAAATAACATTATTCAAAAATCGCTATAAAGCCAAAACAATCTCTGTTACCGTAAACTGTATGTTTATCTCTGTAAAGCTGCTTTGAAACAATCTACATTGTTAAAAGCACTATATAAATGAAGATGACTTGACTTGACTTGACTTGAACTACCCCCGCTGAATTTCAGTGGACGATACTCGAACTGAATTCTGTACCCTTTTTCAACTGTGCGCAGGACCCGCTGAGATATATTTTGAAGACCTTTCCAGGTGTCTAGATATTCTACTAGGGGGGATCAGTCTCTCGAGACTGACCTCGGATGTTGTGTAGCAGCATGATTTCGGTGCCCTGAAGCGACTGATTGGCAGGTGACAAACGATTTATATTTTCTGCAGGCCATGTGAGAGGAAGCGAACTCGACAGGCCCGCAACGTTTTCGGGCGGACACTGTGATTTGCGGTCGCTGGAAGCCGATGCGTCCAGAAGCACGCGAGGCAGCTGGAAGCATACATAGATTTCCTGAGGGCTCCGTGGAGGTGCGAGATGTTGCTGCTCGCTCGCAGGGGTGGGGGTTGGGGGGGACCGCCCTCAGAGGCCTGCGCATCAGGACCTCTTAGCCGAAGCCTTCCTCGCCTGAATGACAGCCCTCAGATCTGCCTTCGGTTTAGAGGACTTCGGCTGAGAATGTTGCCTCGAACCCCAGGCCTTTTGTGGGGGGGGCTCGAGAGGCAAACCTCTCCCTCTGCTGCTGCAGGTACGAGGAGCTGGCGGCTGACTGAACAACGGCGGGGGATTAACTTTTTGAATGCGGCTGACTGTCGCGTCCCCTCCTGAAACCTCTCGAAGACAGAATTAACTGCGTTGCTGAAGAGGCTAGAAGGAGAAAGCGGGGCATCAAGGAGGAAGGCCCTGTCCTTCTCCCCTAAGCCCGACAGGTTCAGCCACGTGTCTCTCCATGGCTACCAATGCTGCCATGGAGCGGCCGATGGCACGGGACGTCTCCTTAAGGA
The DNA here is from genome assembly GCF_029890125.1 of Rhinichthys klamathensis goyatoka. Taxonomy (NCBI): domain Eukaryota; kingdom Metazoa; phylum Chordata; class Actinopteri; order Cypriniformes; family Leuciscidae; genus Rhinichthys; species Rhinichthys klamathensis. The sequence continues at coordinate 5,228,693 of NW_026606555.1, forward strand.
GGTCGGCCTGGTATGCCTGCAAAATCCCCATCATATGCCGGCATGCAACAGCCCGACCCGCCGCCATATATGCCTTGCCCACCAAAGCCGATGTAGTACGGCAGGGTTTGGAGGGCAGCGCCGAAGCCTTTAGGGATGACACAACGTCGGGTGAAAGATAAGATCCCAGTGTCTCTTCCACCGCATAGCAGTTCTCTTTTGAGCCCAAAATCGAGGAATATGGACATTTAACAGAACGGCTTAATCCACGATCTCGACACCTCGGTGTGGAGATCCTACACATATAGATCTCACTTATCCAATTCCCACCTAACTTGGTCAGCATGAAGTCAAGACATTGATGATGCTAAATTGCAAGCGGATTTTTGATTTTGGTATGGCCGTGGCGTTGAAATTAAAGGTATAGCGGAGGATTTTCTTTTTCCGGGTGGGTAGCCTATACTATTGGTCCACCTAAGTGTCAATCATTCTGGTGATAAGTTTACGTAAGGCCGTCGTACGTGCTCGTCCCTATGTACTTTTCGCTTTCTGCGCATGCGCACTTTCAGGTGTATTATGTGTGATGAGTTACGGTTTTAGCCATTCCTTTGAAAATGGCTGAGGGTCGAAAGAGAAAAAATGTATTCGAAGTGTATGATAAGAAGAGAAAGGCCCCAGAATATAGAAACAAGACCAGAGTGATTTTGGGTGAATATTTCACACGCTGACGTGCGCTAAAAGCACAGGTTGGGCTTCCCACTGATGCCGCAGTCGCGAAGATTCTACTAGACAGGTAAATTTTGTCATGCTATTTGGTGAAATCCATTTAAAATCACTGCTAGTAAAAGTCAATGTAAGCTATGATCAGTTATTAATAGCCGTTCCCTCTCGGGAGCAAATAGAGTGTTGCGCATGTGCATTTTTTTAAAAAATTGGAGATTGCGGGTCTTCTCTAAAATTTGGAAAGATCCTCCTTTAACTTATGGTGAGAAAAGGGAAACACGAAGTGTGTTATAACTTCTGCTTACATTGACTGATTTGGTTGATACTTCAAGCTGTGTGTTCATTGTAGGAGGCCGATGTGACAATTGTGAGTCAAAGTCATAGCGCCACCAAAAGGCAGCAGGAAGTGTGTCACTTTTCAAAACGCTTTGAGATCACCCTCTTATTTTTACCTGATTTGCTTCAAAGTTCATCAGTATAATGTCAAAACACAGCAGATGTAGGCCTGTGAAAGGATTCTTGATATCTTAAATACTGTTGCCATGACAACATGTCAAACTTTAATAATATTCCTGGATGTTTTTGAGACTCTTAGCATGCTTCAAATTGTATGAAACTCGACACACACATTAGAGTTGTCTGCCAGTAGACATGGGCAGAGTGGAGTAGCAATAGTGCCAGTCACCAAATTCAGTACATATATTGTTATCATCAAGCTGGACAACTTTCTAATTTACAGTGATTAGAGTTTATATGATTCACACGAAACTTTTTCAACATGATGCCAAGACATTGAAGATGCTAAATTGTGAACAGATATATCTCGAACGGTGTTGCCATGGCAAGGGATTCAAATAATGTCAAAAAAGGGCAAGAGGAAGAGTCCCATATCTTCTCAACAATAAATTATACACCATTTACTTCTATATAAAACAATACACATTTTAGAAATAAACACATTTTATTCTTTTTTTTTTTCAATTCAAGAAGTATGTGTAAAAATTGACAGATTACTGCTATCTGTTTGAAGTTAATAATAAAAAACAAATTGTTAACTAGATGGGCCTATTTTTAAACAAGGTTGAGAAAACATGGTTTTCAGGTATAATTACGTTTAGTAGGAATAGCATTTTTGATGTATATTAACACTTTATCAAAAAGAGCATTTTTGGTTAAAAAGTATATAAATATTTATTTCTTTTTAGAAAATGACCAATCGTTTCGTTTGATAAGACCCGTATTCTCCAGCTGGTATCGTGTAGACTAGAGCTCTTTGAGGCTGCATTGAAACTGCAATTTGGACCTTCAACCTGTTGATAATCGTTGAAGTCCACTATATGGAGAAAAATCCTGGAATGTTTTCCTCCAAAACCTTAATTTCTTTTCGACTGAAAGGGTGAGTAAATTATCAGGAAATGTTTATTCTGAAGTGAACTAATCCTTTAAGGCCTTAATCCCTCATATTAAAAATAAATAATAATTTAAAAAAATCCTCATATTTTGATGGTTTAATCAAAATTGTTGGGTCATTAAAAACAAATATCCCCTCCTGACATTGTGTCGTCATAGGAGAGGAATGTGGACACACGTTGACACAACAAAGGTTGGCTTGCTCATCCTAAAATTCTGGACCCACTGCGCCTCGTTAAAGCCCGCCACAATCTCATGAAAGTGTGTATATTGCACAATTTTTTTTTCACGTACCATTTACGCCAAAAATATTTTTTTCTTGCATGATACGCACTTTATGGCGTTCAATACGCACGTTTACAGTGCCTATCATATGCAAGCAAAAACTATTTTTGGCGTAGCCTATAAATGGCAAGAGAAATAAAATTTGTGCTATATTCACTTTCATGAGATCATGTTGTATGTTCCCACCAGTCCTGAGATCTCGTCCGTCCATCTGTGCAAGAAGACCCCTTTAAACATGCGCGATGTTTCAGTCAAGTGTAAACACATGACTCGGATATGGGTCACAATTTAAAGAACGTGTGTAAACGGACGGTCAAAAAAATCGGATATAGGCAACAAATCAGAATTGGGCATCAAGACCTGCAGTGTAAACGAGGCCTAATGGTGCGTTCACACCGGACGCGAATAGCGCGTCAGACGCGAGTGATTTCAATGTAAGTCAATGCAAAGACGCGTTACGTGCGTAAAAAATTCCTGCGGCGCGAATGAGGTGTAGAGCGCGGCACGGTAGACGCGAATACGCCTCATTCGCGCGTGAAGTTCGTGAATTGAGCGTCTGGCGCGTTAAGCGCGTTACGCGCGAATGATTTAGTTAGTGCTATTTGTGCATTCACGCGTTTGACGCGAATTCGCGTCTGCCGCCTGAGTTGAAATATCTGAACTTCTGCGTCAATTCGCGCCGTGTTAACCAATCAGGAGCCTAGCTGCTTGCTGCTGTCACGTGGTGAAGTATCTGGATGCTTTAATAAATTATTTTGTAATATATGACTGTGGTTCTAATGCACAACAAAGCAAATATTTTATCACATAAAACTTGATTTCAATATATGAGACATATTCATTTTGCATTGAATGCTATTTATTCCATATCTAGATTATATGAAATATTATTATAATGTAAAGACAACCAACATATAAGTTCGTGTCTGGACAGTGATGTGTGAGAGAGAGAGAAAAATCACAGGACAGATGAATCACTTTTGGAGGCTGGCTTCATTTATTATCAAAACAAAAATAAATGACAGATTAGGTGGATGCGGGCGAGGGTGAACCTCGCGCCGGGCTGTAGAGCGCGGGCTCGACAGGCATAGCTAGACCACTCGAGGCCGAGGGCTTATACGGCCTACGCTGTCCTCGTCAGCGTCCTCACCATTAGGTCCACCAAACCTATCTCCTGGAGCAAATTGTGAAACTCCTGAAACCCTCCGGAGGTTCTGGTGGACCCGAGTACAGCGACGATGTCCCCTACGGAGCTGTATCTGCTCTCCAGAGCATATACGAGCGGTGACTCTCTCGAATAATGCTAATGCTAATGCTCGATAAACATCTAAAAAGATGGCCGCACAACGGGTTTCGAAACTTTCGCCTCCGGATTTCGCCTCTGACGCGCGTAAATTTCGCTTCAAACTTTTGTTTTTACGCGCGTCAATTTCGCCATTGACACGCGAATTAACACAAAGTGGTCAAGCGTCAAACTACACGCGGTAGACGCGAATTTGACGCGCTATTCGCGCCCGGTGTGAACGCACAGTAAGACTCTTTGGTGCCCCTGGGCACTGACACGACACCTAGAGTTCTGACGTCAACCCAACTTTGATTTTCAACCAAAATCCAACATCTGTCTGATGTCGGATGTTGACGTCAGTATGATGTTGGGTTCTGACGTCAACCCAACTTTCGCCACTGACACCTAGAGTGGCCGATTCATTTCGATTGAAAGGACGCAAAAAAACGCGAAACCGCAAAGCACACTCCCAGAATCTGTATGGTGCGTTTCCACTAGCCTAGCACGGAGCAGAGCGAGCGTTTTCAGTTCATATAGAAGATTAGCTTCACGCTCACACGCAAGCTTAAAACTCAACTTCCATTGGAATTAATTGAAAACACTCGCTCTGCTCCGTGCCAGTGGACCCGCTAGGTAATATGGGCGTTGAAATGAAGTGCGCGTGCTCACGCAGTAGTGTGGAAGTAGATCTGGAAGTAGATCGCGCGTCCACAAAAAATGATAATGAAAATAATAAACTTTCAACAAAACATTCAGGGAATTTAGAACGTTCTGATGAATACGACGATACGAAATAATGACCCTAGGCCTATGAATGAATCGCTTGTTTTAAAATGGAAACAAATATTTGCGTGATGCATTGCCCATATGGTTAATGGCTCTGTTCAGTTCTCATACAATGTTGTCAAGGCAGGCAGATCTAAAATATTATGAATAGCACATGACCCCAACTTAGCAAGCCAGAGGCGACAGTGGAAAGGAATTGATGAAAAAACTAGCAAGACAGAAAACAGGAAATGAAGGCAAACTAAACAACACAGGGAACATGTGACAATAAATAAATGGTTTTTAATTCCAGTCACTCGGAGAGAGCTCCATGAACAGAGTTTCTTCTTTCAGACGAATACAATTGGAGTTATATTAATAAACACCCTGACGCTTCCGTGCTTAATAATGGCAGAAGAATGTCATATATACCTAGGATGACTTGAGGGTGAGTAAATCATGGGGTAATTTTCATTTTAAAGTGAACTACTCCTTTAAATTTAGTTTCAACGCTTAAACAAAAACTGTCATTATTTCAACCACATTTCAGCTTTGAAGGTCAGTCACATCATGCCAGCTAGGAAGGTTGAAACTTCTCAGACCAGTCATCTGACTCCTCATGTTGTGTTATTTTGGCATGCTGGGAGATTAAAATTGTAAATATTATTGAGCTAAACTTGTTTCTCTTTGAGTCAGTGGTTCTCAACTCCGGTCCTGAAACCCACCGGCTCTGCGCATTTGGTTTGTCTCTCGTAAATGACTCATTTCACTGGGGCTGGTGCCAGTGCCTAGCCTGGCAGTGAGAACCACTGATGCCACGTGTAAACATGCTGTGGGGGGTTTATTGGTGTGCTGTCTGAGGCTGAGACTAGCTAAGGCTACTAGTGAGCTATCACCATTTTGTCCCTGTTGACACTAACCTTAACCCTAACCTCAGGGGGACTGCTAAATTCACAACTTACGTTTTGTTGAGTCTGGTTGTGTTCCGGCTCTGAAGTAGCAGCAGGGTCTTTCATCCGCACCTGAAAGGTCTAACCCTCCAATATGTGTGGTGCACAGGGGCGTCACTAGGCCCTTTTTAGGGGGGCTTCAGCCCCCCTAAACTTCTGCCAAGCCCCCCTAAAAATGTGAGATTAATGTAGGCTACACAAATTCGTGTTCGCTTCAGTCTTGTTATAATCAGATTCAGCACGTTCTCAATCCACAGCTGCGCCGTGCAGAGAGCACGTCAGAAACAGAGGACAGGGTGTGTGTGTTCATTTGTGTGTTCATCTGAGCCTCATTGGTCTGTCACTGCTCGTCAATGTCAGAGACGACCAATCAAATCAAAGTAGGCGGGCTTTATGTTCACAGACGCTGCTGAGCGCGAATTTTAACAGTGCGACACGACCATTTTTTACAGTCTATGGACTCGACGCGTACGGTCAAGTGCGAGATAAGATGTAAGTAGCTAAACTTAACATTTCATATTTTACTTTTTTTAGGTCATAAATGTTAAACGAATGACAAAAAATAATCAGGCAAACTAATATAGTTTTGTCTAATTTCGCCATTTTGAACTGAAAATAGGCCTATACACTCATGTAACTCATGTAATGTAATAATTAGTTTACAAGAAACATTAACAAATTAGTTTTCATCATGTTAGGCACAAGATTAATAATGAATGTGTACATATTGAGAATATAATACAAATTGTAGCCTTTAGTAAATTAAAAAAGCTCAGCTTTAGGAGGGGAAGAGAAAGGGAGGAAGTGACTGAGAAAAAAAGGAAGAGTGATGGAGATGAGAAGAGAGGAGGTATTGACAAATAATCTGCCCACTGACATGGTTTTAAAGCTATTTCTTATCCTTTTTTTATGGTCTTCAAACGTCTTGAAATGCACATATCAGAAATAAAAAATTTGAACCCCCTACCAATCTCAAATTTAGGACCTCTGTGATTATAAAGCCCTGTCTACGACCCTGTATTAGGCATAAGATCAATAATAAATGTGTAGCCTACATATTGTGAATGCATTTAATAAACTTAATTACCTTTAGTAGCTTTCAGTAAATAAACGCGTCTGAGAAAATGATTCATAGGCAAAATCAACCTATCAGTTGACCCTATGTTTACTTTCTTCACTGACAGACAAAAATGAAAAGCCTATATCAGTCAAAGCTCAGCTTTAGGAGGGGAAGAGACAGGGCAAGAGAAAAACAAAGAGAAAAAAAGTGATGCTGCTGATGAGGAGAGAAAAATTGTCAGCTGCCCACTATCCAAGTTTTTTGGCCTTCAGAACATCTTAAAATGCACATATGTAGATCAGAGAAATCAAAATTTTCTCGGGGAGACCCCGAACCCCCCTATTTGCCCTGCCTCACATTTGGGACCACAGTTATTATAAAACCGTGCCTTTGCATCGTAATGAAAATGGTTAATAGTGATCTTTAGATCCTAAACTAAAGTGTTACCTTTTTTTATAATTTGTTTAAAAATCATATTGGGGGCTTAGCCCCCCTAAAATGAAAATCCTAGTGACGCCCCTGTACGTAGCTAAACTTAGCATTTCATATTTTACTTTTTTTAGGTCATAAATGTTAAACGAATGACAAAAAATAATCAGGCAAACTAATATAGTTTTGTCTAATTTCGCCATTTTGAACTGAAAATAGGCTGTAACGTGACTCATAATGTAATAATTAGTTTACAAGAAACATTAACAAAGCCGTTTTCATCATGTTAGGCACAAGATTAATAATGAATGTGTACATATTGAGGATATAATACAAATTGTAGCCTTTAGTAAATTAAAAAAGCTCAGCTTTAGGAGGGGAAGAGAAAGGGACGAAGAGACAAAAAAAAAAAAAGAAAGAGTGATGGAGATGAGAAGAGAGCAGGTATTGACAAATAATCTGCCCACTGACATGGTTTTAAAGCTATTTCTTATCCTTTTTTGGTCTTCAAACGGCTTGAAATGCACATATCAGAGAAATAAAAAATTTGAACCCCCTACCAACCTCAAATTTAGGACCTCTGTGACTAAAGCCCTGTCTACGGCCCTGTATTAGGCATAAGATCAATAATAAATGTGTAGCCTACATATTGTGAATGCATTTAATAAACTTAATTACCTTTAGTAGCTTTCAGTAAATAAACGCGTCTGAGAAAATGATTCATAGGCAAAATCAACCTATCAATTGACCCTATGTTTACTTTCTTCACTGACAGACAAAAATGAAAAGCCTATATCAGTCAAAGCTCAGCTTTAGGAGGGGAAGAGACAGGGCAAGATAAAAACAAAGAGAAAAAGAGTGTGATGCTGATGAGGAGAGAAAAATAATCAGCTGCCCACTATCCAAGTTTTTTTGGCCTTCAGAACATCTTAAAATGCACATATGTAGATCAGAGAAATCAAAATTTTCTCGGGGAGACCCCAAACCCCCCTATTTGCCCTACCTCACATTTGGGACCACAGTTATTATAAAACCGTGCCTTTGCATCGTAATGAAAATGGTTAATAGTGATCTTTAGATCCTAAACTAAAGTGTTACATTTTTTTACTTTTTAAAAAAAAAATCATATTGGGGGCTTAGCCCCCCTAAAATGAAAATCCTAGTGACGCCCCTGGTGGTGCACAAATAGTATACATCTGTTCTCACAAAGAGAACTTCCTGTCTCTCATTAGATTAGTAATGTCCCATATATAGATCACAGAGTCTTTTCCTCTGCTTCTCTGCACACCTGAAAAAACAGGAAATAGATTTATGAATCTGCCACTGGATGTGTTTTTTTATTTTTAGATTTAAAAAAAGAAATCAGACATATTTCATCAGATTCTAACCATTTATCTATTTAATTATGGCTAGGTTAAATACATCCCTTGTCAAAAGGCAACCAAATATGTTTTCGGAAATGTTAATTGTAATGAAAAAAAAAATGTGTAACTTAAATTAGCTACAATTTTGAGCAGAGGTCTTCAGCTTCGCTCCCGGGGACACAGAGTTTAGCTCCAGCGCTAATCAAAATACCTGAACCAGCTTATTAAGCTTTCCTGGATCAGAGATTGTTTTATTTTAGGGAGATGAGAGGGTCTGTATCTCTTACCATTGGAGAAAGCATAATGGCTAACTTGGATCATGTGAAGCACCTCAGCCTATCGTGTAATGGCAGTGATGTCAGTGCCCACAGTTCAAAGCTGTATGACAGTTGGTTACAGTTTAAGCTAATTAGCGCGTTTGTCTTGTGAATAATGTTTGATATTTTTGGCGATATATCGCTAGTAAATTAGTACAGTAGGACTGCATTGTTTGTGGAATATGCTTTACTGCAGAAAAAAAGCGTGAATATCTCTATTAGCTGCAAATTAGATACAAGTCAATGCAGGGCGCATAAAAGTACATTTAAGATTACACTAAACACTTAATTGTAATTTAATACACATTTAATTAATTAAAATTAAATGTATTTTTTACCATCATTCATTAAAAAAAACATTATATTGTCATCATTAGGAACACAGCAGTCATAAATCATTACAATACAAGATTAACCTGGCAGCGATGGAAAGAACACTTCATGTTTTATTTTCATTAAAGGTGCACTGTGTGATTTTTAGCGGCATCTAGTGGTGAAGTTGCGAATTGCAACCAACAGAAGTTACGATGGCAGATAGGAAAATATGTCGTCGTCTGAGACAGCAGAGAGTCGCCATTAAGCAGTGAGGTTTCTTTACAAAGATAGATTAAGAAATTAGGTTTACTTTATTATTCAGTAAAACGATATGTTATTGCGAATATTATTGTTACTTGCTCATCATTGTGTCAGAGTTTTATTCGCTGACTTTAGCTAGCTTCCTTGCACGAAGAACAACATAGAAACGAAACGCGTTTGTCCGTTCAGGGCCACTGTAGAAACATGTCGGCACATTTCAATGTAAGGGGACCCGCGGTGTATCTAAATAGAAACGGCTCATTCTAAGGTAATAAAAACATAACGGTTCATTAAGTAAGGTCTTTATACACCACTGGAAACATAGTTATGTATATGATATTGCATTTCTGTCAACAGATCCTCCTACATATTACACAATGCACCTTTAAATAACATACAATATAACACAAAATTTACAAATAAATTAATTTTCTCTTTATTCATTAAAATGCATAATATCAGTGTCATATGTATACATGCAGTTATAATAGTCATTACAATTCTAATCATAACTGGTAAAACCTGAGAGCCAAAGAAAGAAAATCACGGTATTTTTTACTTTCTTTAGACAATATACAATATCACTCATTATTACTATTAAATACTATGGTAATGCCGTAAATGAGTCTTACCCGTCGCGACATTCCCTACTCTGCCTTTTATTATAGCCTACAATAACCTTTTTATCATAGAAAAATCTACATATCTTTCCTAACAAAAGTATTGTTTGGTGTAAAATATGTGGACAGACAGCCAATTAAGCTATTTCCTCACAAGCGGGTTATTCGGTGTAGTGAAGCCTCTTCTCCATTGACATGTGCACTCAATCACCATCATTATCTCCACTCAAAAAAATGATATGTTGGCTTTACTTAACTTTATGTAAACAGGTTCCACCGGTTCCACATAACTATGTTTAGTTAAACAAACATAATATGTTCATGTAACTTCAACATCATGGAATTTGGTCATTTTAAGCGACCCAATTAAACTCTGAGCTAATGAGTTAATTAAGTGGATAATTGAGTGATGATTGAGCATTATTGAAGACACCTGATGTTAACAAGCAGAATCTCTGAAGGAGAAAACCAGAATGTTTAAGTCACCATTATGGAGATAAGTATTTGTTTTAGTTGGGCTCTTGACCATTAACTTATTAACTTTAGATTTTGTTTGGTTGCTGTACATGAGTTATAACAGCCAGATGAACAATGAACTGAGGAGATCTGATGGTGTTGGATGTGATTTAACATAATCATTATTTCACAATCATTTGACCTCAATCACTGAACTTATATTGAACCCAATTTCTGAGTTAAGTTTACCTTACTGTCATTGTAGAGCATACTATTTTTAGCCTTTTCAATGAAATTCAAATGATCAAATCAAGAAATAAATAATAAACTTCTTAAAAAATATCCTGAGTAGGCACACACAGACATCAAGAATCAGCATATGAATCTCAGCAATGGTGACAAAAAGATCATAAGCTCATCATTTATTCATGCAGCAATGCATGATGGGAGCCATGAATGAGTTTTGATTGGTGGCACCCAGAATGCACTGCAACCTGCTTTATAATTGTCACCATTGTTGAGATTCACAGGCTGATTCTTGATGTCTGTGTGTGCCTACTCAAAATATTTTTTAGGAAGTTTCCTTTTTATTTATTGATTTGATCATTTAAATTTCATTGAAAAGTCTAAAACTAGTATGCTCTACAATGACAGTGCTGCTATTATTCGTAAGGTAAACTTAACTCAGAAATTCGGTTTAATATAAGTTCAGTGACTCAGGTCAAATGATTGTGAAATAATGATTATGTTAAAACACAGCCAACACCATCAGATGACCTTTCTTTATTGTTCATCCAGCTGTTATAACTCATGTACAGCAACCAAACAAAATCTAAAGTTAATAAGTTAATGGTCAAGAGCCCAACGAAAACACACACTTATCTCCATAATGGTGACTTAAACATTCCGGTTTTCTCCTTCAGAGATTCTGCTTGTTAACATCAGGTGTCTTCAATAATGCTCAATCATCACTCAGTTATTCACTTAATTAACTCATTAGCTCAGAGTTTAATTGGGTCGCTTAAAATGACCAAATTCCATGATGTTGAAGTTACATGAACATATTATGTTTGTTTAACGAAACATAGTTATGTGGAACCGGTGGAACCCGTTTACATAAAAAAGTTAAGTAAAGCCAACATATCATTTTTTTGAGTGTAGGTTCGGTTCTGTTTCGGTTCAGTGTCCAGTGTTGTCGATTGTGGATGTGTTGTATGTTGCTCTGTTTGTTTGGATTACCCATTGAATTTATTAAATATTACCTTATTGCCTTCATCTTTGAGTATGTTTATACATCCAGCCCCGAAAAGATCAAAAAAAAAAAAAAAAAAAAAAAAAGAGTATTGTTAAGTGGCAGGATCCTGTTTACAATTATTTGGCTCAGATTTGGCGTATTTGTTGTTGATCTGAAGGGATGGAATGTTAACTGTTTTGCTTACTCTCATGGCTTGTGGAATTGTTTTTCTCTTGGAACTTGAACAGGAATTTAGATTCTGCCTGCTCTAATTAATATCAGATGTGGGTGATCAGGGAAAAGAGAGAATAGACCACAATGCACAGCAGTAAGTCATTTATTTGTGTGTGCGACCACAGTAATGGAATAAAGAACAGACAGTATTGTAGACTGACAGAAGAATGCCTTGATATCACTGTCAATGAGTCCATTCATCTGGAGGAGCAAATAGTATTCAATGTCCAAGGTCAGACCATGAACATGCAGCTGCTGTCACACACATTTTTTCTACTGTATTACATAAAGCGGGCTCATATATGGATGAAGACTGTGGCAGCCCTTGAATTGTAATACTGACTCCAACCTTCCCCACTATGACCTCTGACCTACAACATGGTTCAACTGACACAGATATTTTAAACTAGGGTTTAGAATTCACTAGCTGTCTTGTGGGTTTATCTTATGAAACACTTGCGATGTTCAGGCACCTAAGTTTAACTATATGATGACATTACAACAAGCTGTAACAGGTAACTTGCAGTTGGTAAAGTGTATTCAAATTTGGAGAAAGGTGACCTAGTATTAATTTGTTAACACTTTAGAATAATGGTCATTCATTATTAGGTATCTATGGAAGTAATATAGGACAAATGAGTAGTACTACATTAAAGGGATAGTTCATCAGAAGCTCATCCGTATATGCTTGACGAGCGAGAACAAACCTCTTGTGGAAGCTCAAATGTGCTGCATAACACGAGAATGAACCTCATTGGTTCTTTCAGAAGTTCAAACATGCTGCGTAACACGAGAATGTACCTCATTGGTTCTTTCAGAAGTTCAAAGATGCTGCGTAACACGAGAATGAACCTCATTGGTTCTTTCAGAAGTTCAAACATGCTGCGTAACACGAGAATGTACCTCATTGGTTCTTTCAGAAGTTCAAAGATGCTGCGTAACACGAGAAGGAACCTCATTGGTTCTTTCAGAAGTTCAAACATGCTGCGTAACACGAGAATGTACCTCATTGGTTCTTTCAGAAGCTCAAACGTGCTGCGTAACACGAGAATGAATCTCATTGGTTCTTGCAGAAGCTCAAACGTACTGTGTAACACGAGAATGAACCTCATTGGTTCTTGCAGAAGCTCAAACGTGCTGCGTAACACGAAAATGAACCTCATTGGTTCTTGCAGAAGCTCAAACGTGCTGCGTAACACGAGAATGAACCTCATTGGTTCTTGCAGAAGCTCGAACGTGCTGCGTAACACGAGAATGAACCTCATTGGTTCTTGCAGAAGCTCAAACGTACTGTGTAACACGAGAATGAACCTCATTGGTTCTTGCAGAAGCTCAAACGTGCTGCGTAACACGAAAATGAACCTCATTGGTTCTTGCAGAAGCTCAAATGTGCTGCGTAACACGAGAATGAACCTCATTGGTTCTTGCAGAAGCTCAAACGTGCTGCGTAACACGAGAATGAACCTCATTGGTTCTTGCAGAAGCTCAAATGTGCTGCGTAACACGAGAATGAATCTCATTGGTTCTTGCAGAAGCTCAAATGTGCTGCGTAACACGAGAATGAATCTCATTGGTTCTTGCAGAAGCTCAAACGTACTGTGTAACACGAGAATGAACCTCATTGGTTCTTGCAGAAGCTCAAACGTGCTGCGTAACACGAGAATGAACCTCATTGGTTCTTGCAGAAGTTTAAATGTGTTGCGTAACACGAGAATGAACCTCATTGGTCCTTGCAGAAGATCAAATGTACTGCGTAACACGAGAATGAATCTCGTTGGATCTTGATAAAGCTCAAACATGCTGTGTAACATGAGAATACACATTATTTCTTGCAGAAGTTCAAACATGCTGCGTAACACAAGAATGAATGTCATTGGTTCTTGCAGAAGCTCAAGCGTGCTGCGTAACACGAGCTGCGTGGACTCATTTAAAGTAACACATTACTTTAAATGTGTCCACCCCGCAAGATTACGGTTATAAACATGATCCTCGTCTGAAAGGCAAAGGGGGAGGTGTTGCTGTAATTTATAGTAATATTTTCAGAATTACTAAGAAATCGTTTCAAATATAATTATTTTGAAGTGTTGATGCTTAATGTAACAATATCTAGTGTAAATGATTAATCACGTTTGAGATTTGTGCTGGCTACTGTATACAGGCCACCATACAGACTTTATCAAAGAATTTGCTGACTTTCAATCAGAGTTAGTACTCGCTGCAGATAAAGTCCTAATTGTTGGTGATTTTAATATACACGTAGATAACGAAAAAATGCATTGGAATTGGCCTTTAAATATATTCTTAACTCTATTGGAGTTACACACAACACGTGTCAGGACCTACTCATTGTCGCAATCATACTCTAGATCTAATATTATCACACGGAATCAATGTTGATGCCATTGAAATTCTGCAGCAGAGCAATGACATCTCAGATCATTATCTAGTCTCGTGTAAACTTCATTTAGCCAAGGCTGCAAAGCCGACTCCGCGTTACAAATATGTTAGACCTATCAATTTTTCCACTAAAGATTGCTTTATTAATAATCTTCCTGATCAGTTTCATCATCTCAGCATCCTAGATAGCTTAGAAGAACTCACGACAGAAACTTTTAACTCTCTTTTCCAGTACTTTAGACACAGTTGCTCCGTTGCGCTTAAATAAGAATGAAGAAAATAGTCCAACACTGTGGTACAATGAGCACACTCAGGCCCTTAAGAGAGGAGCCAGAAAAATGGAGCGAAACTGGAAGAAAACAAAACTAGAGGTATTTCGCATTTCATGGAAGGAGAGCTCGATTGCATACAGAGAGGCCTTAAAAGCTGCTAGATCTGCTTATTTCTCAACCCTATTAGAAGAAAATAAACAAAACCCTAGGTATTTATTTGAAACAGTGGCTAAACTAACGAAAAATATAGCTTCAAGCCCAGAAGTTTCCAAGCAGCACAACAGTAATGACTTTATGACCTTCTTCACTTATAAGATTGATAATATCAGGAAAAAAATTATAACTATGCAACTGTCTACTACAGTATCACATCAGGTAATAATAATAATAATAATTCATTACATTTATATAGCGCTTTTCTTGGTATAGGGTCTAATATAGGTAGTGCATTGTAGTCTCCATAAGGAAAAATTTGATTCAATTATTACTATAGGAGAGGAAGAATTTTTTTAACTCGTTAAATCATCTAAATCAACAACATGTACAGTATATTAGACCCTATACCAACTAAGCTAATGAAAGAGATGCTTTCAGAGGTCAAAGATCCTCCTCTTAATATCATTAATTCATCTTTGTCATTAGGATGCATACCAAAAACTTTTAAGCTGGCTATGATTAAACCCCTTGTTAAAAAAACACAACTTGATCCTACAGAATTCGTCAAGTACAGGCCGATCTCGAATCTACCTTTTCTGTCAAAGATACTAGAAAAGGCAGTATCTTCACAACTATGTTCATTTTTAGAAAGAAATGATATCTGCGAGGATTTTCAGTCAGAATTTAGACCTTACCATAGTACCGAGACTGCTCTCATTAGAGTCACAAATGATTTGCTCTTATCATCCAATCGTGGTTGTATCTCTCTATTGGTGTTACTCGATCTTAGTGCTGCATTTGATACCATCGACCGCATTCTTATAAATAGACTCGAAAATTATGTTGGCATTAGTGGAATTGCACTAGCATGGTTTAAATCATACTTATCTGACCGATATTAGTTTACTTTGTAGCAGTAAATGAAGAGATGTCTTATCGATCACAAGTTCAGTATGGCGTACCACAAGGCTCAGTACTAGGACCGTTGCTGTTAACTCTGTACATGCTACCATTAGGAGATATCATTAGGAAGCATGGCATTAGTTTTCACTGTTATGCTGATGATACTCAGCTCTATATTTCTTCACGTCCTGACAAAACTAACCAATTTACAAAATTAACGGAATGCATAGCTGATATAAAAAAATGGGATGACTAGTAATTTCCTACTACTTAATTCTGAAAAAACAGATTCCAGTTATTGGACAAAAAAACGTCCTCACGTAATAACCTAGAATACTGTCTAACAGTTGATGGCTGCTTTGTCAAGTCTTCGTCGTCGTTTAGGAACCTGGGTGTGCTCTTTGATAGCAATCTTTCATTTGAAAGTCACGTGAATAGTATCTGTAAAACCAAATTTTTCCATCTTAAAAATATATCTAAATTACGTCATATGCTCTCAATGACAATGCGGAACAATTAGTTGTTCCGCATGCGTTCAATGCGTTCATGACATCAAGGCTAGATTATTGTAATGCTCTACTGGCTGGTTGCCCTGCACGCTTAATAAACAAACTACAGCTGTTCCAAAACGCAGCAGCTCGAGTTCTTACCAGAACCAGGAAGTATGACAATATTAGCCTGGTTCTGTCAACACTGCATTGGTTCCATATTAAACATTGTATACATTTTAAAATATTGCTGATTACTTACAAAGCACTAAATGGTTTAGCTCCCCAGTTCTTGAGCGAGCTCTTAACACATTATTATCCTTCACGTCTATTGCTATCTCAAAATTCCGCGCCAGTTGATAATACCTAGAATATCAAAATCGACTGCTGGCGGTAGATCCTTTTCCTATTTAGCATCAAAACTTTGGAACAGTCTTCCTACCATTGTCCGGGAAGCAGACACACTCTGTCAGTTCAAAGCTAGACTAAAAACACATCTCTTTGACCTAGCATACACATAACACATTATAAACGTCTATAATTCAATGTTAGGCTGGATAGATTAGGTCAGACGGAACCGGGGACACTTCCCATAAATCCTGATGTATTCGTTTCATCATAAGAAAAAATGGCGTCTAAGCTAATATTAGTCTCTCTGTTTATCCCGAGGTTTCCTGTATTCCACCGGACTCAAGCCGTATCCATATCCGATGAAGGACCTGCGCTTGGACATGACGACAGCGCAGTCCTGAAGTATCGACTAGACTCTCCCCTGTGAAGGCCTCCTTCCCTTCCCTTTACCTCTGTACCGATAAAACGTTGTAAAAATAATTCCAGTTCACATGGCTAAGTGGAAGCGATAAATAATTCTGTATTATACATTAAGGCCAGACAAGTAATTTGTTTATGTCAATTTTTAAAGAAAGACTACACGCACATATATATTCAAACGTGCATACTAAACACGTAATACGCATGTGCACACCGTCAGCGTTTTTGAAGTTTGCGCAGAGAACTTTTTTTCACCCAAAATTTTCAAGGCTTGCACCTTGGAACCTATTTCAAGGTTTGCGTTCTCGAGCCACCAGGCACTGTTGTTGTGCGAATTAGCAGCCGGAGCGTGTCAAAGGTTTTCTGTTAGAACGGTGTCGTGTTAGCGGCCCTTAGTTAATAACTAATGATCTTTGCAACAGAAGTGAATCCATCACAACTAACTTTAGTTGGACAATAACTTTATTCTAAAGCTGCTGTAAAGCCAAAACAATCTCTGTTACTTTAATTTCCTATTATCCCTGTAAAGCTGCTTTGAAACAATCTATATTGTTAAAAGCGCTATATAAATGGTGACTTGACTTGACTTATGGGTTTGGAACAACATGAGTGTGAGTAAATGACAGAATTTTCATTTTTGGGTGAACTAACCTATATAAACACTTCAGCTATACTACTATAAACTAATATGGAAACAGGTTTAACTAATCAGTAAGTAATATACAATTTTGGACTAAGATAGTTCCGAATTACCAATTAATTACTAATCACAACATTCTCTTGTGTCTGAGACAAAAGCAATCATCTTTTTTACTCTGATTATAGTAATAAAATGCATCACTAATTACTCACGTGTTACCTAATCACTCTGGATGCATTAATCTGGACCATTATTCAGAAGTGAAAAAACATCACTTTAAAATTATGGTCCAGATCTTGAAGATTGTGTCTTTTTTTTTTAAACACAGAACATTATCATAAAATGCATCATAATTACTCGTGTTACTCACTCAAAAACCTTCCACAGACAGTAATAGATGGTTAAATGACTCAGTGAATGATAATTCAAATAATAATTAATGTGTTTGTCAGGGGCCCATTAGTTATGCAATGTTGAAATCTTGAGCAAACACTTCTTAAATGTGAAATGATTTCTGTAAATCCAGTAATCAAATGCTGTGTGGATCTCAGTTTTCAGTGATCGTCTCATGACTAGTGGCTGGTATGTGTGTGTGAAATTCCACAAATCTGGAAAACCTTATGAACATATATTAGCTGTAGGTTTTTTAGAAAGGAAAATTTTAAAGATAAAATAGTAGTACAGAGAATCAATGAATTATGAATAATTTTCTGCAATTGTGAAAATAACATGTAATCATGTCATCCATAAAAAAGTAACACGAATACAAGTATTTTAAAACGTAATATACTAACAAGAACTTAATTTTTGGAATCTGATTACGTAATCCTTACATGTAATGAGTTACTACCCAGCACTATGTATAAAGCATAGGCTATAGATATAATAAGGGACTTGACGATTATACTGCCTCATACTGATAACTTGTATAATATTTATACTCTGTACTGTTTGTAATACTGTTCATGTTAACATACTTGCTCTTTGTCTGTTTAATTTTATACCCCAAATTCCAACATGCATTCAAAAATTCCTTCCTTAATCCTTGAACTTGGACATCTGTCCATCTCCAACCAGAAACACACCCATCCATTTCTGTACCCAACCCGAATACTTTGAGCGCCACCTAGCGTAATTTAGTTGAATGATTGAATAACTGATGACAGACCAGGCAAAATCCCATTGATCCCTTACAGAAAAACCACATACATTTCACATGTGTTCCACATGTGATCACAATAGTGGCTTTTGACATGTGGATCACGTTAACACATCACAAATACAGCTTCACTGCTGTTACGTGTACCCTGGTGTTTTGTGTGTGTAATGTCTTGTTCTCGTTTCCTGTCCAGTGGTGGTTGAAGTACCTTGTAGTTTTATATATTTATTTATATAACAATGTCAGTTTCATTTCCTGTCTCCAGAAATAGCTTTACAAATTCACTTCCACAAATTCAGTGGTTCAAATTCAACATTTCACATCCGGGAACTGCAGGAAAAGCAGTAGATTACTGATAATAATCTCCATCTGCAGTAAGTCTGTCTCACCAGTTAGTGAGTCAGTTAGTAAACTCGTGTTGATGAAAAAAAGCGTAACAGTCAGTCATTTATTTATTTCATTCAGAAAAACGGATTTACAGAAATGGAGCAAGCGGTAAAGCCGGGTGCACACTGTGCGATTTATAATAGTCCTTTACGATTGTTGCTTGTCAGACTGTACGAACATGATCATCGCTGTAAACCATGCCACATTGTAAGATCTCAGCAGTCATGCGTCTTGCCTCGCCTGAAATGTAGTCGAGAGTAGGCGGCTGCAGTGAGAGGAGGAGTGAAAAAAGCGCAGGCAAGCCGGACAGATCTCGCTTCTCGCTTTTTTGTTACACACAGCAAACATCTCCTCACTAACCGCTGGCTGCCTGTCCCCTGAACACACTGTAAAGAAACGCGATCTCTGTAGACAGCCCAGGGTCCACAAACAGCAACAAAAACAAACTGGGCTAACCCGCTCCACGAAACATGACAAACAGTTCCAGCCAATCACCGACAAGAAGGACTTGGGGGCGGGGTTTGGGGGGGTTAGTGGGTGGATGAGGAGGAGGGAGGGTCTAGCTAGCCTCCGTTTTGTTTGACAATACTTTAAACGTCAACAAGAAGTGACGTCACCCGACATCGCTTAGAGAACCTTTAACTTTATATTGCAGTACTGTGCTGCAGTACTGGGAGTTCCCTCAATACCTCATACTCCGGGATTCAGTCTGGATATATAAAATGAACATAGATTATAAGATTAACATAGCAAAATGGACTAATACAGTGATATAAAAGTCCAAACTCACACCTCATTGTAGATGTAGGCTATACTAAATAGGCCACAGGCAAGCAGATGGACTCTGCTTGAAATATGAATGTGAAATTTTCAACAATTTTAATTTAATTTGAATGAAATTAAATTTGAGCGAAATACTGGCATAAAGTTGGCTTGACATTGGATGTTCGATATTCGCGAATTAAGGGGGCGTCTCTTAAGTTACATACAACATTGGTATACACGTTCCGAACTTCAATAGTTATACTATACTAAATAGGCTTGCCTGTAGCCTAATTAGTATAGCCTACCATCCACAATAAGGTGCGAGTTTGGTCTTTTATATGTATTAGTCCATTTAGCCACGTAAATCGTTTTGAGGGAACCCCCGTTATACAGCTGCTTACATGTACAAATAATGTACAAGACATTAAATTAAACATAAGCGCAGCTTTTGTGCCTTTACCAGCTATTCCATATATTTACTGGCCCTGATAATCATCACACATACACTTGCTTGCTCCATTTCTGTAATCCCATTTTTGTAAATTGTCTATCCAATAATCATCATGTCATTCCAACTATCAGTCAACAATCAGTAATCAACATGTCTACCCAATCAGAGTGGAGGCATATATATATATATATATATATATATATATACGCAGTCGACTCACCTATGTTCCTCAACGGTTTTCAGCATCCTTCCACCACCCAGTCTCTTCACACATGTCTGGTTACTTTCCTAGCCAGAAATACGGGGGGAGTACTCTGGGTTCGGGCCAAAATACAGAACTCTGGGTTCGAGCCCTCTCTTCGGACAGCACGCCAAATATGCATACTAATTTAGTCTATCTGATTATTTGTAAGTGTGAACTCGTGAAGTAAAAAATGCGAACCTGTGAGAACGTTGACGGCGTGCTCATGCGTATTACGTGTTTAGTATAGGTATGCGCGTTTGAATATATATGTGCGCAGGCGTCTACAAAACCTCAACAAAATAATTGTCTGGCCTTAATTTATTATACAGAATTATTTATCGCTTCCGTGTAGTCATGTGAACCGGAATTATTTTGACAATGTTTTATCAGTACAGAGGTAAAGGGAAGGAGCCCTTCACAGGGAGGGACCAGTTGACACTTCAGGACTGCGTTGTCGTCGTGTCCAGGCGCAGGTCCTTCATCTGATATGGATACGGCCTGGATCCGGCGGACTGCAGTAAACCTCGGGATAAACAGAGAGACTAATATTAGCTTAGACGCCATTTTTCTTATGATGTAACGAATACATAAGGGATTTATGGGGATTTATGTTCCCGGTTCCGGCTGACCTAATCTATGCAGCCTAACATTGAATTATAGAAGTCTATTGTGTGTATGCTTGGTCAAAGAGATGTATTTTTAGTCTAGATTTAAACTGACTTTTGAGATCGCAATAGACGTGAAGAACTAAAATGTGTTAAGAGCTCACTCAAGTACTGGGGAGCTAAACCATTTAGTGCTTTGTATACATTTTAAAATATTGCTGATTACTTACAATGTTTAATAGGGAGCCAATGCAGTGTTGACAGAACCAGGCTAAAATGGTCATTCTTCCTGGTTCTGGTACACTCGAGCTGCTGCGTTTTGGACCAGCTGTAGTTTGTTTATTAAGCCTGCAGGGCAACCACCCAGTAGAGCATTACAATAATCTAGCCTTGATGTCATGAACGCATGAACTAATTGTTCTGCATTTGTCAATGAGAGCTTATGACATAATTTAGATATATTTTTAAGATGGAAGAATGCGGTTTTACAGATACTAGAAACGTGACTTTCAAATGAAAGATTGCTATCAAAGAGCACACACAGGTTCTTAACCGACGACGAGGACTTGACAGAGCAGCCATCAAGTGTTAGACAGTATTCTAGGTTATTACATGAGGAAGTTTTTTGTCCAATAATTTGAATATCTGTTTTTTCAGAATTAAGTAGTAGGAAATTACTAGTCATCCAGTTTTTTATATCAGGTATGCATTCCGTTAATTTTGTGAATTGGTAAGTTTCATCAGGGCGTGAAGAAATATAGAGCTGAGTATCATCAGCATAACAGTGAAAACTAATGCCATGCTTCGTAATGATAGTTCCCAAGGGTAGCATGTACAGAGTGAACAGCAGCGGTCCTAGTACTGAGCATTGTGGTACGCCATACAGAACTTGTGATCAATAAGACATTTCTTCATTTACTGCTACAAACTGATAACAGTCAGATAAGTATGATTTAAACCATGATAATGCAATTCCACTAATGCCAACATAATTTGAGTCTATTTAAAAGAATGTTGTGGTAAATAGTATCAAATTCAGCACTAAGATCGAGTAACACTAATAGAGTGATACAACCACGATTGGATGATGAGACCAAATCATTTGTAACTCTAGTCTCAGTACTATGGTACGGTCTAAATTCTGACTGGAAATCCTCGCAGATACCATTTTTTTCTAAAAATGAACATAGTTGTGAGGATACTGCCTTTTCTAGTATCTTTGAGAGAAAAGGTAGATTCGAGATCGGCCTGTAATTGACTAATTTTCCTGCAGGATCAAATTGCGTTTTTCAAACAAGCAGTTTAACCATAGCCAGCTTAAAAGTTTTTGGTGTGTATCCTGATGACAAAGATGAATTAATGATATTAAGAAGAGGATCTATGACCTCTAGAAGAATCTCTTTCAATAGTTTAGGGTAGGGGTGGGAATGGAAAACCGGTTCCACTCGAGAACCGATTCTAAGTTTTATGAACCATCGATATTGTATGCCCTCGACGTTAACGAGTCCTCTTATCGATGCTCCTGCTCCGACTCCCAGCCATACAGACCGTGAACTCACAACTGTCCCTTATGTCCTTTATCGGGCACCATAGCATGGCATCCTACGCATCTGTGCGTCATGACGTTAAAGCGATTTGAGCAAAGGAGGGGATCATGGAGAGGAAGAGATATCTAAATCATGGCTTTATTTTACTAAACGGGACGAAAATTATGCCGTTTGCAATAACTGCAAGGCTGTTATTTCGTGAAACGGTGCAAATACAAGCAACATGCTTAAATATATCTACCCATGTGTGGCGAGCAGGACGATGTTGAGGGCCGTGGGAGGCCGGTGCCGTGATTACTGATGAGTGACACCAGTGCGTCTCAATCATGAGACTGGTGCGTCGCGCAGGTGTCACTCATCAGTAATCACAGCACCGGCCTTGCGCTGTCTTCCCATGGCCCTCGAGATCTTCCTGCTCGCTACACATCGTACTAAATTGCAGGAATGCCTTGTTTTTGATCCGCTGCGTACATCTGCCCAAGCTAGCAGCACCGTAACCTCCATTGAACAGTGTAATTCAATGTTAAATATCACTGGCGTCTTACAAATAACAGGCATATTCTAAGAAAACACTGTATTATGTATAACTATTCCATCCCTGTTTTTATAGAGAATAGTTTTAATTCTATATTAGGAGGAAGAGTTTCTGGCCTGTATACTTGTGTTTACAGAAGTTTTTTGTTGTTTTTTTGTAAATCTTATTATTTAGTTTGCTTACTCAAGTGTAAGCTTTAAAACAAATAAAACCACTTGGGTTTTTTTGGCAAAAAAGCATATGACTACAGTGCTATCAGGAATCGATAAGAGAATCGTTAAAGAATCGGATCGATCAGCAGAATCGTCAGTGGCATTGATATTGATAAAGTCTTATCAATTCCCATCCCTAGTATAGGGTTTAACATACATATTATCGATTTAGATTTAACGAGTTTAGAAAATTCTTCCTCTCCTATAGCAATGAATTAATCAAATTTTTAAATCAAGGAGACTACAATGCACTGCCTGATGCGATGCTATAGTGGACGGTTAAATAGTTATAATTTTCTCCCTGATATTATCAATCTTGAAAGTAAAGTAGTTCATAAAGTCATTACTGCTGTACTGCTTGGAAATGTCTGGGGTCGGGGTGGAAGCTTTATTTTTCGTTAATTTAGCCACTGTTTCAAATAAATTCCTAGGGTTTTGTTTATTTTCTTCTAAGAGGGTTGGGAAAAAAGCAGATCTAGTAGCTTTTAAGCCCTCTCTGTACACAATCGTGCTCTCTTTCCATGTGTGGCAGGCGGTGGGGCACTGATATAGATATAGTATTCACTAATGTAGATAAAGAGCAGATTACGCCACCCCGTTTCACGAACGGGGAAATTTCATAAGACCCAGGTTCGCTACCACAGACGACAAGAGACGTGGATATAAATACAAAATACTTTATTTTCACAACAATAATTTAACATGTATAGGACAGTTGACTCAGAGGGCAAGAGTTTACACCGCTACGGTGTGTACCAAACAAAAAAAACAAAAAAAAAGGACTTTCAGGCTGAGGCTTACCAGTAGGGCTGCTAGCTGGGCAGTGAGTATCCTAAAACACCACTCACCAAACTCCACTCAAACACACTCACACTCGCTAAGTGAAGGAAAAGCAGGTGCCAACGGCAAAACACTCAGTGAAGCACCACCACCAAAAGGGCAAGAACAGCTAGCCTCCCTACACCGGGGGCCTTCAGCTCCTGAAAGAAACAATATACACTCACCTAAAAGATTATTAGGAACACAATACTAATACTGTGTTTGACCCCCTTTCGCCTTCAGAACTGCCTTAATTCTATGTGGCAGTGATTCATCAAGGTGCTGAAAGCATTCTTTAGAAATGTTGGCCCATATTGATAGGATAGCATCTTGCAGTTGATGGAGATTTGTGGGATGCACATCCAGGGCACGAAGCTCCCGTTCCACCACATCCCAAAGATGCTCTATTGGGTTGAGATTTGGTGACTGTGGGGTAGGCTTGCCGCGATAGACGGTGTTGACGGTGTTACCGGTTTTAAGCCCCATCACCGGTGACATCACTTTCCGTGACACCGCGATGTCTTGACTTTTTTAAAGTATTAGTTTTTGCTAAAATATTTATTTGAATTAATTAAAAATAATAATTATCAATTATTTAGTTCAGAAGAGAGCATACATTATAATTAAAAACTGAACTGCGCAGTGCGTGCCAAGAGCCAGTCACGTCACAGATCAGCAAGCATCAGGATTCCATTTAGCACGTGTGGAGAGAACGAGTCAAATTACAGAAAAGCAAGATAATGGCGGAATGTGTAATTTATTTAGGCCTGTTTTATTTTCTTATTCGTTAATAAACGTTTTATGGTTCTTATTTGTTTGGGCCCACAGTTTGACGATTTTCAGCCTATGCATGGGGTTATTTTTATTCGTTCGTTATGCTAATAAAAGTTCTGTCTATAAATAAAAGTTTTATTATCAGCGAGCCGAGTT
Source organism: Rhinichthys klamathensis goyatoka (assembly GCF_029890125.1). Taxonomy (NCBI): domain Eukaryota; kingdom Metazoa; phylum Chordata; class Actinopteri; order Cypriniformes; family Leuciscidae; genus Rhinichthys; species Rhinichthys klamathensis. Next base: position 5,253,661 of record NW_026606555.1, read on the forward strand.
GTTGTTTTTTTGTCCATTCAAGCAATTGACGCTGAATTGCCAATTGACGCTTATTTCGAAAGTGAAAGTATAACGCGCACGCATTTAAAAGCTATTTAACCCCCCCGCCCCCCACGGTGACACCGGGATTACCGGTGTTGTGACACGTCGATTAACCGGTGGGAAATTTTCCTCACCGCGGCAACCCTACTGTGGGGGCCATTTTAGTACAGTGAACTCATTGTCATGTTCAAGAAACCAATTTGAAATGATTCGAGCTTTGTGACATGGTGCATTATCCTGCTGGAAGTAGCCATCAGAGGATGGGTACATGGTGGCCATAAAGGGATGGGCATGGTCAGAAACAATGCTCAGGTAGGCCGTGGCATTTAAACGATGCCCAATTGGCACTAAGGGGCCTAAAGTGTGCCAAGAAAACATCCCCCACACCATTACACCACCACCACCAGCCTGCACAGTGGTAACAAGGCATGATGGATCCATGTTCTCATTCTGTTTACGCCAAATTCTGACTCTACCATCTGAATGTCTCAACAGAAATCGAGACTCATTAGACCAGGCAACATTTTTCCAGTCTTCAACTGTGCAATTTTGGTGAGCTCTTGCAAATTGTAGCCTCTTTTTCCTATTTGTAGTGGAGATGAGTGGTATCCGGTGGGGTCTTCTGCTGTTGTAGCCCATCCGCCTCAAGGTTGTGCGTGTTGTGGCTTCACAAATGCTTTGCTGCATACCTCGGTTGTAACGAGTGGTTATTTCAGTCAAAGTTGCTCTTCTATCAGCTTGAATCAGTCGGACCATTCTCCTCTGACCTCTAGCATCAAGGCATTTTCGCCCACAGGACTGCCGCATACTGGATGTTTTTCCCTTTTCACACCATTCTTTGTAAACCCTATAAATGGTTGTGCGTGAAAATCCCAGTAACTGAGCAGATTGTGAAATACTCAGACCGGCCCGTCTGGCACCAACAACCATGCCACGCTCAAAATTGCTTAAATCACCTTTCTTTCCCATTCTGACATTCAGTTTGGAGTTCAGGAGATTGTCTTGACCAGGACCACACATCTAAATGCATTGAGGCAACTGCCATGTGATTGGTTGATTAGATAATTGCATTAATAAGAAATTGAACAGGTGTTCCTAATAATCCTTTAGGTGAGTGTATATTTACAATTAGCAAACAGACACATGTATCAAGTTATAGAAGTTCAAAAATGACAAATTACTGGCCACAGAAGTTAACCAGGCTGGTGTAACACAGTTTACAGCACATAACCATTACATTTAGTAGACACACACTAACTGCTATAAACAAAAACAGAGCAAAACACACAATAAGTAAAACAATACAAAATGTAAACTAATAATTGGACCGATTAAATCACAGAAAGCAAGTCCAAAGATAGTTAACCGACTGCTGGTGGCAATATAACAAAAGGTGGGGCTAGTGTGCAGAATTACCAGCACGTCACACTTTAAGGGACAGCTCGGAGACTGGCCGCTCTTCACCTAGACCACCAGCAATAGCATTAAGCTACAAATACATACATTTTGGTGTTCTCAGGTACGGAATACTACTCACTTTTCCCACAGTCACTAGGAAAGCGCCGACCAAAGAAAAGCACCAAAGTAATACAACTGATGGTGGCAATATAACAAAGGGTGGGGCTAATGTACGTTACGTAATTAACAGTACGTCACACTTTAAGTGACGGCTCTGACACTAGCCACTCTTCACCTAAACCACCAGCATTAACATGGAACTACAAATATAAAAAAAGAACGAGAAACGGTCACACCGTAGGTAAAAATGGCAGCAGAACAAACAGTGCAGTCTAACAGCGTTGTCTAGGGCACATTTGCCCCGCAGTCCACTGAGACCGACTGCTCACGAGCAGATTGATGCACTAAAAATAGATACAATTTAATGAATGAATTAAAAACACCCACCCCATAATGTTCAAGTGGTTAGATATACATACCCAGTAGTGGATGGCTAGACCCGCAAAATATTCGGTTACTCACAGCTTCGTTCATAATAGAGGGTTTTCACTACGCGTCATCAATCCGGAAGTCGGCCATTTTGGAGGCATTGAACAAACAATGCCACTGAACTGAACGGACTCGCAAATTTGGCAGATTATTGCTGCTGAAAAATGGTCGAGTTTTGGTCTGTACTAATCGGTCGCATCGGGAAAAAACATTGAGTTCTATAGACTGTCAAAAGTTAAAGAGAAGAGTGCAAAAAACTGATGAAAGAATGCATTTGTGGTTGAGAGAGGTACAGCATCAGCCACATGTGTAAATGAAGCGTTGACTATGGCTAACATGTTGACGTAGTTAACTATGGCTACATTCACACTGTCAGTCCAAATCCGATTATCTTTGTATCCGATTGGAATCGGATCTAAAAATGATGTCCACACTGTGTATCGCAACTGTTTAGATCCGATTTGTGTCCGTGCAGCTCTTGGGCAATATGGCACTGACATTGCGTTGATGGAGGGGTTTGAATTTGCAATAGAGATGTTGATTTATTTAAATTTTACAACATGGAAATGTGTAGCCGCCGCGCTGGACTACTACGTATTGAGCTGCAGAACTGTAGGAGGCTGTTATGTACAGCTTTTTTTCACGCTCTTGTCTGCGCCGGTTTCAAAATAATATGTTTCAGAAATAATCATTTTCTGCTCGTCCGGCACTTTGCAACAACTTTCAGCATGTTTCCTCTAACAACGTCTGACGTTTACATTTTTACGTGGCGTTAAATTTTTACCACGCGAAATCCGATCGTTTAGATTGAAGCTGCTGTCCTGATATGCGATTTGAATAGGATTTCAAACCACATATGGATATAGCTTGAAACTGATTTCATGTGCTTTTTTGGACTGACAATCTGAACGTAGCCTAAGTCGGGATATGAAATAGAAGGAAGAATTGCAGTACGGGCTAGAGAAGCTAGCTCGTTTGGACCTTTACCACATATTAACTAGTTTGTCATTTTTTGCGCTCTCTCCTGCTTACTAAGCCCTTCTCTACATGATTTCGCACCTATCACATGTTTTTTTCGTGGTTTTTTAGTGTAACAATGTGTTCGGTAGTACATAAACAGTGCAATCCATGCTGTTGTTTACATCCGAGTGCCTCCATAATGGCCGCGCGGTTACCGCCCAGAACGTGACGGTGAAAACCCTCTATAGGCAAATCACAAATGTACAGGTGTTCCATCTGATCACACACATCAGCTGCAATAAGATGGAAGGTTACCAGGGGTCACATCAGAACAAACATTAGTCCGTTGGAATAGACATGCCTGTTGTAAAAGACAGCCCGCACCAAAAAGCAAGGTCGCACCAATCCTAGCCATAACCTGGCTAAAACAAATACATCCCCACTTTAATAGTGCATGTGCACTAGCAGCAACATTAGCCAAACAGCTAGGTGCATACCTCCCGCAGAGCTGTGCACGCACCCACACAGAAGCGATTGAGACAATGACGCATACACAGGTGGCCTGAACTCCACCTTAAATAGGCCAGGGACGGCTGCTAATAGGCTGTCACATCCATCACTCATGTGATGACCACAAATAATAGGGTGGGATCTAACCCGCCCTGCCACACATGGAATGCGCAAAAAACTCTAGTTTTATTTTCTTCCAGTTGCGCTCCATTTTTCTGGCTGCTCTCTTAAGGGCCCGGGTGTGCTCATTGTACCACAGCGTTGGACAATTTTCTTTAATCTTCTTTAAGAGCAAAGGAACAACTAGGTCTAAAGTGCTGGAAAAGAGAGAGTCAAACGTTTCTGTCGCAATATCGAGTTCTTCTGAGCTATCTGGGATGCTGAGATGATGAAACTGATCAGGAATATTATTAATAAAGTAATCTTTAGTGGCAGAAGGTATAGGTCTAACATATTTGGAACATGGACCAACTCCAACTCTGTAGCTGAGGCCCTCATCCACTCATTCATCACCTCCCGACTTGACTATTGCAATGGCATCCTGTTCGGTCTACCCAGCAAAGCCACTGACAGACTACAGTATGTGCAGAACTCTGCGGCTAGGATGCTCACACACACAAAACTTGGTCTTCACATTGCTCCCATCCTGATGAAGCTTCATTGGCTGCCAGTTAAGTCCCGCATCAAATATAAAATCCTCCTCCTGACGTACAAGTCCCTTCATGGACTTGCACCCCAGTACATTACTGATCTTCTCCATCCCTACACTCAGTCACGGTCCCTGCGTTCCTCTGACAAGGACCTGCTTGCTGTTCCTAAGTCCAGGCTTAAGACATTTGGTGATAGAGCTTTCTGTGTTGGTGCTCCTTCACTTTGGAACAAGCTTCCCCATGAGATCCGCTCTGCCTCCTCACTTTTAACCTTTAAATGCCAGCTCAAAACACACCTTTTCAATGAGGCCTATGGACTCTAGCTCCCCTGGCCTTTGCCCTTATCTTAATTCTACCCTTCCCTTTCTCATGTTGATTGTTAAGCGTCCTTGGGTACTTTGAAAGGCGCTATATAAATTGAAGTTATTATTATTATTATTATTATGGAGTCAGGTTTGTAGCCTTGGCTAAATGAAGTATACATGAGACTATATGATGATCTGAGATGTCATCGCTCTGCTGCAGAATTTCAACGGCATCAACATTTATTCCATGTGATAATATTAGATCTAGAGTATGACTACGACAATGAGTAGGTCCTGACACGTGTTGTCTAACTCCAATAGAGTTCAGAATGTCTCTTAATGCCAATCCCAATGCATCTTTTTCATTATCTATTCTACATGTATATTAAAACCACCAACAATTAGGACATTATCTGCAGCCAGTACTAACTCTGATAGAAAATCAGCAAATTCTTTGATAAAGTCTGTATGGTGCCCTGGTGGCCTGTGATGGCCGATGACGTGGCCACACAAAAGGATGGTAACTGAGAACATACATGCGTCCTTCTTTCTGGGTTGTTTACACATTATTATTGCACACCATGCGGCCAATAACATCGGAGGACAGACTAGGATCATACCATTATGTGAAAGAAGAAAGGGGGACACACGCTCCAAAGATGGTGTGTGCAGTGGTACAGGCCAGGTAAACAGAGCGACGGGGAAGCCGGATTTAAATGCTAATGTTAAGATTTTTGCCTTTATTTTATTTATTTGCTTTGGTTCTGTGTTCAATTGTTCAATTAAAGTTTTATTAAAATGTTAAATAATAGTAACTGTATTTTTTTTGTAATGAACAAATGCAAAAAAAATAAGGCTTTTATGAAAACACTGAATAAAAAATAGCTTACCAACACACAAATCATTCACAATTGCTAAATTGAGCTAAAATAGAAAGCTCCAAGTGATACTAACTGAAGACCCATTTGGGAGCTCTTCTAAGTGATCCGAACCAAAAGAGCCGAATCTTTGAAAAGAGCTGGACTTCCCATCACTAGTTTAAGTTGCTTACGTGGGAAGAGCAGAGGTTTGGCGCTGTCTGGGGCACGGCGCAGCGCTTCGGTGGAGGTCCGTTCCAATAATGGACCGGCTGGCATCAGTTGCCGCCATTTTGTTCTGTTGGGCTAATCCATGCTGCCAATTAGCTGGGGGGTGCAGGAATAATTGTATGTTTGTTAGGGTTAGGGTTAGATCTTTGGGTATATTACTTTGTTTATGACCCATTTCTTCATATTTCTGAAATTGATTACTTTATTTATTTTAATTGTGTTAAGTGATGTTTGTGTTATTCCCTGTGTGTGTATAATGGACTAGTCCTTTGTGTATATAAGTTCCCCATGTGTTTCATTTAGGAGGTCGTGTTTTTTGTTAAGTTTGGTTTGCTTAGTTGGTTTGATTACTGTTAAGTTTTGTTCTGTTCAGTTGATCCTTTTTATGGGCCAGACCTGACTTTATTTCGTTCAGTTTTCAAGTAATTTAATTTGTAACTTTGTTTGGCATTTAATGAATAATGTTCTTTGTTTGTAAATCCTGCGTTCTGTGCCCTTGACTGCTTGGTCCCTCACATGGCCTGTATACTGTAGCCAGCACAAATCTCAAACATGATTTATCATTTACACTAGATAAATGCACAGATACACTAGATATTACATTAGGCACCAACACTTCAAAATAATTATATTTGAAACAAGACTTCTCAGTAATTCTGAAGAAATTACTATAAATTACAGCAACACCTCCCCATTTGTCTTTCAGACAAGACTCGTGTTTATAACGGTAATCTTGGGGGGTGGACTCATTTAAAGTAATGTAATCTTCTGGTTTTAGCCAGGTTTCTGTCAAACACAGCATTACAGGTTATAATCTGTAATCATATCATTAACAATAGGTGCTTTTGAAGGAAGGGATCGAATATATTCAGCAACCCGAGCTTTATCATTTGTTCATCTGTATTACATCTGTTTTTTATTTGTTAAATTTTTACCCTTAAATGGGTTTGGGAGTTTTTTGTATTTCCTATTTCGGGGAACAGACACAGTCTAGATATGATGATATCTAGGTGAAAGAGTCTCTATGTGATGGGATTTACCTGACTTATGTGACGTCTTCCAACTTCCAAGCCTAGTTGTCTAGATGAAAACATTTCCACATTTCAGGTTGTGAGTGAGCGAAACTCTTTGGCCCAGTCAGATGCCCGGACACTTTTCTCTCATCCGCCCTCCATGGGATCACTGCAGTCGACCTGGAAGACAGTAAGAGAAGACAGTGACAGTTATTTATTTATTCTGTGTAGCCTTAAATAATTTGCACTGTGATATGTGGTACCATGGTAGTTTCCCTTTACCTGTTGTGGCCACACAGCTGTTGCATACAGCTTTAATTTCATATGGCCATCGGGGTGTGAAAGCACCTTGTTTCACAAAAACGTGTACCATTGCCATGTCCCCTTCTGAGAATTTTACCTTAGAGTTTGGGTCGAACTGTGCATCATTAACTACAGTAGTCAACATTTGAAGTGGATCAAAACCTTTCATCAAAGTTATACATGAATTTTGAACAATACCCGTTCATGTCTTAGGACAACTTTGATTGACTTTTTTGATCCACTTCAAATGTTGATTACTGTAAATCTGACTGTTGTTGTTTCAGAGGGGCAGGTGCATGTAGCACTTCCAGCCTCTCTTGCAATTGTTTTAACACAGACTGTTGAGTTGCAATCATTAGAGGCCCCAGGTCTGCTGGGGTAATTTCTGTGTCTATGGGTACATAGGGGACTGATACCTGTGGCTTTTGAAGGGGTTGCCCGCAGTACTGTTAGAACTGTGGGCAAGGCGTCAGTCCATTTCTTTTTGTGTTGTGTAATCTGTTTCAAGATGCTTTTTTTATGGTACGATTTACATTGAAATCTTTGTTTGATGTTCAGCATCTGGCATTTGTGTTTCATCACCTGACCACACTCAAAAAAATGATATGTTGGCTTTACTTAACTTTTTTATGTAAACAGGTTCCACCGGTTCCACATAACTATGTTTAGTTAAACAAACATAATATGTTCATGTAACTTCAACATCATGGAATTTGGTAATTTTAAGCGACCCAATTAAACTCTGAGCTAATGAGTTAATTAAGTGAATAACTGAGTGATGATTGAGCATTATTGAAGACACCTGATGTTAACAAGCAGAATCTCTGAAGGAGAAAACCGGAATGTTTAAGTCACCATTATGGAGATAAGTGTGTGTTTTAGTTGGGCTCTTGACCATTAACTTATTAACTTTAGATTTTGTTTGGTTGCTGTACATGGGTTATAACAGCCGGATGAACAATAAACAAAGGTCATCTGATGGTGTTGGTTGTGTTTTAACATAATCGTTATTTCACAATCATTTGATCATTTGAGTCACTGAACTTATATTAATCCGAATTTCTGAGATAAGTTTACCTTACGAATAATAGCAGCACTGTCATTGTAGAGCATACTATTTTTAGACTTTTCAATGAAATTTAAATGATCAAATCAATAAATAATAAATAAACTTCCTAAAAAATATTTTGAGTAGGCACACACAGACATCAAGAATCAGCCTGTGAATCTCAACAATGGTGACAATTATAAAGCATGTTGCAGTGCATTCTGGGTGCCACCAATCAAAACTCATTCATGGCTCCCATCATGCATTGCTGCATGAATAAATAATGAGCTTATGATCTGTTTGTCACCATTGCTGAGATTCATATGCTGATTCTTTATGTCTGTGTGTGCCTACTCAGGATATTTTTTAAGAAGTTTATTTTTTATTTCTTGATTTGATCATTTGAATTTCATTGAAAAGCCTAAAAATAGTATGCTCTACAATGACAGTAAGGTAAACTTAACTCAGAAATTGGGTTCAATATAAGTTCAGTGATTGAGGTCAAATGATTGTGAAATAATGATTATGTTAAATCACAACCAACACCATCAGATCCCCTCAGTTCATTGTTCATCTGGCTGTTACAACTCATGTACAGCAACCAAACAAAATCTAAAGTTAATAAGTTAATGGTCAAGAGCCCAACTAAAACAAATACTTATCTCCATAATGGTGACTTAAACATTCCGGTTTTCTCCTTCAGAGATTCTGCTTGTTAACATCAGGTGTCTTCAATAATACTCAATCATCACTCAATTATTCACTGAATTAACTCATTAGCTCAGAGTTTAATTGGGTCGCTTAAAATGACCAAATTCCATGATGTTGAAGTTACATGAACATATTATGTTTGTTTAACTAAACATAGTTATGTGGAACCGGTGGAACCTGTTTACATAAAAAAGTTAAGTAAAGCCAACATATCATTTTTTTGAGTGCAGTGAAGTGTGTACCCTGGTCAGATTCAATTTGGATTGGTGCTCCCCAGAGTGGGAGGACAGGTGCCACTGTGCTTGCGTTGTTATTGCAAAAAGGAATCGCTTCAACCCATTTGGAAAATTTGTCAATTATCACAAGGCAATAACGATACCCTCCTTTGGCACTGGGTAGTGGACCAATAAAATCAAATTGTAATGATCCCAACGGTCCTTTGGGTGGGTCTGGTCTACATAATTTACATAATGTTGGTTGATGGTGGCACATACGATGCATGTGTCATTTCTGGCCGCCAGAAGTTCTTTTGTATCAGCTGTTTTATCATCTCTTAAAATCATGCCTTCAGTGACTTTGACTTGTTGGTTCTGCTGCAGATGCGGTGCTAGCTCTCCATCAGAAGTCCACAGTTCTTGTTGGTACTGTTTCAAGTCAACAGGCATAGTTTGAACTCACAGCAGGAACTATCAGTTTGTCAGACTGCCATTCTTCTGGATTTTTGTTCATGTGAGCGCATACTTTAGTGAAGTGGAGAATCGCACGTTTTAATCTCATGCCAAATTGCCACTGAGCCATAAAATCATGTACTCTGCCGAATGCGTACTGGCTATCAGTGAACACGCACAGCGGTTCATGGTGTATTCTGATTGTTTCAAGCAATGCAATAAGTTCAGCTTCTTGCGCAGATGTGTTTGCTGGTAATTTAATTAGCAATTGGTTAGTGTCTGAATTGGGAGAGTAAGGAGTCCACACTGCACATCCTGTATGGAATTTACCATCATGCCAGTATCGGGAGCTTTCACTGTACACTTGTGTCTGATTTGGACACATATTAGAATCCATTGGCCTTAAGTTGAGTGTCCAAACAGGTTTGAAGATTCTTTGAAATTTATACATTTTTGTTGCCATCTCGTCGAACTGTCTTGCCCACCCTTGTTGCTTGTATGCGAACACTTTGATTTTAATTTTTCCCCCTCAGCCGAATACCAGGAAATAATTTAATTATTGCTCCACTATAGATTTAATCCTTTGTCGCTTAATTGAACAAGGAGGTCTTGTAATTACACGTCTAGAATCTCCATAATCTCCTCATCTACACCGTCTTCTCAATCTTCCCGTCTTATTCTTATGCCACACCGGATTTCGACGGTATTATGTCTAAACAGAGGGTATTCCGACAAGTACCACAGATGTGTCTATATGTGAGGTGCAAATAAACTTTCCCTCAACAATTTTAAAAAGCAAAAAGAATTGACTTAACACAGCAGCTGGAGATAGAGGAGAAGGAGATCAAACCTCATGTCCCGTGCAAGAATCAAAACTCAATATCGTGCTGGAAAGAAGTTGCTCGCCTAAGTTGCAAGATCACGTCGGGGTCACCACTTTGTAAGGGTCGCCCACTGGTCCAAGCACGGCAGCCTATGGCGCGGTAGAAGGGTATTTGCGTGTTACTGTATTTCCTTTTATGCAACAGGCGATTGACTAATATTCTAGATGGCCGTACTCTATTTGCTCATTCTAGAATATATTATTTAGTCCCCATATATCTGAACACACTTAATTAAGGGAAGATTATATCTACCCAGAGGTCATAACCATACAACCAAGCTGACCAACTTGACTTCCTCTATCAGTATCCAGATCAGATGGAGGACCTACGCCTAGACAGAGAACAAGATGGCGCCTGTGTGTTCGGCTGGCCACCGGTTTCTCTCGTGTATATTTATATGGATGTTTATCTGGACTTTAATCGCTTCACACATCTGGTCTATGACCGACAGTCACTCCTGGTCATTCATGTCTCTTTTTATGGACATAAGCAGGATGTAGCGCACGTTTTTAATCAAACGTACAGAAGCTTCACTACGGATATTCCAGAGTGTTTTCACCAGTGGCCTCTCATTACTTCGCGGAGGAAACGCTAAAGGAAACACGGGAGTCGGGGTTGACGCACCATCAGACCTGAAGCGCATCTCTTCAAGCTGGGATCGATTTAAACCTGTGTAATGGCGGCTTTGCTGCCTGTCGGCCGCGAGTTCGGCCTCATCGGTGGCTTCAACCTATTATCCCCCTGCGCCCGTCTCCTGTCTCTTTGGATGGCGTCCCTCGGATTGGCCTTTATCGTCCGTGAAATGGCGTGACTCCTGGAAATCTGCGTTCGTTGAGGAAAGCTTTGTTTTCCCCCGATGTTATTCCTCCGACTAAAATGGCTCTGATCAACGCTCAATCCATGGTGAACAAAACCTTCCTGCTCAACGACTTCTTCACACAGCAAAATCCCCAGAGTTAAATTAACTCTGCTCAGAGAACATTTGGTCCCTCTCTACAGAGAGTTAAAATAACTCTGAATCGGAGTTAAAGTTAATGAGATACTTAAGTGATTAATTAAGTGATGATTGGGCATTAATGATGAACACCTGCTGTCAACAAGCAGAATCACTGAAGGAAAGAGAAACAACAAGAACAGAAAAAAAGATAAACACAAGAACTACAACTGACTTCAGCCACAGCCTTAGATGAAATCCAATGTAGACAAAAGACATTAAATCTCTCTAGTTCTCAGCAGAGGAGGATTAAACAACTCCACAAACAGCATTACCAGCTTCACTTATTACTAACCAGACTGACTTTATTTCTGTTAAGTCTACATAAGGTCTTATTGAGAATTAACAGAAGTTTAGATGTTGATGATTTATTGAAAATGTTTGATCACCATTATGGCGATGAGTGTTTCCTTTAGTTGGTCAGATTTGACTCTTGGTTTTTGTTCTGAGTTTGTGGTTTTTGTAACAGGTTTTACCATAACATGTAGTTTGTTACAAAGAAAGCCAAGAACAGTGATGATCAGGTGATATAGTTTTCAACAACAAAAAATAGAATAATGCACTTATCTCATCACTGTCCAAAAGTGGTTATATGATGTTAATACATTATATTCACTAACAATCCTCTCTTGCCACAGATCGGACATTCTGATTTGTGACTTTTAAAATACATTATGGGGATTTTTTTTTTCCAAGACACAGACATCAAGAATCAGCATATGAATCTCAACAATGGTAACACGCTTCATGCCGCAATGCATGCTGGGAGCCATACGTTTTATATTATTGTGGCTCCCAGCATGCATTGCGGCATGAAGCATGTTACCATTGTTGAGATTCATATGCTGATTCTTGATGTCTGTGTCTTGAAAAAAAAAATCCCCATAATGTATTTTAAAAGTCAAAAATCAGAACGTCCGATCTGTGGCAAGAGAGTATTGTTAGTGAATATAATGTATTAACATCATATAACCACTTTTGGACAGTGATGAGATAAGTGCATTATTCTATTTTTTGTTGTTGAAAACTATATCACCTGATCATCATTGTTCTTGGCTTTCTTTGTAACAAACTACATGTTTTGGTAAAATCTGTTACAAAAACCACAAACTCAGAATAAAAGCCAAGAGTCAAATCTGACCAACTAAAGGAAACACTCATCGCCATAATGGTGATTAAACATTTTCAATAAATCATCAACATCTAAACTTCTGTTAATTCTCAATAAGACCTTCTGTAGACTTAACAGAAATAAAGTCAGTCTGGTTAGTAATAAGTGAAGCTGGTAATGCTGTTTGTGGAGTTGTTTAATCCTCCTCTGCTGAGAACTAGAGAGATTTAATGTCTTTTGTCTACATTGGATTTCATCTAAGGCTGTGGCTAGAAGTCAGTTGTAGTTCTTGTTTATCTTTTTTTCTGTTCTTGTTGTTTCTCTTTCCTTCAGTGATTCTGCTTGTTGACAGCAGGTGTTCATCATTAATGCCCAATCATCACTTAATTAATCACTTAAGTATCTCATTAACTTTAACTCTGATTCAGAGTTATTTCAACTCTCTGTAGAGAGGGAACAAATGTTCTCTGAGCAGAGTTAATTTAACTCTGGGGATTTTGCTGTGTATGACCGCTTTGTATTGGTGGATGATTTTAATATCCACGTGTGCTGTCAATCGAACACTTTATCAAAAGAGTTCCTCAGCCTCATTGAGTCTTTTAACCTGGTCCAGTGGATAAATGACTATACTCACATTCAGGGTCACATTTTGGACCTTGTACTTTCCTATGGGGTGGCAATTAGTGAGGTTGTTATATCTGATTTTATGCTCTCGGACCATAAGCTGTTATTATTTTCTACATCTCTTCCCTGCCTTTCTCATTCCACTACTGGAGATGTAACATTGTCTCGGTCCTATTCCCCTCAGTTTGGCTCAAATTTTAACAAGCACTTTATGAAATCCTGCTCATTCACCGCTACTGGACTTGGATGCCGACCAACAACTTGGTCTATTAAACTTTGCTTGGCTGGATGCCTTAAATGAAACTGCTCCGCTTAAGCCTTATAAACCCAAACTTAAATCTGAACCATGGCTCAACGCGGATATCCGTCGACTAAGTTAGTAGCTTCTTGAGATTTTTCATTGACAAAATTTCTAATCTGAGACTCAAAACAAGCCCTTCTCATACTGAACCCTCTAGTCAGTTGTTGCATTCTGTTTCCTGGGATGCTTTTGAACCCATTTCTCTGAAACTCCTCAAAGACATTATAGTCAATATGAAACCATCGTCCTGCTCTCGACATCATTCCGCCTAAGTTTCTTAAATTAATTGTTGATTCGGTTGGGCCTGGATTGGTGTCCTTTGTAAATAAGTGTCTCTTCACTGGCTCTATCCCTGCTGCCCTTAAGGTGGCCACTGTCACTCCGTTACTCAAGAATCCTTCACTTGATCCTGCTGTTCTAAACAACTTTCATCCTATTTCTGTACTACCTTTTGTTTCGAAGGTGTTGGATTTTTTTTTTTCTAAAGTGCAATGGAATTTCTGAAAGATTTCAATCTGGTTTTAAGTCTGCTCACAGTACTGAATCTGCTCTTTTGAGAGTTTTAAATGACATTTATCTATCCACGGACACTGGTGACTCCGTGGTTCTTGTACTCTTAGATCTATCAGCAGCCTTTGACACTGTTGACCACTCTACCCTGATATCCAGACTAGAGTATTATGTGGGGATAAAAGGTATCATCCTCCAGTGGTTCCAGTCCTATCTCTGTGATCGGAATTTCCTAGTCAAGTTAGGCCATTTTTTCTCTTCTGTTGCACATCTAACCTGTTTATCCCGAGGTTTACTGTAGCTGGATCCGGGCCGGATCCAGATCAGATGGTGGACCTGCGCCTAGACACAACCAAACTCATCCCTGAAGTGTCAGCAGAGATTGTGTCAACTAGACTGACCGCTGTGAAGGCATCATAGACACGTCAGCCATCGGCACTGATCCTCAACAAACCCGTCTCCAAACCGCCGTGATGAATCTGATCTTCAACCAGATGGAACTGGATAAATATTCGGAATGTTCCGATCCAATCTGACTTCTGACTTGTAATGCTGCCTGAATCATAATCATACACGGGTCATTCGTTAACCAGCCCCCTAACTAAGCCTAGTTTCTCCCAAGGTTTTTTTTTTCTTCATTCTGCCACCTGATGGTGTTTTGGTTCCTTGCCAATGTCGCCTTTTTCCACCTTTGTTGCCATTGGCTTGGCTTGCTTAGTTGGGGACATTAAATTTAACATTTAATTTAATATTCAACAATAATATTGATCTGCCTGCATTGAGACTATTATACAAGAATTGAACTGAGCTGGACTTTGACATCACGGTTTACTCCAGAGCGGCAATATATATATATAAATTAACTAAACTTTTTTAAAACAAAAATTAAACATGAACTTATTTAAGCTGGACTGAGATTTGACTGAGAAATTAGATGCTCTGCACGGGGGAGAGCTTGCTCTTCTCCCAGTTGACCCGAAGTCCCAGCCAGGCTAAGTGCCGAATGACCAGGTCCCTGTGTTTGCATACCAGCTCTCAAGAGTTAAATTTGCCAGTCATCAAGGTAGTTGAGTATTCGAATGCCTACTTCCCTTATTGGGGCCAGGGCGGATGCCCTTGGCGACGGGCAGACGAGCATTTCTCGTGGCCTGGAGGCATCTGGACGAGGCAAGATGTCCTAAACACCTCAGTCTACTTTTCTACTACTGAGAACTGCTAGGCAAAGTCCTTTACAGTGTCACCAAATAGGCCACCCCGTGAGATAAGGAGATGAGCTCCCTCATCTCTGCAAGGTAAGCCAAGAATGGCATCCTAGGACCACATATGTGGACATCGTCTGGCCGACAGATTGCGCCAGGACTTTACTTGTTCTGAAAGCAACGACAGCCGCCGAACACAGTTCCTGCATCAATCTCCACTCAGCACTACCCTCGGCAGCTCTCTGCCTGATGGACCTGCAGGACTGCCATGGCACGCAGGGTGGAGGCGACCTGTCCAACAGCACTGTAAACCTTCATCCCAAGGGAGGAAGTAGTCCTACAGGCCATAGATGGGAGTTAGGACAATTCCACCAGGTGGCGGTGCTCTGCGGCCATAAGTGCACTGCGATTGCACAATCACCTGGGGAACCTCATCCATTTACCCCACTGTCGAGGGTAGTGAGGGCAAGGGTAGTAGTGCTCCCATACTTTGTGAGCTCTTCGATTGTGGCCGTCCGAGGATGAGATATCGACCGCACCCACACTGAAGAGAGAGAGACCTGTATTGTGCTGAAATCTAGCAGCAGATGCTCCATTGCAGAGGTGAATGGATTTGCTTCTCATGCAGAGTGAAGTGATGCTGGCTTAGGCTCCAAAGAACAAAGCTGAAATGTGTAGTGCATCCGGCTCACCTTATATACCCGTATGTCTGGGGGCTTGGCGTGCCCTGGCATGCAAATTCTACATGGCAATTCCATTGGCCTTTTTTTGAACATGTTAGAGGTGTTTGGGGCTCTAAAGGGTGGTATTTCAACACAACGTCGAAAGTGATCGACAGAAAGGCAATCAAGACTACACATCATATCAGTATTTTGCCGTTACAGAAATGCAGGGTTCCAACAAAATCCCTGTCTTCGTGTCATTGTGTGTGTGTGTGTGTGTGGTCCTTGTATTCCCTACGTGTATGTGTCCTCACAAAGATGGCAATATCCGAAAGCTTATAAATCATACTAAGTGATTTTTTTTTAAGTTTTCTGTGATGGGGTAGGGTTAGAATAAATAGAATATAGATAGAATATAGAATATCCAGTTTGCAGTATAAAAATCATTATGTCTATGGAAAGTCCCCATGAAACATGAAAAAAACCGTCACAGAAACCTTGTTAAAAAGTCTTAGAGTCTTAACTGACATTTAATTAATCCATAGTGATTTATTTAATTAATAGTACAAACATATTGACTGAGCCACAGCAAATTGTGAGTAAAAATTACCTATGACATAGATGGATTTATTCTTCTTTTTAATTGTATCTATATGTCCCTCTAGTCTTGTCTGAGTCATCACCATGGAAACTGCACCACTCCTGGTTCTTCTCTTTCAAATGGGAAAAAAGGTGATTGTTTTCATTTTTTCAATGGTACCTGATGATATCAAGAGTTAAACTGAAGAGTTATTATCTTTGCTCCATTAAAGGGTTAGTTCACCCAAAATTTTTAAATCTGTCATTTATTACTCACCCTCATGTCGTTCCAAAACCGACTTTAGTTCATTTTCGGAATACAAATGAAGATCTTATTGATGAAATTTGAGCAATTTCTGTCCCTACCACTTTGACGCTTCAAAAAGTTCATAAAGAGATTGTATAACTAATCCATATGGTTTAGTCCAAATTTTCTGAAGGGCGCTTTATATGATGAACAGATTGAAATTAGGCTTTTATTCACATTCATATAAACAGCGACCATAAAGGGAAGGGAAGCTCTTCCGAACCTGATTTGAGCGCAAGAACAAACCTCTTGCGGAAACTCAGGCGTGCTGCATAACGAGAATGAACCTCATTTTTGCATGTCAAGAGAATATGCTCGAGCTTCCATTTACCACAACTGATGTGTGAGCTGATAAATGTTTATATGTGAATAAAACTCTAAGTTCAATCTGTTCATCATATAAAGCGACTGTGTCTTTTCAGAAAGTTTGGACTAAACCGCTCAATTCAAATGGATTAGTTTTATGATCTTTTTATGAATGTTTTGAAGCATCAAATTGGTAGTTGCGTAGCTGTCAATGGAGGGACAGAAATCTCTCAGATTTCATCAAAAATATCTTCATTTGTGTTCTGAAGGTTTGGAACGACATGAGGGTGAGTAAATTTCATTTTTGGATGAACCGTCCCTTTCTTTAACATGCCATTAAAACTAAATAAAGCATTGAACTGTCCCCCTTCTTGCATGTGTGACTGCTAACATGTTATCGCTCATGCAAATTATTTAGGCTACATGAATAACAGTGTCACTTTACAAATTAACAAAAAAAAGTGATGATGTTATGCACAAAGGTCTATCTTTTTATTTTGCATCTTAAATAACTTTTATTTTGTGAATATTAACTTAGATTTGCTGGAGATCAGTACACATTTGGCAGTCAAATAAATAAAAGGGACGTGTTTCTCAAATTATTAGAAACAAGATTATTACTAGAAAAATCACGTATCTTTAAAAGTAAAATGTTGCTTAATTTTTTTTAATGGACAAATTAAAAGTTTTGATGATAACCTCATGATGAATGCTGGGACAGATGTATGGATTCTCTAAAATGATTCTTGGTTTTATATTTACAACAATGTCAGTTTCTATTGTTCGCTTCAGACAGTAAGACGCGCCCAGATTCAGACGCTCTGCTACGTTTGGCTGGTTCAGATTTAAGTCGCGCCCTCTCGCTGATAGTCGATCCTGATTGGTCGACGACGGCTCCGAGTGACGTCATCGCGCGGAATGCCCATTCATCGGTGCAGTTGGGCGTTGGACTCCGCATCTTATTAGCGACCAGGGAAATTTCTCCATTTTCTGTGCAGTCTGGAGTGTTACGGGCACAAATCTAGGATTTAAATAAATACTTGCACTTGCCAGGGTTTTTCCTACCGGTTTCCTTCTCTGAGACTGGGTTCGCTCGCTTCGTTGACTCGCAGTGAGCTCGTCGGCCAGGTGTTTATTCCGGGGAAGAGGCTTCGCTTGTTGCTCTTTGTTCTGTGCTGGGTCTGTTGAGCTCTTTGTTGGAGTGAAAGCATGGGAGCGCAAGTCTCTAAGACAGCTGGAAATGGAGAAACAGCTGCAGAAAAACCCGGAGAGGCTGCAGCTTCACCATCCAAAGCCAACGGACAGGTAACCGTTATAAACCCGGTCATTTCACAGGAGAACTGGTTTAATCATGTTGTGTTCATTATTGGAGTTCTGCTGGAGACCCCCATCAAACAACCACACGAATTATGCCATGTTTATTACCCGGGCGCTTTGTCAATCCTTAATATCCAATATATAAGAAGTTCTTATGTATTAAATATATGTATGATCGTAAAATCTTGCTTAAATTGTTTCCGAAATCAGATTCGGCGTTATTTGTTCAGGAGAAGCCTTTGTTTCGAATTGAATAGCGGTTTTTTTTGTGGGGAGTTGAGGTTGTGTTGGGGTTATGCGGACAAACTATAGGGGATTGTGTGGGTAATAATTTAATTTGCTGTTTCAGTGTGTGTGTGTTTTTTTACCGTCTTGAGAACGAGGGGGAAATGTGGGGGTTGATTGTTAGAGTAACAATGACTCGCCACGCCTTTATTCACAGAGGTTAGACAGACGCTTCAGGATCACAATGGATGGAATCCGTCCATAGGGGAAATCGCATCAGAGCAACGAAAACGGCTGTAATCATCAAATACATTATAATGTGCCATGATGGCCATTCATACAATCGCTGTTTTGTACAGGTTTTTGTGCTTTTTTTGGCGCGGCGTTGGTGGCGGAAGTGCGCCTCTGGCGGTTATGTTGTGTTTTACACTAAGTGTAACGCGCCTCGACTCCTATGGCAAGCCGTTTATACTTTTAATCATTCAGGATATGAATTCTTCATATCAACAATTCAATTTTCACTAGTTAAAATGCTAATTCTTGATATCAGGAGTTAGATTTCTACTAGAAACAATGGCCATTTTTGATTTTTTCCTCAATTTTCCTCACTAGCTAGTAAAAATGTTAATTCTTGATATAAACAATGACGTCAACACTAGCAGAAGTACGAATTCTTGATATCAATAATTCAATTTCAACTAGTAAAACCTATATTTCTTGATATCTGTAATTGTATTTTCACTAGTTAAATGTCTCCATAGGCTGCCATTGTTATTCAATTATTGATATCGAGAATTTATTTCTTAATAGTTGAAATTCACAAATCAGAAATGTAACTCTTAAGGTCCTTGCACACTGAGTTAGAAATTTCTGCACATAAAAAAAAAAAATACAACCTCATGTTGTGTCAGTCACGTTTACACACTGCCTCCGAAACTTTTGTCCGCCATAAAGATATTCGCATCGGGTTCGATTTTCTGCGTTTTTCGCATCCGTAGCAATCATTTTGAGAGGTGTTTTGACAATCCAGAACCACCGAATGACGAATACGAAAATTTCAGACTTTTACTATTACAAATCCTACTGTTTGATATCATGATTGTCATTTTAGATATCTGAAATTACTCTCCTTATTATTCATATCAGAAATACATTTTCAGATATAACAAATGTAACATGTCGTAATACATTTACAGATATCAAGAATTAAAGGGATTGTTCACCCAAAAATGAAAATTAGCCCATGATTTACTCGCCCTCAAGCCAATCTAGGTGTATATGACATGCTTCTTTCAGACGAATACAATCGGAGTTATATAAAAAAATGTCCTGGCTCTTCCAAGCTCTGTAATGGCAGTGAGTGGAGGATGGGAGTTTGAAGCTGGATGTGTAATAATGCTCTGTGTTTTGCTTCAGGAAAACGGTCACGTGAAGGTGAACGGAGACACGTCTCCAGCGGCGGCTGAGGAGAAAGCGGAGGTTCAGGCTAACGGCAGTGCAGATGGAGAGACGCCTGAGGATCCTGCAGAGAAGGAGCCCGCGGAGGGAGAAGAGGAAAACACAGAAGTGAGCGCTCCCGCTGGAGAGGAGTCCGCCAAACCTGAGGATGCTGCAACTCCCTCCGCAAGCAACGAGACGCCGAAGAAGAAGAAAAAGCGCTTCTCTTTTAAGAAATCCTTCAAGCTAAGTGGCTTCTCTTTTAGGAAAACCAAGAAGGAGACTGGAGATGGAGCTGAGGATGCGGTGGAGGAAGACAAAACTGAGGGAGCTGAAGCTGTTGAAGGACGAGCGTTAGAAGAGAACCCCAAACCAGCAGAGGAGCCAGCCGGAGAAACCAAACCAGTAGAGGAGAAACCAGTAGAGGAGCCCAACGCTGCCAGTCCTGCCACTGAAGAGCCCAAAGAGGAGGAGAAACCAGAGGAGTCCGTGCCAGATCCCACTGCCTCTCCGAGTGAAGCGCCTGCTCCCACGGGACAAGAAGCAGGAGCCAGTCCCGAGGACCGCCCCGAACCGGCCACAGAGTAAGAGAGAGAGAGAGATGGAGAAAAAGAACAGATAATCAAGGAATATTTCCGTTGTACAATGGAGTAGTGCCAGGGTATTGGACTTTGGAGAACTTTGTCTGCAACAAGGAATATTTTAATGATTTTTTTAGTCTTTAGGGTTTTTTTTATATCTGCCCCTCCACAAATCTCGCTCGACCAATGTGGTTATTCCTAGAGCTGTGAAATAGATGGCTGAATTGAATACAGAAAAAAAGTGATATTTATCTATTTTTGGCATCAGTATTAACTCTTTGTTTTTTGGGGGGGATTTTTATACAAATAAAACTGTAAACTTGTTTAAAATGTCTGGACATGACTGTGGATAAAAGGCAGCTTGTTTAGGGGTCAAAAGGGGATGCAGGTATTAGGAATGGGAGTTTTTTTTTTTTTTATATATACATGTGGCACCTTGATCACTCAACATTAAACCACAGACGTAAAGAAAAGCCCCAAAACAGAATGACCATCAATTCATCCACTACAGTTTACAACACTAAAGTGATTTCATTTTTTTATATGCTAAATTCCAGCCAGTATAATCAACAATGCCAAGTTTATAACTACATATTTTGGGAACTTTAAACACTTTTAGCTATCTGTGATTTCAGTAGGAAAGCGATTTGCATATGCTTTATGGTGTATTGCTGGTTCTATGAGCTTATTAAAGTGTAAGTATGTATAGAAGGGGTGTTTTAACTGTGATTATTGTACAAATGATATCTTGATCTCAAGAAGCACATGCAGCTCTTTTATCATCCTTAGACCATTGGAGCAAATTTTGAAGTCAAACCAAGCTGTGACACGTGTTCTGGTTCCTGTTTATACTGTGCTCTGTTTTGATTACAACAGATGATGCCTTTTGACAAAATTAAGGAACTTGTCAGATGCAATGTTTGTGTAGCATCTTGTCTCTTTCTTTTGTAAATATTGGAGAAGCTTTTACGTTTGACTTAGAGATTGAATGTAACTTTGCCTACAAAATTTCAATGAAACTTGCTGAAGGTGTTCTACATTTTTTGTGAGTACACTAAAAGAAAAATAAATGTGAATAAAATTTGAATCGTTTCATCTCTTTTATTTACAAGCCATTGATAATTAGTTGCCATTAATCTTTAAAAAAAAATGCTTTTTGTTTAAAACATTTAAAACAAATATTTTAGACAATAGTATGTTGCATTGTCACATGTCCTTACCAAGTGGAGCAAGTGAAGGATTTAAGATTTTAAAGTAATTTTGTGTACAAAAACCTTCATCCTTCCCTCGCGTTCTGTAACAAATCCTTTCCTCAAGGGTGAAAATGATCCGAAGCCCTAAAATTATACTTTATTTTTTTTTTTCAAAAAGTATTTCTTTTTTTGTTCTTTTTTTTTTTAATGCACTTTTGTTCTTTTTTATTATATATACCTTTAAATTACTAGATTTGATCAATAAATAGTAATTTAAGCCCATTCCTCACTAGCCTGGCTAACGTCAGACCACGTCTCATTGCGATTGAGATGTGGTCTGGGAACCACATGTTCATTTTCTCGTATTTGAGGCGTGGTTTACGAATGCCCAGAGCCGTTTATTTGGTGCTACAAATGTCTATCAAATGTGCCTGTACGTAGCTCATAGCCAATCGTTTCAATTATACCAGATGACGTATGTAGAGCGACAGAAATTAGACGAGGAAGAAGACGATGGGTCAGAGATTTATGTGTACACGAATGGCATATCTAAGGCTGCATCGAAAGGTAACTTCGCGTTTGATCCATAGGTATAAACAAACTGCTTCAGTGTGTCGCATAGATGTCGTCATCGTCTTGCTGCTCCCTCCCTGTTCTGTGATTGGTCCCCTCGCTGAGGCAAAAATCTGGTCCATGGTATCCAGACTGCCTAGCAGCGTGAATAAAATCGCGCTGCGCAAAG
Organism: Rhinichthys klamathensis goyatoka; assembly: GCF_029890125.1. Lineage (NCBI taxonomy): Eukaryota > Metazoa > Chordata > Actinopteri > Cypriniformes > Leuciscidae > Rhinichthys > Rhinichthys klamathensis. The sequence goes on from NW_026606555.1 coordinate 5,275,878, forward strand.
GCAGCATGAAGAAACCCAGGCTAATTCCTCACATTCTTTCAACTTAAATTCAAAATGACAATTTCATGCATAACCATTTTAATTCAGCTCAAAATATCTTCCATTGGGTGTCTTTGCCGAACTCTTCTGGAAAAAAAAGTATATAACATGATATTTCATGACTCTTGCCACTAGATGGCCTTATAGCTCTATATGGAGCAAATGAGCTGTTTCTGCTGGGTCCTAAAGTCAGTTTTTCTTCAGTATGCATTCCGATACACAATACACAAGTTTTAGCATTTTTTGTTTGAATTTTGAGCATTTTTTGTTTTTTTTTCTATGTGTACTGAAGCATCCCTCGCATTCCATTCATTCCTATGGACGAATGATGGGAACTCTGAACTCCGATCGATTGCTCCTGTCTGCCTTGCTGCTGGTTTGCGTCTGTATGCTCCGTATAGCTTTCTGCTTTGAATCTCTATTTACTATCATTCCTTGTTGTTTATATTGTTAAATATAACTTACTCATCAACATATATTAGATATTGTCTAATATTGCCTATCACATTAATTTGACATCCCTAGCTTTTATCTAAATCGTTATCGCTATCACAACACGCTAGTATCTTGCTAGCATGTTAACCTGCCATCCATGCTTGCCGTCTTGACTGCCTTTTATGAGTCTATTAAACAACTGGTAAGAAGGATCAGTCAACAAACGTGGTGAGTAATGTTATTGTCACTTGCACTTCGTGTCACATGTATGGTATAGCCTTCTCTGTCAGTGCCGAAGGCTTCACATGTGATAAATGCAGGGAGATAGTCAGGACGTGAGATGCTGTAGTCGCGGGACAAATCACAGCTCTTCCGTTCCGATTACAACATTAAACCGGTTCTCCCCACTCAGTGAAACACCCACTGAGAACCATGTTGAATGTTCCCTAGTTATTGGCGATTCTATTACACGGAACGTGAAAATAGAGACACCAGCCACCATAGTCACATGTTTGTCGGGAGCCAGAGCGCCTGACATCAAAGCAAATTTAAAAGTGCTGGCTAATGCTAATGGTAAATTTTCTAAGATTATTATTCACGTCGGCACTAATGATGTTCGACTTGGCCAGTCGGAGATCACATAAAATTAACATTAAAGAGGTGTGTGAACTTCAGTGTTGTGTGTAACGCGTTACAGTAACGTAACTACTTTTTCGGGTAAAAAGTAGTGTAACACGCTACTACTGAAAATTTGGTAACGAAACGTGGTTCCTTTTTCAATTCGGCAAAACGTTACTTTTCCCAGGGAAAGATTTGACAGCGATCTCCGTCATTTGACAGATTTGACAGCGATCGCCATCTCAGTGAACGCCTACAGAGAGAAATGCACACAATGGATTACATAATCAGAGAGTAGCCTATTTCTTTTCGTTTTGAATTGTTTCGTTTAAAGACATTTCAAGTTTTCTATATATAGATATATTTCTCATGTCTGTGAGGCATACGCTGAGTTTCAGTTAATTTATGATGAGATGCGCTCCAGTTCACGCGCAACAAGTGACCGCGCCGGCGCCTCCATGTCATGATTATATTGTCTGCTATATTTGCTTCTTATTTATTAAATCCAGGCAATTCGCCTTTGGCTAAGCCCTGCCCCCCTTAGTTACTGTTGCTACGTCCGACAAACAAACTTCATCTGGGCTCTGGTATCAACATGGCTTATGCTGTGACAGCTCTTCCTGCTGAAATTTTATCAAACTTTTATAAAGCAGCAAATAAAGTGTCCGATAGAAGTAGGCAAAAGGGGCTGCAATATACGTTCGAAGGCTATATTCACGACACATACAGGTGAAACGCAAGGAACAACAAGGCATCCAAATAGAGGCAAAAGTATACCGGTCACAGTCAAAAAATTAACCACCGCATATCCTACTAATCGAGACAGAGGCTGGGACTAACAATATCAAGGAGCAACACTGTTCATGCAAAGCTGGGTAGGTCTCTATTCACTTCTATAATCGTTATTACAAAGCAAACGGACTACGCATAACGTTGTATTTATTAGCAGCGTGTGCTAGACGACACTTGTCAGGATTTGACTTCGGTTTGGGAAGGGGAAAAAACGGACACCCACCTCCAACCTCTCTGGGAAACGCGTATCTGTGTTACAAATTTCCCAGGCACAACGTTTAACCATATTTTTGATAAAACTATGACAGTAATAGCCTGCCGAGACCAAAAATATGAGACGCCTGTGTTAAAGTCAATGGAGCGCTGTGAAAAAGTGTCGGACCACTGTGGGAGCTTGTTCTTGGCTGCGCTGTGATTGGTCAATTTACATTCTAGGGTGTGGCTTAGCCAAAGGCGAATTGGTTGATAAAAAATTTATTAAAATTATGATACAATTTATACAAAACGAAATTCACTTTAACGAAATGCTTTCTTCAAAACTAAACTTAATGAAGTGGTCAAAATCATGTCTGACCGAATGTCTCCCGATATATTGCGCATCCATCTTACAAATGCGGTTCACTTTTCATAATCAACATAGATGGAAAAAAAATAACATTATAATATTTTAACAAATATGAAACTAAATGCGCTTATTTAATGGCTACAACACGTATAGTAGGCCTAGACTCTCTATTTGTACAAATTGCTGCACATTCATTTAATTCTGAATTTTGCACATAAGTTGAAAAAGGCATTTGTTTACGTGCATAGTAAAACATATCTGCAACATTTATCAAGTTCACGGATAATTGTGCGTGCATTTATTAATCATTATGATACTAAAATCATAATAATGTAGGCTATACTATGTACAAAAAATCAGATGAGCCCAGAATATGAACGCAACGCGTTTAATTACACGTTAAGCATTTTCCTCCCATAGAAAACCATTATAAGAAGAACGCTTAGTTTGGCTCAATGTAGATTAGAATATCCCCTTATTATGTCGAAATAACAAGATAAGTTTTCTTTTTTTTCTTCACCATGCGGTTCAGGACTTCCATAGAATACAGCCTGAATATAATTGCTTCCAGAAATTATTTTTGGGGGTGTTAACGGGGTGCTTTGGTCTTTCTTGGGGTTTCTTTCTTTCTAGCCTCTCCCTAGCGCCACCCATGAATATGCCTATCCATTAACGGGCATTTCTTCATAAATATAAAAATTGATAAATGCATTATGCATTTATGGCATTATATATGGCATTATGCACAGTAGAACTTTATGTAGGCCTACGCATTTAGGAACAGATATTGGGTTCTGCCCAAAGTCAAGCAACATAAAAGTAATGTAAAAGTAACGAGTAACGTAAAAAGTTACTTTCCATATGGGGTAACTAAGTAAAGTAACAGATTACTTTTTTTAAGAAGTAACGAGTTACACTACTTTTTAAAAGTAACTTCCCCAACACTGGTGAACTCGCAAGTACGATGTCAGGCACTGTAATTTGCTCTGGCCCCCTTCCTGTTCGAAGGAGTGATGAGAGTTAGTAGACTGTCCTCACTCAATGGATGGCTGTCTAAGTGGTGTCTGCAAAATAATATAGAATTCATAGACAATTGGAAAAGTTTTAGGGGCAAACCTGACCTGTTGAAAAGAGATAGTATTCATCCCTCCTGGTATGGTGGGGCTCTTCTCTAGTAATATGGCACATAGTCTTAGAGTTCAAATATGACAATCTGGGGCTCCGGTCAGGAAGCAGACAGACTGGCTAAACCGACCGTCCGCCAGCTGTCTCACGTCACTGAGGGCAGATAAATCCCATCACATAGAGACTCTTTCACTTAGATATCATCATATAGAGACTGTGTCTGTTCCCCGAATTAGGATAAACAAAAAACTCCCAAACCCATCTAAGGGTAAAAATTTGATTGATGTTCAAATATAATGCAGATGAACAAATGATAAAGCTCGGGTTGCTGAATATTCAATCCCTTTCTTCAAAAGCACTTTTTGTTAATGATATAATTACAGACCATAACCTAGATGTGCTGTGTTTGGGTAAAACCAAACCAATTACTTTACTTTAAATGAGTCCACCCTGCAAGATTACTACTATAAACACAAGGCTCGTTTAAAAGGAAAAATTATTGCTGTAATTTATAGCAATATCTTCAGTATTACTCAGAAATCTTGTTTCAAATATAATTAATTTGGAGTGATGGTGCTTTCTGTGCCGTTACGTAGAGTAAGTGATAAATACCGTTTGACTTTTATGCTGGCTACTGTATACAGGCCACTAGGGCACAATTCAGATTTTATCAAAAAAAATTCTGATTTTCTATCAGAGTTACTACTGGCTGCAGATAAAGTCCTAATTGTTGGTGATTTTAATATCCATGTAGATAATGAAAAAGATGCATTGGGATTGGCATTTAAAGACATTCTGAACTCTATTGGAGTTAGACAACACGTGTCAGGACCTACTCATTGTCGTAATCATACTTCAGATCTAATATTGTCACATGGAATAAATGTTGATGCCGTTGAAATTCTGCAGCAGAGTGATAACATCTCAGATCATTGTTTAAACTTTTTTGAACCGCTCTTAGTCTGACCCGTCGCCTAGGACCTGTTTGCCTTGGGAGACCCTACCAGGGGCATATAGCCCCAGACAACATAGCTCCTAGGGTCATTCGGGTACTCAAACCCCTCCACCACATTAAGGTGGCAGTTCAAGGAGGGGAAGAATTGTCTAAACTCGTTTAATAATCGACAACATGTATGTTAGACCCTATACCGACTAAGCTATTAAAAGAGATGCTACCAGAGGCCATAGATCCTCTTCTTAATATCATTAATTCATCTTTGTCACTAGGATAGTGACAAAGATGAAATCCTAGCGACAAAGATGAATTAATGATAATTCCATCTTTGTCACTAGGATAGTGACTAGGATATGTACCGATAACTTTTAAGCTGGCTGTTATTAAACCTCTTATTTAAAAAAAAGCAACTTGATCCTAGAGAATTAGTCAATTACAGTCCGATCTCGAGTCTACCTTTTCTGACAAAATTACAAGAAAAGGCAGTATCCTCACAACTATGTTCTTTTTTAGAAAGAAATGGTATCTGCAAGGATTGCCAGTCAGGATTTAGACATAGTACTGAGACTGCTCTCATTAGAGTTACAAATGATTTGCTGTTATCATCCGATCGTGGTTGTACTATTAGTGTTACTCGATCTTAGTGCTGCATTTGATACTATCGACCACAATATTCTTTTAAATAGACTTGAAAATTATGTTGGCATTAGTTGAATTGCATTAGCATGGTTCAGATCAAACTTATCTGACCGTTATCAATTTGTAGCAGTAAACGAAGAGATGTCTTGTCGATCAAAAGTTCAATATGGCGTACCACAAGGCTCAGTACTAGGACCGTTGCTGTTCACTCTGTACATGCTACCCTTGGGAGATATCATTAGGAAGCATGACATTAGTTTTCACCGTTATGCTGATGATATTTAACTCTATATTTCTTTGCGCCCCGACGAAATGCATCAATTAAGCGGATATAAAAATTTGGATGACTAGTAATTTCCTACTACTTAACTCTGAAAAAACAGTGATTCTAATTATTGGCCAAAAAACTTCCTCACGTAATAATCTAGAATACTGTCTAACACTTGATGGCTGCTCTGTCAAGTCTTTGTTGTCGGTTAGGAACCTGGGTTTGCTCTTTGATACCAATTTTCATTTAAAAAAGTCACGTTTCTAGCATCTGTAAAACTGCATTCTTTCATCTTAAGCCTTGATTATTGTAATGCTCTACTGGGTGGTTGCCCTGCACACTTAATAAACAAACTACAGCTGGTCCAAAAACGCAGCCGCTAGAGTTCTCACTAGAACCAGGAAGTATGACCATATTAGCCCGGTTCTGTCAACACTGCATTGGCTCCCTGTTAAACATCGTATACATTTTAAAATATTGCTGATTACTTACAAAGCACTTAATGGTTTAGCTCCGCAGTACTTGAGCGAGCTCTTAACGCATTATAGTCCTTCAAGTCTATTGCGATCTCAAAATTCTGGCCAGTTGATAATACCTAGAATAACAAAATCAACTGCTGGCAGGAGATCATTTTCCTATTTAGCACCAAAACTTTGGAACAGTCTCCCTAACATCTCCCTAATGCGCCTGGACACGGCCACAACGCATCCTTGAAGTGCCAGCCTCATCAGCCCTGTGAAGGCATCATGGACACCTCAACAAACTCGTCTCCATACCGGCTTGATGACTCCGACATCCAACCAGATGGAACTGGATAAATATTGTGAATGTTCTGATCCAATCTGATTTCTGACCTGTAATGTTTCCTGAATCATAATCATAAACTGTTCGTTCGTTGGCCAGAGGAGAACTGGCCCCCAACTGAGCCTGGTTTCTCCCAAGGTTTTTTTTCTCTATTCTGTCACCTGATTGAGTTTTGGTTCCTTGCCACTGTTGCCTTGGCTCTTGGCTTGCTTAGTTGGGGACATTTAATATTCAACAATATTATTGATCTGCCTTACTTCAGGTGGACGATGACGCAATTTTCTTCTAGAAATTTTCTTCTTGTTGTATTATTTTAATGTTATTTTAATGATACAATTTGTATTGTAAAAAGCGCTATATAAAGGTGACTTGACTATAACACACTACACTGAATTTGTAAAACTATAAACGTTTTTAATTAAACAAAAACACAAAACCATAAAATTAAATGCAACAACATATACACTTTCGAAAACTCACAATTCACCCTTGTCCTAATGTGGAGAAAGGACCAAAAGGTGAAAGCTGGTTACTGAGATTTATTGCTCAGTAGCATAATAATAATAATAATAAACTTTATTTTCTATAGAGCCTTTAAAAGTAGCATCTCAAAGTGCTTCACAAGAATAGAAACATGATAAAACATACAATTATACAAACAATGCATTAATGACAGAAAAAAATAAGGCAGTCTACCATTCACCTGCCATCTTGGCAGATGCAGAACTAGAGAAGGAAACTCAAAAATGTCCTGGCAGCAACCAGGTGGAGTGTAGGAGGTATGCTGTAGACAGGAGACACTTAAGGAGATATGAGCGAAGACTCGGCAAACAATAAACTGACAAAGAAGTGAAAAACAGAGACTTATATAGCAGAGAGATCAAAGCAAAGGAGCAACAGGTGTAATTTTCATGAGCACAAGTGCAAAGCATGAACACTGTTTACAGTTGTGCCAGAGAGCATGTGCAGGATAGTGAGCCTAAACAAGATAACGACAAATCCTGGTCTATAATTCACCTTGGTCTATGTAGTAAAAGCTGGGCAATAATAATCTGCCTCTGCTGGTGGGTTGCCAACACATGACTGGTGGTGCCACCTGTCACGTCCATCACAGGGAATCTGAACGATCATACAATATCATTTCACAAAATAATTGTATTTCAACATTAGATTAGATTAATCTGTTACAACTATGTTTTAAATAAATAAACTAAAAACTCATTTAAAAAAAAATGTCCCATTACCCAAGCAAGTGTCAAGACTGGATCACTTGGGTTGTCTTCTCCACAGAACCTACAGAGATCACTTAAATCTTCTACAAAAGTGTACAGTGTCAATAACATTTAGACACTGGATTAATCATAAAGCAATCAGCCATAGAATTAAAACCACTGACAGGTGAAGTGAATAACATTATCTTGCTACAGTGGCACCTGTCAGTTCTCAATGTTGATGTGTTGGAAGCAGAAGAGAATGAGCAAACGTAAGGATCACAATGCTAACATTAAATTCAAAAGTATACTTAACCATTTGTAACAATCTGACCGTACAATACAGCCGAGTTACAAAATAATTAAGAACGCCTGTTCTATCTTCCTTTTTTAAGATGGTTGAAATCAGAGTTCATTGAACATACTGCAAATTCAATATCTCCTTCCGTGTATTTCACACCAAACATAGAAACAAACAATAATACCATATACCACAACAATATAACCCGTTGTATGAGTGTATGTGTGTATGCGTAAGTTCGAACGCAAGTTCAATAGTCCCGCGTGTGTGTGTTAAGATCAGCCTCACCAGACGGAAAGTCAAAACCGTGAGCGTGATCAAATGCGGGGATGACAGGCTTTTGTCCTCGAAAAGTAATCCTGGCAACGAGCCAATAGAAGTTCTCCACGGAGGAACGGCGACTCGGCGCTTCTAAGACAATCGATCCCGGGAAAATCCACATAAACACCGGCCGGTTTGTGAATGAGAAGACGCTTCTCCCGAACAGCAGCTTTTCGGTTCCTTTTATCACAAACTAAAAGTCTTTTCCTGTTTAACTGTGACAAACGCCCACGTGACAAACCTCATCACATGTTCAAGCACGCACAGACCTTGGGATCCAAATACAGTACAATAGCAAGGCATACAGAGTACAGAGTAAAGTAGAAAAAGTTAGGAAATTCCAGTGACTAAACATTAAATAATAGTCACTAACCTTATCTAAACTTTCCTCCTATGTGGCCACGCTACATAGATTCCCCCCCCCCCCCAGCCTTCGGCATAGGAGGAGATTGTCCGTACCAGCGCTTTAGATTAACCACATTTACAACATCTGATTTAAGTGGATTGCCCCAACTCACTGTGTAATTTATTGGCCCCATCCTTTTTAATATCTCAGCTGGACCCTCCCACTTGGGCGCTAGCTTGGCAGCAAATCTAGTGGCGGCAAACGAGAGAGGGTGAGTCCTAATCCAGACTAGATCTCCCGGCTTGAATTGCGCATCCTTCCGTCGGGCATTATAATATCTAGCTTGTCTGGTTTGTTGTACCCCAACTCGGAGTTTTACCTCCTCTGCCATGTTGTTTTGACGTTCGACTAGAGTATAGAAAACTTGGTCAGGCGTGGGGGGTCTAAGGATCAACCTCTCCAGAGGTCCATTAAGCTGACGACCCAACATTAACTCAGCTGGAGCTCTACCGGTGGTCTCTTGGTGAGCAGTATTGATGGCGAACCTTAGCTCCGGTAACCACTGATCCCACGTCTGATGATATTGTCCTACATAGGACGCAATCATGGTCTTTACTGTCCTGTTGATTCTTTCAGTCAGGTTGGTTTGCGGATGATAGCTGGTAGTGAGTTTCTGGATGCTTCCCCAAGACCGGCATAGTTCAGCTAGTACCTTGGATGTGAATTGTGCTCCTCGGTCCGATACCAGGTATTTAGGCACCCCCCATCGGGTAAATATTTCTTCTCTGAGTATTTTAACTACTTTCAGCGTCTTGCTATCTCGCAGGGGAAACAACTCCACCCACTTTGTGAAATAGTCAATAATCACTAGAAGGTATACGTTTCGTTTCTTACTCAGAGGAAATGGACCCATGAAATCCATCCCCAAAGTGTGTCTTGGTTCATTAACCTGGGTATGCTGTAGGAAGCCGCTTGGTTTTGTATTTTCAGGTTTATATTTTTGACATATTTCACATCCTTTGACATACTGCCAAACATCCTTACGGACGGACGACCACCACGCTACTTCTAAAAGCCGCAGCAAGGTTTTTAGTCGGCCTAGATGTCCTCCCAGCGGGTTATCGTGGAAGTAGTGTAAGAAACCCGGTATCAGCTCCTGAGGCACAACCAACTGGAACCGCTCTCCATCATTCTTGATTGGTATGCGCCGATATACCACCCCCTGGTGTTCTACTGCTGTGTCCATTTTTCCATTTTTTTCTACGAAGGTAATCCGTTGATCCTGCCGCTTACGAGTTTGGGGGTTCCCCAGCAGGAGAGCAATATTACTGTCACGGCTTTGGGCCTGCGAGATTTCTCCTAGAGTGTGAGGTATGTCGGATGCATATCTGGGTGGGGTTATAGTCATACAGTGTGCACTGTCTTTTTCCAACGGCCCATAAGCTCGAGACAAGGCATCTGGTCCCAAATTGAGACATCCTTTCCGATGATGCACTTGGAACGTAAATTGCTGCAGTCTCAGAGTCCATCGAGTTAACCGTGAAGAGGTTTTTGGACAATTAAAGGCCCACGTTAAAGCAGCATGATCACTGTAAATGTCAAATGGCCTTCCTTCCAGATAATGTCTCCATTTTTCCACAGCCCAGACCACCGCTAGACACTCTTTTTCCGATGTAGAATAGTTTACCTCTGGTCCTCTCAAGGTTCTTGAGGCATAAGCTATTACTCTCTCCCCTTCAGGGGTAAGCTGTGAGAGGATAGCCCCTAGGCCCACATCGCTGGCATCCGTGTGAACCTGGAATGATTTATTGAGGTCCGGCTGCATTAAGACAGGTGGGTCTTGCAATTTCTGTTTGATAGTCTGCAGACTGGTTTGGCATTCTGGAGAACAGTCCCATTTTACTCCTTTCTTCTTTAGATGGTTTAGGGGAGCAGTGATGTCAGCGAAGCGTGGAATGAATTTGTGGTACCATCCAGCTAATCCCAAGAAGCGTTGGAGGGCTTTAAGATCTTTGGGCGTGGGATAATCTGACACTGCCAGGGTCTTTTCAGGATCCACCTCCACCCCTTTCTCCGACACAATGTGTCCCAGGAATTTTAACTGTCGTTTAAAGAAGTGACACTTCTTCATGTTGAGAGTAAGTGAAGCCTGATGAAGTCTGTGTAGAATGGCATTCAGATGTTGTACGTGCTCTTTTCTTGTCCGGGAATATATTATAATGTCATCGATATATACAAAGCAAAACTGCCCTCTCAATTCTCCTAAGACTTTTTCCATCAGCCTCTGGAAAGTGGCTGCGGCATTCCTGAGACCATAAGGCATAGAGCGGAATTGGAACAGCCCCTGTGTGGTGATGAAGGCCGTTTTATTCTTACTTTCCTCCTCCATTTCCACTTGCCAGTATCCTGATCGCAAATCCAATGTGGTGAACCATGAGGCGCCTTCCATGGATTCAAGGATGTCATGAATGAGTGGCATCGGATATGCGTCCGGTATGGTCTTACTATTCAACTTCCTATAGTCGATGCAGAACCTGTAGGACCCATCCGGTTTGGGGACCAGGACTACGGGAGACGACCATGGGGAGAAAGAGGGCTCGATAATGTGGTCTCTTAGCATCTGACTGAATTGCTCCTCAATTATTTTTTTCTTCAAAGGCGACACTCGGTAAGCCCTAGATTTAACAGGCAGCTCATCACATAGTATGATCTTGTGTTGTTCTACCGATGTTTTTCCGAGCAGCTTGGAAGTGGTATGAGGCCAGGTCTGAACCAGCTTCTGTAACTCTTCCTGATCGTCGGAGTCCCAGTTGGGAGTGACTTCCGCATCTGGCGAAGCGAGAGAGAGATGCCCTGTAGAAGGTAAGGCATATTAAAGACTCACTGTAGCAGAAGAGGGTTTTCTCTCTCCTACCGGCATCGTAAGACCTCCGGGATTTATGGTAGTTGTTATAAAAGAATGATACATATACCCTTTGCCCACTTTCAGACCATATCTCCCTTGGCCTACACCCACTACTGCTTCAGTGGCTCTGAGGAAATCCAAGCCAGCTATCAGGGGAAAAGCCAAGTGAGCATCCTTCATAATATATGTATCCACCCCACATACTTTCTCATGCCAGTTGTAACAGATGGTTTTCTTATTGAATGCTTGATGTATCTTCCCGTCCGCCATAATGAACTGCTGAAGAGGTACCGGAGGGTTAGCATTTGGTTCACCACCTAACTGTTTCCACAGACTTTCTTGCATTAGGGTGTAAGTGCTCCCTGTATCTAGTACAGCCTTCACCTCTTGCCCTTTTATTGTTACCGGGACTACTAACAGGGAACTTATAGGGTGTGGTTGCGCAATGGATAATCCTGCTAGACTTTTAGAGATATTCCGCTCACTTGGTCTTTTATTGGTCTTTTCTTTCCCATTCTGACAATCCACCTTCTGCCAGTAATCCTTAAGTCCCATGCAGTCTTTTTCCACCATTGAACCCACTTTTACCAGTTGTTCCACTGTTTTCACCGTTCCCCTCAAACAGCCTGCCACCCTGGGATTCGTGTTGTTAAGGATGCGGCTCACCATCTCTTCTTCAGCCATATCAGGTTTCCATTTAAGACATAGCGCTCTGTAATCATAGGCGAAATCTCTTAGGCGTTGACGCGGCAACTGTACCAGAGACCGCAGCTTATCCTCCACCTCAGCGAGGTAATCATCTGGAAGAAACGCAACCATAAACGCCCCTTTGAATGATTGCCAATCAGTTACCTTTTTCCTCTCAGCCTTCCACCAACTCAGGGCAGGTCCTTTAAGAACAGTGCTCAGGGTGCCAACCAGCTCCACACTGGGAAGGGGTCTGATGTTAAGATAGTTCTCACACTGTTCAATAAAGTTGAGCACATCCGAAGTCTCAGAAGACTCGCCAAACGTCGGAAACTCCAACCGAATTGGGGGCCGCCCGCTGAAGGACGAGATACTGGGAACCACTGGAGGGGTAGGCACATTAGATATAAGATTATTTACAGAGGTTACATCATAAGTAGCATTGACGGTCTGGGAGGTGGGAAATTTAACTCTAGATGTATGCGTGGTAGTTCTATAATCATGAATCGACGATATGGGAGTAGTTGGAGAATAGGGCTGTAATCTAGATAGATAAGAAGGAGTACTGGAGATTCGTAGTTTTTTCAATTGATTCTCCCATTTTGCATCTCTTCTCAGGAAACAATCAAACACAGCTCTCTCCAACTTTTCTTGTGAACTGCGGAAATATTCTTCCAACTCTGCCAAGCCAGCGTCCACTGCCTCACGGAAACTAGTTTCTCTATTAAGTGAACTGTCCACTGACTGTTTATAATCATTTTCATTTGTTTGTACTCTAGCGCTAAGAGCCAATAAATCCACTTTAAGTTTATCAACTTCAGTTTGCATTGTTTGTACCACATTCACATTCAATACACTGCTTTCATCATCATCATCATCATCATCCTCATCATCATCAGAAATATACATTGAGCTAATCATAGATGTTATTTCACCGGTAGGACTACGTCTAGTTACAAACGGACCAGCAGTGAAATCTGCTGCTGGGGTTACACCCAAACTCAATCTTGAGTCTGGAGCACCATCATCAGAGTTATTGGTATTTACAACTGGGATAATTACATTAGCATTTCCATTCTGAGACTTCATCCCATCATTTACATTTATCCCTTCATCCATAACCAGGGACAACAAAGAAACAATTTCACACAAAAAAAACAGCACGTCCCCATACGGGCCACCACTATGTAACAATCTGACCGTACAATACAGCCGAGTTACAAAATAATTAAGAACGCCTGTTCTATCTTCCTTTTTTAAGATGGTTGAAATCAGAGTTCATTGAACATACTGCAAATTCAATATCTCCTTCCGTGTATTTCACACCAAACATAGAAACAAACAATAATACCATATACCACAACAATATAACCCGTTGTATGAGTGTATGTGTGTATGCGTAAGTTCGAACGCAAGTTCAATAGTCCCGCGTGTGTGTGTGTGTTAAGATCAGCCTCACCCAGGGCTGGACTGGCCATCGGGCATACCGGGCATTTGCCCGGTGGGCCGACGTGCTTTGTGGGCCGATACATCTCATACTTATTTTATTTTTTTTTATTTTTTTGTCTGAACGGCCCATAAAACTCGTACATCGGCGGCCCATTGCGTTTAGTTTTGTTTAATTGGCGGCTCTAGGATCTTTGTGCCGGTGTAATGCATTGGACAAAAAAGTCAGCGTAGGTTTTTCTTTTTCTCACAGACCGGCGCATGATGAAACGCATAAATCAGCAGCCCATTGGTTATTTTCTTGATTGACACTGGGCTGGTCCAATCACATCTTTAAACTCCTCCCCCTTTGAGCTCTGAGTGAGCGAGCAGTGTCAGTGTGTATCTGTCAAAATAGTCAAAGCGATGGAGAAGAAACGCAAGGAATGTGCAGAGAAATAGCGTGAAAAAAGAAACTTCAAAGGCCCTTCAAGTGTCTGAGGAGGATAAGGAGAGAGATGAGTGAGTGCAGAGAACTGTGGTAAGCAGAACTAGGCTATACTGTCACAACACTTATGGTGTGTTCACACCGAACGCGAATAGAGCGTCAAATACGCGTCTATCGCGTTTAGTTAGACGCTTGAACATTCGCTCGAGTTCACATTTTTCAACTTGCGCGGAAGACATTCGCGGCAAACGCGTCGCACAATTCGCGTCATTCGCAACGCCCGGCGCAAATGATGCGTCTATTCGCGTCTTTGCATTGACTTTGTATGTAATCTACTCGCCCAAATAATTAAATTCGCGTTCGGTGTGAACACACCATTAGGCTATGTAGGAACCCACTACCCAGTTACAGATTATTTACACATCTGCATATTTGACGATTACGCATTTGATTAGAATTGTAATGAGACAATAATGAGTAATGAGTTTGTAAACCATATTATTCTTCAAAATAAAAGCTCGATGCCGTTTCCGTCAAAATAAAAGATCATGTGCTTATCTCTGTATAGAAATTAGTACGAAACTATTTATGAAAGTTGCTTTTATTTTTCAGTGCATTTGTTTTACAACATATGGCTATTACTGTCATGGGATTAATATTATAACTATTATTATGTAGTAGTGTAATGTAGACAGACACTATATCACAACTAAAAGAGTTTTGAGTTTTTCTTTGTTCAATTTGCACACTGAATATGGGTGTTACATGTGTGTCCTGTGTTTCCCCCCGTCATTGTGATTTGGTTGAGTCCTGTGTTTCCCCCGTTCTTTGTGTATTTGGTTCAGTCCTGTTTCCAGTTTCCCGCTCCTCGTTAGTGTTTAGTTTATTCACCTGTGTCTAGTTCATTTGCCCCAGCTGTGCCTTGTTTCCCTAATCTGTTCTCTGTCTATGTAAACCCTGTGTTCTCCCTCACTCCTTGTCGGTTCTCGTTCGTTTATGTAACGTTTGTGTATGGTGTGTTGCTGTTTCCCGTGATCCTTGTTTTGTTTGAGTAAATTATATTTGAATTGGACCTGTTGACTGCTGCCTCTTCCTCTGCCTGCACCACACCCGTAACAATGGGTTGGAGCTCTTTATTTTTAACTCTCAAAGTGCACCAGATTGATGAATTTAACATTAAAAAGCACAACATTTTCTTACGGGGGGAGAATGCCCCGGAACCCCCCTAGAGGGACAGAGGTGCACTCACCACAGATTTCACAAAAACCTGTGGGAAAAACCGGTATTGCTATCCCAGCTTATAGCTTTCTTTAGGATTCATCACTGTGTGGAGTATAGTTCAACTTAGTAGTTATTTCATCGGTTAACTCTTACTCACTCCTATTCAGTTATGGCATTAGTGGTTTTAATAGGAGTTGGTATACATATTCAAGGGCGTGCAAAGTTCGGTTGTGTTATATAGTGGGCCAGTCTGGGCCAAAATGCCCGGGCTGATTTTTTTGTCCCAGTCCAGCCCTGGCCTCACCAGACGGAAAGTCAAAACCGTGAGCGTGATCAAATGCGGGGATGACAGGCTTTTGTCCTCGAAAAGTAATCCTGGCAACGAGCCAATAGAAGTTCTCCACGGAGGAACGGCGACTCGGCGCTTCTAAGACAATCGATCCCGGGAAAATCCACATAAACACCGGCCGGTTTGTGAATGAGAAGACGCTTCTCCCGAACAGCAGCTTTCCGGTTCCTTTTATCACAAACTAAAAGTCTTTTCCTGTTTAACTGTGACAAACGCCCACGTGACAAACCTCATCACATGTTCAAGCACGCACAGACCTTGGGATCCAAATACAGTACAATAGCAAGGCATACAGAGTACAGAGTAAAGTAGAAAAAGTTAGGAAATTCCAGTGACTAAACATTAAATAATAGTCACTAACCTTATCTAAACTTTCCTCCTATGTGGCCACGCTACACATTATAATAGCATTAACTGTTTAGAAACCTATCCCAAATAATTATCAATTTTATAAATAATAAGAATCTCAAGAAAAAGTTTGAAAAAACAACTTGATGTCATGGTTATGTCTACGCCAGGATAAGCGGAACGGTAGAGCTGATGCTGAGGCGGAAGGTGATGGCCGATGCTAAGGCTGGCTTGCCACCGTATGATCAGGGCCGGCGCTCCGCACACGCACACGCACATCACGCACTGCGCGTAGGGCACCAAGTGCTTGGGGGGGCACCAAAAAATCTGGGTCGTGAAAAATCATCACAATAGGCTACTAGTATAAATAACAAATAAAAAATGTCTAAAGCATGTTAATATACAAAACCAATACAAAAGTAATATAGGCCTAGACCAAATTATTTGAGAAAAAGGTGAATCTCCTGTGCCAGTCTCCCTCTGGTGCCCCCCCTTCCCCACCTCCCAGTGGTCTGTTCGATTATGCCTCAATCAATGTAAAATTTGGCAGACACCGACCTCAGACATGGCCTCGAAAAGGCACCAAGAGTCGGGGGCGGAAAAAAGGAAAAAGAAGAGACAGCGGGATGATACTCGCGCGTCGCTTGCAGGTAGACAATGTTTTAAATAAAAATGTTAGTTTTGTAGCGCGGGCGCCCTTGCGTCGTGAATGCATGTCCAGGGGGGCGTCGCTAGTAGTGCAAATGATCCGGGGCTTTTTTAGCCCTGCATGTTGAATCTTTTATTTTAACGGGGGTCCGGGGGTTTCTCGAATTTTTAAACTTGGGCTGTTTAAGATGCAGTTAGTTTGTTTGAGAAGAAGAGGAAGACCGCTTAGATACGTTTTTTCGTTGTTGTTCTATGCGGATAATTTTCAAGAG
The DNA here is from genome assembly GCF_029890125.1 of Rhinichthys klamathensis goyatoka. NCBI lineage: Eukaryota > Metazoa > Chordata > Actinopteri > Cypriniformes > Leuciscidae > Rhinichthys > Rhinichthys klamathensis. The sequence goes on from NW_026606555.1 coordinate 5,292,600, forward strand.
GTTCATAGGCCAAGGCCCAAGGGCGACATCTGTTGGTGAAACTGCAATTAGATATAAAAAAAAAAAACACAATCTCAGTGTTTGTATATTTTCGTATTCACAGAGTTGTCAAATTATTAGGGCTGGGAAAAGATTAATCGCATCCAAAATAAAAGTTTGTGTCTACATGATATATGTGTGTGTACTGTGTATAATTATTTTGTATATATAAATACACACACATGTATATATTTAAGAAATATTTGCATGTATATACTGTATATAATTATATATAATTTATATTATATATAAATTTAAATATTTTATATATAAATAACAAATATTTCTTAAATACATACATGCAAATGTGTATATATATATATACAAAATAATTATGCACAGTACACACATATATCATTCATGTTCCAAATCTGTGTTTTTAGTAATTGTGGTGGTTTTTGGTATTTATAATTTTAACCTATATATTATATTTCTTTTCATATTTGGTGCCATTGTTAATGTAAAATTATTTATTTGCAGCAGTTATTTTGGAAGTAAAGAGAACCTAACTAAGAAATTCTGAATGCTTGTTATTACTTGGGTTGGTGGTTGGGAGTGGGGGGGCACCACCAAGCATTTGTGCTTAGGGCACCCAAATGGCTAGCGCCGGCCCTGCGTATGATCCATCTTCTCCCAGTTCTGTTGATTCCAGGGACGGGGCGCGACTGAAAGTCCGCTTAGCCCGTTTGCAATATGAGGCACAGGAGAAAGCCCAGGCACGTCAAGCTGAGCTAAATCTGCGGTTGGAAGTACGCAGGCTTGAAATTGAGGCTGAGACTCAAGTGAAGCTGCGACAGCTTGATCTGGACGCGATGAAGGTCACTGCCCGTTCGACTGCGCAGTCGAATCCAGGTCCGGTCTCTGATGTTCCTCCGCGGTTTGATTCATCCCAGGTGAAATTTGACTTAAGTAAGCACATTGTCTTAGTTCCTCAGTTCATAGAATCAGAAGTAGATTCTTATTTCAACGCTTATGAACGAAAAGCTCAAGAGGTTTGTTCTACTTTATCTTTATCTTTAGAAAGTTTAGAGTATGACTCTATGAAGTCTGCTATTCTTCGTGCGTACGAATTAGTTCCAGAAGCATATAGGCAGAAGTTTCGAGGGCATAAAAAGAATTCGGCCGAGACATTTGTGGAATTTGCCAGAGAAAAAAGGAATTTTGTTTGACAAGTGGTGCACAGCTAGCAAAGTGAGTGACTTTAGTGAGTTAAGAGAACTCGTACTGCTCGAAGAGTTCAAAGGGTGCTTGCCTGATCGTGTTGTGGTCTATCTAAATGAACAGAAGGCAATTTCGTTATCTCATACACCCGTGTTGGCAGATGAGTTTGTTTTAACTCACACAAATGTTTTTTCACTTGTACATTCAGAGAGGTCACAGCCTGTTCCTGTGCACAATCAAACGTTTCGTTCTAAAAATAGCCCACCTCGTGCTAGAGATGATCGAGAATGTTTTTATTGTCACAAACTAGGTCATGTGATCGCAGATTGTTTGACGTTAAAGTGCAAACAGCAGCCTAAAAGCGTAGGGTTTGTGAAAGCTGTTAAGCCGACTGTTAGTGTACCTAATGTGGAGAAAATTGATGACAGTTACCAACCTTTTATCTTGAAAGGGTTAATTTCTTTAAAGGGAAATTGTGATGATCAGAAAGAAATAAGAATGCTTAGAGACACAGGTGCAATGCAATCTTTTATTGTGGCAGGTAGATTACCATTGTCTGAGGACTCTTTCTGTGGCTCAAGTGTGATAGTTCAGGGCATTGATATGAGTTGCATAACTGTACCATTACATCGTATACATTTGCAGAGTGAGTTATGTACGGGATTTGTAAGAGTGGCGGTACGTCCTTCTCTTCCTGTTCAGGGCGTCGATTTTATCCTTGGAAATGATCTAGCCAGAGGAAAAATCTTACCTGTGTTAGAAGTTGTTGAAAAACCAGATGTGTTTAGTCATTCAGATGATGTGTCTAATACTTACCCTGAAGTTGTTCCTGCATGCGCTGTCACTCGTGCCCAATCGCGTAAAGTAGGTGAGTTAGTGGATTTGTCTGATTCTGTTTTTCTCCCTCTTCTTGCTGGTGACAAATCATTGTGTACTGTTACATCATCAAAACTAGATAAATCACAGTCAGAGAAAATCAGAGAAAATGTGTCTGACGCAGACGAATTAAAAATATCCGTGTCACGAGAGAAAATTATTTCTGCACAGAAGGAAGATAAGTCTCTCATTGCTGTTTTTAATTCTGCTGTCTCTCGTGATTTGGCTAAAGACCAGAGAGTTGCTTATTTTATTGAGAATGAGTTATTGATGAGAAAGTGGTGTTCTAACACAACCGATTCAGATTGGAATGTTGTATATCAAGTGGTCGTTCCTTCTCCTTATCGTCAACATGTGTTATATTTAGCGCATGATCATCAGCTGGCTGGTCATTTAGGAATTACACAGACATATAATAGGATTTTACGACATTTCTTTTGGCCAGGCTTAAAAAAAGATGTTGCTCAGTACTGCCGTACTTGTCATACATGTCAAACTGTTGGGAAGCCGAATCAGGTGATTCGTCCTGCTCCACAGTTTCCCATTCCAGCTATTGGGGAGCCGTTCGAGCATGTGATAATAGACTGTGTTGTACCATTGCCTAAAACTAGATCGGGTAACCAGTTTTTGTTAACCATAATGTGCATGGCTACTAGATTTCCGGAAGCAGTTCCACTAAGAAAAATCACCGCGCCCGTTATCATCAAAGCGTTAGTGAAGTTCTTTTCCACTTTCGGACTGCCGAAAATAATACAAAGTGATCAGGGCACCAATTTTTTATCGAGAGTTTTTAAACAAGTACTGGAGTCATTGACAATTTCTCACCGCGTTTCAAGTGCGTACCATCCACAAAGTCAGGGCGCACTTGAATGTTTTCACCAGACACTTAAGTCAATGCTTAAGAAGTATTGTATGGACACTGCTATAGATTGGGATGAGGGAGTTCCTTTAGTTTTATTCGCAGTAAGAGAAGCTGTACAAGAATCTCTTGGTTTTAGTCCAGCCAAACTTGTATTCGGACATCAGATAAGAGGACCTTTAAAAGTTCTTAACCCTTAGGGGACCAGGGTGTTTTTGGGGCCCTTGGGATGTTTTGACAAGCACTAACATTTGTGCTTTTTTCAGTTATTTATAAACATGTTAATGGCAAAGGTGTAAATTCACTCTATATAGCGCATACGGGGCTACCATAATATATGAGCAACATGTATGTACATGTTTGTATTTTTAAGAGAATAATGTTTATGCGTGGTTATTGAAAAAAAAAAAAATGAAAGTTGCTAAAATAAGACCACAAAACACATACTAAATATGTGTCCACAAGACTTTTGACTAATGGATGTTGTCGCTTCGAGTTCTGGCTTCAAAATGATGTGAAAACCATCCTGCCTAATTGTTCACATAAAGCAAAACATGAATTCATACTTTGTATGACAGTTTTTTAGTCAGACGAGGTTTATGCGTGGGGGTGGTAATGGCCTATCAATATTAATGAGATTTAGACCAGGGGTGTGACAGACACTCTCCCAATGGCTAATGGCCCATCAAGTGAGGCAGCCTGAACCAAGAATGAGAGGATTCAAAGGTTTTTCAATCTGTTTTATTGTAATTCCTCTATATGGAGAAACTAAATGTTCTAAATTTGCTCTAAGCAAATCAAATGTGAGTAAAATAAATAAATAATCAGTCGGCTATAAACAAAGCAATTGTGAAGTCATACAGGCTCATATTGTATTAACACTAAGTATAAACAAAATGTAACTAACATCTGTAAAATTGTAGGTAAATATGTACTTTCTTTCTGATTTCTGACTGTGTTGCTAAGCTCTGTCACGTGTAGGAGAGAGGACCCAAAAGCAAAGGGCAGTTTGACAAAGTTTAATAGTTCAGGCAAAATAACACAGGTGGCACATAAGGCGAATAAATCCAACTGAAGATAGTCTCATCCAAAGGAAAACGGAAAGTCCTTCAGTAATAGAACAGAAATGTACGGTCAGGGCCGGCAACGGGAAATCCCCGGAGGATGAGACAGGCTGGGTCCGTAGAGAGCACGGGAACGCCAATCCTTGACCACTCACGTTAGCTGAAGAAGTACAAAGCAGAGACGAGGTAATACGGTAGACAGATTGAGGCACGCACCAGACAGGACACGACACGACAGGGCTTGGTTCAGCAGGCACACAGGTACGTAACATATGGCAATAATCTGACAAAGAACAAAGGACAGGGAAGACTAGAAATAGAGAGTCTAATCAGAGAAAGTGGGAACCAGCTGGGGAGGAGAAGAGGGAGAGTGATGAGGTGATGAGAGACAGCTGAGAGCGGCAGAGATAATGAATGGGAATGTGTGTGTGTAAATGGATGTAATAAAGAGTGTGACCAGGAGAGGGTGGTAGAGTGTAAGAGGAGGATACCGGGATCATGACAGTACCCCCCCCCTCAAGGAGCGCCTCCTGGCGCAACGGAGGAGGAGGACTGGCGGGAGCGGCAGAAGTCATCGATCAACGAGCGGTCCACGACGTCCCGGGAAGGAATCCAACTTCTCTCCTCAGGACCGTATCCTTCCCAATCAACCAGAAACTGATGACCCCGACCCCGGGGGCGCACGTCGAGAAGTTTGCGAACCCTGTAGATGGGAGCGCCTTCAACGCGGATAGGGGTAGTGACAGGACGGGGAGGAACACGAGTAACGGGTTTAATACATGACACGTGAAAAACCGGGTGAACGCGTCGAAGATTGGCAGACAATTTGAGTCTGACTGAGACAGGACTGAGTATCTTAAGGACGCGGAAAGGCCCGATGAATTTAGGGGCCAGTTTACGCGAAGAGGATTGGAGAGGAAGATTAAGGGTGGACAGCCAAACCCTCTGCCCAACGGAATAACGGGGGCTTTTGACACGACGTCTATTAGTGGCCCGCCGGGTGCGAGCACGAGACTTCAATAGAGCGGACCTGACCCCTCTCCAAGTACGCTTAGCACGTTGAATGAAGGCTTGTACGGACGGCATCTTAGAGTCTGTATCTTGTGACGAAAAAAGCGGAGGCTGGTAGCCGAGACAACACTGAAAAGGGGATAGACCAGTGGCAGAAGACGGGGCGGAATTAAGTGCGTACTCTGCCCAGGGGAGCTGCTCTGACCAGGAAGCCTGATTGCGGAAAGCGAGGCTACGGAGAATGCGACCGATTATCTGGTTCGCTCGTTCGGCTTGGCCATTGGTCTGTGGGTGAAAGCCGGAGGAGAGACTAGCCGACGCTCCAATAAGGCGACAAAACTCCCTCCAGAACAGGGAAGAGAACTGGGGACCCCTATCGGAAACGACGTCGGAGGGAAGACCATGAATCTTAAAGATCTTGTCGACGACAATCTGGGCGGTCTCCCTAGCAGACGGGAGTTTAGGTAAAGGAATAAAGCGGGCGGTCTTAGAAAAACGATCAACGACAGTAAGTATCATGGTGTTCCCCTCAGAGGAGGGGAGGCTCGTGATAAAGTCCATGGCGACGTGAGACCATGGGCGAGACGGTAACGGAAGGGGGCGCAGCAACCCGGCCGGGGGAGAATTACCAGATTTAGTCTGAGCGCAAACGGCACACGAAGCGACGAAACGGCGAATGTCGCGCTCACGAGAGGGCCACCAGAATCTTTGGCGGACCGCGGCGAGCGTGCCCCTAACGCCGGGATGGGCAAACAGTTTGGATGAATGGCCCCACTGAAAGACCGCGAGACGAGCAGAAGGAGGAACGTACAAAAGACCCTTAGGACAAAGACGAGGAGTAACGGCGTGGGCCAGAGAGCGCTTGACCAAACGTTCTATTCCCCAGACAGCTGCACCCACCACCACGCCCTGAGGAAGGATCTCCTCCTTATTGGGAACAACCTCTGGGGAAGCAAACTGTCGCGAAAGAGCATCAGGCTTGAGGTTCTTAGACCCGGGGCGGAAGGAGATGGAAAAATCGAAACGCGTAAAGAAAAGTGCCCAACGAGCCTGACGAGCGCAGAGCCTCTTCGCGGAACGAATGTACTCTAAATTTCTATGGTCCGTCCAGACAACGAACGGGACTGAGGCACCCTCAAGCCAGTGACGCCACTCTCCGAGAGCTAAACGGATGGCCAATAACTCGCGATTGCCAACATCATAATTTCGTTCGGCGGGCGAAAGACGATGCGAAAAGTAGGCGCAGGGATGAACCTTCTCATCAGAAGATGAGCGTTGGGAGAGAATAGCTCCAACACCCACCTCTGATGCATCAACTTCAACAATGAACTGTCTAGAGATATCAGGAGTTCGTAAGATCGGGGCGGAGGAAAAAAGGGACTTGAGGCGATCAAAAGCTGTCTGAGCCCCCTCCGACCAGGAAAATCGGACCCTGGCGGACGTGAGGGCAGAGAGAGGGGCGGCGATCTGACTAAAGTTACGGATAAACCGACGATAAAAATTTGCAAAACCTAAAAAACGTTGAAGAGCAACGCGCGACTCAGGCACTGGCCATTCCGTGACCGCACAGACCTTGGAGGAATCCATGCTAACGCCCTCAGCGGAAATTACCGAACCAAGAAATGAGATGGACTGCGCGTGGAAGGTACACTTCTCGGCCTTAACAAACAGTCGGTTCTCGAGGAGACGTTGGAGAAATTGTCGAACGTGTAGAGTGTGTACTTGGAGAGAGGGAGAGAAAATTAAAATATCGTCAAGGTAGACAAAAACGAAAATGTTCAACATGTCTCTGAGCACGTTGTTAATTAACGCCTGGAACACGGCGGGAGCGTTGACCAGCCCGAAAGGAAGAACGCGATATTCAAAGTGTCCTAAGGGGGTGTTAAACGCCGTCTTCCACTCGTCCCCCTCCCTAATGCGGACAAGGTGGTAAGCATTACGAAGATCTAGTTTTGAAAAGATCTTGGCCCCCTGCAAGATTTCGAAGGCAGAAGACATGAGAGGCAAGGGATAACGGTTCTTGACCGTGATGTCATTCAAGCCTCGATAATCTATGCAGGGGCGTAATGAACCATCCTTCTTTTTAACGAAGAAAAAACCCGCACCGGCAGGGGAGGAGGAAGACACAATGGTACCAGCTTCGAGCGAGTCAGAAAGATACTTCTCTAGGGCTTCGCGTTCGGGGGCGGAGAGAGAGTAAAGTCTACCCCGGGGAGGGGTGGTGCCTGGAAGGAGGTCGATAGCGCAGTCATACGGTCGATGGGGAGGAAGAGAAGTGGCCCTAGAACGACTGAAGACCGCTCGAAGATCATGGTACTCCCGCGGGACCCCGGACAAATCACCCGGCTCCTCCTGAAAGACAGAGACAGAAGAGACAGGAGGGACAGCAGACATCAAACACTTGACATGACACGACAAATTCCATGAAAGAATTGAACCTCTAGACCAGTTAATCTGAGGATTCTGCTCGACTAACCAGGGATGTCCTAAAACAACAGGGTTAAAAGGAGAATGCAAAACTAGAAAAGAAATTGTCTCTTGATGATTGCCAGAGATGGTGAGACTCACCGGAGCAGTGGCAAAGCGCACTCTAGAGAGGATACTACCATCAAGGGCGTGGACAGGGGTGGAGTCTTTACCGCTGGCCAGGGTTTTACATTAAAACCCTGGCCAGCGGAGAAGAGCAGAGAAAGTAGTGCGTGCGTGTGACGGAGGGTCTAGGGTTGAAGCGCTCACCAGTAACCCTCTCTCTACTGGTGAGCTTTGGCTTTTACCGGGCAGGAGGCGACACGATGGTAGGCGGAAGCGCAGTACATGCAGAGACGAGCCGTTATACGGCGCTGGCGTTCGGCCGCGGAGATTCGTAAACCACCCAGCTGCATCGGCTCGGAGTCAGTGAAAGGCGGCGGTGTAGAAGAGCGAGCCGGGGTGGAGAAAAGTGCCCTCTCAAGGCTGCGGCTGCGGCGGCGCATATCGAAGCGCTTCTCCACACGAATGGCCATATCAATAAGAGGATCCAGTCGAGTGGGTGATTCACGGGCGAGGATCTCATCCTTTATGTCAGCATTGAGCCCTTCGAGGAAACGGGCTACTAAGGCAGGCTCGTTCCAGTCACATGAAGCAGATAAGGTACGAAATTCAATTGAAAAATCTGCTGCTGACCTTCTCCCTTGACGAAGCGTAGACAAAAGACGGGAAGCCTCCGCTCCGAATGCAGAACGGTCAAAAACCCGCAGCATCTCCTCCTTGAAGAAGGAATAACGGCTGAGACAGTCAGCCTCCGAACTCCACACAGCTGTTCCCCACTCCCGCGCCCGGCCAGCCAGCAAGGAGATGACGAAGGCGATGCGAGAGCGATCCTCAGCGTATGTGGAAGTCTGTAGTGAAAAGACAACCTCACACTGAGTTAAAAAGGATCTACATTCCTTGGGCTCACCGGAATAGCACGGCGGGTTGTTCACTCTCGGCTCAGGCGTGTCACGGCTTCTAGAGGTGGAGGATTCCACTCGGAGGTGATGAAGCTGTTGTGAGATATCGGTCATGCGAGTAGCAAGAGAATCCATGGCATGGTGAGCGGCGGCCAGTTCATCCTCATGACGGCCCAGCATGGCTCCCTGGATCTCAAGTGCAGATTGAAGAGGACTCTCCCTTGCTGGGTCCATTTCTGGTCAGATTATTCTGTCACGTGTAGGAGAGAGGACCCAAAAGCAAAGGGCAGTTTGACAAAGTTTAATAGTTCAGGCAAAATAACACAGGTGGCACATAAGGCGAATAAATCCAACTTAAGATAGTCTCATCCAAAGGAAAACGGAAAGTCTTTCAGTAATAGAACAGAAATGTACGGTCAGGGCCGGCAACGGGAAATCCCCGGAGGATGAGACAGGCTGGGTCCGTAGAGAGCACGGGAACGCCAATCCTTGACCACTCACGTTAGCTGAAGAAGTACAAAGCAGAGACGAGGTAATAAGGTAGACAGATTGAGGCACGCACCAGACAGGACACGACAGGGCTTGGTTCAGCAGGCACACAGGTACGTAACATATGGCAATAATCTGACAAAGAACAAAGGACAGGGAAGACTAGAAATAGAGAGTCTAATCAGAGAAAGTGGGAACCAGCTGGGGAGGAGAAGAGGGAGAGTGATGAGGTGATGAGAGACAGCTGAGAGCGGCAGAGATAATGAATGGGAATGTGTGTGTGTAAATGGATGTAATAAAGAGTGTGACCAGGAGAGGGTGGTAGAGTGTAAGAGGAGGATACCGGGATCATGACAAGCGCACTCCGAGTTGCAGGCGGAGGTAGTGATGAAGCTACATTCCTTTCTTTTTTTTTTAAGTTGAGGAATATTATTACATAAATATAACCATAGCAGCATTAGTCTATAATGAATAACTGATGTAAATAATTTTAGGCGAGTGCAATAAATATGCGTGTCAATGGGCCATTGCCGGAGAGGCACACCGCAAACAAAACACATTTGCGCAAGTCATTAACTGGGAGCATTAATTTGCGAGCATGCATCGTCAATGATAATAATGAGGCAGCATTTAAACTAGTCAAAATATAATCTAAACATCTAGTAGGCCTATTTTCTAAAATAACTTCTACATTCTAGCTTTCATACACAATGATCTAAACATATCATTTACACATACAAATTTCCTAACTGGGGTTTACAGTGCGTAGCATGCACTAAAAAAAAAAAAAAAAAAAAAAAAATTTCTCTTTAACACGAGATATTAAATTCATGGTATAGATATGCACTTTCATTAGATCGTGTTGAATATATCAAATGTCAATACTCTGGATGGCAAGTGGAAAATAGTCCACCCAGTATAATATGTACTGTAGTACATGTTTATATTGAATAGCTTGTCAACTAATGGAAGTAAGACTAAATACTTACTCATACGAAATTCTATCCACGGCTCGATCAAACGGTCGTCATCAGAGTCGCGCTCTTCTTCTGATGAAAATGTGGATTCTTCGTCGCTAGTATCCAGGACGAGCTGAAGAGCTTCTACACCGGTGTATCGTGCCATCTTCCTAACGCGCAGGTGAACTGAATGATGAAACTTGAAGCCTTTAATGCATTTGCTTGGGGGCGTTTACCTGTTGTCCATAGATGGCTTAACACATTATCTTGTGAATAGCGCGCTCCGGGAGTAGGCGTGAACGAATTAAAGTGAATGAGCTCGTAATGAGCTCGACTGGAATCGCTCTATTTTCATACAGATTACAGAAGCTGAGAATATTTTTTTTTTATATAAATGACTTCATTTAAAAGATGCGATCTCTAGCTTTATGCCCGTGGGTATGTTTGCCTGTTTGACTGAATTTTCGTGGAGTTACAGATCATTTCCGAACGCGTTTCAAATTGGAGTTCGCTGACAGAGAGAGTGAAGAACTCGCATCATGTTCATTTTTCATTATTTGGCAAAAAGCAAAACACTTTATTTTTATTGTGAGTATACAGAAAAAAAATAGAAACTGAACAGGATCGATTGATGTATAACACGAACATGAAAGATCAAAATTAACAGAGCAGTTTGAGTTTATTTTGCATTGCTAAAAAAAAAAAATGAGCAAAACGCGCGGGCGCGTTTCTGGTCCCCAGAGGGTTAAAGAACATATCTTGACGACTGTTCCGAGTTCGAGAACTAATTTACTGGACTATGTAAGTACATTTCGAGAGCGTTTGCATACTGCTTGGTCACTAGCTAAAGAGTCTCTAGGGAATGCTCAGAAAGGCATGAAGCGCAAGTTTGATCAGAGAGCAGTTGCGCGTTCGTTTTCATCCGGTGATAAAGTGTTAGTGCTTCTACCTATTCCTGGATCATCTTTGTCTGCCCGTTTCTTTGGTCCTTATGTGGTGAAACAGAAAATGAGTGAAACTGATTATATGCTTTACACACCTGACAGAAAACGTCAAACCCGAGTTTGTCACTTAAACATGTTAAAAGCTTACCATGACAGGGAGATGCCTGAGGTGAAAACTTCAGAGGAGACTGCAGGGCCCGCTGTCTCGTCTGTTGCACTAGCCGTGGAGCTGAAACAATCTTCTGATATTTCGGGAGCTGACGAGGATGGTGTTGTACTTCGCAATGCTCCTCAGCAGGGCGCAAGGTTAGCCAATTCGGAAATGCTAAAAGATATTCACTCTATCTATCTTGCTCATTTAACTGTGGATCAGAAATCGGATGTTGTTAAAGTTATATCTGAATTTAACTGTTTGTTTAGTGATGTTCCTAAACAAACGAATGTTTTGCAGTATGATATTGTTGTGAAGGATGCTCGTCCTATTAAGCAACATGCTTATCGTGTAAATGCAATTTAGAAGTCTATTATGCGGCAAGAGGTAAATTATCTGCTGGAGAATGATTTAGCCAAACCTAGTTGTAGTCCCTGGAGTTCTCCGTGTCTCCTCGTTCCTAAACCGGATGGCACGTTTAGGTTCTGCACTGATTTTTGTAAGGTGAACGCCGTAACGGTACCAGACAGTTATCCGTTACCGCGAATGGAAGACTTTGTGGATAATATTGGGTCTGCTCGTTTTGTCACTAAGTTGGATATGTTGAAAGGATACTGGCAAGTTCCACTTACTCCACAAGTATCCGAAATTTCAGCATTCGTGACTCCAGACAAGTTTCTTCAATATACAGCGATGGCTTTCGGTCTCAGAAACGGTCCCGCAACTTTCCAGCGTCTTGTAAATATCGTCTTGGCTGATGTACCGAATTGCAATGCGTATCTCGACGATTTGGTTTTATACTCTGTAACTTGGAAGGAACATGTATGCTTCTTGAGAACAGTGTTTGAACGCTTACGTAAAGCTAACTTGACCCTCAATCTGGCAAAGTGTGAGTTTGGTCGAGCGACTGTCACTTATCTGGGTAAAGAGGTTGGTCAAGGCCAGGTACGACCAGTGGAGGCTAAGGTTACAGCTATTGCAGAATTTCCAGTCCCTACCACTCGACGAGAGCTGTGAAGATTCTTAGGTATGGCTGGTTATTACCGCAGTTTCTGTAAAAACTTCTCAACCGTTGTTACTCCTCTCACTTCGTTGCTTAGTCCGTCTAAACTTTTTAAATGGTCTGTGGAGTGTCAAAATGCGTTCGATTGTGTCAAAATGCTTTTATGTAATGCACCTGTTCTTGTTGTACCTGACTGCACGCATACTTTTAAATTCGAGGTCGATGCAAGCGTCGTTGGGGCCGGAGCTGTTCTTCTTCAGGAAGATACAAATGGTATAGATCATCCTGTGAGCTATTATTCTCCTAAGTTTAATAGGCATCAGCTTAATTATTCTACCATTGAAAAAGAAGCACTTGCTCTCTTGCTCGCTCTCCAACATTTCGAAGTCTTCCTTGGTTCCAGTAGTCTTCCTATCTCAGTGTTTACAGATCATAACCCTCTAGTGTTTTTATCCAGGATGTACAATCAAAATCAGCGTTTGATGCGCTGGGCTCTAGGACTCCAGAATTATAATTTGGAGATCAAGCACAAAAAGGGTGTTGATAATGTTTTGGCTGACGCTCTTTCGAGAGTGTAAAAGAAAAAAAATTGTCTGTGTTTTTTTTTTTAACAAACAGGTTTGTTCTTAAGGGGGGAAGTGTTACGTCCCTGTGGTCTCGCGTGGATATTCTCTCTTTTTTTCTCTCTCTCTCTCTCTCTCTCTCTCTCTCTCTCTCTCTCTCTCTCTCTCTCTCTCTCTCTCTCTCTCTCTCCCTCTCTCTCTCTCTCCCTATCATATTCTTAGGCTCGCTTCACCACTGGTACGCAGTTGGTCGAGGGATCTGTCAATCTCCATCGACGTCGTGACGTCATCGCTCACCCGCATCCAATCCAGTTAACCGACAGTGTTTAAAAGGAAGCTGAGAAGAACGCATGGGGGCTTGTTTTCTTTCTGTCGCTCTGCTTTGTCGCTTGTATGCTCGTTATTTTTTTGTTACAGACATTATCCTGTTTCTTTTCTTTCTGCCATGGTGGCGTGTTTTAAGATTACCAAGAGTAATGTGTTCTGCCTATGACGGCGTGTTTTGAGATTACCAAGAGTAATGTGTTCTGCCTATGACGGCGTGTTTTGAGATTATCAAGAGTAATGTGTTCTGCCTATGACGGCGTGTTTTGAGATTATCAAGAGTAATGTGTTCTGCCTATGACTGCGTGTTTTGAGATTACCAAGAGTAATGTGTTCTGCCTATGACGGCGTGTTTTGAGGTTACCAAGAGTAATGCGGACAGGTAATATGTTACATGACGTACACAAAGCAACACCTAGTAAACTCGATGTATACAAACACCAGGTAAGGAAGTGAACGCCACCCGTGTATTTTTTTGTTTGCTAGTTAGAGGGAGGGCGCTTTGCGCTGAAGACCTATGTTTTTGTTTTTGTTTTGTTTACTAGTTAGATGAGAGGTTGAGACTAGTTAAACTGAGTTTGTTTTGTTCTTTTCTTTCATTTGGCTTCACTATCTACGTCCTTATTCTCTTGGGTTATTTATTTATTTGATTTCTCTCTGTCTGTTTATTTTGTTTATCATTCTTTGTGTCCACCACAAATATTATTATTGTTATTTATCTTTTGCTTTAATATTTCACTTACGTACAATAAATTGTACTTTTTCACAGTGCCTCGTTACGTGTTGTCTTTTGCCATCTTAATCACACCACCTTCTGATCACTACCTCAATGTTGCCCCTTTATTGACTTTGTCTAAGGGTGCATAACAATGAGCTTGAAAAGTTCGCATCCAGCTTTGATGATGTCACTTTTCTTGGCTCTGATGTCATTGAACACATCCATGGCTCCATCTGCTTTGTCAGTCTTGCAGAGCTTGGTGAGCAAAGTTGGTTTGCTAAACCCAGAAATTGCTGATACGGTATCGCAGCCACAGAAGCTGTGTAGGAAGATCAGAATTTTACGGTACCTCTCCGGGAGGGCCTCCCGGATCTTTCTGACATCGTAAGATGTGTCTTTAGCTGTCGTGAGGAAGACCGGGTGGTTTGCCCTATGATGGACCAGCATAACCATAACGTCTGTGTCCTCTGCCCTCACCTCAACAGAGGACTCATTTAGCCTCATTTAGTGCTGCAGAAGTGTCATCAGAGCATTGTTGTACACTGATCCTACTTCTTTGGAAGGTCTCAGTAAGGAGCAGAATGAGCTGGGCCTTGTTGTGCTTGTTGTCAAGGAACTTTTCCCGTGGAACAATGTTTTTTTTAGGTCTGAACGAATCTGAATGTCACAGCATGCAATCTTTGTACGTCTCAGGTGGTCATGGTCCTTGGTGGAGCTACCATATCCATCAAAGACGACAGTGATCCAGAGGTGCTGGCTACCCATGGACATCACAAACCGGAGGTAGCTCTCAGCGATGTCCTTCCACGTGAGGTTAGCCTACCATTTGACGCTGTGCAGGAGCCAACCGCCATCAACCACCAGGCTTGTGCAGGTGTTCTTTTCGACAGGCTCCACAAATGCATTCAGGAACCTCGCTAGGGCAGCCTTGTCTGGCTTTCGCAACTTCTGAACTTTGGCTAAGGGAGGAAGGACACCTGCACTCTGGGTCTGGTACTATGGCAGAATCAACCTCATCAAGGTATTTATCAGGAGTGAGCGTGTCCCAGACCACACAGGTCACACAGGTAATAACTAAACAGACTTATTACAATCTAACAATCTATTTTATGCTTACCTTACATAAAAAAACACCACAAGAAGTGCTGTCACATTGCACAGGGTGATGAATTGTGTCACACGTCCACCTTGACACTTTGCAGCCTTTACTCCTCATAAAGTCTCTACAAAGAAAATTAATAAATATTCATGTAACAGTCCCATTGTACCCATAACAAAGATACTAAATATTCTCAGAATTTGTTACCTAGTGGTTTCCTGGCACTTATGTTGTTTGCGTGATGATTCTCCCATGGGATACAAAAACAAATGTCTCTTTTTTGGGATGGATAAATGGCCTAAAAATTAAACAAATAACAACCTGTATATTAGTTGCTACATATTAGGGCTGTCAATCTTCCTCTATAATACTATTCGAATTCCATTCCTTATTTTATTTAATATTCGAATAATATTCGAATATTAAATGCTCAAATTCATCCTATTATTAATATTTACGACATACCTCAGGCTTATGGATCGCCAATGCCACTATAGCATGTGGTTGTTGTTACACGTTCTGTCCACTAGAGGGATATCTAACATTACAATAAACATTTTATTCGTGCTGAATATGGTTGAAGCGCTACCGATGGATTTTGGCTAATATCTCCGCTAAAACACCACCAAAAATTCTGAAACTTATATCGTTCTTTTCAGTTCGACTAGACGGTTCCAACGAGTTTGGTGCTCGCCGAATCCGTTGAGTTTTTACCAAGATATTTGCGCTTCACGGGCGCTTTTTTACGTTGTTAAACATGTACCATTTTTGACAGTATTGTTATGATGATACAGCATGGATAACGTGCACAATTGTGTTACGATTCAAAAACGTTATTGTTCATCAGACGAAACAAAAGCATTTCATTTTCACATGTGTGTAAGTCAAGGTGGCGAGAAAGGCAAGATTCCATATAAAAAAAATTAATGAATGGGAATAGGAGCAGGCTTCACTCAATGATTAAACTTAAACTTTAAGAATGCTGGCCTGATGATTAGAATATATAACGTTAAACAGGAAAGAGGCCGCACTATGCATAAATTGTTTTATTTGCACAAACGCGTTTCGGCGCGTGCCTTCTTGAAACGCGTTTGTGCAAATAAAACAATTTATGCATAGTGCGGCCTCTTTCCTGTTTATATATATAAAAAAATTAAAATATACATTAAAAAAACAATATTCGAATAGTAACTTCAGCATTCGAATAGTATTGATTTTTTTAATATTCGAATTATATTCGAATTTCGGAATTCGTTCCAACAGCCCTACTACATATTGAAAATAACTTTTAAAACTGTTGCTTTTATTTTACAAATGATTGACAAAGTAGTCTCTGTTTGCAACCATTGGATTATCTGTTTTGCTTTATTGACTAAACTGCTTTGTTGTTTAGTACCTTGTTTATGTCAGGGTTCACAGAGGAAACAGACTGGATGGTAAGTTATTGTCGTTTATTTGTGCAGATGGATACTCAGTCGGAGATAACAGGTAAGGATCAAATGACATGGAAACATTGAATAGGCTTAGCTGAATGGTAATGTCCTTTTCTCTCTTGCAGATGGTTTGGAAGCAGTCACACTGGAGTTGGATGGAACGGAAGGATCGGGAAGCTGGTAAGTAGCAGGTGAGTGGAAGGAGAGTCTGTGAGTCATGTAGCGACGAATCCAGACAAGTGACTGCAGTGAAGGTGAGTGCTTTATAGTGCATGTGGGTGATGGAACACAGGTGACGGTGATCAGAAATCAGGTGATTGTGAACGGGGGAGTGTCCGACTGGGTGATTGGGAATCAGTGGGCGGCGATGGCAATCGTGACGTGGATGGAATCCTGACAGTAACCCCCCCCCCGGCTCTTGACGCCTGAGAGGAGCGCTGCCGGCGGCGAGGTCTACCACGACCCCTGGGAGCGGGACGATCCGGATGATCATTGTGGAATTGGACGAGAAGGGCAGGATCCAAGATGTCGTCACGCAAGACCCAAGATCGTTCCTCTGGCCCGTAGTCCTCCCAATCGACCAGATACTCCAGCCTGGGACCTCGCCGCCGGGAATCCAGGATGGAGCGGACTCTGTAGATTGGATCCTCCTCGACGGGGACGGGAGGAGGAGGTACGTCTGTGGGAGAATTGTCTGCGGGAACAGGAGTGACAGGGTCAGTGAAGGGTTTGAGTAAGGACACATGGAAAGAAGGAGAGATTCTGTAATGACGGGGAAGATTGAGCTTGTAGGTGACTTCGTTCAACTGCCTCTGGATGGTGAAAGGTCCAATGAATCGTGGACTCAACTTATGGCAAGGCAGACGGAGACGAATGTCCCGAGTCGACAACCATACCTTCTGACCTGGTTGGTATAAGGGAGTGTCGAGTCGGTGACGATCAGCTTGCTCCTTGTGTCTCTGAACTGCCTGTTGTAGATGCACGTGAGCTGAGTCCCATACCCCCTCGCTCTGATGGAACCAGAAGTCGACAGCTGGAACCTCCGAGGGCTCACCCAACCTAGGAAAGAGTGGAGGCTGGTATCCAAGGACACACTGGAAAGGGGTGAGCCCGGTGGAGTTCTGTCGCAGGGAGTTTTGAGCGTACTCCGCCCAGGGGAGGTAACGGTTCCAGCTGTCTTGGTACTGGTGGCAGTATGTCCGCAGGTAACGACCGATCTCCTGTATTTTACGCTCAGTCTGGCCATTAGTCTGCGGATGGTAACCTGAAGAAAGGCTGATGGTGACCCCGAGGAGTCTGAAGAAAGCTTGCCACACACGTGAGATGAACTGTGGACCCCGGTCTGAGACGATATCTTCAGGGAGACCGAAGTTCCGGAAGACATGTTGGAATAGAGCTTCCGCTGCTTCCAATGTAGTAGGGAGTCCAGGTAAGGGGATCAGCTTACATCCTTTAGAGAATCGATCCACTACCACGAAAACACAGGTGAAGCCTTCAGAATTGGGTAGGTCGGTCATGAAGTCAATCCCGATGTGGGACCAGGGTCGTCTGGGAATCGGCAACGGCACCAGTTTACCTTCCGGAAGTCTCCTCGGTGTGTTGCTAATGGCACAGACTGAGCACCCGCGGACAAACCTGGAGACATCTCTGGCGATGGATGGCCACCAGTACCGTTGACTGAGGAGCGAGAGGGTACGCTTGCTACCCGGATGTCCAGAGCCCGGAACTGAGTGAGCTGAGTCCAGAAGGGGAGTCCGAAGATGAGGTGGCACGAAGATGCACCCTTCTGGACCTCCCGGCGGAGCGGGTTGGTGAGCGATTTCCTGGTTGATCTGCTGGTCAATTTCCCAGACGATGGGACTGAGGATTATGGCTGGAGGGAGAATAGGTTCCAGACGAACATCTTCCAAGGAAGGATGATGGAGTCGAGACAAGGCGTCTGCCTTACAATTCTTGCTGCCTGGACGATAAGACACTGTGAAGTTGAAGCGAGTGAAACACAGAGCCCAGCGAGCCTGTCGGGGATTCAGTCTCTTAGCTTCGCGGAGGTACTCCAAATTTCGGTGATCAGTGATGACAGTGAATTGATGATTTGCTCCCTCCAGCCAGTGCCTCCACTCCTCGAGACCCAGTTTGATGGCCAACAGTTCCCGGTTGCCGATGTCATAATTCCGCTCCGCCGGGGACAGCTTCCTCGAGAAGAAGGCGCATGGAAGGAGTTTGGATGGCTCACCCTGCCGCTGAGATAATACTGCTCCCACTCCTGTGGAAGATGCGTCCACCTCGACCACAAACGGGAGGTCCGGATTGGGATGGCTGAGAATGGGAGCAGTAATGAAGGTCTCCTTCAGCCGCTGGAAGGCCTGGACAGCATCAGAGGACAAGGACAGAGACTTGGGCCGGCCTTTGAGAGCAGAGGTGAGAGGAGCACTGATCAGACTGTAGTTACGGATGAATCTTCGATAGAAGTTTGCGAAACCAAGGAAACGCTGGAGTTCCTTTATGGAGTTGGGTTGTGGCCAGTCTTGGATGGATTCCACCTTCCTCTGGTCCATTTCTACCCCGCGTGGGGAGATCACGTACCCCAGGAAGTGGACGGTGGAGGTGTGGAACTCGCATTTCTCCAACTTTAAGTACAACTGATGTTCTCTTAACTTTTCCAGAACTTGAATGACATGCTGACGATGTTCCGCCAGGGATGAAGAGTATATGAGGATGTCATCAATATAGACCATCACAAAGCGATTGAGGAACTCACAGAGGACTTCATTCATGTATCCCTGAAAGACGGCAGGAGCGTTGGCCAATCCGAAGGGCATAACTTGATATTCATAGTGGCCTGTAGGGGTCACAAAGGCGGTCTTCCACTCGTCACCTCGCCGAATATGGATCAGGTTGTATGCACTTCTTAGGTCAAACTTTGAGAAAATGCGAGCTCCACGGAGCTGTTCCAGAGCGGCAGGGACCAGAGGAAGAGGATAACTGAATTTGACGGTTTGGGAATTGAGGTGACGATAGTCAATGCACGGCCGCAAGCCTCCATCCTTCTTGGCCACGAAGAAGAAACTCGAAGCGGCAGGGGAGGTCGATGGTCGAATGAAGTGTTGATTGAGTGCTTCTTCCACATACTCCTCCATGGCCTTCTGTTCCGGGATGGACAGAGGGTAGATATGACCTTTGCGAAGGGTAGCTCCGGGTAGCAAGTCGATTGCGCAGTCCCATGGCCGGTGCAGTGGTAACTTGGTTGCCAGTTGCTTGCTGAAGACATCCTGGAACGCCCGGTACTCCACTGGGATCTCGACCTGGCTCTGGACCTCGGGGCTTTCTACGGATGTAGAGCAGACTGGAATTTCTGATTCGCCCGTTACTGGCGTGGACTGAAGAGAAGAAGGGCTTTTCTGAACGGAACCGAGACAGGAATGATGACAGTTCTCACCCCACTGGAGTACCTCTCCGGTTGCCCAGTGGAGTACTGGCTGATGTTGGATTAGCCACGGGCGTCCCAGGATGATGTCTGCGGTGGACTCCTCCAGCACCATAAAAGAGATTTCCTCCGAGTGTAAGCATCCAATTCGAAGGACGAACGTGGGTGTGAAGTGGCGAATACGACCTCTTCCTAATGGCTTGCCTTGAATGGTATGGATGAGCAGGTCTTGAGACAAGGGCCGTTGACGGATGTTCAGTTTTTGAAAGCAGAGGCTGGAGATGAAGTTCCCCGCGGAACCAGAGTCAACAAGGGCTTGTGCTGGGAGACAGACAGAAGGGGTCAGAATATGCACACTGGTACGTATCAAACGTTCTACCCTCGGAGCAAACTGGATGGCACTTACCGCTTGACACGGTGGACGCACTGGGCAAGAACTGATGAGGTGCTTGTCGGAGGCGCAGTAGAGACAGAGAGAATGTTGTACTCGACGCTGTCTCTCCGCTGCGGATATGTGTGTAGAATCCACTTCCATAGGTATGGGTGCTGGAGGAGTGACAGATGGAGCCGGAGGCGGAGAACTTACAGTGGGTTCGCTCAGGGTGCAGGCAGTGAGACGCTGAGAAATCCGAAGCGTTAGTTGGATCAAATTTTCCAAACCCGCACTGTCATCATATACAATCAGCTGATGGCGCATCCTCGAGTTTAAGCCATGACGGAAGGCGGAGATCAAAGCACTCTCGTTCCAGCCGCAGGAAGCGGCGAGAGTGCGAAACTGCAGGACATATGGGCTTACAGATTAATTACCTTGACGAAGATTGAATAGCTGGTCATGAATGGACAGCTCGGACACGGCTTGCTCAAATACCTCTCTAAAGTGCTGTTTGAAGGAATTAAAAGACTTAATCACAGGTGAATTAGAATCCCACAATGACCTTGCCCACTGAAGCGCTGGACCGGACAACAAGGAAATCAGGAATGCCACACGGGCTTCGTCAGTGTGGAACTGATGCTCATTCATAGTGATGTATAGCGATACTTGCAACAGAAACCCACTGCAGTTCTTCGCCTCTCCAGAGAAGGTCGCTGGCCGGTCCATGGGACTCGCGGAGGCAGTGAACGAAGCAGCAGGTGATTGTGGAAGTGATGGTGGTGTATTGATCGCTGCATCTGCTGGTGGTTGACTGAGAGGAAGATCCTCCTCAGGCTCCGGCTGATTCTGCATCTCTTTAAGGTCTGGTCTTCTGTCAGGGTTCACAGAGGAAACAGACTGGATGGTAAGTTATTGTCGTTTATTTGTGCAGATGGATACTCAGTCGGAGATAACAGGTAAGGATCAAATGACATGGAAACATTGAATAGGCTTAGCTGAATGGTAATGTCTTTTTCTCTCTTGCAGATGGTTTGGAAGCAGTCACACTGGAGTTGGATGGAACGGAAGGATCGGGAAGCTGGTAAGTAGCAGGTGAGTGGAAGGAGAGTCTGTGAGTCATGTAGCGACGAGACCAGACAAGTGACTGCAGTGAAGGTGAGTGCTTTATAGTGCATGTGGGTGATGGAACACAGTATCAGTAATCAGGTGATTGTGAACGGGGGAGTGTCCGACTGGGTGATTGGGAATGAGTGGGCGGCGATGGCGATCGTGACGTGGATGGAATCCTGACAGTTTACCTTTATCATCATTGGGCATTAAACGTTACACATATTTGCAAGACTTACATTTGATACAGGTTTGATCAGATTTGATTGCATCTTTCTATGGACAATAAAGAAAAATTCTTAATCATTAGAAAATATTGTTAAATTAGATAAGGACATTGTTTTGTAAAATATTTATTACATAGTCTCAGTCCTAGATAAAGTTACCCTGCTTAAGGTGTGATATGATCCTTCCCATATTTTGGTCATTGCGTAGGAGTCTATCATGTATGCCTGGTCCTCGTTATCCTGGTTATACTTCCTCACCAGCATAAAAATGTGTGCATTAATAACCTGCAGAGAAATAAACATATTGGTGTACATTGGTAACATAGTCATGTTTTGAATTTATAGGCTATATATATATATATATATATATATATATATATATATATATATATATATATATAAATGTTTTATATATATGTAATTTAACACATTTTTGAAGAAAAAGTATCTAAACCCTAAAACACCAATAGCACGTGAGTATTCTTTAGACTGAAAATGCTGAATACTGTACCTCGCTCTCCACTTCTCTGCCAGGTGCAAGGTGTGATATGTCCATGGCAAAAAAATTGTATGGTCCAATTTTGGCCATCAGGACACAAACATTTTTACCAGACCAAATTGCATTGATGCCTGCGAAAATAATGTAAGGGATAAATTACATTAATAACAATAAATTACCTTGGTTCAGAACTTTAAAAATATAAAGTTTTAATAGATTAGATTAATGATATTACTAACCATGAAAAATCTGATTTTAGATGAAGCATCTTGTGATACATTTTTATCACACTTCTCCTTTTTATGTCTGATTGTGACTAACTTTCCATTCTAGATCTAACAATAAACCAAAATAAATCGTACTTCCTTTTATTTAGGATGTAGCCATCAGACGAACTTTCGATATGATCTAACCTTCTAAACAAACTTTTGACTCAATGGAACCTTGGTCAATGGAACTTTGGAAAGGGACTAAATGTTCTTTTTTTTTTACTGCATTGTGAAATGATGGATTGAAATATTAACCCCTTACAATGTTTTTGGATGATACATGATATTTTTGCTGATGTCACTAACAAAGGGTAAAGAAAGTATAAAGAAAGTATATTATTGTATGTATTTTAATAGTTATAATTTTAAAGGTATAGCGGAGGATCTTTCCGAATTTTAGAGAAGACCCGCCCTCTCCAATTTTTAAAAAAATTATTACTTAAGGGTTTCTTTAAGTGAAACGTCAAAAACACTTAGGATTTCCCTTAAATGCTGGGTTTTTTTCACTTAAGTAGTAAAACCAGCTCATCCTCAGACAGCTTTTTCATAACCATAAATATCACCAGAATGATTGACAACTAGGAGGACCAATAGTCTTGATGATCCACCCGGAAAAAGAAAATCCTCCGCTATACCTTTAAGTTATAATAACTTAAGTTATTATAAACTTAAATAGCTAAATGCTATTTGACAGGCATTTGTCCCTGTCAAATAAACATTAAATAAATAAAAGGGGGGGGGGGGGGGGGGCTTGCTTTAAACAATTTAACCAATCACATTGATATAGTGTGACATGTTAGTCATGATGATTCTATTTTGATGTGTCTGGTTTTATCCTATAAAGCTTGTTGTATGCTTCTTTTTGGTTGAGATTCTCTGAGAACTGCTCGAGAACTCCCGGCCGTGATAAAGAGCATTTAAAGGACAATTACTCAAGTCTGTCTGTCATTTAAGCTGCGCACCAAGAGAACAAGTTAGAATTATCGGATGCTGTAGTCGATTCTAGACTCGCTGGAGTATAGGATTTAGACGGATGCTGTAGTCGACTGTAGACTTGCTGAAGTATAGTTAGGGAGCGGATGCTGTAGACTGGAGACTCGCTGATGTGTTAACGTAGCTAACGTCAAATATATATATAGACACGCTAGCATATAAGTTATACTAGTATAGTTAGTTTTAGGGAAACAAATCTAAA
Source organism: Rhinichthys klamathensis goyatoka (assembly GCF_029890125.1). Classification (NCBI taxonomy): domain Eukaryota; kingdom Metazoa; phylum Chordata; class Actinopteri; order Cypriniformes; family Leuciscidae; genus Rhinichthys; species Rhinichthys klamathensis. The sequence continues at coordinate 5,315,815 of NW_026606555.1, forward strand.
ATAGTTAGGTTTGAGGAAAAAATCTATAACAGATTCAACCATGCCATCAGGTGGCACAATGTATCTCAGCATGCCAAAGTAAACTTGCTAACCTGCAATCTCTGCACGCCTCACCAGAGCCTATGCAAATTGACTCTTACCATCTGTCTCAATCTGAACGCCAATGATGCATCAGTAACCATCTGTGTTTGTAATGTGGAGCTGAGGGTCATCTCAACTCGAATTGTAACATTCATCCTCTTCGACCCATGGTGAATACTATTCAGCTACCACCAATAATTTCCTCTCTCACAAATACTACATCAGTGACTAGCCCTCGATGTTCCACAACAGCTCAGGCTCTCATTGACACAGGCTCCGCTGGCAACTTCACCATCTCCACCTTGAGGAAATCCCCTGCCAGAAAGTTTTAAATATCCACACGATCCTGGGTAAGCCGCTGGGACTTGGAGTGATCACTCACTGCACACCCACTCTTCACTCTAAAAGTTGGCGTACTTCATCAAGAGGAGATTTCCTTTCTGGTACTGGAGGGCTCCACCACTGACAACATCTTGGGATTCCTGTGGATGCTAATCCACTCATCTCAGATCAACTGGTCAACGGGAGAAATCTTATTTTGGAGTCCACATTGTTTTAAGAACGGCTTCCAACTTCCTCAACGAACTACGACTACCATAGCCGTTTCCGCTACGACCATCGAGAGTACCATCCACAATCAAATGGGTAAAGTGCAAGATACGAGAGTTTGGACGTTACCTGAGGTCATACTGCCACAACCATCAGCACAGCTGGAACAAATACCTACCCTGGGCTGAGTATGCACAAAACTCTCTCCGTCAAGCCACCACCAGTCTCACACCGTTCCAGTGTATTCCCAGTTACCAACCACCCCTGTTTCCCTGGTCAGGTGAGCCTTTGGAAGTTCCAGCTGTGAACCACTGGATGCAGGAGCGTGAGATACTATATTAAATACTATATTTAAAATGTAACTTACTTTTTTCAATATCACAGACAGGGACCGGGGGCACTGTGCTTTGGACCAGGACCGGAGCTGCTGTGCTTTTGACCAGGACCGGAGCTGCTGTGCCTGGGACCAGGACCAGAGGCGCTGTTCGTTGGACCAGGTGCTGCTATGCCTGTGACCGGAGGCGCTGGGGTCACTGTGTGAAACCTTCTGAGCCTGTGAGGAACTCAAGCTACTTCCTCCACAAATGGGACCAAGTGATCTAGATTAATTTTCTTGAATTTCATCATCGCTAATTAAATCTGCACTTTTGCCTTGTAAGGAAGTAATCGTGAAGGGTAGGGGTGGGAGATATTGACAAAAATGAATATCTCGATATTTTTTTCCAATATCTCTATATCGATATTCAGACGATATTTTTGCAATCCTTCAAAGAAATGTGTGCAAACTGGCAAAGAAGGTCCAGTTGGTCTTTTGACTTGCTCCATTTTACCTATCATTGTATAGAATTACTAGTACATAAAGATATGAGACAATTGATTTAAACATGAACCAAGTTACTGTACTAAATATTTATTGTAATACAAGAACAGTGCTTTTTCAGTACAATATATGTACGTATTAAATTTACTTTGTGCTTTGCAAATAGGCAGTTCACAAAATTCACGGTTCGGTTCGATACGATGATGTACGTTTTCGATACAGCAAAAAGAAAGAAATAACAGATAAATTTCCTATTTATTAAAAGAAAAAATATTTTTTAAATAAGTGTGAGGTTTTTTTTTACATTTTGAAACCTTTAGTTTTATAAATGGGGGTCATATTTGAAGGATGAACAAATAATGTTTTGGTCATCATCACATTAAAAATAACTTTTAAATATGATAATATTTGAGTTTTGAAGTGCTGGAAAAAGATGTGTGATGTAGGCCTACCTGAAAGCATTTGACTATTTCTGCCAAACTTCCATAGTTACAGTTAGTGTTACTATATTAAATCCATGGTGAATGTTGCTGATCTGTGAACGTAAATTTGCCTATAACTAGTTCATTCATGGCAAAATGTTTCTCCTGGTTTCCACGTTTGATCCGTTAATAACAGAGAAATGTACATGCTTCTCACTAGATCTCGCAGTGATGTTATTAGTAACGTTACTTCAGTGGCGAATTCTAATGTTTTCTCTGGATCTCTTAGCGCTGTGTATAACAGTGTCGCTTCATCATGATTCGGCACCCCTGTTCGGCGCGCGCTGCACTGACATTGATGGTCTGAACTGAAACGGTCGGTGAAGCACAAAATAATAGCACAGTTTCGTTCCGCTTTTATTACGTTTGCCATTTGATGTTGTGCAACGTCATGGTGGTCGCGCCAACGCGGATTTTGGTCGGCAGGAAAAAATGGTCCAACGAATCGTTCGGTTTGTATGCGTACCGAACCGAAAGCCTCGTACCGAACGGTTCAATACGAATTCGTGTACCGTTACACCCCTATTTGCAAACAGTACTTCTATTAGACTAACAACAATGTGACTACCTATTTACTAGAAGTTAAAAGAAGCCCTGTTCGGAGGCTATTACGGTGGATCTCTTGGGAAAATGTATTCCATCTTTTGGACTCATCATTATACAACGCAATTTTTAAAAACTTTTTTACTTCAGACTTCAGTTTTCTGCAAACACCGCATATTTTGCCTTTTCTATCAGCTATTTTATTAATCGTACATCGGCTTTATTCTTTACGTTTTTGGATTGTTGCTTCAACCTAGAAACGTCATAACACACAGGTAAGAACTTAGTTGTATTGCAAATTAGTAGCAGCTTACTCTCGTGCAATTGAGGAACGATCGTAATTTTGTAAAAACACATAAAATTGAGTCAAACAAACCCATACAGTATTAAAATCGCAACATATAATAGTTTAGAAGGTTATAGTGTGTGTTATTTGTTTTGTCTTTAAATTCCTTCAGCTCTTTTCATGTTTGGGGGGGGGGGGGGGGGTCGGATTGTAAAAATTATGAAATATTCGATATCCCAATTTTGCATATCGTCCAGACAACAATGTGGATATTATCGTCTAAACGATATATCGCCCACCTCTGGTGAAGGGCCCCAGAAAATCTCTTTCTAACTTCCCTTCTTTCTTCTGCTGACTTCGGATGTTCCTTCTGAGCACCTTTTCCCCAAGAGCAAAGGTGTGAATTACAGCCCTTGAAGTTTTTTTTTGCTTTTATTTTGTCCCTGTGGAGGCTTGCATATTTTTCTTCACTGCCTCATACACTTGGTCCTGCATCTGTATGGCGGGCATGATTAGCTCCTACTGGAGCACATCTTCCACTGTTTCAGTTACCTAGACAATAATAGGAAATTATATATTTGTAAAGGTAGATATTTAAAAATGATTGAAAAAAGATATAGATATGCAGTGAATTAACTCACACTAAAAGATTCAGGAACTTCTGAGAAGTAGCGTGCCTCTCTTCCAAACATCAGGTAAAATGGTGAATACTGTGTAGTCAGTTGTTTTTTGGACCTGATGTTAAACAGCACAGCATCAAGGTATTTGTCCCATGTTTGTGGTTTGTCCTGACAGGGTTTTCAAAGGGCTCTGAAAATAAAATAAAAATTACTTTAACGATATATGGCTACTGCTTACACGTTTTTGTTTGTGAAGTTCTGTACTGCTTTCCACTTTCTGCAACACAATGTGTAACTGAAGCAAAACACTGCTTTATTAAAGTACGATGAACCGCACTCATGCCATTGCCTACCAATGTATGAACACTCATTGTCCATGTTATCAGGTCCACTTAACATATGTATATTGTGCACCTTCATTCATCCATTCCTTACTCTGTATAATTTGTTTGCCTTTTCTTTATGTTCAGGCCCCACCTGTAACAAGAAAAACTACAAAGGACTACAAAACATGGCACAGAACAGGAAATAACTAAAGTCCACACAAGACAAAGAAAACACAAGACAGGAATCGTGACATAGCCCCCCACTTAAGGAGCGGATTCCAGACGCTCCCAATGAAAACAGTCCAGGAGGGAGGTGGAGCGGAGGCGGACCCGGGGGCGGGATGGAGGGCCAGGCCCGTGGAGCGGAAGAGGGGCTGGAGACTGCGGCAGGATGGAAGGCCAGGGCGGAGCAGACGACCAGGGCGGAGCAGACGACCAGGGCGGAGCAGACGACCAGAGCGGAGCAGACGACCAGGGCGGAGCAGACGACCAGGGCGGAGCAGAAGACCAGAGCGGAGCAGACGACCAGGGCAGAGCAGACGACCAGGGCGGAGCAGACGATCAGAGCAGAGCAGACGACCAGGGCGGAGCAGACGACCAGGGCGGAGCAGATGACCAGGGCGGAGCAGACGATCAGGGCGGAGCAGATGACCAGGGCGGAGCAGATGACCAGGGCGGAGCAGACGATCAGAGCAGAGCAGACGACCAGGGCGGAGCAGACGACCAGGGCGGAGCAGATGACCAGGGCGGAGCAGACGATCAGGGCGGAGCAGATGACCAGGGCGGAGCAGACGATCAGGGCGGAGCAGACGACCAGGGCGGAGCAGACGACCAGGGTGGAGCAGACGACCAGGGCGGAGCAGACGACCAGGGCGGAGCAGATGACCAGGGCGGAGCAGATGACCAGTGCGGAGCAGACGACCAGAGCGGAGCAGACGACCAGGGCGGAGCAGACGACCAGGGCGGAGCAGACGATCAGGGCGGAGCAGACGACCAGGGCGGAGCAGACGACCAGGGCGGAGCAGATGACCAGGGCGGAGCAGACGATCAGGGCGGAGCAGATGACCAGGGCGGAGCAGACGATCAGGGCGGAGCAGACGACCAGGGCGGAGCAGACGACCAGGGTGGAGCAGGCGGCCACGGCAGAGTAGACCCTTCGGGCGGCCACGGTGGAGCAGACCCTTTGGGCGGCCACGGCGGAGCAGGATGTGCAGGCGGCCGGGGCAGGAGAGGACCCTTCGGGCGGCCAGGGTGGAGAGGACCCCTCGGGCGGCCACGGCGGTGAAGACCCCTCGGTCGGTCGGTCGTTCTGTAACGATGAGGCAGGAATGAAGCGGAGAGAGAATCTAAATGCAAGCACTATTTTAATAAAGTAAACAGGTAATCCAGGGCAAACAAAGGAACATGGAACTCAAGACAGGAACATGGAACTCAAGACAGGAACATGGAGACAGATACAAGCAACAACGACCGACAACCAACAACTGAAGCACAGAGGTTTAAATACACAGACAAACAAGCTAAACAAGATAACAAGGGGGCGGGGCTAATTAGAAACACCTGGAGAGACTCATAAACAAGAAAAACTACAAAGGACTACAAAACATGGCACAGAACAGGAAATAACTAAAGTCCACACAAGACAAGGAAAACACAAGACAGGAATCGTGACACCACCACTGTAGGTATTACTTGCAGGGTTCATACAGATACTTTAAATTGAAATTCCAGGAATTTCAAGGAGTTTTCAAGCACTATTTTTGGTTTTCAAGGACTACAATTAAATTACAATATTACACTTATCAAACAGTCTCTTTCATTTCTTTCAAATTCTAAAAAAGTAAATAAATAAAAATATAACAAAAAAAGAAAGCCCCTATATTTCATACATCAAGGTTTTATGGCTCATAAATGCAATTCAATGATTCCTGAGAGATGGACAAATAAATACTTTTACAATGACTAATCTTGCCTCTGTTTTGTGCCATTAATTCTCAACGGGGGGCGTTCAGAGAACAACGGGGGGTGTTGGAAGCAAAACAATTTCAGTCATTGACCAGCGCTCAAGCACTGACTAGAATCCAGCGCTGACTAGAATCACGCAGCCCTGGAATGGAAAGCCATTTAAAAAGTATTGACTTAAGAACCACTTATATATTTTCAAATATTTTCAATAAATCATGCTCCCATTCACTCCGGCGACGAATTTTAAAATTAATTAAACTAAATTCTATTTTTAAGGTAAAATCCGTCACATCTGAGCGTGAAACGCTGCCTGGATAGTTTCAAGATAGTTAAAAATAATTCATAATACAATAATAATTGAATTGTTCATATGTATTTATTCTTGTTAGAAGATTTTTTTTTTACTGATTATGAACACAAATTAATCATGTCAAACCAAATTAATTGTAATTGTATTAATTATACCATTGATGAAAACAAGCTGATACCAAGGTATTTTAGGCCTACAATTCTAACTAATTTTTCATGAAAACTGTAAGCAGCTTCTTGCAATACTCTCCTAAATGCGTAATAAAACCTAAGTGCAAACATTACCGCTTTAATGACCGTATTGCCTATGGTCGTTTTTACTGTCCAATGACAGCTATTTTGAGTGGCATGGGAGTCGGAAGTTCATTTGTTGCCCCTACGAGTTTATAATAGATTTAACAAGATTTTCAAACGGATAAAGAAAAAAAACTGCCAAAATGTTTTTAAATGTTGGCTTTATTAAACTATGTTTTGGCTTTATTAAACTATGTTTTAAGCATGTGAATAAACAGTCTCATATGTCTATTTATTTTTAATATGGGCCTAGTATTTATTAATTTATTGTTCTATTTTATTTAACATTTTGACATTTAACATGAATAATCAAACATTTAACATAAAACAAGAATTGCACAACAATTTTAAATGTCTACTCATTTGTCCATTTTAAAATCATTTATTCATTTACATTTTATGTTTTAATTAAATTGATTTATGCTATTCCTTGTTCTTTCTGTTTATAAGGTGTCACAACAAATCCTGCATTCCTAGTCTTCCATACATAATAGCCTCTGTGACATTTAGTCATTTATCAGTTCAAAATCACAGTCCACAAACAGTGCATTTAAAAAAAAGTTTTGTCCACTTTTGCACGGACAAATACACTTTCATAAAAACAATTGAGCAAAATGGCGCCGTTGAACAGGAAAAAATGCATACAGTACTCCATTGAATACCTTTATTATGGTATCTTTCTCCCACCAATGCACAGCTTCTTATGTGTTAACTATAAGAAGCTCAGGAGGGACACATAATAGTAACACACATAGTTAACACATAAGAAGCTCTTATGTGTTAACTATAAGAAGCTTAGGTCTCAGCAGCAGGAGGGACGTAGAGGTCAGTAAGCTGGGCTGAGTTGAGTGGGGGACGGAGGGGGGTGATTTTGGGACGCAAGAGTCACTGTCTTCATGTTTTGTCATTTACGCCTGTGTTATGGAAATCATCATTATGAACAGCAGCTACGCTAATTATTTTCCCTTTGCTTTTCTGCTGTTATCTCGGGACGCGAGTCCCCAGAAAATGGCGTTCGTCAGCTCCAGTTTGTATCCAGCCTCTCACGGAGACTTCAGATGCTCCAATCACAAAGCCTATGAAGTGACGACTCAACACGGGCGATATGGACTCTCTATGGTGGACGGCACTGATCCTCAACAACTCGTCTTAAGACCGGCGTGCATACTTGGACTTCCAAAAAATACTCTAAATGTTCCGATCCAATCTGACTTGTAATGCTGCCCGAATCATGCACTGTTCCTCCGTTGGCCAGAGGAGAACTGGCCCCCCGACTGAGTCTGGTTTCTCCCAAGGTTTTTTTCTCCATTCTGTCACCTGATGGAGTTTTGGTTCCTTGCCACTGTTGCCTTGGCTTTTGGCTTGCTTAGTTGGGGACATTTAATATTCAATAATATTATTGATCTGCCTTACTTAAGGTGGACGTTGACGCAATTTCTTTTAGAAACAAACTTTGTTATATTGTTTTCATGTTATCACTGTGAAGCGCTTTGATACAATCTGTATTGTAAAAAGCGCTATATAAATAAAGGTGACTTGACTTGACTATGTGAACAAGTTTTTTCAAATGAAGCCATGAAATCTTCACGTCTGAAACATATCTGTTTTTTAATCAATATTCTAATCAATATTTTCAAACAATGTAAGTTTCATAAGACTGTATATGAAAACCTATATAAAAAGTATATTTAATAGGCTACTCGATCAAAAGAGTTAACACAACTACAAGCCAAGTATACTTTGAATACTTAATTATACTTTTAAATATATCACGATCAAAAGATTGAGTACAAGTATAGGCCAAATATACTTGGACTTTTCTCTCAGTATAAGTCAAGTACACTTAAAGGTGCTATATGTTCAATTCAATTCAATTCAAATTTATTTGTATAGCGCTTTTCACAATACATATTGTTTCAAAGCAGCTTCACAGAAAGTGCATTTCAGAAATGTACATAGAAGAATATAGTTAGTTAATCATCATGTATTAATTTAGGGCATAACATATCGCCGGCGTTGAGTCGTCTCTTCACAGGCATATAGTCGTCTCTTCACAGGCATATTGTCGTCTCTTCGCAGGCGTCGAGTCGTCTCTTCACAGGCGTCGAGTCGTCTCTTCACAGGCGTTGAGTCGTCTCTTCACAGGCGTCGAGTCGTCTCATCGCAGGCGTTGGGGCATCAGAAGTCTCCGTGAGAGGCTGGATACAAACTGGAGCTGACGAAAGCTATTTACCTCGGGACTAGCGTCCCGAGATAACAGCAGAAAAGCAGATGGGAAATAATTAGCGTAGCTGCTGTTCATGATATTAATGCATTCGATCTGATTCAACAATAGAAGGTAAGCATTATGTGAATGCTTGGCTGAAGAGATGCGTCTTTAATCTAGTTTTGAACTGGGAGAGCGAGTCTGCGCAACGAACAGTATCAGGAAGGCTATTCCAGAGTTTAGGAGCTAAATGTGAGAACGCCCTCCCTCCTTTAGTGGACTTAGATATCCTAGGAATGACCAGAAGCCTCGAATTTAGGGATCTTAAAGAACGTGATGGATTGTAGGGCGATAGAAGGTCCATTAAATACACAGGAGCTAAACCATTTAGGGCTTTATAGGTCAGTAGTAGTACTTTGTAATTGATACGGAACTTAATAGGTAACCAGTGCAGAGATGATAAAATCGGTGTTATATGATCATATTTTCTTGACCTAGTAAGAACTCTAGCGGCTGCATTTTGCACTAACTGTAGCTTGTTTATTGAAGATGCAGGACAACCAGCTAATAAAGCATTACAGTAATCTAGTCTCGAGGTCATGAATGCATGAACTAACTTTTCTGCATCAGAAACAGATAGCATGTTACGTAATTTAGCAATGTTTCTAAGGTGGAAAAAGGCAGTTCTTGTAACATATGAAATATGATTTTCGAAAGACAAGTTTCGGTCTAGTATAACACCCAGGTCTTTTACTGTAGTGGATAAGGTAACAGGACATCCTTCTAAATTAAAGTTGTATTGTAAGAGATTTTGTGGGTAATTTTTTTTTTGGACCAATAAGTAATACCTCCGTTTTATCTGGATTTAATAGCAGGAAATTACACGTCATCCAGTATTTTATATCTTTAAGACATTCTGTCAATTTAGATAGGTTAGTGTTTTCATCTGGTCGTGATGAAATATATAATTGAGTGTCATCAGCATAGCAGTGGAAATTAATTCCATGTTTTCTTATAATATTACCAAGTGGCAGCATATATATTGAGAATAGCAGAGGGCCTAACACCGATCCTTGCGGCACTCCATAATCTACTGACGTTATCTTCGATTTTTCCCCATTTAAACAGACAAAATGGTAACGGTCTGATAAGTACGATCTGAACCAGCTTAATGCCTGTCCCTGAACACCAGTGTAGTTTTGTAGTCGATCCAAGAGTATTTTGTGATCTATAGTGTCGAACGCAGCGCTAAGATCGAGTAGAACTAGTATTGAGATACAGCCTTGGTCAGAAGCTAAAAGTAAATCATTTGTAATTTTAACTAGCGCAGTTTCTGTGCTATGATGCGGTCTGAATCCTGACTGAAATTTTTCATATATCTCATTTTCTTGCAAGAAAGAGCACAATTGAGCGGACACAATTTTTTCTAGTATTTTAGACATAAATGAAAGATTTGAAATGGGTCTGTAATTTGCTAAGTTATTTTGATCTAATTGCGGTTTCTTAATAAGAGGTTTTATAACTGCCAGCTTGAATATTTTTGGAACATGACCTAAGAATAAAGACGAGTTAATAATATTGAGAAGAGGCTCTTCCACTACAGGTAACACTTCTTTCAGTAGTTTAGTGGGTATTGGATCTAATAAACATGTTGTTGGTTTAGATGCAATGATAAGTTTATTTAGCTCTTCCTGTCCTACAGTTGTAAAGCGGTGTAGTTGTTCTTGAGGGGCGATAATTGAGGCTGAATCACAAGACACCATAGAGGATTGTACATTTACAATTGTATTTCGGATGCTTTCTATTTTCTCATTGAAGTAATTCATAAAATCATTACAACTATACTGTAACGGAATATTTTGCTCAGGCGATGTCTGTTTATTTGTTAGTCTAGCCACGGTGTTAAATAAAAACCTTGGATTATTTTTGTTATTTTCTATTAGTTTGCGGAGATGCTCAGCCCTGGCTGCTTTTAGAGCCTTTTTATAACGTGACACACTGTCTTTCCACGCGATTCTAAAGACCTCTAAATTAGTTTGTTTCCATTTACGCTCTAAGTTACGAGTTTCTCTCTTGATAGCATGCGTAGCACTGTTGTACCATGGTGCTTTAGTTTTCTCTCTAACCTTTTTTAATCTAATTGGTGCAACAATATCTAATGTACTAGAGAAAATGGTGCTCAAACTGCTGGTCATTTCCTCTAGTTCATCTGTTTGTTTGGGTTCACTGAGCAGCTGAGATAGATCAGGTAAGCTATTTGAGAATCTATCTATAGTGATTGGAAGGATTGTTCTGCCTGGTCGATAACGCGGCGCAACATGACAAATTTCAGCAGTACGTATTATGCACGTTACCATGCAATGATCAGTGAGATCGTCACTTTGCGGTATAATATCTATATCGGTTGGATTGGTTCCGTATGATATAATTAAATCTAGTGTATGATTTAGACGATGAGTGGGACCACTGACGTTTTGCTTGACCCCAAATGAGTTTAATAAATCTGTAAACGCAGTCCCTAACGCATCATTTGTGTTATCTACGTGTATGTTAAAATCTCCAACAATTATTGCTTTATCGGCATTGACCAATAGATCTGAGAGAAAGTCTGCAAACTCTTTTAGGAAATCAGTGTAGGGCCCTGGAGGTCTATATACAGTAGCCAAGGCTAGAGATAATAGGGATTTCTTTCTTACATCTAAGAGCGTAACATTTAGCACAAGTACTTCAAACGAATTAAACCTGTGACCTGTTTTCTGAGTAACATTAAGAATATCTCTATAGATTGTTGCAACACCGCCGCCACGACCGATCAGACGGGGCTCATGCTTATAACAGTATCCTGGCGGAGTAGACTCATTTAGACCGAAATACTCATTTGGTTTAAGCCAGGTTTCAGTAAGACAAAGTACATCGAAGCTATTATCTGTGACCATTTCATTAACAATAACCGCCTTAGGTGTTAGCGATCTAATGTTTAGAAGACCTAGTTTTAGAAATTGTTTTTGTTCACTGATATTTAGATTTTCTGGTTTAATTACAATAAGATTTTTCCTAGATCCTATACTAGATTTATTGTTTGGCCTCACTAGACGAGGAATAGACACAGTTTCTATATAATGTTCTACACTACTTATATCAATTAAGTTGGGACAGCAAATACTGTGAATTGGACTTTGACTTACTAGTCAGATGGTGTGCAACGTCTTGGAGATGTTGTCCGACAGAACAGCCGCTCCGATTCTGCTGGGGTGCAGGCCATCAGCACCATAGAGCCTAGGTCGCTCCCAGAACAGATTCCAATTATTTACAAAGAGCAGTTTCTGTTCATTACACCATGACATTAACCATTCATTTAGAGCAAATAGTCTACTGAACCTTTCTTGTCCTAGTCGGTACGTTGGAAGCGGTCCAGACACGATGATCGTTGCCTCAGGCGCTGTGCTGCGTACCGTCTCGATCAGGCTCCTGTAGTCCTTCTTCAGAACCTCCGTCTGCCGCAGCCTGATGTCGTTCGTTCCCGCATGGAGGACAACGGCTCCGACGCGCTCGTCACCGTTCAGGATCTCGGGAACCTGTGCGGCGACATCAAGAACACGAGCACCAGGAAAGCAGTGAGTGCGCACCTTACCCTTACCTGAGGTAGCGCGGACATGACGGACCATGGAAGTGCCGATGATCACGGCGTTGTCGCGTTCCGACTCGCGAAGAGGGGAGAAGCGGTTCCGGGTGGAGATCTCGAAGACCGGGAGGGGCGGAGAGGTTCTTGCTCTGGTCCTGGCTCGTGTCTTCCGCTGTGGGATCACCCAGGGTCCATGGTGCTGTGTCGGTGCCGGAGTGAATGAAGCCAGGGATGATCGCGTCCTCCTGGGCAGAGAAACGCACGGAGTAGACGAAGTCGGAGTCAAAAAGTTACTAACCACTGACTTGTGAGCATCGGCGCGTGACGTTTCAAGCGCTGATCGCCGATCCCGCAGCTCGGCTTGCCTCTCCAGCAGACCACGGATCTGTTTCTCCACCGATTCCAGTTCCAATCGTACCGAGATCAGCTCGAATGTGTCCTCACCTGCACTCAGAGGTAACGTTAGACACACATCCGATATGTTCGCCATTATAACAGATGAACAGTAAATTAGCAGTGATACTACCAATATCACTACTAATTTAGGACTGGAATGCTGGATATAACCTGTATCCTTTCAGTGAAACGGGTGTAAAATCAGACGCTCCATAGGCGCGAGCCCACGCGTGAAATGCTAGCGGGCTAAAGGCTAGTAGCCGAGATTCGCAAAGTTGGATCTAAGTAGCGATATCAAAGCAATCCGATTGTTTTTTTGTTTTTTTTATAGGGAATAGTATCGAGGATAGGTTCACACGATATAAAAATAGAAAGTGCTTGTTAATAAATGAGTGGTAAAGAAGAAAATCAAGGATTAATGAATCAATTCGACGGAGCTCTAAACACAAACAAACACCGCACGCGCATGCGCAGAAATCTGATTGTGAAAGATACACGACCTATTATTGTAACGTTGCAGTGAGAGTTTGCATGAGTTTCCAGCATGTTGTGTGATGCTTTCTCCAGGAAAGTCTCAGTGTGGCCTTTACCATGAGTGCTCGCTCTTGAGTTCGAGCACGCGCAAGAGCACGCCACGAGCGCTCTTGTAAAAATTGGTTGCAATCTGAAACATCACCAATAGAGGCCGCTAAAAAATACATATAGCACCTTTAAGTGTAATTTTAAGTATATTTCTCAGAAGTACATAAAGTATATTTCTGAGAAGTATATAAAATGTAGACTGAAAGTATGCTTTCTTATTTTTAGTTGAAAAGAAGTATAACTTGTAGAACAATTGAATAAACTTATTTTTGTAAGGGTAATTATTATCGCTGTGTACAAGATCAGGTTCGGTTCCATATATGTAACTTTTCTTCTAAAATGAATCCTTTTTTTATTGCCTGTGTGTGAAGGGGTTGTAATCACACATTACAATGATCCACTTGTCGGGTTTTGCTATTACCTCTGAAGGCCAATATTCATATTTATATGTGAAGTCTCCGGGTCGGATTTACCACGAAATCCATCGGATGTGACGTGCATGCGCGCTCCCGAGCCTCTCTCCTTTTTATATATAGTCTATGCGATGGCACTGCAGCATGACGACATGGAGTCTGATAACACCCAAAACACGACCTGCCTCCAGCACAACACACACTACAACACAAACTCCACGTAAATATAAAAAAACAAAACAAAAATGTATCTGCTGAAGCTCGTCAGGCCAAACGTGAATCGGATAGACTTAGGAGGAAAACACGGATCAACATCGGCAGAGCATTTGAATTATGGAGAGACCTCCGATATTTTTATTGTGATAAATTACAATTTTTTAGATATGCTGAAATAAATAATGGTAAACTGGAATGAAATAGCAAGGTAAACTACATCATACATGATATGGATAACAAAAAGTAGGTGCTTTAGGATGTAAGTTTTATTTTATGTACTAGATCTACTGTCTAACGTCACTCATCCCACTACTATCATATTGTTTATAATACACATTTCAAGACACGTTCAGTACAGTAATATTACTTCCTACGATCTTACTGTTACACTGAAATTGTTCAGTCTAGTCACTAACCGTTTTCGTTATCATATTATACATTCATCTATGTTGACATTGCTGATTGTGAAAGATACACGAATAGTTAGTGAAATGCCTTATGCTAGATAACACCAAATGCCGGCTAAATGCAGTCAATGTAACGTTATCATGGTACGAGCATGGAGCATTAGTTCAACGTCAAGCTGATAAAAGTAGCCTATTATTGTAACGTTGCAGTGAGAGTTTGCATGAGTTTCCAGCATGTTGTGTGATGCTTTCTCCAGGAAAGTCTCAGTGTGGCCTTTACCATGAGTGCTCGCTCTTGAGTTCGAGCACGCGCAAGAGCACGCCACGAGCGCTCTTGTAAAAATTGGTTGCAATCTGAAACATCACCAATAGAGGCCGCTAAAAAATACATATAGCACCTTTAAGTGTAATTTTAAGTATATTTCTCAGAAGTACATAAAGTATATTTCTGAGAAGTATATAAAATGTAGACTGAAAGTATGCTTTCTTATTTTTAGTTGAAAAGAAGTATAACTTGTAGAACAATTGAATAAACTTATTTTTGTAAGGGTAATTATTATCGCTGTGTACAAGATCAGGTTCGGTTCCATTCTTATTTTATTTACTCTATAAGCTATTCCACCCGGAAGCTTGTTACTATACACTTGAACATGTAAGTTTATAAGACAGTGTGAAATATTATGTTTTTAAAAAAGTATTTAATAAGCTACTCAATCAAAAGAGTAAACACAAGTACAAGCCAAGAATACTTAGAATACTTAATTATACTTTTAAGTATGTCTCAATCAACAAGTATAGGCCAAATATACTTAGAATTTTCTGTCAGTATTAGTCTAGTGCACTTAAGTGCAATTTGAAGTATATTTCTGAGAAGTACATAAAGTATATTTCTAGTTTAAATGATGTATACTAATAGCACACTTGAGTAAACTTATTTTTCATAAGGGATCTCATTGAGCAGGGATTCAGTCAGGTCATCCACATTCAGTCTAAGTACCACAATCGCTTGGACTTGCATGCCTCAGGCGCACTACGGCTGAAACTAACGTCTCTGCAACCCACAGTAAAGAAATTAGCAGAAAAACATCAAGCACAGGCTGAGATGACTCCATATTTAATATACACAGATTTTGTGGCTCAGATAAGGTCCAGTTCTGGTTTATTTCTTTGCTCTTGGCTGACATGTGGCATTGCTATGGCCTGCTTGTGGCCCAGATCTGGCAAACTGGAGTGGGCCATCCAAGGGCCGTCATTCCACGCTGCATGTGGGCCAGATCCGCATTCCACAAGTGCCAGATTTGGGCCGGATCTGGGCCGACACAAGACTGAGCCTGGGAAAAAAACTTTGATGACATAAAAATCATCATTTAGCGTCATCGGAAGCTTTTTTGGCCAAAGGCTAGAGACTACAGCCAGTAGTAGGAGTTAGTTCCGCATGTTTTCAACTCGCCCATTTGTTGCAAATACTCCCATAGTTGCGGGTGATGGAGGAACAAGAGGTGGCCAAAGCAGCTGCTGCAGCAGAGGAGAGCTTCCTTCTTCTGGAAGAAGTCCCTGAATCTGCTGAGGAAACGGCACCGTCAGCATGTGTAACAGAGCACCCTAGCTTTGATCCACACATGGATGTTTCTATCTATCTATCTATCTATCTATCTATCTATGTATCTATCTATCTATGTATCTATCTATCTATCTATCTATCTATCTATCTATCTATCTATCTATCTATCTATCTATCTATCTATCAATCAATCAATCAGTTTACTAGTTGCCTTTAAGCTGGACTGTTTTCTTCTTGAAACAAACTTTTTAGCATTATTTTCCTGTTATCTCTGTAAAGCTGCTTTAAAACAACATGTATTGTAAAAAGGGCTATACAAATAAATGTGACTTAACTTGACTTTGGGGGGCAATTTCACCCATGAGGGAAGGATTAAAAAAAAATATATATATTTCAACCACAAAACTCCTCGAATCCATTATATTTTTTTGTCTGTGTATTCATGGTTCAAGTGTGACAAAAGTCCTGGGGGTCTTGGACCCCTCCGATGAACACTCCATTTCTTTAAAAAAATTCTAAAAATATTTCCCGGGTCAAAAGAGTCATAAGACAGATGTTGATAAATGTTGGGGCCCAAGCACTGAAAGTGTTTTACTTATCACCACATTACCAAGGAAAAATGGTCTTTGACTATTTTTACTTTGTTATGTTTTGTTTTTTTTTGTTTTGTTTTTACAGTGCAAGGTTTTTCTTCTTCCAACCTGCCCCAACAGTTGGCTTTGGTGTTTGTGTTACAAAGCTTCTTTTAGACCAATCTTCTTTTAAAGCAGTACCTAAATATACAGCGGCCCCACCCAACCTTCTCCAATATCAAGGTCACACACATACAGACACAAAGAAAGAGAGAGCAAAATATGCTGCTGGGGAACACATTGACACCATAAAGAGACCAATATGCACAATATGCCTCAACAAAAGTTGAAGTTAAAAATAAATAAAAAATAGACCTTCAAAGGGCCCCAAAATGAATGAGTAAGAGGACCCAGCCTCGAACTAACATGTGATGTAATTTGTACAGGTTCTGATGTGAACAAACATAATTCTAGCAACATCCAAACATGGTATTTTGTTCTTTACATGAATGTGGTTAATTAAAGACATTATCTTCGACACACAAGCTGTCATTTGTAAGCAACTATCGTAAATGTCCCAAATGAGTCGCACCATCAGATAAAACAGTAGCAGTGTCTTTTCCCTTCAAGGTTGAGATTTGTAAGGACTTTACTGTAAAGGCCAATTCACACCACAATACAAACGCCAACACAGACCAACAAACAAGTTGGCCGTTGGATTTAGAGTTTTATGAAAAATAACCGTCATGTTGAAACTGCCCCAACAGACACAGACAAACGCTGATTGAACATATTCAGTCAGGTGGAAACAAACCCCACCAACGCCAACAGACACTGACAGGGGTGACACACTGCTCCAACAAAACACAGCAAATGTGTTTGTTGGCGTTTGTCTGTGCGGTGTGAATTGGCCTGAATAGAACAGGAACAATACAAGCCCTACTTTGCTGGCAAACCTCTGGATGCATGATCAGCAGGGTTTTCCTCCGTTGTAACATACTTCCACTGCTGGGGAGTTGTACTGAGGTGTATTCTTTGTACTCGATTAGCGACAAAAGTATGAAATCTGCGTGCCTCATTACTTATATATCCCAATACTACTTTGGAATCTGTCCAAAACGTCTCCTTGAAAACAGCATAGTCCAGTTCTCTTTTAAGCATACTGCTCGCTTTGACAGAAACAACGGCAGCTGCTAATTCTAATCTGGGGATTGTTGTAACTTTAAGAGGTGCAACTCTTGATTTCGCCATCACCAGTGCACAGTGAATGTCTCCTTCCTCATTTTTGAGTCTCAAATATGAACATTGACCAAATCCATGGACACTAGCATCAGAGAAGTGATGCAATTCAACTTGAATACCCTTTCCAAAGTGGTACATCTATTTCCTGCAGATGGTTTAAATCTTGTCTCCATCGCTCCCACCTTAGATCAAGATCATTCGATAGAGGGTCATCCCATCCACTGCCACGTTTACACACATCCTGTAGTATTCCTTTTCCACTCAACAGCACCGGTGCAATAAGTCCCAGAGGATCATAAACGGAAGCAACAGTAGACAAGATGCAACGTCGAGTAACAGGTTGATCTTTCAACTGGACTTTAAATTTGAAACAGTCCGATTCTCTTTCCCATTGTATGCCAAGAGTTCTTTCGAGGGCTAGCTCATCAAATGAAAGATCACAATTTTTCACGTCAGAGATTTTTTCTGAAGTGGGAATGCTGTTCAGCATTATTTTACTGTTTGACACAAATTTGTGGAGCCGTAGGCCACCTATAGCACAGAGCTTGCGTGTCTCATCTGCAGCTTTAATAGCTTCATCATTTTCTACACTGATCACTCCATCATCTAAGTAGAAATTTCTTATCACAAACTGTGAACCTAGTGGATACAACTCGCTATTTTCAGTTGCAAGATGTTTTAAGCCATAATTAGCACACCCTGAGGAGGAAGTTGCACCAAAGAGATAAACTTTCATACGAAACTCACTTGCAGGCTGGCTGAAATTGCCGTCCTTCCACCATAGGAAGCACAGAAAGTCTCTATCAGATTCGTTGACATGAAACTGATGATACATTTTCTCTGCATCACACATAAATGCGATGGGGTGCTGACGAAATCGAATTAAGATGCCATTTAGACTGTTTATCAAATCTGGACCTTGAAGTAAGTAATCGTTTAAGGAGTAACCTTCATATCTTGCAGAGCAATCGAAGACCACACGCAGTTTGTCTGCCTTCTTCGGATGGACAACACCGTGGTGAGGTAAGTACCATATTTCTCCTTCCTTGCTGTCGTTATGAACCTCCTCAGCATCTCCTCTCTGCAAGATCTCACTCATGAATTCATTGTAACGTTTCTTATACAACTCATCCTTCGCCATCTTTCTTTTGAGATGGTTGAGTCTAACCATAACATATTGTTTGTTGCCTGGCAAGTTGGGCCTCACTTTAAAAGGAAGTGGCATTCGATAATGGCCATGAACATTTCTCTGTATACCCTTCTTTAATTTCTCAAGGAAGAGGAAATCATCCTGGGAAACCTTTGTCCTCTCTTCTTCGATGTCTTTAAAATCGCTCTCAAGAACAAAAATGACATCATCTGGTGTGATTGAGGGAAGCTCCTTGACCGCAATGCGGTGACACAATCCACTGGCTCCGGTTAAAACAGAGTGTGGTGAAGAACAACCTACTATACTCCACCCTAAATCTGTCCGAATGGCGTGGGGTTCATCATCTCCTCCTACTATCACTTCTCTGGGAGTCATTGACCTTGAACAATTGTAGCCTATTAAAAGAGCAACGTCACAGTCCTGCAATGGGGCTATCTTGTCCACAATGACTGTAAGATGATTCCAGTTTTTAGCAACTTAACAAGTAGGAATGTGGCTGCGATTAACTGGGATTCAGACTTTGGTGTAGGTAGGTGGTAAATCAATATAACTGCCAGACTTGTATGCTCTCACTTGGAGTCCTGATACTCTTTCACTCTGCAGGATGGTATCTTTTCTAAGCATGGTGGTAAGCTTCAATTTTACTGGAAATTTTGTTGCCTGTAGAGCATCACTCACTCCTTTATCAATAAACGTGGTATCACTCTGAGAATCCAGAAGCGCATACACCAGTTTCTCACAACTTGGATTTTGTTTTACAGACACCCAAACAGGTACAATCATTGAAGTATATGTATTTCGCTCTTCTCCACTTACACTCAAGGCTACTGCATTTGTTATACCATCAGGATCACTTTGAGTCTGAACTGCAGAAGATAGAGTCTTAACCATTTTCACAAAGTTGTCATCGTGTAAACTAGTTGGATGCTTCCTTTTGCAGGTTTTACAAGTGAGAAGACAACGACACTCCTTTGCGCTGTGACCAGAGTTCAGACAACCATAGCAAAGCCTTTTCTCTTGTATAAGTTTCTGTCGCTCTTGTATATCTGAGCTTGATAGATCTTCTTTCAAAGTTTTCTTCTTGGTCAAAAGCTATCAGAGCTGTAGCTCGTCTTTTAAAGGAGAGCTAACAAAGACAAGTCTAATCATCTCAGTACTGTGTCTGAGCGACAAAAGGCAGAACTTTATATACTCAAATGTCTGCAAGATAGTTCCTACAAGGATGATCTGATAGGGATAAAGAGTGGAAGAAGTATCTCGTCACGCAGTGCATTGTACTTTCTTGACCCTTTCATGGATAAAGACGTTTACTCAGGGTGGGAGGTAGACTTTGGCGTTTAACCTTTCCAGACTCTGTAAAACATCCTATAATAATCCCAAGAAATCATCAGATCACAAAAATGGTTGTTGCTCACTTTCACAACAAAGTTGCGCACCAAGGGAAAGGATTTACTGTGAGTGAGATAAGATCCAATGGCTTTTCGATACCAGGGATCAACAAAATTGTGACATCCTATATTAGGAGTTGTATTATATATAGAAAGCATAGGCGACCCGTTGAAGGACAGAGAATGGCTGATCTTCCCAAAGAGAGAGTGGTTCCATCGCCTCCGTTTATATATACTGGCATGGATTGCTTTGGCCCATTCCTTATCAAGCAGGGCAGAAGTGTTCATAAACAATATGGTCTTCTCTTTACTTGTTTCAGTTTCCGTGCTGTACACATTGAGATGCTTACTGATATGACAGCGGATTCTTTCATCAATGCTTTGCGTTGTTTTACTGCCATGAGAGGCACTATGCAACAGATAAGGTCCGATCAAGGAAGCAATTTCGTGGGAGCAAGAAATGAATTGAGAGATGCACTTAAAGAAATGGATGTGGAAAGAGTAAAAACCTTCCTATCAGAGAAGCAGTGCGACTTCATCATGAATGCACCGCATGCAAGTCATGCTGGCGGCTTGTGGGAACATCAAATTAGAACAGTAAGATCTGTGCTAAACGTTACTCTTGCTAGAGTTCTCAACGGGTCGGGTCGGCCCGACAAACCCGACGGGACCCGCGGGTTTGGGCCGGGTTCGGGTCGAAAATATTTGCAAATGACTCGGGTCGGGTCGGACCTCGGGCTTAATCTTTTGAATTGTACAGTGAAAGAAAAAAAAAACATTTATTATTCATCGCTGCTGTTCACTGTAAAGAAAGTCTGGCTGCTGCGTGCAACGTGCATCGCGACGCGAGGGCAGACCTGACGCCGCTGCATGCACGCCTTTAGCCCGGAGAAGAAGATGGAGTTGGTGAAAAGTAAACTTGCTGCAGGTGAAATCACCGTTGCTCAGGGGCGGCGCGACACGTTGTGTGATTATCTCGGCAGTTTAGGACATCGCACAAGATTTGCGTCAATACAGAAAACATTTAATCACTGGATAGTTTTTTTCGTTTATTGAAATGTGGTTTATGTCAGCTGGATGGGCGGAATGTGTGAGAGTGCGCGCGCGCGCCTGCGCGCGGCCGGGGCTCTCTCTCTCTCTCTCTGCGTCAAGTGCAGCAGTCATTCTACATACATCACTCACCGATCAAAAGGGTGGCGTCGGGCCGCGGGTCGGGTTCGGGCAGATAATTCATGTTGATGTGTCGGGTTACATCGGGTCCGGGCTTTAAAAGCCACGGGCCGGGTCGGGTCGGGTTGTAATTTTCAGGCCCGTTGAGAACTCTAACTCTTGCACTTCATCCGGGAAGGTTAAATGACAATTCTTTACAAGCTTTTTTGTGTGAAGCGATGGCCATTGTGAATAATAGGCTGCTTACGGTTGATTGCCTGCCTGATCATCAAAGTCTTACACCAATCACTCCAAACCATCTGCTTACGTTAAAATCGACTACTGCTTTGCCTCCACCAGGAAATTTCATCAGGGAGGATGTATTTGCACAGAAAAGATGGAGACATGTGCAGTATTTAGCGGAACGATTTTGGAGTCGCTGGTGCAAAGAGTATCTTGCGAATATAGCTACCCGACAAAAGTGGAACGTGTCTAAGAGAAATCTTAAAGTTGATGATCTTGTTATCGTCAAAGAAGAGGAAATATCTAGAAACGAATGGAGGCTTGGCAGAATAATGGAAACTTGTAAGAAGAGCCAAGATTTCTCTAGGTGACCCAAAGATTGATGCAAAAGGAAAGCGTGTTAACAAACCGTCCATAATTGAAAGACCAGTGCAAAAACTAATTTTATTAATGGTGGGATATTAAGGTTGTTGTTTTTTTTCCCTCTCATTTGAACATTTCTCATTGAGATATTGAAAGATCGATGAGTATCGTTTTTAATTTGTCTAAATTCATGGTTTAGAATTTTTAATGTTGGTTTAAAGTCAAATTGTATAAATATACAAAACAAAAAACAAAACAAAACATAAAAAAAACATAAAAAAGATAAAAACAAAAACAAAAAAAACATGTAAAAAAATAGGGGGATAAAGAGAAATTATTAGTGCTTGTATACTTGGTGTAAGATTTGCACTTATAATTTGGTGGGAGTGTTAATGACTTTATGTCGTTTGCTTTGAAAATATGAAAATAATATAGTCCTTAAATGATTTATTTTTGTATGGAATTTAATTGTTTTGATTTTGAGTTATTTGTGTTGAGGTCTTTTATTTTGAAGTTCATTCACGTGAGCGGATATAATGCGCATATGGTCCAAACATTTCAGTATGAATGAGATCCAGACGTACATGGTTATGGTATCGAAAGCTTGCGGTTTGCAAGGAATTTAGAAGGATTTAGCTCCTGGTTTGAATGGAGAACAAGGTATGATTATAGACTTCCTGTTATCTCTATGTCCTTGTTTTGATTTATATTATTTGTATTAAGATTACTTATTGGTTATTGTTTTGTATAATGTATAAGTCATGAATCTTACTTATTTGGTTTTGATGGATGTTTATTTATTTTCGGTATATTGTTTTCTTTTTGTACAAGCTTTTACGTTGATTCTCAACGAACATGGTGTCCGACGGTGCCTTTATCTGTGATGACGGACATTCGAATAAAGTGTGGGAATCATCAGTCAAAGAGTCCAATCTTTCTTGAACCAGGCATTTTTACATTGGTAAAACAAACATTTCCTCAAAGTAGTGAGAACGTACTCGGTTACTAACGTAACCTTGGTTCTCTCTAGAAGAGGGAACTAGTACTGCGGAATATCTTACGCTAGGGGAAAACCTCTTTTCCACGAGATATTGAATCCAAAAATGATCCTTAATTTTGAATTAATGTAAAACGCGTTGCGGCAGCATGCAGACATAGGCAAGGCGGCTCGCGTGCCTATTGGCTGTCCTGCGGCAACTGCAGCAGCCTATCAAGAGAGGCCCTTGGCGAGAGGCTTTCCACCCACTACGCCACCTCCCGCAAAGCGTGCCTGGGCCTATAAATAGAGCTCGATGGGCTGATATAATCTGGTTTTTCCTCGCCGAAGCGAACCAGAGCGTGTTGCAGGCACGGCAAAGATACGCAGTACTCGTTCCCTCTTCTAGTGAGAACCGAGGTTACATTAGTAACCGAGTACGTTTAATTTTGCCCATGGAGTAATTTTATCGAGTAATTTTATCGATCAGCAAGCGGTGCTCAAGCGGTTGTAGTTTAGCCTGTAAGGCGGGAACCTCTAGGTTATAAAACCTTATAAATGTAGACGGGGAGGCCCGGCCTGCCGCCATACAGATATCCTGCAAGGTAATTCCGCTAGACCAAGCCCACGACGAGGCCATGCCTCTTGTGGAGTGCGCTCTAACACCTAAAGGACACTTCAAGCCTTTAGACGTGTATGCCAGCGCTATGGCATCAACTATCCATCTGGATAGGCTCTGTTTCGATGCGGCTAGTCCCTTAGCACGTCCGCTGAACGAAACGAAGAGCTGCTCAGTCTGTCTGAAAACAGACGAGCGAGACACATAAGCTCTTAATGCCCTGACTGGGCATAGGAAGCTTGCGTCCTTTTCCTCGTTGTAAACCGGCAGGGTAGACAGGGAAATAACCTGAGCCCTGAACAGTGTGTTGAGGGATTTAGGCACGTATCCGTGTCTTGGTTTGAGTTTGACTTTCAAGTCATTTGGCCCAAATTCCATACACGTTGCGCTTACTGAGAGCGCTTGTAAATCCCCTATGCGCTTCACTGAAGCAAGAGCCATAAGAAACACTGTCTTGAATGACAGATGTTTCATGTCCGACAAATGGATTGGCTCGAACGGGGCACCTTTCATGGCTTCCAAAACCGTGGAAAGGTCCCACATGGGGACTGAGGGGGGTCTGGGAGGATTCAGCCTCTTAGCTCCTTTAAGAAAGCGGATGACCAGATCGTTCTTCCCCAGTGACTGGCCAGTTGCGGGTTTTGTAAACGCTGCTATGGCCGCCACATAAACTTTGAGCATGGATGGGGTTCTGCCCTTATCCAGTAGCTCTTGAAGGAAGGAGAGAACTTCCGTAACCCCGCAGTCTAGGGCTGAAAAGCCTTGGGCTTTGCACCAGCCAGAAAACACTGACCATTTTGAGGAATAGAGTCGTCTAGTAGACGGCGCTCTAGCCTGCGTGATCGTGTTTAACACTCCCTCCGGGAGGTTTGCGGGTACCCGTTGATGGCCCATGCGTGCAGGGACCAAAGCTCCAGGTGAGGATGCCAAATCGAGCCCTTGGCCTGAGAGAGGAGGTCTTTCCTCGTCGGTATTGGCCATGGGGCAGTGCTTGTCAGCTACATCAGAACTGGGAACCAAACCTGGTTTTTCCAGAGCGGAGCCACAAGTAGCACTGAGCATCCGGTTTCCCTGATTCGTTCCAATACCTAAGGCAGGAGCGAGACAGGGGGAAAAGCATAGGGCGGGCAGCGGGGCCAGATGTGGGCCAGCGCATCCCTGCTCTTGGAGAAAAACTTCGGACAGTGAGCGTTTTCTTGGGACGCAAACAGGTCTACCTGTGCTCTGCCGAATGTCTCCCACAGCAGTAGGACCGTCTGTGGGTGCAGAGACCATTCTCCTGCTGGAACATTGTTTCTGGACAGTCTGTCTGGTCCCAAATTCAGGCGACCAGGCACATGTCCTGCTCTCAATTATCGCAGATTGTGCTGAGACCAGACCAGGAGGTGTTCCGTCAGCCTGCAAAGGTTTCGGGACCTGACGCCACCCTGGCGATTTATGTAGGCCACCACTGACATGTTGTCTGAGCGGACCAAGACGTGGTGACCTTTTATTCGGGGACAAAAGCGCCTCAGCGCGTTGTCGACTGCCATCATTTCTAGACAGTTTATGTGTAGGAGCTTCTCCCGTTCTGACCACTGGCCAAAGAACAGTCTGCCCTTGAGCAGCGCTCCCCATCCCGAGGTGGAGGCATCCGTGGACACCACTTTCACACTCGAGGAAGTCCCCAGGTTTACACCTGACTGGGTACCAGTCGATTGCTCTCCAAGGTTTCAGAGCTGTGAGTTTTTCTGATCGACCTTGAGGCGAAACAGACCGGAGGCCCATGCCAGAGGTGGTACTCGCGCTTTTAGCCATAACTGCAGCGGGCGCATGCGAAGCAGACCCAACTGGAGTACTGATGATGCTGAGGGCTTGAGACCCAGCATTTTCTGAAACCTTTTGAGCGGGACTATAGTGCCGCAGCGTGAGGATTTCGTGATGCGCTGAATGTTCAGTCTGCGCTCTGGCGACAGTCACGCTGTCATAGAGAATATCTTTTCTGGGCACAGAACTGAACTCGCTCAGTTCTGTGCCCAGAAAAGATATTCTCATCCTGAGAGACAGCGAACTTTCCGCCCAATTGACTTTGAGACCTAGATTCTCGAGATGTTCGAGTAATATGGTCCTGTGTTCTATGAGTTCTGAGTGTGATCGAGCTAGAAACAGCCAATCGTCCAAATAGTTCAAAACTCGCATGCCCCGAAGTTTCAGGGGTACGAAAGCAGCGTCCATGCACATTGTAAATGTACGGGGTGCTACGGACAGGCCGAACGGTAGGACTGAGTATTGATATGCCTGGCCCTCGAAGGCGAATCTCAAGAATCGCCTGTGACGTGACGCTATTTGTATTTGGAAACACACGTCCTTCAGATCTATTGACATAAACCAGTCCCCTTGGCAAATCTGCGCAAGGATTTTCCTGGTTGTGAGCATTCTGAACTGGCGTTTCACAAGCACTTTGTTCAGCTGTCTTAGATCTAGAATGGGTCTGAGACCCCCGTCTTTTTTCGGCACCAGAAAATATCTGCTGTATAGGCCCCCTTCGCTCTGAGCTTGAGATAAAGGCTCTATTGCCCCTTTGCTCAATAGTTTCTGCAGCGAATAGCCTCTTTTTATAATGTTCAGCACCCATTCTGATACCCCGGGAAGCTTTTCCCACGCATTTGCATGAATAGCTAGGGGTAGAATGAGATCTGGGCTCTGGCCGCAACGTAGTGGCGACAGGAGAGCTTTGGTGTGCTGTAACATAAACTTGCAGCGTTTGAGGCGGGGGGGGGGGGCACGCCGATCGTGGCGGGCAGCCTGGCCGCACTCGATTCCCTTATAGCAGTTTGCTGAGAGAGAGCGAGCAGGGCAAGCCCTGTGGGACTTAACATGTCTGTGAGTGAATGTGGGCGCGGGACAGCGGGCACATTTACTGCACTGAAAACACTGTCGGCCTGAGCTGACTGTATGTGTGTTGGTTTCGTTTTTACAGAAACCGTGGGACATGCAGTGTGTAGTGTTTGTGGGCACTGGGTTGTGCGCACATTCACTACATTTAATGCACAATCGACATGAGTCAATTATATTTGTGCGAGCCCTGTACTGTGGCGGATTGTGTTTGTGTGTAGAAATGAACACTGGGCTGTGAGTATTTTGTATTACACTCATAACACCATCGGCTGTGGCCGGAATACCAGAAATTACACTGCTTATGTGATTCATCTGGGACACCTGGGAAACGGCATTTGTGTGCAGGCAAGCGGGCCATGGTACCGACTTGTTTACTGCAAAATACACTGGAACAGTCGCATTTTCTGGAGCGAAAAGTTTCGGTGGAAGTCTGGCCGCGGCGAGACTTGAAAACCGTTGTTTTCCTAGGAGGCCTCTGGCTTTATCTCAATCTTTTGCCGGGGCCCACGTGGAGGGGGGGGCGGCGGCCGGCAGAGCGAGAGTGTGGTCTCTGGTCCCGGCCTTGACGGCGCTGTGAAGCGGCGGCGGGCGGAGGCTGTGGCTGGGAGCTTCGAGCAGACGGCTATTTTGGGGGATCTGCTGCGAAGCTGGAGCGCTTTGGTAAGAAGTGCTTCATAGTCTGTGACGTCTTCTGAACCTCAGGCAATCTATCTACGAAAACTTTGACGGATGATCCAAAGAGGCAAGTTGGGGTGATGGGCTCGTCGAGGAACGCGGAGCGCTCCGCGTACGGCATCTCAGATAACTTCAGCTATAGGTGTCTTTCAGCAACGCTGAGAGAAGCCATGTTCTGCCCAATGGCCTGTGCAGCGGATTTCGCGCCGCGAAGAGCCAGGTCCGTTGGCTCCTCAAATCCGGCACACTGATAGCTTCCGGTCCTTCCTCATCCAGTTTTCGGAGAAGGTCGGCTTGGAAGATCTGCAGTACGGCCATCGAGTGTAATGGCGGAAGTGGCGGCGGATGGCGGCCGTTGTCCGTCGGTGGGCGACTCGAGTGAAGCTGGTGAAGCTCGCGGGCGAACCGGCGAGCTTTCGCGGGCTGGAGAAAGGCTCGGGGACCCGCTGAGTACGGCGCTTTTTATGGACCGGCACTATAGTGGGCGGAAGTGCAGACTCAGAGAAAAATGCCAGGCGAGTCACCATGGCAATAGCTCGCAATGATGGCAGCCGCCGTCAGCGAGCGCGAGAGCTGCATGATCCTTACCCAGGCAGGAAACGCAGATGAAATGGCGGTCCCCGTCACTGAGTGCGGCTCGGCACGAACCAAAGAGCACACCCAGGTTCCTAACCGACGACGAAGACTTAACAGAGCAGCCATCAAGTGTTAGACAGTATTCTAGGTTATTACGTGTGGAAGTTTTTTGTCCAATAATTAGAATCTCTGTTTTTTCAGAATTTAGTAGTAGGAAATGACTAGTCATCCAATTTTTTATATCGGCTATGCATTCCGTTAATTTTGTGAATTGGTAAGTTTCGTCGGGGCGTGAAGAAATATAGAGCTGAGTGTCATCGGCATAACAGTGAAAACTAATTCCATGTTCCCTAATGATATCTCCTAATGGTAGCATGTACAGAGTGAACAGCAACGGTCCTAGTACTGAGCCTTGTGGCACGCCATACTGAACTTGTGATCGATAAGACATATCTTCATTTACTGTTACAAACTGATAACGGTCAGATAAGTATGATTTAAACCATGCTAGTGCAACTCCACTAATGGCAACATCATTTTCGAGTCTATTTAAAAGAATGTTGTGGTCAATAGTATCAAATGCAGCACTAAGATCAAGTAACACTAATAGAGAGATACAACCACGATCGGATGATAAGAGCAAATCATTTGTGACTCTGATGAGAGCGGTCTCGGTACTATGGTACGGTCTGAATCCTGACTGAAAATCCTCGCAGATATCATTTCTTTCTAGAAAGGAGCACAGTTGTGAGGATACTGCTTTTTCTAATATTTTTGATAGAAAAGGCAGATTTGAGATCGGCCTGTAATTGACTAATTTTGTATGATCAAGTTGCGGTTTTTTAACAAGCGGTTTTATCATAGCCAGCTTAAAGGTTTTTGGTACGTATCCTAGAGACAAAGACGAATTAATGATAGTAAGAAGAGGATCTATGACCTCTGGAAGCATCTCTTTCAGTAGCTTAGTCGGTATAGGGTCTAACATACATGTTGTCGATTTAGATGATTTAACGAGTTTAGAAAATTCGTCCTCTCCTATGGCAACAAATGAATCAAATTTTTCCTCAGGGACACTACAATGCACTCCCTGATGCGATACTGTGGTAGACGGTTGCATAGTTATAATTTTGTCCCTGATATTATCAATCTTATTAGTAAAGAAGTTCATAAAGTCATCACTGCTGTGTTGCTTGGACACTTCTGGGGTTGAAGCTTTCTTTTTCGTTAGTTTAACTACTGTTTCAAATAAATACCTAGGATTATGTTTATTTTCTTCTAATAGGGTTGAAAAATAAGCAGATCTAGCAGCTTTTAAAGCCTCTCTGTAAGCAATCGAGCTCTCTTTCCATGAAATCCGAAATACCTCTAGTTTAGTTTTCTTCCAGTTGCGCTCCATTTTTCTGGCTGCTCTCTTAAGGGCCTGGGTGTGCTCGTTGTACCACAGTGTTGGACTATTTTCTTTAATCTTCTTTAAGCGCAATGGAGCAACTGCGTCTAAAGTGCTGGAAAAGAGAGAGTTAAAAGTTTCTGTTGCAATATCGAGTTCTTCTAAGCTATCTGGGATGCTGAGATGATGAAACTGATTAGGAAGATTATTGATAAAGCAATCTTTAGTGGCAGAAGTGATAGGTCTAACGTATTTATAACACGGAGTCGGCTTTGCAGCCTTGGCTAAATGTAATTTACATGAGACTAGATGATGATCTGAGATGTCATCGCTCTGCTGCAGAATTTCAACGGCATCAATATCTATTCCATGTGATAATATTAGATCTAGAGTATGATTATGACAATGAGTAGGTCCCGACACGTGTTGTCTAACTCCAATTGAGTTTACAATATCTTTAAATGCCAATCCCAATGCATCTTTTTCATTATCTACATGTATATTAAAATCACCAACAATTAGTACTTTATCTGCAGCCAATACTAATTCTGATAGAAAGTCAGCAAATTCTTTGATAAAATCTTTATGGTGCCCTGGTGCCCTGTATACAGTAGCCAGCAGAATTCTCAAATGTGATTTATCGTTTACACTATATATTTTTACATTAAGAACCAACACTTCAAAAGAAGAATATTTAAAACTAGATTTCTTAATGGTTTTGAAAATATTACTATAAATTACAGCAACACCTCCCCCTTTGCCGTTCAGACGAGGTTCATGTTTATAACTGTAATCTTGTGGGGTTGACTCATTTAAAGTAATATAATCGTTTGGTTTTAGCCAGGTTTCAAACACAGCACATCTAGATTATAATCTGAAATCATATCATTAACTATGAGTGATTTTGGAGTAAGGGATCGAATGTTCAGCAACCCAAGCTTTATCATTTGCTCATCTGTATTATATCTGTTTTTTATTTGTTGAACATCAATTAAATTTTTAACCTGACGTTTTTTGGATTTCCAATTTCGGGGAACAGACACAGTCTCTATATGATGATATCTAGGTGAAAGAGGCTCTATGTGATGGGATTTATCTGACCTTGGTGACGTGAGGCCGCTAGCAGACGGTCGGTTTAGCCAGTCTGTCTGCTTCCTGACCTGAGCCCCAGATTGTCATGTTTTAGCTCTAAGACTATGAGCCAAATTACTAGAGAGAAGAGCAGCACCAGCCCAGGAGGGATGAATACCATCTCTTTTCAACAGGTCAGGCTTGCCCCAAAAACTTTTCCAATTGTCTATGAATTCTACATTATTTTGCGGACACCACTCAGACAGCCAGCGATTCAGTGAGGCCAATCTACTAACTATCTCATCACTCCTGCGAACAGGAAGAGGGCCAGAGCAAATTACAGTGCCTGACATCATACTTGCGAGTTCACACATCTCTTTAATATTCATTTTGGTGATCTCCGACTGGCGGAGTCGAACATCATTAGTGCCGACATGAATAATGATCTTAGAGAATTTACGATTAGCATTAGCCAGCACTTTTAAATTTGCTTTGATGTCAGACGCTCTGGCTCCCGGCAAACATGTGACTATGGTGGCTGGTGTCTCTATTTTCACGTTCCGTGTGATCGAATCACCAATTACCAGGGCACAATCAACAGTATTCTCAGTGGGTGTTTCACTGAGTGGGGCAAATCGATTTGTTATGGGAATCGGAACGGAAGAGTGGTTCTTTGATCCGCGACTAGAACGATCTCTGACAGTCACCCATCTGCCCTGCTGCACGGGCTCTTCTTCAGCCGGAACCGTATCATGTAAAGAGTTCACTATGCTAGGCGCATCCAAAACACTATCTAAAGATCTAGCATTCTTACCATCCTCAATTAAAGTTTGGATGCGTGTCTCTAGTTCTGAAATCTTCTCCGTCAGCCTGACTGTCTCCTTGTATTTATCACATATAAATCCTATATTGCCATCGGAGAAGGCTATACTAAACATATGACATATGTTTTTGTTGACTGATCCTTACTTACCTGGACTTATGAACTCAAAGGCGCGGGCGCGCAAGAGAAAATAAATAAATAAATCGCACGGGGTGCGCGTTAACAGGCTAACGTAAGGGAGTTAGCGTGCTGTGTTAACAATAACGGAAGCTAGAGATGTAAGGTTAATCTCAGATGTTGGGTAAGCTGTATTTAGTAGTATAAACAACTAGAAATGATAGTAAATGATAAATGATGGCTCAAAACAGAAAGAAATACGAGGCTCAGGCGGAGCTTACAACCTCGAAGCAAACAAACACACAGCAGGCAGCGAGGCAGACAGGAGCAATCGATCAGCGATGCAGCCAGGGCGGATCCGGCAGTGCTGGGAGCCAGGGAACAAAACCAAAACGTGACAGAGACAAGACCAAATCGTGACAGTATGAGATTTTTATAAACAACTATGCCTAGGGTCTTGAAGTTCTATCACACCACATTTAGCCACTTACATACATGCCTACTTGGCAAATGTAACTTTTTAGGTATTTTCAGCACCAATGGTCACTATATGCTTTAAGAACATAGAGTTGGAGCGGCCAGAAAAAAAAATAATATTAAAAAGTAAAGGGTCAAGAGCCCAACTAAAGAAAACACTGATCACCATAATGGTGACATGAAATGAAACATTCCATAAAACATCACCATCTAAACTTCTGTAAATCTAAATAAGACTGTGTGTAGATGTATGACTAGATCAGGAGCCTTTTGCTTGCTAAGGCTTCAGCAGATGCCGTTAGGGAACAGACTTTGACCCCAATAGGCAATATCTTTTCCCTTCAAGGTTGAGTCACAGAACATCACTGGAACAGAAGAAAATCATCCACAAAGAGCAAACTTGAACTAGTGTGATAGAAGTTCAATACCCTGGGCATAGTTGTTTATAAAAATCTCATACAGCAATCATGAGAACAGAAAAATAAATAAAAAATAGGAAGAAGGCATCAAAGTCTAGAACTCTTGATTAGTTTGATTGCATGATAACCCAATGGATAAATTCCAAAGCGTGTGTATATATATTGTTTAAAAGGCAGGCTACACGAATAAACAAGGTATGAAGAGTGGCGAAATGGATCGCTGGGCCCTACCACCTTGGAGAGAACTTGCTGGGACCCAAGAGGTACATATGCCTTGAAAGGGTCAGGAGGCTTTTGCTTGCTTCACCAGATGCCATTGGGAAACAGGCTTTGACCCCAATAGGCGATATCTTTTCCCTTCAAGGTTGAGTCACAGAACATCACTGGAACAGAAAAAATGTATCCACACAGAGCAAACTTGAAGTAATATAAACTTCTACTCATGATTAATTTTCACACTTTTATCATATTGTGACCATTGGTGCTGTAAATACCTAAAAAGTTACATTTGCCAAGTAGGCATACTTCAAGAACCTAGGTATAGTTCTCTATAAAATGGATCGCTGGGCCCTACCACCTTGGAGAGAACTTTCTGGGAGCCGAGGGGTATGCCTTGAGCATGTCAGGAGGCTTTAGCTTGCTATGGCTTCAGCAGATGCCATTGGGGAACAGGCTTTGACACCAATAGGCGATATCCTTTCCCTTCAAGGTTGAGTCACAGAACATCAGTGGAACAAAAAAATTCATCCACGCAGAGCAAACTTGAACTAATAGAAACTTCTACTTATGATTCATTTTCACACTTTCATCATATAGTGACACTTTCATCAAGGTACGCAAAGTGGCGAAATGGATTGCTGGACCCTACCATCTTGGAGAGAACTTGCTGGGACCCGAGGGGTACATATGCCTTGAGCGTGTCAGGAGGCTTTTGCTTGCTAAGGCTTCAGCAGATGCCATTGGGGAAAAGGCATTGAAACCAAAAGGCGATATCCTTTTCCTTCAAGGTTGAGTCACAGAGCATCACAGGAACAGAACAATTCATCCACACAGAGCAAACTTGAACTAATATAAACGTCTAATTACGATTAATTTTCACACTTATATCATATGGTGACCAGTGGTGCTGTAAAAACGTAAAAAGAGACATTTGCCAAGTAGGCATACGAGTAAGTGGCTACATGTGGTGTGATAGAACTTCAAGACCCTGGGCATAGTTGTCTATAAAATGGATCTCTGGTCCCTACCACCTTGGAAAGAACTTGCAGGGAGCCGAAGGGTACATATTGCCTTGAGCGGGTCAGGAGGCTTTTGCTTGCTAAGGCTTCAGCAGATGCCATTGGGGAACAGGCTTTGACACCAATAGCCGATATCCTTTCCCTTCAAGGTTGAGTCACAGAACATCAGTGGAACAGAAAAATTCATCCACGCAGAGCAAACTTCAACTAATAGAAACTTCTACTTATGATTTATTTTCACACAGAGCAAACTTGAACTAATATAAACTTCTAAAAATAGCACTTACATCAAGGTACGCAAAGTGGCGAAATATATCGCTGGGCCCTACCACCTTGGAGCGAACTTGTTTTTGCTTGCTTTTGCTTCCTTCACCAGATGCCATTGGGGAACAGGCTTTGACCCTAAGAGGTGATACCGTTTCCCTTCAAGGTTGAGTCACAGAACATCACTGGAACAGAACAATTCATCAACATAGAGCAAACTTGAATTAAAATAAACTTCTACTTATGATTTATTTTCAGACAGAGCAAACTTGAACTAATACAAACTTCTACTTATAGAAACGTCTAATTACGATTAATTTTCACACTTTTATCATATAGTGACCAGTGGTGCTGTAAATACCTAAAAAGTTACATTTGCCAAGTACGCATACATGTAAGTGGCTACATGTGGTGTGATAGAACTTCAAGGCCCTGGGCATAGTTGTTTATAAAAATCTCATACAGGAATCATGAGAACAGAAAAATGAAAATAAATAAGAAGGCATCAAAGTCTAGAACTCTTGATTAGTTTGATTTCATGATAACCCAATGGATAAATTCCAAAGCGGGTGCATATTTATTGTCTAAATGCAGGCTACACGAATAAACAAGGTATGCAGAGTGGCGAAATGGATCGCTGGGCCCTACCACCTTGGAGAGAACATGTTTGGACCCGAGGGGTACATATGCCTTGAACGAATCAGAAGCCTTTTTGCTTGCTTCACCAGATGCCATTGGGGAACAGGCTTTGACCCCAATAAGCGATATCTTTTCCCTTCAAGGTTGAGTCACAGAACATCACTGGAACAGAAAGAAATCATCCACACAGAGCAAACTTCAACTAATATAAACTTCTAATTACAATTAATTTTCACACTTTTATCATATAGTGACCAGTGGTGCTGTAAATACCTAAAAAGTTACATTTGCCAAGTAGCCATACGAGTAAGTGGCTACATGTGGTGTGCTAGAATTTTAAGACCCTACACTGTTAACCCTTGCAGTAAAAAAAGTGACAGTATCATACCATTTTCCATTAAAACAGTAATATACCGTAGAAAACAATGCATTCTGGGTTATATTTGCATTTTCGCATTGATTTTACTTTTTACTCTTTGTAGTGTGGATTTTCCTGTGGGGTTGAAAGGGTTAACATAAAAAGACACACCCACAAAATGTATTTTAACAGCAATAAACTGTAAGTTATAAAACAGGTTTATACTGGCAACACTGTTGCCAGTAGTTTACTGTAAAATCTTGTTTTTTGGGTCACCATTGTGCTGAAGAGTAGAGCCTGTGCTTCAGTCCACGAGAAAATCTACAAACATTGATGATATGTTGTGTGTTGCTTTATTTAACAGACAGTGACTGTGTAGTTGCTGTTCCAGTGGAAATCTCTTTTATTTACAAAAGTTTTTTTGTCGTTTCAAATGAAATAAGTTCACAGTAATACTTTGCTCAGGTTATTAATGCATTATACATTTCAGTTAATACATTTAAATGACAGTTGGTCAAATCCTGAGCCGGTTGCTGTTCCTGTGCCGTGGTCGTCTCCGCCCTGGCCGCCCGAGGGGTCGTCTCCGCCCTGGCCGCCCAAGGGGTCTTCACCGCCCTGGCCGCCCGAGGGGTCTTCACCGCCCTGGCCGCCCGATGGACCGTCTGCTTCGCCCGGGTCGCCGGCTAAGTCGTTATTTCCCGTTTTTGTTCCCCTGCATGGACCTGGCCCACCATCCCTCCCCCTGATCCTCCGCCATTCCACCTCCCTCCTGAACTCTTGTGTTGTGTGTTAGTTGTCTTGGAGCGTCTGGTAGCCGCTCCGTAGAGGGGGGGTCATGTCACAGTGTCTGGTTTATGTTCCCTGGTGTCCACTAGAGGTCCTCCTTCCCCACGGTGTCATTCACTTTTGGAAATGCATTCCCCACAATCCTTGTCTGCGCTCATCACTGTTCATTGCACTCAGCTGTTCCCCATCATGATTGTCTTGTTCTGTGTATAAATACCCTGCCTGTTTAGTGTTTGTGACGGAGTCCTTGTTATTTTTCACACCACATCTGAGGTCTGTTTCTGCTTTGTGATCATTTGTTTATTGTTTTATGTTTTTGGATCGTGTATATGGATTTATGACCCCTGCCTGGACTGGATGTACAATTACGGATTTCCCCAATAAATTCTTACTTGCAATTGGATCTCTCTGTTTCCCGTGTGTGGATCGTGACAAAGGCAGCCGGTTTCTGCAAGTGAAATTAGTTAACTCGAGTTTTAGTGCATTTTTACAGTAACATACTGTAGATTACAGTAAAGAACTGTACAATTAACTGTTAATTGCTGGCAACAGTGTTGCCAGTATTTTACTGTAAAAAAAAAATGGTAAGGTCCAACAGTGCACCTCAAGTGAACACTTTTTTTTTTTTTGTGGACATCAATTTTTAGTTATTCCAGGTGTTAATAAGGCCTGAAGCAAGCAAACCCCTTGTAAATTAAAACCTCTGTCTGCAACTGCTGAATTTTTCTGTCAAAAGTTACAAAATATATTTTTTAAAAATTAAAAAGAAGGGGGGAAAAGATGGGGGGAAAACAGTACTGGCTACTCAAATATAGTAATACAATTTGTAAAATAGGAAGTAATAATAGGGCACTATGCAGTGGAATAGATCAGAACGACTCATTTAATTTATTCAGGTTTACACTGATGTCTAAATTGGGGGCCCTAAAACTGGATGGCAGGGGCAACTATCTGTCCATATATTAATAACAATAATTAACAATTAGTTAATAGTCATGTTCCTTAACAAGTAAAGTCATAACATAATGATACCTTTGCAAATCATTAGCTAATAGTTAATTAAAGCAGACAACTGGAAGTTGAAGTGCATAGCGTTGACTAATTGTGGTAATTAACACATTCATTTACACTATTAGTTAATAAAATATGTTATTAAGGAATTAATACATGATGATACGTTTAATTAATAGCAATTCATGTATTACTTAATTAATCATAGACTCTTTATTAGTTTCTGATGCAGTAATCATTAATTAATGGTTTAGTTCTTCATGAGTCATAGGCTACATTAACTCATGATTATCTGTGCATTAGTTAAGTATGAATTAATGCATATTAGTGCACCCGTATTGTGTTACCACAATAATATTTTAATAATAAAATATTGATTCCTTCTAGAAGCTTGTAATAAATAACAAGTGCCAAAAATACCAGACATGGTATTCTTAATAGAAAAGGAACATATAAGTAAAAGTCACACATAACATCAGCAGAGATTATTTTTACACTTTCACAATGTTTAAGACTAATGCTACATTACACATCTTGATGAAGTATAATAGCCTACAGGTTTATGATGACTGTCACAAAGCAAAAACTATAGAACATAGGCTATGTCCTATTGAATTTAGGAAAGAAATACAAACCTCGGGATATCAGGCATTTACAATATTTAGCATCTTAAATAATAATCCAGACACCAGACACAAAGAACTATATATATATATAATATTAGAAACAGAAATTATGCCATTCAGACTCGATTCTCTCCACACTCCAGTACAGTAGGTACAGTAGGTGGCAGTATCCAGCTCGTCTGCAACGGCCAGTAAAACCCAGCGAAGCAGCAGCACCAGTCCAGTAGAGGCTTTTATTTTGATTTTTGAGGGACTTTTCTTGTGAATCGTGAGCGCACACGTGTTGCTGTGAGTCCACGCGGAAACGTGCGCCAGAGATCACCATGGAGGAACACGACCAGGAGGGCAACAACAGCATGGGCACGAATAACGATCAGGAGTGTGAGAATGAAGACTGCGATCCCATCGAGGATGACAATAATGAAGAAGAGTTCTCACTGGAGGATGTGTTGCGTTTGGGCGGGACAAAGGTGAGGTTTTAGCTTGTCTCCAACACACGTGCCATTCCTCTATGAAAGATTAAAACATGTTTACACTGAAGGGACAAACTGCGAATGTATTTTTTATATTCCTGAAATTCTAAGTGGAAGTTTCTTCAACTGAAGGCATGTGACGTTGCAGCCACTTTTTTATATTTAATATTTCAAAATTCCATATAGTTTTTTTTTTATCTGACAGATATGACAAAAGTAAACTTGTATAAATGGCAATCTTGTATGGCAATCTTGTATAAATGCCATTAGTTTGGCATTTATACAATTACTGGAACATAAACTGAACTCAGGTCTTTTATATGTGTGTCTTCACATGAACATGTTTTATATATTTCTTATGTAACGTCATTTGTTTTTGTCTTAGAACAGATAAAAGTTGCATACTAATGATAAAACTAACTTTCTTATGAACTATTCTTCTCAATAAATTGTTTTGTAAAGCGACCCAAAATGACTTGGACATGCAATTTGTCAGAATAAAATAACTGTTCCAGTAATTGTATAAATGCCAAACTAATAGGCAATCTGACATGGATGTCATTGATAATTCAGGACTGAATTAGTCTTGGGTATAATATGGCAAGTAAGCTAGGCTATTTTGTTCTGAATGATTCTCACCATTTTCTTTTGTAAACTCAATCTTTCTTTTTCTTTATAAGATGAAAGATAATAATTAAGACATAGAGCGTAACTATTTATTACAATTGATCTTTATGAAGGCCAGAAATAATTTGAACGAGATTGAACAACCTAGATATCATGAGAGTAGAAAGCAAAAAGTGCCTTTAATCAGCTGAACATGCTTTCAGTGATAACAAAATGAGAAAATAGTTAAAACCAAGCAAATTGACCAGTTGTTTGTTAATAACAACCTTAAAAGTAGAAATAAATGTAACAATAAAACTATAAAAATTAATTATAAAACAGTCTGCTATAAATATTCATAATTAAACCTAAAAGAATTGTTAATGTTACTTCTTAGAGCAGCAGCTAGAAGCATATAAATGTAAGTAGAACCCTCATTCATACTAAGATGTACATGTGCATTTTCTAGATGTACAGATGTACACGTATATTTGTCTGGCTAGACTGATTAAAGCAGGAGTTATGATATTTACTCGCTCGTTTCTTTTTCAACTGCATTGAAATTCTGTTTTTCAGTTACATATACAGTAGTCAACATTTGAAGTGGATCAAAACCTTTCATTAAAGTTACATGAATTTTGAACAATACACGTTCTTGTCGTTCTTGGTGGTCTTGGTGGTCCACGTTCTTGGTGGTCCTCAGTCGGAAAAGGGTGGCTTGCTCACTTCAGGTTGGTGGAGAGATCCTTCCTCAAGTGGAGGAGTTTAAGTATCTTGGGGTTTTGTTCACGAGTGAGGGAAGGATGGAACGGGAGATTGACAGACGGATCGTTGCAGCTTCTGCAGTAATGCGGTCGATGTACCGGTCTGTTGTGGTGAAGAAGAAGGAGCTGAGCCGTAAGGCAAAGCTCTCGATTTACCGGTCAATCTACGTTCCTACTCTCACCTATGGTCATGAGCTTTGGGTCATGACCGAAAGGACAAGATCCCGGATACAGGCGGCCGAAATGAGCTTTCTCCGCAGGGTGGCTGGGCGATCCCTTAGAGATAGGGTGAGAAGCTCGGTCACTCGGGAGGAGCTCAGAGTAGAGCCGCTGCTCCTCCACATCGAGAGGGGTCAGCTGAGGTGGCTCGGGCATCTGTTCCGGATGCCTCCTGGTCGCCTTCCCGGGGAGGTGTTCCGGGCAAGTCCCACTGGGAGGAGACCCCGGGGAAGACCTAGGACACGCTGGAGAGACTATGTCTCCCGGCTGGCCTGGGAACGCCTCGGTGTCCCCCCGGAAGAGCTGGAGGAAGTGTCCAGGGAGAGGGAAGTCTGGGCATCTCTGCTCAGACTGCTGCCCCCGCGACCCGGCCCCGGATAAGCGGAAGAAGATGGATGGATGGACACGTTCTTGTCTTAGGACAACTGTTTTGATCCACTTCAAATGTTGACTACTGTATTTTTTTTCTCTCGACCCCTAATTTCCCACAAGTAATCAAGAATATGGTGTGATGTTTGTCTGATAAATCATGTTGTTGTGTCATCACAGGCCGATTATGTCATGCTGGCCAACGTCAGCGACTCGAACGAGCTCCTCAATGGTGGAAAGAAAAACGCAATTGATGATCTGGAGAAGGGAGAGCTGGAAGAATTCATTACAAAGCTGGGAATTCGTGCTTATGCAGGGCAACAAATCATTCCAGATGGACAGGATGAAAAATCCTCAGAGCCAAGCAAAAAAGAGGGGAAAAAGGCAAAAAGCTCCAAATTGAAAGAGGATTCGAAGCCCGTTGTGAAAAATGCCATTAAACCCTCGACAGAGGAGCTCAAACAACCCCCTGTAAAATCTACACAACTTGAAAAAAAGCAAAAAAAGCAAAAACAAAAGAGCGCAAACGTGTTTGAGTTTTACCCACGGCAGACTCTTCTTCTCAAACCCGGGGGTAAGTGGTTTGACATGGAGTACGCCTCCGAGAGCACGTCTGCACCTCAGAATGAGTCTCTGGTTGCTCAGTACAAGGCTTTGGCTCAGAAACTCTACGAGAATGAAACTGTCCTCTACAAAACCAAGAAGAACTTCCAGAAAGGTGCCAACTCCACCTGGATGAAGAGCGTGGTGTCCACGGGGACTCTGACCGACAGGATGGCGGCGATGACCGTGTTAATTCAGGATGCTCCGGTTCACGGTCTCCAGCACATCGAGAGCCTTGTGTCCCAGGTGAAAAAGAAAGGGAGTCGCAGACAAGGCCTTATGGCTTTGGATACTCTCAAAGAGCTGCTTCTCAGCGACCTTCTACCGAATAACCGCAAACTTTGGACTTTCTCCCAGCATCCTTTTGATCAGTTGGAGGAAAAAGCCAGTGGGAACAGGGACGCCCGGGACCGCAGGCTCATCCTCTGGTACTTTGAGCACCAGCTAAAGTTTCAGGTAGCAGAGTTTGTCGTCGCACTGGACGCAATGGCTCACGATACGGTCCAGACCGCCAAAATGCGATCGCTTGCCACTGCCTACGAGCTGCTGTGCAACCAGCCGGAGCAGGAGAAAGCGCTTCTGGTGCAGGTCGTCAACAAACTGGGTGATCCTGAATACAAAATCGCCTGCAAAGCCTCGCACCTGCTGGAAACCGTGATTCACAAACACCCCAACATGAAGACGGTGGTGTGCTGTGAGGTCGAGCGCCTCATGTTCAGGTCCAACATCAGCTCGAAGGCTCAGTACTACGCCGCGTGCTTCCTGAACCAGGTCATCCTGAGTCACGAGGAAGCGGACCTCGCTGCCAGACTCATCACCATCTACTTCACGTTCTTCAATGCGTGTGTCAAGAAGAAGGATATAGAGTCTAAAATGCTCAGCGCTCTGCTAACCGGAGTGAACCGAGCGTATCCGTACGCGAAGAGTGGGGATGAGAATGTGTGCAAGCAGCTGGACACGCTTTTTAAAGTGGTCCACATCGTCAGATTTAACACGGCTGTGCAAGCCCTCATGCTGCTCTTTCAGGTCATGAACTCCCAGCAGTCCATTTCAGATCGCTATTATGTAGCACTCTACAGGTGAGCCAATGCTCTTTGTTTTTCTGATGAATGACTAAAATGTTGAACGAGTCAGTAGGTGCACTGAATTTAAACCTTGGCTGAATCCGAAATTGCCCCCTATACCCTTAAATAGGGCATTATTTGAGGGGATGGCCATTTGTAGTGGTGTCCCAATCAACAGTGGACGTTATTGAGTGCACTAGGCTATTGATCACTGCTCACACAGCTTCATGCAATGAGTGCTCTTTAGAGAGCGAGCGTGTGCACATACGCAGCCACCTGTCGATCAGTCAGTTGTGTGTGTATATAACATGTACTGCATTTCAAACAGCATAAAAGATCCCTTTGTAAGATTTGTAAGGGAAACACTCTTACAGGGGAATGTAAAGTCTCCAAATGGAGTTGGTACTGCAGAAAGACAACACTGATATATAATGATTCTTATTGTAGTATTGAAGTGGCAGGACTTAATTCTGAACTTCTGACATATCTACATTGTGTTGCAAAGTAATGCAGAACAAAACATTTAAATATACAAATTTGGCTAACAATATTTCAAAATAAATACAAGATGAAACTGCTTTGCAGAAGCGATGGAAGAGGAATATTTGTCCGATTAACAAACATCATCTAATTTATATGTAATTTAATCTTTTAATCCCTAACCCCATGCGGCTTTTCCATCTTTGACAAATGGGGTTAAAAGGATGGTGAATTGTAACTGGTAAGCTCCAAAAACGTTCCATAAAATTAGTCTATATAAACAGTTTGTTAGTCCAAGTCTGAATTAATCTGAGCTTTTTTGGAAGAAAAATTGCTTCTTTACATAAGTGACATATCATATTTAAAAAAAGAGAAGGAACTGCACATATTGTCAATGCAGACTATCTAACTAAAAGTGAACAAGATTTGAGAAACACTTTTCCAATCATTTAGTCTGCATAAACTGTTAGCATTTTTGAGTGAAAAACCAACACCGTAGCATTGATCATTACAGTATGCAAAATATGTATTTTACTAGTATTGGCTCGGCACCAATCTTTTTATTGCCTTTCTTTAAACACACTTTTATTGTATAAGCAAAATCCAATATCCGCTGAACCTCCAATTTGGTGATATATTCATTTATGTATTAGTGCACAGTGCTTCTATACAAATTAATATATTGAATAAACATGTCTTGAGTATTTTAAACTTGCAGTTACCCTCTTTTGCTGTTGAATGTGAGCTGCAGCCTGTTTAAGTGAAAGAATATGAGATTCATTATTTGTTGATGTTGTAGGAGTTTGCTATGGACACATGGTATTATTTTTGGCCAGGTATTCAAAAGTTATAAAGCCTTAAATTTGATTTTAGAAACACTGCAGAAACCCTGTTATACTGTGTATATATACCACTTGTCATTGGTAAATTGGCACATAGAGCATTATGGTTCATGTCTCCATTTGTTTGCTCTCCACAGGAAGTTGCTGGACCCAGGATTATTGTCATGCTCAAAAAAGAGTATGTTTCTCAACCTCTTGTATAAGTCTGTAAAAGCTGATATAGTGATCAGACGGGTGAAGGCTTTTGTGAAAAGGTTACTTCAAGTCAGCTGTGGGGAGACCCCTGCCTTTATATGTGGTGCGCTATTCCTTGTGTCAGAGGTGATGAAGGACAAGCCAGGCCTCAAGTTACTGCTACTGGACGAGGGGGTAAGTCTACACACACACCCTCACCATCTACAGTGTAGTGTTTGCTCAGAGAGTTTCTTATTATATGAGGAGATCCCACCTCTGGTGTATTACCCGCTGTACCACTGGAGAAAGTATGACGGTCAGCTTAAATACATGTGTGCCTTGAAGAACAATAACATTATAGCCTTGGTGTCGGTGAATCGCTCTTGGAATTGTTCTATTTCATCACTGCTTGAGGTATAGCATAAACATGAACCCATCACAGAGTTGTCTGTAATAAAAAGGTCTTTCTGCAGGATGACGAGGAAGAGGTGTATCAGGATCTCGAAGAGGATAGCGATGATGAGGAGGGACCCGTGGATCCCGACAGGGACGTACAAAAACAAAGCGCAAAACAATGCCAGATGAAGCCCACTGCATCATGGGTACATCATCAAAATTTGGAAGGTGAGCCTCATCCATAGGCCTGTAACTCTTGACGGACACACTGAAGCTCGAGTCGCCATTGGCTAAGAACATTTGTTTTATTTTACTCGCCGGACTTTTTACATGTAATACAAGTACAATGCAAATGAAAATTCTATGTAAATGTAATATG
The DNA here is from genome assembly GCF_029890125.1 of Rhinichthys klamathensis goyatoka. Classification (NCBI taxonomy): domain Eukaryota; kingdom Metazoa; phylum Chordata; class Actinopteri; order Cypriniformes; family Leuciscidae; genus Rhinichthys; species Rhinichthys klamathensis. The sequence goes on from NW_026606555.1 coordinate 5,358,908, forward strand.
AAATAACATTATTAAAGACAAGTAAACAGTGTGTAATAAATTAAGAACAAATAATTAAACCACAAGCAATAGCACAAATAAACGCAATAGAACAAAGATACAAATTAAATAAACAGTGCTTTTCAGATATTTCGATACAGATTAGGTACAGAAAGTGACAGTTCTGCCATCAGACGGTCCTTATTGTCGAGCCCTGCATTTAGATCTTTTATTTTTTAACTTAATCACAGGCGAGTGAAATGTTACAATTTACTAGCCATTGGCTAATCAAAGACTTTTAGTCACCTAGCGTGAAACTTGTTTCGCATTGTAGAGGGTTGGCCTGTCACAATAAATACTTTATCGACTTGTACAGTATATGGATATGACATTTGACTAATATTGACCATTGTGTTTGCATGCGTGTTCGTTTACATAAGGTTGAATGTCACCAACGTTTTAGCGACCGGGAATCTCCTCTAGATATCTTCTCACACGCACACACACACACACACATCTGGTTGGCTATCTTTGTGGGGACTCTCCATAGACATAATGGTTTTTATACTGTACAAACTCTATATTATATCCATTTACACTAAACCTATCCATCACAGAAAACTTTCTGCATTTTTACATTTTCTACAAAAAGAAAAAACTCTTTCTGTATGATTTATAATCTTGTTTCCTCATGGGGACCTCAATTTGCGTTTCCCTGTCGGAATGTTTGTCTTCGTTTTGGTCTGTGTGACTCCGCCCACTGCCAATTTACCCAATAGTATTTCGACACCCTGTGTTGCCAGTTGGCGTAAATCACAGCTTATTGCAGCCATGGAAGCCAGAAAATTACAACTGGGTAAGAGATCGCAGATTCTACCTGACCTAAAAAACCTTGGGATCGATCTAAAAAGCTCTATGTATTAAAACAACAATAAATCAACTCGTCAGCTTATTGCTTCCATTGTCAATTGCGCTCACTCCTGTTGCGTGTCCTCAATCTGGCAACCTGTGTGAGCATCGAGTCTGAAGAGGAGGATACGGGGGATAACCCATTTCAACCGCTAGCTGTCAATATTACATACTGCACCTTTAAGCCACGTTTCGAGTTTTTGACATTAGAATGTCACTATTGAGAATAAAACGAGTAAAATCAGCAAATGCGAGTATCATATTTACCCTCATGCAGTGTCTTCCATTAAAAATGAATTTTGTCAATTTGTCTCCACATGCCACTGTTCTCTTATGAGCCTTTTTCTTTATTTCAAACCCCTCATGTCCTCAGGTGGTGTAAAAAAGGAGATATATGACCCCATGAACAGAAACCCTTTGTACTGCGGGGCCGATCACACGGCCCTCTGGGAACTGCAGAAGGTACCAAGACTAACACTGTTTTTCTATTCTTCTCATTATTACTGTGATTTGTGCTCTGACGTCATGCTCTCTTTTTCAGCTCTCCCTTCATTTCCATCCCTCCGTGGCTCTTTTTGCGAAGACTCTATTGCAGGTAACAACTTTCAACTTGTAACAACTTGTTTAAAGTCAACCTTCAAAATGCTCTCTATTCACTCTCTTGGTACACACTCCTGGTGTTATTGTGAATAATTTACCAGTGCATGAAAAAAAAAGTTTGTCTTTTGTAATCTTTCATCCAAGTGTAGACTGTCACTTACTCCACCTTGAAACAACGCATCCAGTGTAGACAGCAGTGTAGACAGCATCACTGATTATAATGGGTTCTGTCGTCGCATCGCTCATGTCTAATGTAGACACGCCGATAGATGCCAACAAACAGTGTACGGAGACACGAGAGCCTGTTCCAGATCCTTTCTCTGCTGTTCACTGTTGCTTGGCAAAATAGTGTGTGAGTGCCACCTAGTCAGTTTTATGACAGCAGTGGCTCCGGGCACATGACCAAAAGTATGAATCTTATTGTTTGGCCAGTTTTTTTTTTTGCAGTGCGACAGAAAAGATCTACATACAGAACTCGGTTTTCCATTCCACTGTGCTACATTTCTATTGTTTTTTCAATGTAAACGCTAGAAAACATGCTAGAGCGACGTTTTCTGCGCTCAAGACGAAATAAGTTCAACTTTTAAAAACATGTTTCTAGACCTTGCGCATAAGTCAAATCAAGTCACCTTTATTTATATAGCCTTTATACAATACAGATTGTTTCAAAGCAGCTTTACAGTGATAAACAGGGAAATAATGATTCAATAATGCAAACTGATTTCAATTCTGATAAGCAAGGCTTGAACTATGGAAGTTTTAAATAGATTTCCCTCTGGAATATTCCACTTTGGAAACTGCAGGCTTAAACACGGACACACACATCAAAGTATCTCCCGCTATGAGAAGACTTTCTTTGACGGGTAATGGCCTTAAAATTAAAGGTGAATGACGCAGACAGAGGTCACTCATACTTCATTAAATAAATAATAAACTGTTACTTTTGCTTAAATACATAATACATGTTTTGAGAGTATATTGATTATGTAGCTAAGGGTGTTGAGCAGAGTTACGCACAGTGATACAGACCGGTGAATCGGTCATAGCCATGCTTTATCATAAATAAAACACAGCTATTGACCAATCAGCGTCAAGGAATGGAACGATCCATTTTATAAATGCTTATATAATACAGTACAAGTTTTGCCATGATTTCTCATTCAAACCAGTTGTAGTTTCTGGTAGAGTTATTTTATAGCTATTAATTATCTATATTGACCACAACAAACAATGAAATATTGAGCTCAGAATTTGCATATCGGTGCATCCCTATAATGTTCACTGCATAATCCCTATATAATCTGTGCATCAACACTGCAATAATTTCAATTTGAGAGAAAAATCTGTTTTCAGTTTATGCATTTCATTATTGTAAAAGGGAAATAATGTTTTTCCTGGTGAGTTTGTGTTATGGATGCCACTACACACTGATTAAGTGCTGTACTTAACGTGTATTTAAGCTATTCTGACATATGTTCAGTGGTTTCTTAAAGGAATTTGATTTTTTTTTTTATATATATATATAATCCATGTGATATTCTCAGCACTACGAAATAGAAACGTTTTAATAATAGATCTTCAAGGTCATTTTTACATTTTATTAAGGTAATTCTAAGAGATGCAAAATTATGCAAAACTCCAACCTGTGTGGATATAAAATATATTCTTTCAGGGTATCAGAAGCAGCATTCTAGTTAATTACTGTAGGAATGTAGAAAAAATATAGTTGACAAGCAACTGTCTGTCTGTCTGTCTAACTGAAAACTTCTGACCTTCAATGTTTTTAAACAACAGGATTTTTCTTCAGAGCTTGTCTTGACATAGAGTGACCAAATAAATAAATGAAAATTGACAACCACTAATGACAACCCGTCCTAAACCCGTATCCCACCTCAATTACATTACAACATGAACACAATAAGTACATTGCACTTATTTTTTATTTAAGTACATAGAAGTTAAAGACACCACTACTCATGGTGGTCAGTAGTGGTGTCTTTAACTTCTATGTACTTAAATAAAAAATAAGTGCAATGTACTTATTGTGTTCATGTTGTAATGTAATTGAAGTGGGATACGGGTTGTAGGGAAAGGTCAACAGTGTGTAATTACAGAAATTAATTGGAGCTTTAATTTGCATGCAGGTAGTTATAATAATAATAATAATATAGGTTCAATTTTAAAACATGTATGTACACAAGAAGTGCATTGTATCAAATGATTGATTTAAATGTTAGTACATATAAGTTAAAGACATTTAATATAAAGTGGGACCTTCATTTGACCCCCAGGGAGAGTTCATTCTGTACACGGGGGATCCGCTGCAGGACTTCACACTTATCCGATTCTTAGATCGCTTTGTGTATAGGAATCCAAAGCAAATGAAGGGAAAACGTAAGCAAACTCAACAAAATTACAATTTAAGCTCTTGAACTGGTGACTTTATTCATTTTGCTAAATCTTTTCTTTGTATTCTAGAAAACACAGATGCTACGCTGATGCAGCCCAAGTACAGGAGGACGCTCAGCAATGTCAAGTCATTACCTGGTGAGTCCTGCAATTTAATCATCAAATTACTATTGTTTTGCATTTATAAATGTCGTTACTAATAATATCACATGTTTTTTTTTCTTGTAAATGCACTTTTGACAGTAAAGCACTGAGCTTGAGTTAAGATGCAGATAAAATTAACTTTTAAAAACCAAATTTTTATAGGGGAAAAAAATGAATATTCTACTCTTATTAAATGTACCATTGTTCTCTTATAGTGTCATACTGAACTGACAGGCAGCTTCAGTGATTATAAACAGAGCGCTCTTTACTTTGTGTAATTCTTCACAATTAAGGTTTTTGTTTTTCATGACACTTCGTGACTTCCTACTTCATACTTTCAGAACCAAAAGTGTCAAACTTTGACAAAAATTGATTTCTTGATGATTTGGTATTTTATAATAGGGATTTCATAACATCTGAATATAAATGTAAAGCCAAATGTGTGAAAATAAACTATTAGGGAGTGGAAATGGCACAAAAAAAGTCGATCCGTGCTCCTATGCCGCCATCTACTGGTTATAATGGTAATTTCATATTTGTTTTACTTTTAAATAAAAGCATTTGTTTGCCACGTGTTGGTGTTCCTACCTCTTAAAACTTTTGATTTTACAAATGGTGGCAATCTTTGATGGATAAACAAATACTATTTTTGGTTCTCACATTAAAAATAACATTTAAACTGGATAATATTTATAGCTTTGAAGTGCTGGAAGAAGTGTTAAGCACTTGAAAGTCTTTGAAAAGTGCTTGAATTTCACTCTTAAAAGGTTTACGAACCCTGAAATGAATAATGTATAAACATTTGACTATTTCTTCCACAATACCATAGTTACAGCCAGCGTTGCTACATTAAACCCATGGTGAATGTTGGTGATTTGTGGATTGAAACGCCTATTGTTAGTTCATGGCACAATGCTCCTCCTGGTCTTTAAGTCAGCGTTGTTTGATCTGATATGGTTAATAACAGAGAATTCTGTGCTGAATTTAAATGCTCCTCACTATATCTCACAGTGATGTTATTAATACTGTGGCCAATTCAAATGCTTTCTCACTGAATGTCCCAGCGTTGTGTAGTAACTGTCGCGTGACCGAGACCGGCCCACGATTACCTGTTCTGAGCTGACGCTTTCTTCTCTTTAACGAGAAGCGCGGTTTCGTTCTGCTTTTGTTTCGTTTGCCATTTGATGTTTCTCATATGCAACAGAAATGGCAACTCTTAGCAGTTGGGCAATGTGGTGGTGACACCAGTGTGACCTCTAACAAAATTTAGTTGCACTGGCTAGAAAAAAGATTGCAAATTGCGACCATTTGGCTGCAGTCTAGAGCCCTGCACTGAACAATTTCTAATGAAGGTTGAAGTAATGAAGCCAATTTTTTGATGAACGGAACTTTTAACGTTTCTATAATGCATTCAACTTTTGGACCTTATTTGTAGACAAATTAAATGATTACAATTTGCTCTGTAATTTTAGATCTAAAACTTGTGTACATTTATTTATATATATATATATGTATGAAGGTTACGTTTTATGGTAGGTCAGAACAACAACACTTTTTTTTTTTATTCGTTTTTGTGCAGTTAACTGTGATGAATATTTGGCCAAAGAGGAGAGTCAGATACCTGTGGATGAGGTGTTCTTCTACAGGTTAGTAGAAGCTTCAAGCAAATACAAAAGACTGTTACTTAAGAGTGGAACAATGTAATGAACAATGTAACTCTGCTGTTTTGTGTCATTCAGGTACTTTAAGAAGCGCGATGCAGAGAAACGGTGGAAACGGCCAAACCGAAAGGAAGACAATGAGAGTGTGGAGGACGTTGACGATGACGAATTTGATCGGGTTCTTGGTAGGCCCTGAAATCAAAACCATTCAGCTTTATACTTTTGATCTTCCTGTTGTGAGTAACCTGCCCCAAATTTTGCCTTCTCAGATGCTTTTGAAGGAGACAGCTTTTTCACTGAGTTCAAGGACGATGACTTGGACTTTGCAAGGTATGTTCAGTGCTGTTCACTCTTCTTATCCAAAGAAGAAAACATCATCAAATGGATAATCAGAAGTTATCCATTTTTAATAATTGACCACGAGTTGAATTGAGTTTTCCGGTATTTTGGTGCTGATGTGTAGGGTTGTGCGGTTAATCGAAATCATAATAAGATCACCTTTATTTATATAGCGAGCATGCATGATTTCTGAATGGCACAAAGCAGGAATTCTCCGCCACTCCCCTTCAGTGTGCAATCAAATCCAATCAAAATGCAGCACGCCTAAATCTAGCGCAAGAACAGAACAGTGTGAGCTTAACATTACCACATGGAGAAAAGCATAGAAACAGGGAAGTTGAATTTGAATTCAGGACAGGAGAAGGCATTAGTGCCCCCCAGTTGTCCCGATTCAGGATCTACGGTCTATTGAATTCTATCGTTATTTAAAAAAAAAAACATTTTATTTTGAGAAAAATAAATTTGTTTATTTATTTATATATATATATATATTATTGTTTGCTTTGTCTATATATATATATATATATATATATATATATCCTAAAAAAAGTTGAGAACCACTGTTGGGGGATAGCCTTTCCATGGAAGGTTGCAAATACATTGCACAATTATTTGTGTGTTCCAAAGCTGTGGTGATGTTTTGTTGTGTTAGTGAATATATTCTTTTGCACAAATCGTTTTAAACGATCTTAAAATGTTTATCCAGTAATGTTAATAGCAGTTAATGTGGCCAAACGATCTTTGTTGCAGCAATGTGACGCCCAAGTCGAAGAAAGGTGAAGATCCAGAAGACTCTGCGTCTGACTCTGACCTCGATGACCTTGATGATGAGGAAGTCTCTCTGGGCAGTATGGAGGATCTTGAAGATGAGTTGGAGGATGAAGGTGGAGAGTTCATGGAAACAGAAGATGCTGCTGCTAATGATGATGATGATGATGATGAAGCAGGTGCGTCAATACAGCAATTTTCATTATCGAGCTTATAAGTATGATTTTGTAATTTCAAAGATAATGCAAAATGAGAAGAAATGGAAACGATTTCCATAGAAAATCTAAGAAAGAAAAAAGGTAATTGTATCAGCTGGATGACTGGCTCCGATTAAAGAATCGCTTTTTTGGTGAATATCACACAACCTGGTGAAATCCTTCTTTATTGTATCCATTGGGAAGGGTAACTGGTCTTTACAGCTACGGTCTTTCCAGTATTTCAAAGCAGTAAATGTTCAACTCTACACAAACTCATTACTGTATATAATGTAATAGTGTTTTTTTTTTTTTTTTACCCTTATGTTTTTTCCTAATCAACTGAATCGACTTTTTTTCTCGTGTGTGTGATTCCATCATCCCAAAGGCGCTCAACCTGAAAAGAAAAGGAAAAGAACAAAGGACCAAGCAGTGTTTGCATCAGCTGAAGAGGTAGATGGTTTTGGGGTTAAAAACAAGATCCATAGAAGTATTTTTGACATGTTCAATGTTTTTTTTTTTTTTTTATAAACTAAATGAAAATGCAATATTTGATGGGACCACCCCTTGCCTTTTAAACCTGCTTTATTTCTTAGTTAACAGCAGGAATGTTCCAATCTTTTTTTATGTGTAAGTGTACCTATGACACAGACCAATATATGGAAGGGCTTAACCGTAATCTTTAATAACCAGTTTACAGTTAATTATTAGTGAGTTAGATGTGCACCTAGCTCAAAAGAGAGGAGATGTTAAGCACATTTCTAATGCAGCTGAATGAACCGGAAATGTCTTTCTTAACAGTTTGGGTGTTTGCTGGAAGAAAACGCAGGCTTGAAGTTTGAAAACACTGGTATGAATGCAATGGCCAATACGGACAAAGCCGGTGAGTGCTGATAATAGATATTTTTGTTTTGTTTTGATACAATAATAGAGAATTAAAATGCTTAATATCATTCCTGCATAAACTGTTTCTGTGAGTGACATCTATTGAAAGAAGAAACTACAGACTTGCTGCTTTTATGCAATGACATTTTTCCTGATTTTCCCGTGTCTCTTCCATCAGATGTTAAGCAGCTGAAGTGGGAAGTTCAACGGAATGACTGGATCTGTGGGAGAGATGTCCAAACTCTCAGGAGGAAAAAGGCCACGTTCAACAAGAGAAAGTTTGGAGTAACCAAAAAGCGACAGAGTGTCAATAGGAAGAAAATAAAAACTTGAGTCTTCAATTTCTTCTCCAGCTTGATGGACCAGACCTCCTAACATGCTTCACGGACACATTACATCCCGGCCCACTGACTGTACCTCTAATATACGGGACAGGGACGAATGCTATGCCATGTTTCTATTATATTACAGCTGTAGAGTTGTTAAGTGGTTCAGTCAATATGGGCTGTTTCACACGTGTTGTATTAAATCCAGGGTTCCTACATTCTTTGGAAAATGCTTGATTCTGTTATGCTTTAAAAAATTTACATTTTAACATCTTGAAAATGCTTGGTGTTTTTTCTTTTCTTTTTATAAACACAACTAACCTGGAAACAAAAGAAAAAATGAATTGGATCAGGGTTTCTGCGGGTCTTAAAAAGGTATTAAATCAGAGCACAAGTAATGGCATTAAATGTTTTTGTAAACAATTTAAAGTTTTTGACTTGTAAACTTTAAATTGTTTACAAAAACAACTCGTGTTCTCCCTAGATATTTACATTTAGAGAATATATTGACAATTTGTGTCCCCTTTATTCCTCACATTTGGAGAGAGTAAAGTCACTTTTATTTATACAGCAAATGTTATATAATACAGATTGTTTCAAAGCAACTTTGCAGTAATAAACACGTAAAGCAGCTCGACAGAAGACAACTGTCGTTATTCAGGTCAGAGTCAGTTCAATGTTTCATAATTGAAACAATCTATTAGGCTATGAAAGGATGCTGTATATCAGGGCTATTACATTATGTGTCTGGGAAGCCATGAAAAAAGATGAGATCCTGATTAAACATTAGGATTGAAACTAAACTGTGGGTCATGGCCCTGCAGAAACTCAACTAAATAGTCCTGCTGTGTATGAAACATTTTGTGGAAACAAGTCTGAAATCAAGCAAATTTCAAATTTGTAGATGCTTCCTTACATGTTCCAAAGGTCCAAACAACCTTTTATCCGGCAGCAAACGCACAAACCAGTTCAGATATTGGGCCACAGTCACAGTTTACTTTCTCCATAATCAAACACACCCAATAAATCAAATCTCCTGTCTTCAGGATTGCTTGAAAATGACAGACAGGATTGTCTGATTAGGGACAGAACTAAACTCTGCAGGACTGTGGGCTTGCAGGAACAAAGTTGTCTAAACCTGTGGACAATCATTTTCATAATTTAAATCATGGTGAAAAAGAAAAAAATATATATTATTCATGTAACCTACAAAATTATTCTCATGCTTTTACATATTTATTACTTATACAAATATCTAACTAACAAGCATACTGAAAGTGTTTGTTTGTGATTGTTGACTAATTTCAAGAAAAGTGACCTAAATTAACTTAATTAATCATAACCCCCATTATGAAATCCATAACCAAATCATGGAAAGTTGGGAATCACATGACCATACAGACACTATGCTAATTACTGTAAAACAAGGATGTCAAAATCAAATATTCCCTCTTGCCATCCAAAGAATCCTTGACCTTCAAGACTGTCAAATCTGAGCTTTCGTTGGAACTTTGCCAAGATCGACTTTACTGCAAAGACTTTATCTACAGCTCAAGTCTTCGACACTCATTAAACGGATAGTTCACCCAAAAATGAAAATTCTGTCATCATTTACACACCATCATGTTGTTCCAAACCTGTGTGAATTTCTGTTCTTTCTCTGTTCTTCAATCCACTGCTGAATATTAATTCCATAGCCTCTCTTCACAAATGTCATTATTCCCCTTTGAATTGAAATTATTCTGCTATGAGCTAAATGACTTGTTTCCCTTATAATAACTACAACTAGAAAAAATACAGTTGCTTCAGAACTAATATGAAAATAAAAAGATTCATGACATGATTGTTAAACATTTTGACCAGTGATATTACATCGCTCATAGTGAACGTTTTCCGAGGGATGAGGTTGAGGAGCGATCACGTAAGAATGTGCATTTGAAGTAGTAAAAAAAAAAAGGTTAAAAGTTGACACCTAATTTATCTAGGGCTATGATTAATTTTGACAGAATCAAAATGTGGGTATAGGGGGTGATTTCAGACACAAAGGGAGAAATGTGCTCGATACTATAAAAACGAGTGCAGTTCAATGTACATCTGTAGCCCCGGATCTACATCTAGTTGTGTAGTTATTCAGAACACGTGGACGTTGCGGTCCATTTACAGTGTTTTCATTGCGTAGTGAGCTCAGCAAAGCCCGCCACGGGCACCGGCGTCGAGTTCTTCTGACTCCCCTGACTTTGAGCCAGCCGACCTCGACCGAGCACAGAGAAGAACTGAAACCTGTGCCCCATCTTCTCAGGGTTGATCAGCATGTCGTAGCTGTTGGTGAGCTGCGCTCTGGTGGACGGGTCATGACTGCTCCTCAGGAGGACCTGAAACACAACATGAAAATACAAAAGGTCGTGAGATAAAGCAATTCTCCCTGAAAAAGTTGCATTATTTTGGGTCAGTTATCAAAATACTACACACTTACACTTCTACTGTTTTCATATACAGATAGTTGTAAATACTATATCCTAACCCTAACAGAAAACTTAATGCAAACAAACTTTTTTTTGTAACATTGTCTTTACTGTCATTTTTGATCAATATATTGCTTTCTAAATAAAAGTATTAATTTCTTTTAAAAAAAAAATCTTGCTGATCCCAAACTTCTGAAGGGTACCCGACAGTAATTTAAAATGGTTCTATTGGCCTTTAACTCATGCACTCTCAGGGCCCTATTTTAACAATCTAAGCACATGGTCTAAAGCACAAATGCACTTATGGCGTGTCCGAATCCACTTTTGCTAGTTTAACGACGGGAAAAATGGTCTGCGCGCATGGTCTAAAAGGGTTGTCCCTATTCTCTTAATGATGAGTAATGGGTGTGTTTTGGGCGTAACGTGCAATAAACCAATCAGTCTCATCTCCCATTCCCTTTAAAAGTCAGTTGCGCTCACAATTTTGCTATTCGCTATTTACATGGAGGAAAACTGCTTCTCTAGCGAGGAAACGGATCTGCTCGTGCGCGAGGTTAAAGCGTGCAGACCATCTACGGGACAAAGTGTACGTGTGTTGTGGACCCGCCTATATGCACATATTTCTAACGTGCTCTTTAAATAACACAAAAAAATTGTGCCATTGACTTTAGACCAGGTTTCAGTTGGTCAATGGCCAAAAAACACACAATTGTGTTTCACATTGCTCAGGATGCTTTTGAAACAAGTCCACAGACATTACTTCAGTCGTTCTCACCTGCAGGCGTGAGTCAATGCCCATGTTCTTCAGGAAGGATCTTTGTGTGACGGGTCCCAAGCAGGTCACCTGATCCCCTGCCATTCTCCTCAGGTAACTGAAGTCCACGTCTGCTGTCAAGTCTGCCATGCCAGGTGCTTCCAAGACATTGTGGAGGTGATGGCCTTTAAAGCCCTGCCACAAACATAAACTTTAACAACAAATTCATGCAGAAAAAACATGTTCATAATAAATTATCTTGTAGACACTTGCTAAATGTAACCAATGACGTACATCCAAGTAAATGAGACTCTTTCAGATTTGGTGAGGGAGGGACATAAAAATTAACCCTCATGTCATTACAAATCCATATGACTTACTCATGATACCAAGATCAAAAAATACTTGAGGAAAATTGAGGGGAAAAAATGTGAGCAAATAATAAGAATGCAGCATATAGTGGTGACAGTGCATGAAGCACCTTGGTTTCCGGATGAACACCGAACATCCTAAACTTTTATACAGTTGCAATTTACCTCCCCTGTTGTAAGAGCCATGATCTGTATGTTAATGAAGCACAGACCCCCCATTGATTGAGATCTGTCCCATTCCACAGTTCATTTGCTCTGGATTTGATCACACCAAATAGTGCAGAAACAATTAATGGGTTTACTTAGATCTTCTTCTCTATGATAAATCAAGCTTATTAGGTTGATTGAAGTATTCTACTGTTTTCCTTTTCCTTTAGTGTGTAATGTGTCTGTTTGTGCATGTATAAGATTTGCAAAGTTACAAAGCTCATAGTCTCCCAGAAAGCGATTTATTCTAACAGAGAACACTGATCCAGACCTGCCTAAAACACCTCGATCCAAGTCCAGAAATTACTGTCACAATGTGAAATATTAGCATAATGCCCACCCATAGGCATACACAACGAGAGAAGACAAGGCTTCAGTGAACTGATGTGTTGTCATCATGTCGTGTGTTTGGATGTGAAAGCAAAACCCCTTTGTTTGTCATCTGAAGACAGATGAAATTAGGAATCAGTGGTCAAGATTTAGTGATAATGATGTTCCTGAGCAGTACAACCCAAAAGTTTGCTTGTGTAGTGCCAGATATACACAAGTCATGCTTGCAATGCCAGTTCCAATTGGTTTGCTTGATCGTCCACGTTTCAGAATGTGACTCGGACACTAACTAAGATGGTAAATTAGATGACATTATTAATTGTTTGCGTTTCTAATTGCTTTAAAGGCTTCAGACTCCGAAACTCACGATTATGGTAAGGGGCGTTACATTTTCAAAGCACGCGTGGTGTTTGGCCAATCACAACACACTGGGACAGCTGGCCAATCAGAGCACTCTGGGCTTTTCGGGAGGAGGGGCTTTGTAGAAATCAGCGTGTTCCAGACAGACTGGGTATAGAGTGGTGCAGGTGTGACGTCACTTTGTAGGCCAACCGGCAGTTCGCATCACACTGGTTCCCTCAACAAAAACCCAATAGGATTTTCCCATAGGCAGATGAACACAACTTTTATTAATTTTGAAGCCCAAATGCAGTCGCCAGAAGTAAAAAGCTAAAGGTAGGCTATTAATAAACTACACCATGGTCGCATGACTTCTACGTCACCATCACTAAGCTTCTGACAACTCTTTCAGTTTTTATCTATAAACATTTTCGCCGAAAGTCTGAGTTAGAATAGTTTGTAAGAACACAATTATAAGCGTAACGATGCTGTAAAAGCGGACTAAGTTTACCTTTTAGTCACATTTAGCCACTTGTTAGCAACCGCCTTTTTCAAGACACCTAACAGCTTCAAAAAACCACGAGTGGGGTGATACTGATGTATTTGTGTACAGTGTTAAAATGCAACTCTATTGAAGAGCTGCAATAATGTACAGTATGTGAAAAATCATGTGTTTTTTGAACATTAAAGCATGTTAACCTATTCTATTACACCCAATGAACAAAATAAGGAACTATTAAAATAGCAACAATGTGACCGCTTAAAAAAGTCCATGTTAGTCCAAATTAATACATTTCAACAGCCCTGCAAATGATCATGTCCACAAGCTTCCACAAGATAAGAACACAACAACTATCCAGGACTGACCACATCAGAGAAAGCCTGAGAGAGATGGCTATCATGTGGCACTTACTCGGAAAGTATCAGTTTTTGTTCCATCATGCCCATAGTCTACAATCAATGCTGCGCCTCCGTCATCTGCAATCCGATTGGCCAGTTTCTGAACAATGACTCCCCCTTCTGGACACACTTCCACATGCTGCCTGTTTTCATCTTTCTGAAAATAACAATTGACAGGGTTCACTCACTAACAAACAAGAAAGTACAAAAGGATGAAACATAGAAATCTTTTCAAAACACAAATGCCAAGTATTTTTTGAATCATGAATATTGTCATTTTCTTATGGTTTTACCTCTTGACAACTTGAACTAACCATTCCATTTCATAAAAAGTTAAATTGATCTGATATTATTTAGAGACACAGGCATTAAAGGGTTAGTTTACCCAAAAATGAAAATTATGTCATTAATGACTCACCCTCATGTCGTTCCAAGCCCGTAAGACCTCCGTTCATCTTCGGGACACAGTTTAAGATATTTTAGATTTAGTCCGAGAGCTTTCTGTCCCTCCATTAAAAATGTAAAATACTTTTTGGTCCAAAAATAACAAAAACAACGACTTTATTCAGCATTGTATTGTCTTCCGGTTCTGCGTTCACGAGTCCGCAGTGACGCTGCTGACGTAAGACGCTGCTGACGTGTTATCTGGTGTACTAGATAACTGGTTACCAGATAGACGTCAGCAGCGTCTTACGTCAGCAGCGTCACTGCGGACTCCTGAACGCGGATTGACAACAGAACCGGAAGACAATACAATCCTGAATAAAGTCGTAGTTGTTATTTTTGGACCGAAATGTATTTTCGATGCTTCAAAACATTCTAACAAACCCACTGATGTCACATGGACTACTTTGATGATGTCTTTATTTCCTTTCTGGACAAGGACAGTATACCGTACATTTTCAATGGAGGGACAGAAAGCTCTCGGACTAAATCTAAAATATCTTAAACTGTGTCCCGAAGATGAACGGAGGTCTTACGGGCTTGGGACGACATGAGGGTGAGTCATTAATGACATCATTTTCATTTTTGGGTGAACTAACCCTTTAATGTTGGATTACCATTACAATGGTGTAAATATGCAAAAAGGATGTTTCCCTCTTATGTCAACATTATTTATATATTGCCAGACTTTGGACAAGCGCATAGAGGGATAATATAACCCTCTCGCCCACGCCGGAGGCATTTAGTCTTGCTCAAAGACGCATCTTTTTAGTCTGCCGTTTGAGGCAGAGCAAAGTTAATTGTTGTTAAAGTGTTGTGGGAATGTACATATTTGCACTTTTTTTATTATATAATTTATACTTCTTTTTAACCTTACTATTTTGGAAAGCATTTCAATGAACTGATGTTGCTTTTACACGGCCACATGACAAATGTTCTCAGCGAAAGAGGGAGAGCTCGCCTGTATAAGCATGCTGGAGGCCAGTGTGGGTCTGTGAGAAACCACAAATCTCAGTTTTTCTGGACGTTCAGGGTCAATATCAACCATCACCTCCCGCCAGCTGTTCTCTGTTCTCTAAAAGACAAAGAAAAAATCCTTTAATGTAATGCTAATGTTTAAGTTGGAAAATTATTATTTTAAAATTAACTTATGCTAAGAGTGTACCTGAAACTTGTGAATGGGTAAAGCATCGAAAAACTCATGGGCAAGGAAGACACTAAAACCTGGCAAAAGCAAAACAGACTTTCATTACAACAAGAAAACATCATTACCTTATCAAGGAGCGAGTTTGTGTCAGTTTGATGTGTCCGTACCCCTAGGGACATCCTCTATCCTGCGGTACCAGTTTATAGGCAGGCCAGTAAATGTGGTGCCACTGCGGTAAACAAGCTGATCCTCATTACATGTCCACGTCTGATCTCCAGTTAGACATTTGGCCTGAAGTTGACTTAACTTTGGGCTGACCTCCACGAGATGAACAGAGATATCAGTCTCTCCCAGGACAGCTTTTAACTGACTGAAAACCTGGCAAATAAGAACACAACACTTGCTCATATGAAATTTAGTGCATCCCCACACTTGTAAGCACATAGAGTATTTCTTTGGTACTCTAAATTGTATTTGTGCAGTCATTATGTTTTGTGCATAGGCTGCTATCCTTGCGTTACACGTTTTAAACAAGACTTCCTTCCATGGTGAAAAAATGACTTGCCCTCTCTCGTTCTATTTTCACTGTTGCAAAAGTTGATCAGAAGACCCTCAGTCACAAACAAGAAGACTGATTCAACAAAACTGGGCATTTTTGTTCAGTAGGTCCAACCCAAAGAAATCCTCCTTCACAGTCCGCACTAGAGTTCAACTGGATCGTACTATTGGTGGTCGTCTTCAGGCATGAAAAGAGGACAAAGAAGTCAGATGCTTCAAAATAGAGCTTATACAGGGAGGGTCTTCAGTGAACGAGAAACGCTTCTGGGTTGTACGTCAGAACGCTGGCTCATTATTGGCCAGCTTCACACGCATCACACACATGACCAGCGTCGGCCAATAGTGAGCCGACGTTCTGACGTACAACCCAGAAGCGCTGCGCTGTTACACTACGTCAACAGCTTAGGAGAATGACATGGAAGAGAAGAGATGGTTGAATAAAGTTGTTATTTTAGGGGTTTTTGCGCACAAAAAGTATTCTTGTCGCTTGATAAACTTAAGGTTGAGCCACTGTAGTCACTTGGACTATTTTAACAATGTTTCTACAACCTTTTTTTTTCTGGGCTGGCAGAATACAATTACCTTGCAGCCTATGGAGGAGTGAGACAGCTCTCAGATTCCATCAAAAATATCTTAATTTGTGTTCGGAAGATGAACGAAAGTCTTACGGGATTGGAACAACATGAGGGCGAGTATACTGACAGAATTTTCATTTTTCCTTTTAACAAAAAGGAAACGTTCAAATCGCTTAAAACAGACGCGATAGCTGATTGGAACGAGTGATGTTCGACGGCGGCATCCATCTTTGTAATGTAGGCTACAAAATCTGCTTCAAAATCCCAGCGCTGTCGTCATCGTGTAAAGCCCGCCCCAACGTTTCTGATTGGTGCCTCGATTTCGACGGATTGGAAATGGGCTTGAATGAGCTCTTTGCCAGACTAACTTTCAGAGCAAATCTAAATTTGCCGGAAGTTGTCTGGGTTTTCCCAGGCTACTTCATTTGTGTTCCAAAGATGAACGAAAATCTTATGGGTTTGGAACGACATGAGGACGAGTAAATGATGACAGAATTTACATTTTTGGGTGAACTCTCCTTTAAAAAAATGTTTTACCCTTTAATTTATTGTTTTTATTATTATTTTTCCAATTCATATTGTATGCTTAATGAGGAACACTTACTGCCAGACGTTACTGGAGCTTTCAGTGGGACCGTGCTCTACGGTCAGATGAGCTGCTACTATGCTGATCAATTTCAAGCTGAACTTTTAACACATGTGTAGTGAGTGACAGCTAAGAAATCACAAAAGATGCACTGAAAAAAAAAAAACTAAATCAAACCTGTGGGCTAAAATGAAGAGGAGAGTCCACAGGTTTCTTATTGAGGTTTGATTTAGTTTTTGATTTAGATTAGTTTTTGAATCTAAAGAACCTGGAGAGATTCTGTAAGGAGGAATGTTTTCAGATCCCTTGCTATGTGTTCTTCAACATCATTAAGCATTACAGGAGAAGTAATCATTGTGGCACACAATTTTGCTTGGATTTAAAAGTGAGATTTTTGTGAAGGTTTTGAATGAAAGACCAAGAAGCAATTTTACACATCCTGTTTTGCTCATATTTACCAAAAGTGCCAATATGAATGAATTTTATGGTGCCTTTCCCTACCAGACAATATCCATTGAAGTATTTACCCTCAGGATGTCACTGGCCAATGAACCTCTACCTGGCCCGAGCTCCACTAACTGGAACACACTGGATTTCCCCGCTGCCATCCACTCACTGACACACCACACACCCAACAGCTGTGGAAGAAAGACCATATTATACACACACACACACTTTTTTTAATAAATGTATGGTTTTATATTCAATTAATGCTTACAAATTACAAATAATGCTTACCTCACCAAAAATCTGACTGAGCTCTGGTGATGTAATAAAATCACCACCTGCTCCAAGCATGTCATTTTTCACATAATATCCCTGAAAACACAGAAAACAGAATTTGGATTTTTGGCGAAAGAGCAATTATTATCTAATTAGCTCTTGTAATGTCTAAAAGTGGGTGGGTAGATTAAAATGAATGCATAAATGCTTATTGTTTATTATTAAGTGGATACAGAATGACCAGCTTCTGACCAGATTTGTAATGTTTTCTAAACTACAGATAATAAATAGTTTTATATACAACCTATTACTGAGCTACTAAATGGTGTAATGCTTATTCTGATATTCTTGCAGGCAGTTCAATTCAGACATGGGGGAGGGGCATATTCTCATCCAAACGTCCATGTTAGGATTGTGTGAAGTCTGCTTTATCCAAATAATCAGATTTTCCTGGCTCTAATGTGAAAATGAATGAATGAATGAATGAATGAATGAATGAATGAATGAATGAATGAATGAATGAATGAATGAATGAATGAATGAATGAATGAATGAATGAATGAATGAATGAAAATGAATGAATCAATGAATGAATGAAAATGAATGAATGAAGGTATTTATATAGCGCATTTCCTAGTATACCCAAAGCGCTATACACTCATGTCAGGTGTCTCTCCTCAACCACCAGTGTGCAGCTACACATTAACTGTCAAGCATTTTGCATTTTTGTCAGACACTGTTGCTCTCGTTCAGTGGACTTATGCAGATGAGAAACCCGCAACAAATCTTTCTTGGTGTGTTTAATGACTCGTGTCGCGTTAGAGCTCTGTACTTATGAACAAGATGGGATAGATCGCTGTACAGTGGTACACACCGCATCCTCTTATCTTCTGAAGATGACCCTGTTTGGTCCATATATGGATGAGTTTACTAATAAAGTTGGGGATGAGATCATGTTGTAGAGTTTTTATTTTACACTACACAACTGGAAAAAATGTAGTGTATGACAAATGTGTGCTGTTGTTTAATACACGAGAAGCGCGTTTAAGTCCCACCTGTTACTGCCTTCTCCCCCCTCAGAAACATCACCGACATTCATGACCTCTAGACTAGATTACTGTAATGCATTACTAGCTGGTTGCCCTTCATACTCAATAAACAAGCTATAATTAGTCCAAAATGCATAATCATATAACACCAATTTTATCATCTCTACACTGGTTAAGTTCCGTATCAATTATAAAGTATTGCTTCTGACCTATAAGGCCCTAAACCTTGTAGCTCCTGTGTATTTAACTGATCTTCTATCGTCTTAGAATCCATCCAGCTCTTTAAGATCACAAAACTCTGGGCTTTTGGTTGTACCTATCATATGTAAGTCGGAAGTCCACTATAGGAGGGAGAGCGTTTTCACATTTGACTCTAGAATAGCTTTCCTGATAATGTTCTGGGCTCAGACTCACTTTCCCAGTTTAAATCTACACCTGTGAAGAGACTAACTCCTGCGAAGACTTCAGATGATGCCAACTCTGAATCAACATCCACCAATGCTACATTTGTCTATATATCCTAATCATTTGTCAATTAACAAGTATTCATTACTTCAATGAGCTCATTGTTTCTGCCTTAAAGGTGCAGTGTGTGATTTTTAGCGCATCTAGTGGTGAGGTGGTCGACAGGAAGTGATGTCGTCGTCTGAGACAGCAGAGAGTCGCCAGTTAAGCAATGAGGTTTCTTTACAAAGATTAATTAAAAAATAAGGTTTACTTTATTATTCAGTAAAACAATGTTATTGCGAATATTATTGTTAGTTGTTCATCATTGTGTCAGTATTTTATTCGCTGACTTTAGCTAGCTTCCTTGCACGAAGAACAACGCGTTTGTCCATTCAGGGCCACTGTAGAAACATCTCGGCGCATTACAATGTAAGGGGACCCGCGGTGTATCTAAATAGAAACGGCTCATTCTAAGGTAATAAAAACATAACGGTTCATTATGTAAGGTCTTTATACACCACTGGAAACATAGTTATGTATATGATATTGCATTTCTGTCAACAGATTCTCCTAAATATTACACAATCCACCTTTAAATGAATACATTGTTAGCTAAATCCATGACATGTACATTTCTGAAATACATAACTTAGACAGTTACATCTGATAACAGATCACTCTAAATTGTAATGTGGACTCGTGCATTTTCAGAAAAGCTTCTTTGAAACGATGTGTATTGTGAAAAGCGCTATACAAATTAATGCGAATTGAATTGAATAATTCAATTTAATTCGCATTCATTCGTATAACGCTTTTCACAATAGGCTACATATCGGGGGATGAATGAATAAATTCACAATACATACTCAGGGAAGTCAATTAGAATAACTTTTGCTGCTTTAACCACTAGCCAAGTTTATATTTTACATATATTTGTGTGTTTTTTCCCCTCAATAATTAAGTAGTGTGTATTTAGTGGATAGTGTTTAACACGTGAAAAATAGTGATCATCAGTTCTACACACAGAAAGGTAGATATTCTACAATGATCAAGAAAAAAACAGCACAGATATCATATAATTATCGGCCGATACTCCGAATTGAATCGGTTATGAAAAAAGGCTATCGATCACCCAATTTAATCATTCAAATAAGGACTGCGATTCATCTTTACCCAGCCCTAAAAGTTTCGGAATTCCATAATACACAGTATAAAAAGTGCTTGTGATATGATACATACCGACACTGGGTTAGTGAGCGACTCCCTCATATACTCAGCTACTGAGATTGGACCTGTGGCAGTGATCTTGGAAATAAGATGTTTAAGGATGGATGTGTTTGACTCCAGTCTCCGGGTGGAAGAGTTTGAGCAGGATCGGTTTCCACACATGGTCCACAGCACTACAACAGATAGAACTGTATCAGTACTACTATGCACCTCTTTTGTTCTATGCAGAACACACACAAAATAATGAGCACATCTTGTAAAAAAAGGCTTAATGGCTAAATTTGTACAAAAAAATGTTTATATCAGCATCTTAGAAATGATTTCTGAAGGATCATGTGACTTTGAAGACTCGAGTAATGGCTTGTGAAAATGCAGTTTTGCCATCACATGAATACATGATATTTTAAATTATATTACAAAAGAAAACTTTAACTCCATCTCTGCATATGCTGTGAGTTTGGGTTGCTTATAACGTTCATCTGGGAATGCAACGTGCGTCATTTCACCAGATTTGTAATGTAAATCATTTATAAATCTACGCCAACACAGAATACATCAATTACATCTATGCATATTTGATCATGCTGTCAAGGTGTAATAACAACAATCACCAGGCTGTTGGCGCCTTCTGCAGGCCTTTGTTATAATACGTCATGTACACAAGTTGATCATGTTTAAATTGTTTATTACATTATGTATTTTAAAGGTGTTGTCCAATAAAATCATGATTATTACTTGCTTTTGATACTTTATTTGAACCCATTATTATTACCTCGTTGTTATTATATTGCGCCACCTGACATTTGGGGGGTTTAAGATACCAAATTATAAATTCATATTTATTATTTAAATGTAGCTACTAAAAATGAATTCAAACTAAATAGGTTCTATAGAATAAAGTGATATGTCATAAATGTATCTAATTATTTTAAGAGGAAATAATGCACTTGGAAATGTATATATAGCCCTGTTTCAGATTAGCAGTATTGTTTACACTATTAGCCTACATGTAAGCAGTAGACTATGTGCATTTACCGTTTACATGCATAATATTTAATATTTGATTAGACCTCAAGTTTTATTTTATTTTGTTTTTATTTTATATTTTATTTTGAGTGACACTAAGCACGCGACGTAGTGAGATCATATGACAACATTGCAGCACACTATACTGTCTGAAACGTTTATCACTGCAGATTTAATATCTGTTGGTGTTCAACACGTGAATATATACTGTATCACTTTGGGCAAAATAATCTCATCTCACCTTCTGGCATTAGCCGCCTCAGCCTCAGCACAGTCCTCATGTTTCTCTCATTAACACCTTATGTCATGCCCCGAAATCATAAACATTAATGAGTGAACATTGACGTGCTACACACCGCTGTCACCATAGACAGGTCACAAGCGTCACAAGCGTCAGAAGCAGAAGTCCCTGAGTCGTCTTCTTCTGTTTATTGGTAGATCGCACTTCAGATCAGTGCATTACTGCCATCCCCTGGCAGCTTACAATAGTACCCTTCCTCCCTCTCCAACAAACCAGGGGTGTTTCTCAAACGGAAGGCTGTATCCTACTGAGGCTGTGTCCTTCCTAGTCCAGTCCTTCAGAGGCTTGTAGGCTAGAGTCCTACTCATTACGCTATAATGAGACGGTATAGGAAGTGAGCATGGCTACATCATAAATGTTTCCGCCCCGCGTTCACGGCACTAAAATACCATTTAAACTTAATTTTGGAAAAATACTTTGTATTACAAATCTTTATATTAACTGGCTTTCTATTAATACATACAGTACAGTGAATGACAACCATCTGCGGTCTCCCAGTGGCTTACAATACTGGAAAATTAGTACTTGTCTGGAAGTGATTAATTTACAGCAAAACAAAAGATAACATCTATGATTTAATGTCCAAAATCATTATTTTTGTCTTACATTTCATAATAAACTCAGACGAGCTCAGTACCGACTCATTTTCCGTCAGTTTATTTTCGTGAATTTGAATATGTGCAAAGGATTGTGGGTGATTTAAGACAGCGAAGGATACATCCCATGCATCCTTCAAAACAGGCCGAAAGAAAAGAAGATTTTAGAAAAGAAAAGAAAAGAGATTTTCAGCCTTCGTAGGATGCAGCTTTGCGTTTGAGAAGCACCCCAGCTCTGCCTGTTGAGCTCCTCTGGCTTTACTTCCGGCTCTGCACACTTCACGGGTCTGTTGCATGCTTGATTCTAGTTGTTTTTCAGGAGATCTAAAAGTCGTTTCAGGCCGGTCTTGATTGCATACAGTTCCATATCACTTCGCCAAAATATTTTAGTTATTTCAGATCGAGATTCCAATCTGAAGGGACCGAACATGTTCAGTTCAAAGGGCACTGCGAATGGCAGGGAATAAGGAAACATATAACTTCAAAGGACGCAGATTAACTTTTCGTGCTCATGTTTGTTAAAATCTTCTAACTGATTGTTATCATATTGCTGGATCTCATGCTGCAGTAACAGTGTTTGTGATGTGAATATATTAATGGTACAACACAATTGTTAGATTCAAAAGACATCAGTGAATCAGTCTATTTCATGATGATTATAAAACCATCACCAGGAAATCATCACCTGATCTCGTTTCACTTTAGCTTTCTTTGCTGCTGCAAATGTGTTTGACAAACACACTGTCACAGCGGCCTAAAAAGACAAAAGATACATTAAAGGGTTAGTTCACCCAAAAATGAAAATTCTGTCAGTAATTACTCACCCTCATGTTGTTCCAACCCCGTAAGACCTTCGTTCATCTTCGGAACACGAATTAAGATATTTTTGATGAAATCTGAGAGCTGGATCACTCCTCCATAGGCTTTTTAAGGGATTGAACTTGCCGGCCTCGAAAAGTTATTAAAGACATCGTTAAAATAGTTCAAGTGACTACAGTGGCTCAATCTTAAGTTTATCAAGCGACGAGAATACTTTTTGTGCGCAAAAAACAAACAAAAATAACGACTTTATTTCAACTATTCATTTCCTTCTCTGTGGGCCTCGAGTCAGTTCACTAGTGTAATAGCGTAAGGTTCTGTTGTTGTACGTCACAGGCATCACCCACATGACCAGCGTCGGCCAATAGTGAGCCTACGTGTGACGTAGCTCTACGGAATCACACTAGTTTAACTGACTAGAGGCCCACAGAGAAGGAAATGAATAGTTGAAATAAAGTCGTTATTTTTGTTTTTTTGCGCACAAAAAGTATTCTCGTCGCTTGATAAACTTAAGATTGAGCCACTGTAGTCACTTGGACTATTTTTACGATGTCTTTAATAACTTTTCGAGGCCGGCAAGTTCAATCCCTGAAGAAGCCTATGGACTAGTATGGAGGAGTGATCCAGCTCTCAGATTTCATCAAAAATATCTTAATTCGTGTTCCGAAGATGAACGAAGGTCTTACAGGGTTGGAAGAAC
The DNA here is from genome assembly GCF_029890125.1 of Rhinichthys klamathensis goyatoka. Taxonomy (NCBI): domain Eukaryota; kingdom Metazoa; phylum Chordata; class Actinopteri; order Cypriniformes; family Leuciscidae; genus Rhinichthys; species Rhinichthys klamathensis. The sequence continues at coordinate 5,382,683 of NW_026606555.1, forward strand.
ATGAGTGAGTAAATACTGACAGAATTTTCATTTTTGGGTGAACTAACCCTTTAAGAGTTAAGAGCCCAACTAATGGAAACACTAATCACTGTTATGGTGACTTCAAATGAAACACATTTGAGTTAAACCCAGTTAATTCTCAATAACAACTTCTGTAGAAGTCTGACAGAAATAAAGTCAGTCTGGTTAGTAATAAGTGAAGCTGGTAATGCTGTTTGTGGAGTTGTTTAATCCTCCTCTGCTGAGATCTTCGCAGATTTAATGTCTTCTTTTCTCTTCAGTTGATTTCATCTAAGACTGTGGCTGAAAGTCAGTTTTAGTTCTTGTGTTTCCGCTCGTCTCTTTTTCTGTTCTCTTCTTTCCTTCAGTGATTCTGCTTGTTAGGCGTATTAAGGCTGAGATGACTCCATATTTAATATACACAGGTTTTGTGGCTCAGATAAGGTCCAGTTCTGGTTTATTTCTTTGCTCTTGGCTGACATGTGGCATTACTATGGTCTGCTTGTGGCCCAGATCAGGCAAACAAGAGCGGTCCGCCCGAGGGCCGTCATTCCACGCTGCATGTGGGCCAGATCATCTTTCCACATGTGCCAGATGTGGGCCGGATCTGGGCCGTCACAATGTTGTTATGTGAGTGTATACAGGCCACCAGGGCACCATACAGATTTTATCAAAGAGTTTGCTGACTTTCTATCAGAGTTAGTACTGGCTGCAGATAAAGTCCTAATTGTTGGTGATTTTAATATACATGTAGATAACGAAAAAGATGCATTGGGATTGGCATTTAAAGACATCCTGAACTCTATTGGAGTTAGACAACACGTGTCAGGACCTAGTCATTGTCATAATCATACTCTAGATCTAATATTATCACATGGAATAAATGTTGATGCCGTTGAAATTCTGCAGCAGAGCGATGACATCTCAGATCATTTAATCTCATGTATACTTCATTTAGCCAAGGCTGCAAAGCCGACTCTGTGTTATAAATATGGTAGAACTATCACTTCTGTCACTAAGATTGCTTTATTAATAATCTTCCTGATCAGTTTCAATAGTCAGTTGTGTCTATTTGTACTGCATCCAAATTGCCAACGGGGGGCGTCTGCACACGCAAGGTTGCGCGCGCGCTACGCGGTTTGAAGCACAATCTCTGTCTCGCGTGCGCGCTCGCTCTAGATTACCGGAGATTTTAACTATTTTGCGGTATAATTAGTTTTTTTTTTATTGAACTATCCATTTAAGGTGTACATTTGGCCTGGTTGTATCTTTTTGTTGTTGTTGTTCCTCGATGATTAACCAAAGTCTAACGGGTTTGGAACGACATGAGGGTGAGTAAATGACAGAATTTGTATTTTGAAGGGAACTGTCCCTTTAAATGTGACGCTTCCCGGAAGGTTGCTACGCACGCAGCGTCATCAGCACGGCCTGATTAATATTCATGAGCTCAGCTGTAGCTGTCTATTGTACGGGTAATTGTCCTGCTATGGCGATGCTTGTCTCAGGATGATCTCCGCGCGGAACAAAGACGAAATTGTGCGATTCTACACGGTCACCGACCCTACGACACACAAGAAAGGCTACACGGTGTATAAAGTCACGGCCCGGGTAAGACTTGACTGATTTTACCAGGGTGTAGTGCCCATGTGCTAACGCTAATGTTTATCAAGAATACCAACACAAAATAGGAAAACATTTGTCAGTCAGTGAATTATTTTATTATTCATGTCACATCTGTAATGCCGTGTGTGTGTGTGTGTGTGTGTGTGTGTGTGTGTGTGTGTGTGTGTGTGTGTGTGTGTGTGTGTGTTTGTTTGTGTGTGTGTTTGTGTGTGTTTACTGATGTCAAGTAAATCTAATGCATCTTTAACAGTCACAGTCAGCTGTGTAATATCATAATCATAAACCTGTGATTTGTTTTTTTTATTTATATTCCTCAAACGTATACACATGTCAACTGAAGCATCAGATCAGATGTGACTGAATCAGACATAGACAAAAATATGTAATGTCAATACTGTAAATATGTTATTTCATATAAAACAAATGAATGGTGTTTTTAGATAGTGCAGTGTGTTTCAGTTTTTGCTTTCTCTTCCTTCTTACACACAAACACACACTATGCACAATAAAGAGCTGACTAAAGCAGTATTATTGTTCATAATATAGATCAAAGATATTTGCTGCTCTCTGTTGATGACTATATTATTCTGTTTCTGTCCAGATTATCTCACGGAAAAACCCAGAGGACATTCAGGAGGTGAGAATCCTTAACAAAGTCAATCAAAATGACCTTATTTACTCTTATTAATAGTATACATGTCACCGGTCTAATTGTGAATGATTCATCTGTGCGCCTTATTCCCGTTGGGGGAAAAAAAACCTTTAAAAAAAATGTAATGATTTGATCTACCACTGAAACCACTTTTCATTTTTCATCATTTAGGCCAAATAGCAGTTTAGGTATATTTTTTTAGTCTACAGTTGTAGCTAATGCAGCTTCTCTGAAATCTTGCCAGTAGTTATAGTAATGAATGCAGGTGGTTAATGTAATGAAACTGATTTGCAATTGAAAATAACGATAGATTTTAAAATCTTGTTTCACTCATAAAATTGCCACATTGCAGAAGAACACTTGTGTTACAAACTAGAAACATTGTTTGGAAAACTGTACAAAGCATGGCATGTTCAGTGAGCACTGGAGTGAGTTACTAACACACACTGTCTTTGTGTCTGACTTGTTGTCAATAGATCACAGTGTGGAAAAGGTATAGCGATTTCAAAAAGCTTCATCAAGACCTTTGGCAGATTCACCGAAACCTCTTTGGGCAGTCAGAGCTCTTCCCCCCCTTCGCCAAAGCTATAGTCTTTGGTAAGTGTGTGTGAAAAAAATAATGATTGAGTAGTTGTCCAAACTTTTGCCTGGATGTGCAGATTTGAAATCACAGAAAAATCCTGAAAGCAAGTGCATTATAACTTGTGCTTTTGTGTTTTAAGGTCGTTTTGATGATTCTGTGATTGAAAAGAGAAGACAGTGCTCAGAGGATTTGCTGCAGTTCAGTGCTAATATTCCTGCTCTGTATGGCAGCCAGTCCATACAGGATTTCTTTAAGGTATGTATATTAACTAAGATGCTATCAAAGCTGTCAGGTTGTTTTCGAGAATTTACATTTATTCATTTATCAAATGTGACCCTGGACCACAAAACCATTCACATGGGTAATTTTTTTTGAGATGTATACATCATCTGAAAGCGGAATATATAAGCTTTCCATTGATGTATGGTTTATTATGATAGGACAATATTTAGCCGAGATACAACTATTTGAAAATCTGGAATCTGAGGCTTCACAAAAATTAAAACATTGAGAAAATCGCCTTAAAAGTTGTTCATTTATGTTCGCGATTGTGCTGCATTCACTCACAAAAATAAATGTTTTATATATTTATGGTAGGAAATTTACAAAATATCTTCATGGAACATGATCTTTACTTATCCTAATGATTTTTGGCATACAAGAAAAATAATTTTGACCCATACTTTTGCCACAAATATACCCGTGTGACTTGTGACTGGTTTTGTGATCCAGGGTCACAAATATAGTCATGTGCATTTTAACTATGGGCCTGCAGTTTTATGAATTTCATTGAGAAACACTGTTTTATAAGTTATAGGACACCCTCTGGACATCACACAATAACTCGCCTTATTTCACGGTCAACTACAGTGCGTTCGGAAAGTATTTAGACCCCTTTAATTTTTCACTTTTTTATGTTGCAGCCTTATGCAAAAAACTTTTATAATTTCTTTTTTTTATTATTATTATAACTGAAGAGTGGTTTCCGTCTGGTCACTCTGCTATAAAGCTCAGATCCGTGTTGCAGTGTCCTGCATTTCCACACATGATCTCTGGAGCTCAAACAGACTGACCATCTTGTTCTTACCATGGCTCTTCTCCTCAGGTTGTTCTGCCAACCTTACTCAAAGAAAATATATTTACTTGTATATATGAATGATTAATATATTAAATGATGTAACAGTATATTTGAAAATATGCAGAATAATATATTGTGTTAATATATTACAATATATTGAATAATACATAAGGAATTGCCGCTTTTCATATATTTAAAAATACGTGACAATATATTTAGTAATACACTTCATAATATATCGATGTACATGTGATAAGATATGTTACTGCATATGTACAGATATATTTTCTAATGCAGTATAAAAGGCAAATAAAACCAATCCATCCTATTCTACAGTCTTCAATTTACACTCTTGTATGAGAGCAAACCTAAAAGCATCAGATCCCTCGGTATTCGTATTAAACCACATTTGGAGAACTTAAAAATGAATTTGAACATTTTAAACCAAATACAATTTAATTCTATATCTCCCTGGATATTAAAGAAGCCTAATATCAATTTGGATTTGGATCATCAGAGGAAAGGAGCGACTTATCCAAATGTATATAGACAGCAATATTTGGGCATAAGAAACCAGCTCCCTTTTCACGTACCTATATTCACAGATGGTTCGAAGGTAGACAATGGTGTAACGGCAGCAATGGTGACTGGACATCAACGCTATGGGATCCGTATAACAAAACAGTGCTCAATTTTCTCTGCTGAAGCACATGCTTTACTTTTAGCTTTGGAACATATTGAAAATACACAACAAAAGGATTCTATCATTTTTACAGACTCTAAATCTTGCCTTCAAGCAATGGACACTAAAAATGTATCATCCTTTTGTGGACTGTATCTTAACCAAAGTGTATTATCTACTAAATCAGTTCTTCAGTGTTATCTTCTGCTGGGTTCCTGCCATGTTGGACTCTCAGGAAATGAACGAGCTGATTCAGCTGCTAAGGAAGTTAATGAATGTCAAATTCCTCCTTCAGATATCAGACCCGATTATTAATCGGTGCATTAAATAAGTGCCAAGAAGAGTGGAATATGTGCAAGAATAATAAGCTATATGAAACTCATCCGGAAATTACAAACAGACTTTTTATCACTCTTAAACCTAGACTTGATCAAGTGGTCTTCACCAGATGTCGTACAGGTCACACAAGTTTGACTCATGCTTTTTTGCTTAAAGATGAAGACCCAACTTTATGCATGTTTTGTAAGATTCCCCGAACTGTTAAACATATTTTATTAGATTGTCTTGGACTTAAAAGAAGTAGAATGCTTTTTTTTTAATGAAGTTACACCACTTATTTAGTAAGATTATGCCGGAAAAGGTTTTAGATTTTTTTTATCATTTGTTAATTTAAAGCTGCAGTCCGTAGCTTTTTTTGGATTAAAAATGATCCAGATACATATTTGAGAAAATACATAACCAGACAGTTTTCAACGTTATCTGCTTGCCGTAGCTCGATTCAAAACAGTAAGCTTGTAATAATGTTTTTAATTCCAGTGGTACTGGTGGATTTCCGCTGGAGATTTGAGCATGTCTTTGCGTCATTACGTCACATCTGTACACATAAAGAAGGAGTCTCGGCTAGTAGGCTATATTGTGAGTGAGGATGTTGGAGGTGGAGATTTATAGCCTTTTCTCACAGCGCTTGATATAATTAAACTTATCAATTTGATGGCGGATCTAGAAAGGTTCAAACGACAATCACCAGTGACAACTAGAGATTTACCCGCTGTAAAATGCAAAAGACTTCGGACTTCGGAGTGAAAAAAAGAGACTGCAACCGGACCCGTGCGAAAATAAGGATACATATCGGAAGGACATTACATGTAGTCACGCAATGCTGATGTTGTTAACATTAACAAGTCAAGAACAAAGTATAATTTGCACGGTTTTGCGTGATATGATAAGCGATTGTTAGATTTAATCGGCGCGATTTACTGCAATCTCAGAACCAGAACAAAAGTGGATGTTACTTGCTTGTTCAGATGACATTTTTATGTTTTAAATTATTAAATTATATATTATTACATTAAATTCTTATGTTGGTCATACTTCCAAAAAGAATAATCTGTGATTCTGAATGCCAGTATTGACACCGGCGCGGTGATTGACAGCTGCACACTCTCCTCAATGTGTTCATCCGCGCTGTGTGGTGTCGAACTACAACTCACGTAAAGTTGATAATTCCGCGAATGACTGCAATTGCAAATTTCGAACAGAGATGGCGACAAAGAGGAAAAAATGTGGACTGCAGCTTTAAAAAATCTTGTATAATATGACTTGCTGTTTTTGTTTTTTTATTGTATTTAAATGATATTTGTATTTTTGCCATGAAAATAGCCTTGGATGCTGACATGGCAATAAGTAAACCAATCTGAATCTGGGCCCTGTGGGGGGGAAAAAAGGTCGTTCTGAAGAGCGCAGTGAATTCGCCGTGGTACTTTGATAGGATGCAACCTTTTCAATAAGTCAGTTTGTGAAATTTCATCTCTGCTAGATATTCCACGGATAACTGTAAGTGGTATTATCGGAAAGTGGAAGCGTTTAGGAACAGGCGGAAGACCATGTAAAGTCACGGAGCGGTTCACTGAGTGCTGAAGCACATGGTGCGTAAAAGTCAGCAATCTGCTGATTCCACAGCTGAAGAGAACCGAACTTCCATTGGCATTAATATCAGGAAAGAAAAAAAACAGTGCAATGGGAGCATCATGGCATGCGTTTCCATGGCCAAGCCTCACATCACTAAGTGCGATGCCATGTGTCGGATAGAGTAGTGTAAAGCACGTCACCACTGGACTCTGGAGCAGTGGAAACATGTTCTGTGGAGTGACGAATCATCCTTCTCTGTTTGGCAGTCTGATGGGCGAGTGTGGGTTTGGCAGGAGAACGTTACCTGTCTGACTGGACTGTGCCAACTGTGAAGTTTGGTGGAGGGGGGATTATGGTGTGGGGTTGTTTTTAGGGGTTGGGCTTGGCCCCTTAGTGCCAGTGAGGGGGCATCTTAATACTTCAGACATTGTGAGAAGTGGGACTTTGTGGAATGGGCCTTTTCTATTCCAGCATGAACATAAAGCAAGATCCATAAAGACATGTTTGGATGAGTTTGGAGTGAAAGAACTTGACTGGCTGATTGAACTTGAAAGCCCTGACCTCAACCTCATCCAACACCTTTAAGATGAACTAGAACGGAGATTGGTGAAAATCAAATGTACCGTCTATAAGAGTTAAAAAAAGAACCACAGCATGAATATTTTGGAAGTGAAGTCTGGATGGTAAAAGTGGAGTTTTTAATTTTTAATATTTTAAGTTGAAATATTCACAGCTTAAAAATACAACCAATCACAGTGAAATCCCCCTCCAAATGCAAGCCCTGAAAATGCAATGCATTAAAATGCAAGCACTTTTATTGCAATGCAAATTTTTTAAATAGTGCTTTTTTTTTTAAGTACTTCAATTCGACATGCTTTTTTGTTTCAAAGAAATTTGTCATGAATTTATTTCCAAAAAGTAAATTAATGACAAATTTCACCCTCCTTCATCCCCAGCTCCTCCTCTCATCCAGTCATGACTTGGCCTTCTGATATTCCTTTTCAAATCACTCTTTTTTTTAAATGTATTATATTGTACATTAAATTATTAAACATTGATGATATCTGCAATACCTTTATGTTGGTTCTGATCCGTTTACTCTGAGGGGGTTTTATCGCTGGAGTTCTTGCCCAGAACAGAACCATAACCGCCAATCCAAACTGTATGCTAACTGTCAATCCTCATTGCTGATAGTGATCCTGACAGAACTATAGTTTTTGTTTGATATTTTTAGTCTATACATTTCCTATACTTCCATTTGTATTATTTTATAGTTGTAATGAATACAAATTATTGTAAAATGTTGAAAAACTAGTAGATTTATCCAAACTTTTGACTTGTTGTGTAGGGTTTTTTTTTTTTTGGTTGAATCAAACTCGGGTATCCAGGTAATCCCGGGTAATCAACCAGCTAATCAAACCAAGAGTGAGAACAGTGTGAAGGAAGACCTGTATAGACATATAGAGTATGTCTAGACATGTATAGAGTAACCATTGTTTCCTTTCATGCTTTTCTTTATCATTTCCTCCCCTTTTTGCAGCAATAAAACATGGTGATCTCAATTGTTGTGTGTTTTAGGGTGGTGAGGTGCAAGACAGCTCTGAGCTCATCGGCCCAGCCGAGCCCTTCTCTGATTTCCTAGCTGACAGTCTCTTAGATAGCAGCTCTGAAGGTAAGTTGTTCATCAAACTTGCTTCTTTAAATTAGACACACATAAAATATTACCCACACCCAATAGAGTTAGCATGAATAAACAGTATAAAAAGAAAAACCTACCCTAAATGCATTTCAACATAGTATAAAACACCTGCAAAAAACTGTTATGTGAGAAGCCACAGTTTTTAAAATTCTGTGTTTGAAATGACCTTTTTCACTAACCAGCCAAAATTAAGTTACCCAGTGGTGTAGTCTACGTGATACGCTGGTATACGCCGTGTACCCACTAGGAAAGGTCAAGTATTTCCGTATACCCTCTTAAAAAAGCGTGAGGATACGTAACAACCAAATCACGGAATCTAGTCACAAATGAAACTTATACTGTAGCTATACAGCAGAACGTCACGAAATTTGGCCATTTTTGAATGAATAAATCAAAAGTAGGGCTTTACAATGAATCAATTTTAGTGTCTGTGAATATTAAAGCTAAAAAGACTGCTATATAAAAAATCAGAAGTCTGCATGTTCTGCGCGTCTGTGAATGAGCGGTGCAGTTTCGTCTATTACACACACACACCGAAGCACGCTTGTGGTGTTTTCAGCGTTTCATCACTGTATGAGGAGACGAACACGTGTGAACTTCATCGTAGAGCTGAGAGTCACATCACGAGCTTTGCATTTGATTAAACCTGCTCTGTAACGACTGTGGATAAAACTATCGTTAGTCATATCACATGCACACAGAAACTCCAAGGTGTTTACAACCACCCGTCAAAATAAAAGTTAGTTATAACTTGAAGAAATTGTAACAGAAATATATTACTATAGCACATTAAAGTATACTTTAAGTAGGCCTAATAATAATAATAATAATAATAACAGTTTATTAAAACACACAAAAACTCAAATATCTTCATTACAACTCAGTCATAAAAACTCGGTCTAACTTGAAGAAATTATGAAAGAAATTGCACATTAAAATGTTCTTTTAAAAAAAAAAATATTAATAATAATAAAATCTATTAACTTAAAATTTAAAAATTTAAACAGTTAACTTGCAAAAAAGGAATTAGAATTTTTATTTGATTACATTAAGATTAAATTATTATAAATCTTTTATTTAAGTTTTAAATGAGCTTTATAAATGGATTTGATTACCACTATTTTTAAAGTACATTTGTATTTATCCTTACAATGTTTTAAAAAATGTTTAGAAAATGTCCAGCTGATAAAACTTGTGCTCATGGGACCATAATATTCATATAACATCTGAGGCTAAATGTAGCTCTTAACTGGCGGAGTTAGATGGCGATTAACACTAAACAGTAGAAATCAGTCCAGTCTCCTCAGCTGTAAATGTAATAAATTGACATATTGATAACATGTGGTCTTTCATAATGCTCCCAATACATGTAGATGCACACTGTATACATTAGTGAGTGTGGAGGTGCTTATGGGGTGTTGCTCTGGGACGGGTGAGAATTGGGGGTGGGGGGTTGGGTTAAATCAGAGTATACTCTCTACAAAAAACTAGACTACACCACTGAAGTCTCCTGCCGTTCAAAACTTCTACTAGCCAAAATAAAAAATATCGGAAATAAACCAGATTAACAAAAATACTGCATATATTTATTGGCAAATCTGATTCTGAATCATTGAATGGCTTTCAGTTTTACGACAGTCAAGCATCGTTTGCGGATACCATTCAAATAAAATGTAAAAAAAAATCTCTCCTTTATTGACATCCATTCAAACAAAAAGCTCACTCCAGTGAAAAGGTTGAAATGGAAAATGGCTGAAATGCAAATGTTTGCATTTGGCGGGTGTTAATTTCAAACACTGATGATTGCATGAATGCAGTCCATGTATCCGTTCAGTTAGTTGTTCAGTTTAGTATCTGGATATGTTTGTTATCTTGCTATTTCATGACTCTACACTGTCTCAGAAAATGGTTTCATTTATTGATTTGAATTGATGCTTTTCTCTGATTTTTCTTTTTTTTCTTCTTTTTTTTCCGATGTTGTTTTTCTGTAGTTCCCAAACATATCAGTTTTGTGGATGATTTTCTAGTCACCAACCCATCTAAACATGAGTGTAAGTGAGATGATCCTGCATGTGTAAATAATAAGCCAAAACTTCAGTAGTCTGTGCCAATGCCAGTAAACATGTCATGGTTCTCTGTAAAAACTATTTTATTTAACTATGTGAAAAAAAGAATAAATAAAGAAATTGAATTAGCTAATTATTAATGCTTAAAATATAAGTAATGTAGCCTATTAGTCTAAGTTTGTCACATCAGATTTATTTGTTGTATCTTTTGCTATTGTCTTTGCTATCATCAATCAGTTTACATCTAAATGCGAGGAAAAATTGCCATTGAAACAGTACTTTAAGATTTTGATATTGCATGGTGGTGAGATGGCTTAGTGCGATCATCAAATCGCAACGGTTGTGATGTAATTATATGAATATCTTGATCTTGTTTCAGAGTACTGTAACAGTCTGTGTTTTCAGTTTCGATTCACATTAAATGCTACTCTGCAAGTGCTGTGTTTGAGTCACTTATAATTTGCATTTGTGAACGCAACATTTTTCATGAGAATCGTTTGAAAAATCTGTTGTTGTCAACAAAGGGAAGTGATCAGGTCTCCCTGCGGTTTTCCATCAAAAGCTGAAAAAATGATTTAACGTTTGAAAACAAAGAAATTGGCAACATGAAAAATAAAACTATTATTTAATTGTAAATGGATTATATACAGAAAGTAAGCAAAGATCACTGAAGCTGTTGGACTGAGTTCTGTACTCCTGTTGGTTATTATGCAGAGATTCGCAAACGTGCTGAACTCAATGAACAATGACTAAACTACAGTCTTGAGTGATATTGAGTGGATTCTGACCAACTGTAACACTTCTTATTCTTACAGTCAGCAGACATTAGTGGTATAACGGCACACCGAAATTATGGTTCGATACATATGTTGGATTTGAATCTCATGACAATCGCGTCGTAGGGTATCTTGTAAGTCTAAATAAACAGTTTTCGATATTGATGTTTATTGTTAAGTTCAACTACATTAGTTTAATTTTCTTCTCAAAACTGGCATCTGTCCATTGACGATAATGCAGGTAGAAATTAATTTACGCTTCTAATCAGAGCCGGATGTGACGACACGCGGTTGTGAGTCGCGGTCATAGTGCCAACAACTGGCAGCAGGAAGCATGTCACACACAACGGGCTTTGAAAGATTCTCTTCAAATTACCCAAATTGCTTCAAATGCTGTTAGAATAATTTCAAGACATGGCTCATGTAAAATTGCAAAGGGCTTTGTGATCTCTTAAATAGTGTTGCCATGGTAACTCATCAAAGTTCAAAATGCTTTTCTTTGCATGCTCTTGTTTTAAAGTTCTTAGCATTTTTAAAATTTCATGAAATTTGTCATCCAAACATATCAGAGTTGTTGGCTGTTAGCAAAAGCTAAAACAAGGACGTGCAGTTGGGCTCTGTAGCGCCCCCTTTTGACTAAACAGTTTTAGTTTTAGTCACCAGACTCACCACCAGTACAGTTATTGTTTTCGGCAAGCCAAATTAATGACAACAAAAGGGACACAAGAAGAGTCTCATTGTGCATTGTCAGATTTATATCAAATTGATGTTGTAAATTTGGTAAAGGAGGCTGATCACATGGATGGGCCTACTGTGCATTGTTTTCTTAAAGCTATTAGTAGTGGTGGCACCTTAATGCTTGGGCCTTTTGTTGCTGCTTGCAACATTTTTTTTTTTACCATATCCAGTCATGTAGTTCATACTGAATTTGTGTGTTTAATTGCAGGTGGCAGCGGTCACAGTGAGCTGAATTCTCTGGAGGTTGATGGAGACTTTCTGGCCGCTGTGGACGATGGAATGGCATCAGGCAGCATCAAGCACAAAGCAACACAAAGCAACTCCTCTCCAATCCCACAGCCAGTGACGTTCCCGAGCCGGGTGGGAGTAGAGTCCAGCCACACCAGTGGGACTTTGAGCTTTGCCTCCAGTCTCAGGAGCTCCACAGAGAAGGAGGACTACCTGGAAAAGGCCAGTGGGCTGATCGCTCTAGCTGTCCAGAAAGAAGTGGAGCAGGAATTTGCAGTGGCGTTTTCCTACTATCGTAGAGGTGTGGATCTTCTGCTGCAGGGTGTACAAGGTATGTCATTAAATGCATGTATTTACACATGCACAGCTGCAATTGTCTCATATCGGTCGCACGTGCTTGCTTTGTGTTGACGCACTTAAGATCTATGTCTCTGATTGGCCATTGTGTTCACACGCTCAACATATGTCTCTGATTGGCCATTGTTGACACGCTCAACATATGCCTCTGATTGGCCATTGTTGACGCGCTCAACATATGCCTCTGATTGGCCATTGTTGACGCGCTCAACATATTCTTCTTATTGGCCATTGTTGACGCGTTCAACATATGCCTCTGATTGGCCATTGTGTTCACACGCTCAACATATGTCTCTGATTGGCCATTGTTGACACGCTCAACATATGCCTCTGATTGGCCATTGTTGACACGCTCAACATATGCCTCTGATTGGCCATTGTTGACGCGCTCAACATATGCCTCTGATTGGCCATTGTTGACGCGCTCAACATATTCTTCTTATTGGCCATTGTTGACGCGTTCAACATATGCCTCTGATTGGCCATTGTGTTCACACGCTCAACATATTCTTCTTATTGGCCATTGTTGACGCGTTCAACATATGTCTCTGATTGGCCATTGTTGACGCGCTCAACATATGCCTCTGATTGGCCATTGTGTTCACACGCTCAACATATATTCTTCTTATTGGCCATTGTGTTCACACACTCAACATTTATGCTTTTGATTGGCCATTGTGTTGGCGCTCTCAACATGTATGCTTCTGATTGGCCATTGTGTTCACACGCTCAACATGTGTCTGATTGGCCATTGTGTTTTCGCGCTCAACATACATATATGCCAGTGAATGGCTACAATGATCAACGCTTCAAAAACATGTTGTCTTTACCGATCGCTTACACAGATACACATGGGAGACAGTGTTTCCCCTACCATTGTTTTGGGGGGGCGGCCCGCCCCCCCAAAACGACCCCCCGCCCCCCCCCTAAATTGCTGACGAAATCCAGTCATAAAAAATTAATTTACTGTATAACGCGGAATTTCATGGAATTTGTCAATCTTTTGAGGAATAAATAGAAAGCAGTTCAGTATACACTTGAAATCAAATCGCGATGTAGACAAGTGTGTGTGGATATTAAACCACAAAGACAATTTAAATACGAATCCTGCTTGTTCTGTGTGAATGAATGGTGCAGCCGACGCGCAGTTTCATTTACCACACACACACACACACACACACACACACACACACACACACACACACACACACACACACACACACACACACTGAAGCACGTGTGACGCTTGCGCTGTTTTTTTGCCTATGAAGACAAAAATGCATAAACTTCCTCTCCAGGCTCTAGATCCACTCCGAAAGTCCCTTCGTGATCATTTAACCGCTTTATTTGAGAAAAACTATCATTATGACATAAACACACAAACTCAAAAGGTCTTCACGGCAACCCGTCAAAATTAAAGTGCGGTTTAACTTGACAGAAATACCGTACATTACCGTTGTACAGTATAATTTAGATATGTCCCAATGTAATAATACTAACACTAATCCAAATAAATTATCATCAAAACTGAATTTAAGGAATAATACATGTTTTAATTTTAACAGTAAAGCTCATTGTGCAGCACGTTGTTTGACAAAAAGTTTATTTAATTTCATATGATTAAAATTGATGATAAATGATAAAATTTGTGTTTTATGTCTTCATTTTATTACCAGAAAAAACACAACACAGAATTAGTGTAAAATTTGTTTCATTTTTTTTTTTTAAATGTTGTATAAGTTTAATGATTCATAATACACTATTTCAATTAATTAGACATGCTTTTTGATTGCTAAAAAATTTACACCACATATCCGTAACACGCCCGCTCCGCAACACTAGCACTTCCATGTTTGAAAAACAGCTTTCACCCCAAGCAAATGAACTTTTGGTGCGGACCAACAAACAAACATGTTTACTAGAGGTAGGAGGAAAAAATGCCGATGCATCCAAAGCTTTCAGAATCAATTGTGAGCTAAATAATTTTTTTCGTCATGACATTTGTTTGCACTAGAGTCAATTCAAGTCACCTTTATAGTGCTTTATACAATACAGATTGTTTCAAAACAGCTTTGCAGTGATAACAGGAAAATATGCATTTCGGCTGTTGTTCAGCCAAAGTCAGTTCAGTGATGATTCAGTCCCATTGTAAAGATTGTCAATTATTAAATTAGTTTATTTCATCTATAAAGCAGTTCTACAAAAAAATAGTCATCCAGCTCAGTTCTCATACAACTGCGTCAGTACAGTCAGATCAATAATATTGCTGAATTGAATTGAAAGTGTCCTGTTTTATTAGCCTGGGAAAACCCAGACAACTTCCAGCAAATTTAGATTTGCTCTGAAAGTTAGTCTGGCAAAGAGCTCATTCAAGCCCATTTCCAATCCGTCGAAATCGAGGCACCAATCAGAAACGTTAGGGCGGGCTTTACACGATGACGACAGCGCTGGGATTTTGAAGCAGATTTTGTAGCCTACATTACAAAGATGGATGCCGCCGTCGAACATCACTCGTTCCAATCAGCTATCGCGTCTGTTTTAAGCGATTTGAACGTTTCCTTTTTGTTAAAAACCGAGCAAAGAACAACACTCGGAGATGTTTCTCCGCCGCTCTGCATACGTCATCTCCTTCATCGCTCTGATTGGTTTTAGGTCTATCCTCGACGTCCGTTGGTGACGCCCCTCTGGAAATGATTTGTCTATGACGCTTTGCCAGACCGTAACTCAGTTACAACTGAGAATGGTCTGGTTTTAACCAGGCTACTGTTTTATGCTTGCTGCCAATAACAAACAAACACACACAAAACTATCAAACTAGTATATAAACATTCATAAGGTTTCATGGTTAATGCCTTTTTCACTTGTTGGAATTTCAAATGCTCACGTGTGCTTTGTGTGTGTTCACTTTGAAGAACGCGTGTGGTCAATATAACATAATCAATAATCAAACAGCAACAGCATTAATGCTGAGAAAGAGAAAAAAATCCCTCACTGAATATTCAGATATTCGGATTGTGAGGTGCCTGAAGATTCACACCCCTGTTTATTGCGTGTGTATTAATTGCTTATTTCAGGAGAGGTGAGTCCCAGCAGAAGGGAGGCTGTGAAGAGAAAGACGGCAGAATATCTGATGCGTGCCGAGCTCATTTCTGCACAGCTCAAGGACAGCATGGGCCAGAGCTCCACTCAAAGCAGGGTCAGTGTGTGTCTGACCTTTCACCTGAGACCTCGTTAATACAATGCACATGCATATTTGATCCTCTATAAAGTGAGGAACAAATCAGGATTAAATAGTTCACCCAAAAATGAAAATTAGCCCATGATTTACTTGCCCTCAAGCCTTCCTAGGTGTATACGACTTTCATACAAATACAATCGGAGTTATATAAAAAAATGTCCTGGCTAATCCAAGCTTTATAATTGCAGTGAATGGAGGATGAGATTTTAAAGCCCAAAAAAGCACATCCGTCCATCATAAAAGTGCTCCACACGGCTCCGGGAGGTTAATAAAGGCTTTCTGAAGGGAAGCCATGCGTTTGTGTAAGAAAAATATCCATATTTAAAACTTTATCAACTAAAATAACAAGCTTCCGTCAGACGGCCTGCGCCAAAAAGACTCACTTGATGATGTAGGAGTAGCGTAAGCTTTGACTCCTCTCCTGGTTCAAACAAACAGGGCTGGGCAACAAACTCAAGCTCCTCTGACATTTCTCTTTAAAGTTCTCGTTTTAGACTTCTAATTCGTGAATGGTGTTTTGTTTTGCTGTATCCTCTGCGCTTCCGCGTTCGTCATTACGTTGTACGTCAGGTCAAATGTTACTCTTTCATCATAAATCGATACGAATGGCCGTCTGATGGAAGCTAGTTATTTTAGTCGATAAAGTTTTAAATATGGATATTTTTCTTACACGTAAGCATGGCTTCTCTTCAGAAGGCCTTTATCAAGCCCCCGGAGCCGTGTGGAGCACTTTTATCATGGACGGATGCATATTTATGGACTTCAGAAACGGCCATTCACTGCCATTATAAAGCTTGGAAGAGCCAGGGCATTTTTTATATAACCCCGATTGTATTCGTCTGAAAGAAGAAAGTCATATACACCTAGGATGGCTTGAGGGTGAGTAAATCATGGGCTAATTTTAATTCTTGAGTGAACTATCCCTTTAATGAAGGCATAAACTAGAGAATTTTTTTTATTTATTTGAACATTTTTGAAAGTAAATGGGAACAGAACAGAAACAGGAAAAACTTCATTTTGAACAATATATTTTGAAACCTGACAGGCTTAAATTTGTGAAATGTTAAAAAAAGTGAGTGAACAATATTTACATGCACATTGCATATGAATGTTTTATAACATTCACAGGAACATTTAAAACATTGTGCACTCACATATTGGATTATTCTGTGCACATTTTTTATGAATTACAACCTTTCCATGTCCATCATGTGTCTCTTTGTTTGGTGTCTCTTCAGGCGCTGGGCTCGCAGTGCTGTGGCGGCTCGTGGTCTGAGCAGACTCACTTTGATGAGCTGAAGCATTACAGAGTGCTGGGCGTTATTGATAAGGTACACATCACAATCTTCACAAGCTCTTTTCTAAGATTGGCAGTTATGACCAAAATCATCTCAGTAGAAGTAAATGGTATATGTCACAATTAACACGGCGAAGTTGAATCAGAAACAAACAAACTTTAATACAATTGCCTGTTGTGTTTGGTATCTTGTGAATTTTGACGATTCAGATTCTGCTTTTCGATTCAGATTTTTATCGATTCCTAATTTCAATACCAATGAGGTAAAAAAATATAATTTAATTCACATTTTCTAAGTCTTATTGTAAAACATTTAATTGCAGCTGAATACCATGAACAAAAATCAAAAGGCTAAAGAGCATTTACACAAGGAACTTGATTAACGTTATTATAGAGACAGCAGCAGGAATATTAATCTGCTGTCACTAAGTCAAGTCAAGTCAACAATGTAGACTTTAACAATGTAGATTGTTCCAAAGCTGCTTTACTGTGATAATAGGAAATTAAAGTAAAAGAGATTGTTTTGGCTTTATGACAGCTCTAGAATAAAGTTATTTTCCAGCTAAAGTTAATTTTAATTGATTCATTTCCGTCGTTCTCACTATCATTAGTTATTAACTTAGGGGCCGCTAACACGACACCGTTTTAACAAAACTCTTAAGTTCTCTCTACGCAAACTTTAAAAACGTGAACATGTGAGAACGCTGATGGCGTGCACATGCGTATTAAGAGTTCATTTTATAGGTATGCGCGTTGTATGTGTATGTGAATATATGTGCGCAGGCATGTAGTCCTTCCCTAAAAAAAAAACAACCCTCAACAAACTACTTGTCTGGCCGTAAAATTTATAATACAGAATTTTATAGCTTCGGCGTAGCCACGAGAACCAGAATTATCCCAACAACGATTATCTGTACAGAGGTGAAGGGAAGGAGGCCTTCACAGGGAGGGACTAATTGACACTTCAGGACTGCGTTGTCGTTGCGTCCAGACGCAGGTCCTTCATCAGATCTAGATACGGCCTGGATCTGGCGGACTGCGGTAAACCTCGGGATAAACAGAGAGACTAATATTAGCGTAGATGCCATTCTTCTTATGATGTAACGAGTACATCAGGATTTATGGGAAGTGTTCCCGGTTCCGGCTGACCTAATCTATGCAGCCTAACATTGAATTATAGAAGTCTATAGTGTGTTATGTGTATGAAAGGTCAAAGAGATGTGTTTGTAGTCTAGCTTTGAACTGACAGAGTGTGTCTGCTTCCCGGACAATGGTAGGAAGACTGTTTCAAAGTTTTGGTGCTAAATAGGAAAAGGATCTCCCGCCAGCAGTTGATTTTGATATTCTAGATATTACCAACTGGCCTGAATTTTGAGATCGTCAATAGACGTGAAGGACTATAATGCGTTAAGAGCTCGCTCAAGTACTGGGGAGCTAAACCATTTAGTGCTTTGTAAGTAATTAGCAATATTTTAACATTTATACAATGTTTAATAGGGAGCCAATGCAGTGTTCACAGAACTGGGCTAATATGATCATACTTCCTGGTTCTGGTAAGAACTCGAGCTGCTGCGTTTTGGACCAGCTGTAGTTTGTTTATTAAGCTTGCAGGGCAACCCCCCAGTAGAGCATTACAATAATCTAGCCTTGATGTCATGAACGCATGTACTAACTGTTCCGCATTCGTCAATGAGAGCATATGACGTGATTTAGATATTTTTTTAAGATGGAAAAATGCGGTTTTACAGATACTAGAAACGTGACTTTCAAATGAAAGATTGCTATCAAAGAGCACACACAGGTTCCGAACCGACGACGGAGACTTGACAAAGCAGCCATCAAGTGATAGACAGTATTCTAGGTTATTACATGAGGAAGTTTTTTGTCCAATAATTAATTCAGAGTTAAGTAGTAGGAAATTACTAATCATCCAGTTTTTTATATAAGCTATGCATTCCGTTAATTTTGTGAATTGGTAAGTTTCGTCAGGGCGTGAAGAAATATAGAGCTGAGTATCATCAGTATAACAGTGAAAACTAATGCCATGCTTCCTAATGATATATCCCAAGGGTAGCATGTACAGAGTGAACAGCAACGGTCCTAGTACTGAGCCTTGTGGTACGCCATACGGAACTTGTGATCGATAAGACATCTCTTCATTTACTGCTACAAACTGATAACGGTCAGATAAGTATGATTTAAACCATAATAATGCAATTCCACTAATGCCAACATAATTTTTCGAGACTATTTAAAACAAGATCGAGTAACACCAATAGCGAGATAAAACCACGATCGGATGATAAGAGCAAATCATTTGTAACTCTGAGAGCTGTCTCAGTACTATGGTACGGTCTAAATCCTGACTGGAAATCCTCGCAGATATCATTTCTTTCTAAAAAATGAACATAGTTGTGAAGATACTGCCTTTTCTAGTATCTTTGACAGAAAAGGTAGATTCGAGATCGGCCTATAAAACGATCAAGTTGCGTTTTTTTAACAAGCGGTTTAATCATAGCCAGCTTAAAAGTTTTTGGTACGTATCCTAATGACAAAGATGAATTAATGATGTTAAGAAGAGGATCTATGACATCTGGAAGCATCTCTTTCAATATCTTAGTCGGTATAGGGTCTAACATACATGTTGTCGATTTAGATGATTTAACGAGTTTAGAAAATTCTTCCTCTTCTATAGCAATGAATGAATCGAATTTTTCCTTGGGGAGACTACAATGCACTCCCTGATGTGATGTTATAGTAGACTGTTGCATAGTTCTAAGATATCAGGGAGAAAATTATAAGTGAAGAAGGTCATAAAGTCATTACTGTTGTGCTGGTTGGAAACTTCTGGGCTTGAAGCTTTATTTTTCGTTAGTTTAGCCACTGTTCCAAATAAATACCTAGGGTTGTGTTTATTTTCTTCTAATGGGGTTGGAAAAATAAGCAGATCTAGCAGCTTTTAAGGCCTCTCTATGCAATCGAGCTCTCCTTCCATGAAATGCGAAATACCTCTAGTTTTCTTCCAGTTTCGCTCCATTTTTCTGTCTGCTTTAAGAGCTGCACGGATCCAATATACTGTTATGCATTTTCTTTGTCAAATGTTTATGTTCACTTAAGACATAAATGACTGTTTGCGAAAAATGAAAATTGTCATCATTTACTCACCCTCATGTCGTTCCAAACCCATAAGACCTTCGTTCATCTTCGGAACACAAATTAAGATATTTTTGATGAAATCTGAGAGCTTTCTTTCCTCGCACCGTTCTCACCTCTGTGACATTATAAATTAAACATGTTTTTTCCAAAAGCCCTCAAAATCTTGGTGGGAAAATACTGAGCTGCAAGCAATGTGTTGTCTCTATAAAAACTATGCACAGTGAGCACAGGATTTTAGATGTATCAAACAGTGTTGCCATTGCAAAAAAAAAAAAAAAAAGCACCAAAGAGAAACGAACATTAACATTAAACATTAACTTTGTTGTTAATGTTTTCATGACAACGATCTCTCTTTTAAACTCTTTAAAAAGGTTTAAAGGATTCATTTGTTAAATTAGTTTGTTTTTACTTTTCTATCTATAGGCTACAGTGACTCCAGATTTACTGTAAATATAACTCCCTTGACAAAAAGATGTGGGTGACGTTACAGTATATAACACTGTTTCAAAAGTGTTTTTGTTTAAACATGGCCTTTATTCATATGTGTTTTATGTGCAGGTGCTGTTGGTGATGGATAAGAGAACGCAAGAAACTTTTATTTTGAAAGTAAGTGGTCCATTTAGAGTTAATAACACCTAACGATTTTACTGGAATTACTTACAGTGAGTTATAATACTCCCTAAAAGCTGTAATGCTTCTCTTCTGTTTAAATTGACTGTTTGAATTTGATTTAACTATTTACAGTAAGAGTAAAAACCAGAAAAGCTGTATCTAAACCATATCGAGGACTGAAGTATTACAAATTGATAAATAATTAAATTTTGATAAAAAGGGGGCCAAATGGATGGATTTGAAAGAAATAATAGGGACCTGAGAGGTTTGGTGACCGCACCTAGTGATTAAACTATATACGAAAAGACATAACTTTTGATTAATTGGTTGGTAATAATGCCTTTCTTTGCCATTTTGAATTTTAATGAAAATCGTATCTTTTTGAAAACTGTAATGCACAAGGAAGGCATGGACCCATATGTCGTGTATACAGGGATCTTCGTATATAAATAACCATCTTATTTCAACTATTAAACGAGGTGATTACCAATATTATAAATCGAGATCAAATTGGATTTATAAAAGGGAGGTATTATGGTGATAGCATAAACAGAATATTAAGTGAATTTAAGTGGCTTCAAGGGCCCACAGATGTTGCCTGTAGTACATTCGTACATTAGAGAAATGTATTTTGGTCAGGGTAGAGGCCAAGAATTAAGTACGAAACCCTACAGCTTATGAAGACTGATGGAGAAGTGAGTCTTCCAAATTTCAAGTATTATTACTGGCACATAGGGAAAAGGCTCTGTCAACCTATCTTCCCTTTATAGATACCCATTGTGACAATATTGTAATAGGTAAATGGACGAGAGTTACTTTAAAAATGTGTAATAAAGTACAGTCATAATTAAAATTGTATCTCCCCTTTATTCTGTAGAAGTACAATAAACAAATTTCTACCCTCTAAATTAGATCGATTTTAAAAAGTGTTCATATTACGGACTTATTCTAGTCTTTGTTGGAGAGTTGTGTGGAGTATGTAACCATACTCACATCCAGAGATGGGCACTCGAGTTAGTGGCTCGTAATTTTAATGGACTCGACCTGAAATGACTAAAACGTCAATAACCTTAACTATTGAGGAAAATTTATTTTTGATCTGTATGCAGTGCTTAAAGTGGGCCATTGCTCACCGGTACACAGAATCAGCAATTCGGCGCTATGCAGCAGCTCACAGTCCCGTTTAGACATTAGACATATCTCAAGCTTTCTTTGATGTAATGGTCAGATGTAATAGGAATATACGAGGACTTGACGATCTAGATATAACAATCAGTTTACACATTATATTTGCAACATTTTCAGTTTGACGGCCAAAATAAAGTGGCTGGATTAGCAGATTAAAAATAGATCTCAACTGAACTCAACAGATGCTTCCATTGTAGACAGCTCTGGTAATTATTACATTTTAACATTTTTAACAGGGTTTTTCTAAAACTCTTTTTGGACTGCAGTCTTGTAGATTGAGACCCCTGATTTGTACTGACATGATTTGTGTGTGTGTGTGTGTTCAGGGTTTAAGGAAAAGCAGTGCTTGTGGGCGTGTTAAGAAGACCGTTGTGCCTCGTTCCCTGCCTAACATGGTACAACTGGAGAAATACATCGTCTCAGAGGATTCCATCTTTCTTTTACTGGAGTATGCTGAGGGTGTGTGTTGTTTTCACTGCGTTTTTACTTTTTACAAAATGCCTAAGTGTGTAAACAGGATGTTGACTAGCACTTCCTCTTTGTCTCATCAGGTGGTAAATTGTGGACTCATATCTGCAAGTATCTGCATGGCAGCAGTCCCGACGAAAGCTTCAACATACCTTTCATCCAGAAAGCTCACTCTATAGCTATACATTCAGCCCTGAACCCTGTGCCCACCGGTTCCAGCAGTGTGGATTCCCGGGTCCTAAGCTTTGGAGAGCGTCCTTTAGGAGCCCGGCCGCCAGACTCGGGAGCCACCTCTGAGGAGGAGTGCACCAACAGCTACCTGACACTGTGCAACGAGTACGAGCAGGAGAAGCTGGAGCCAGAGGAAGACCCCTGCACACAGAAACATGCATGTTCAACGCTAAACACCGATAGTCTGTGCTCTCCGGTTTCAATGCAGGAGCTGTGCTTCTTCACTGAGGAGGATCAACTGGCTGGCTTTATGGATCAATGCACATCTGACCATCTGAGCCCATCGCCGCCCAAGGAGCTCTTCTACAGTGAGGGTAAGGACGTCTGCAAGCCACTGTCTTTACCCTCAGATGCTGGTATAGAGGAGCCACTGGGGAAGCCACAGGAAGAGTCGGATCTCTGGAGGTCTGACGGTGATCAATGCTCAAATGAGTTGGTGCCGGTAATTTCCTTTAAAGAGGCTGTATCGGAGGATGCGAATGTCAGCTGTGCTGTTGAGGGACAACCGCCTGATCTTTTGGTCAATCTGCCGGCACTCGAAGGAGGCACAGGAGATGTGTTAGAGGAAGTGCTTGTCCCTAAAGGCATCGCTTTCCCTGTTGTAGACAAAACCTCTCCCACATTTGGCAGGCCAGATGTTCTACAGAGAGGAGAGAACGCAGAGTTGGACCCGTCTGTTGATGTGGCTACACTTCCACTTCCACACAAACCATCAAAAACAGCAGACTTATTGACTCTGTCTTCCCCCAAGCTCTCGGTTATGCTGGACGCAGCGGTTCCCGAACATGAAGACGTGGGGTTGGGGTCAGAGGGCACTTCAGGAGAGCAGGAGGTTGAGAAAGTGTCGAAGTTGTTTCAAGAGCTGGATAGGTTGGCTGCTGTTTCATTAGACACGCGTATCCCAGAGGCGATGGTGAGGAGCTGGGCTGCTGACATGGTTGTGGCTCTGGATGCGCTGCATCAGGAGGGAGTCATCTGTCGAGACCTGAACCCCAGCAACATACTGCTAAACAACACAGGTGAATCACTTACTCACTGCGTACTGTTGAAATGTGCTTCATTACACCATTCAAGGCCCAATGTTTTGTTTATTTTATGTCGGCTTTTGAGAATAGTATTTGCGCATTAGTTCCGCCCACTACCGAAGGAACCGGCAGAGGCATCTGCTTATTCTCAAAGGCTGAATATTTACAAACTCAGTTATTTTGAGCACGGTGATTCAAGTGACTACACACTAGAGTTTACATTGCTTCAGAATACATTGCACATCCATTGATGTAAAAAGAGTGAAACTATCAAACGCTCGAGACCGTGTTCAAATGAAGGCGAGTGAAAATATATCTGTGCTAAACTTCATCCTTCAATGCCTGTGAACTCCCTCTGTCTGCGGTTGATGGTAAAAATTGTCTGAATGAAGTAAATTAATGTAAATTAGGCAGTCATTAATTGAAAAAATCTGAAGAGGTCATTGTACTATTAAAACGATTAGAGGTGCACCAATACTACATTTCTCTGCCGATAACCATAGCCAGTTATTCAGAGCAGGGTTCCTACGAAGTTTGGAAAAGTATGGAAAAAAGAAAGCAGAGTATGGAAAAATATTTGCATTTCCAGACTATTGCCCCTATTTAGTTTTCTATAATAGAAAATCTAATGAATTTAAAAGGATTTAATGAAAACAAATGTATCATACAAGAAGTGTGTTTTCAAGGCAGCTGTTTAGTGATTCTTTAGTGACTGTCAAACACAACTGAATGATTGTGGCAGGTTATAAGCGTTTTGAGTTTCTTCTCATGATATTCTTAGCACCGTATTACAGAGCCTCTAAAAGGACCTTTGCAAAAATAAAAAAAGCTCACTCAATTAATGGCAAAATCAATGTTAGGAAATGTAAGCTGATATTTCCTACTGGCAAAATATATAAATAACTGGCTTAACCACTTTTTGGGGTGAAAATACTTGCGTGCCTAAGACTTTTGCACAGTACTGTATATACAGACTTTTGCATTGCATGCACACGAAAAAGAATGTCATGCCCTCGAGAAACTATTCACATGGACACGAATTTTTTTTTGCATGCTTTTAAGCATTAAAATTTCTAGTTTTATATACTATAACCTATGTCTACTGACACTACAGCAAAAGATATAAATAACTGGATTAAAACCATTTGGGGGGGGGGGCTGAAAATACTATTTTTGCTTTGGAGGTCTCCTACAAAAAAACACTTTCATTTTCTCATAGTTACAACTCATAAATACATTGCACATTTCCTTCATTCACCACATTTTTCAATGATTCTCAGACGCAGGTCCCATGATTCAGTCTCTTTAAATTTCTCCTTGTCGCGAGCCTACTCTGCTCTGATTGGCCAGACGGACCAGTCTGCTGTGATTGGTCTACCACTTACAGTGCTTGTCGGAAGCTGAACGCCCATATTAGACCCTATAGCGATTGTACACCTTGTAAAGACAGTAACAGAAAAGTTAGTTCATGCATTCATGACCTCGAGACTAGATTACTGTAATGCTTTATTAGCTGGTTGTCCTGCA
This sequence comes from Rhinichthys klamathensis goyatoka, assembly GCF_029890125.1. Taxonomy (NCBI): domain Eukaryota; kingdom Metazoa; phylum Chordata; class Actinopteri; order Cypriniformes; family Leuciscidae; genus Rhinichthys; species Rhinichthys klamathensis. Next base: position 5,407,815 of record NW_026606555.1, read on the forward strand.
TCTTCAATAAACAAGCTACAGTTAGTCCAAAATGCAGCCGCTAAGAGTTTTTACTAGATCAAGAAAATATGATCATATAACACCGATTCTATCATCACTTCATTGGTTACCTATAAAGTTCCGTATTAATTACAAGGTTGACTTTATAAGTCAACCTTGTATTTTATATTAATTCCGTATTGACGGTTTAAATGGTTTAGCTCCAGTCTATTTAACGGATCTTCTATCGCCCTATAATCCATCGCGCTCTTTAAGATCACTAAATTCGAGGCTTCTGGTCATTCCTAGGATATCCAGATCCACCAAAGGAGGGAGAGCATTTTCACATTTAGCTCCGAAGCTCTGGAATAGCCTTCCTGATATTGTTCGTTGCTCAGACTCGTTCTCCCAGTTTAAAACTAGACTAAAGACGCATCTATTTAGCCAGGCATTCATATAAAAATTTTAATCTTACAGTTACTGTAAATTCGGCCTCTACTTCATAAACGCCAGAGGAGAACTGGCCCCGACTGAGCCTGGGTTCTCCCAAGGTTTTTTTTTCTCCATTGGGTCATCTGATGGAGTTTTAGGACACCATCGGGTCACTTGATGGAGTTTTTCGGTTCCTTGCCATTGTTGCCTTTGGCTTGCTCAGTTGGGGATATATTTAAATTAAATGACCCATCATTCCACTGATCAGCTCTACCAAACTTGGATGTCTTTTCCAGTAATAAACAAACACTGTTCATTTGTTTTGATTGATACTGTGAAGCAGCTTTGATACAATCTGTATTGTGAAAAGCGCTATATAAATATATTTGACTTGACTTGACTTGACTAACGATGTTGTCGATTTTACCATATCAATCTGAGCTTGTATCCGATGATGAATGAATGAATGAATGAATGAAAAATTTATTGAACAACAACAACAATCAACACGAAGTATTCAAAAGGATAAAAACACAAAAAAGCCCAAAGGCTTGTTTCCATTGCGGTCCTTAAAAACATTGAAACATTGGAACTAGTTATTCAAAGAATTTGCTTTTGCAGAGCAGTAAACAGCGTATTCTCGACATACACAACAAGAACCAGCTATAGTGTTTGAGGGCGGGTCAAGTTGTTCGCCGCCGTAGAACATAGGTGGGCATTATAGGCAAATGTGTTACCCAGTGACGTGTAGCCGTCACGGAAGTGGGATTCAAGTTCCTGACGACTCGTTTAGGCTGTTCAGAGTCGATTCTTTTTTTTTGAGAAACAATAACTTTATTTATCGTGTGCTGTTTCGTCTTCATAACTTTGCAGATAGCTGCATTACACATTGCATGAGAGGGAATATTTGAAAAAGCATAATAGGGGCACTTTGAATATGGTCTGAAAATCTACAGAGAGGTTTGGAAATTTAAGTCTGACAGGGTTCCTACACATTTTCCATTACAAAATTTCTTTTCCAGAGTGACCTTTCCCAACTAATGCTGTAAACATGTGATAGCACTTTTTATCAGGACTAACTTTTAAGGACTTATTTATGGATCTTTTTTTACAAGTACATTTAAAGAATATTTTATAGAATTATGTACTTATTTATTTATTTATTTATTTATAGTCTAAGTTTGTTTTTATTATGTTGTTCTTATGATATTATGTTGTTAAATGTTTAATATGTATCTGCCATGTAATAGCCGGTGATGGCAATAAGCTTAAATACTACTAATACTAATGATGTAAATTATACAGGAAACCCTCTCATTTGGTACATTACTATAATATTAGAGGTTGAAATAAATAGCTATTTATTCAACTGCTATTTATTTTTAGATATAATAATTACACGCAAATAAAAACGGAAATAGTGTGACTATTGTATCAGTGTATCTCAGTTGCACATAAGGTAGTTTTCATAAACACTTATATTCATAGAAGGTTTATTCAAGCATACAGCATCATTATATAATTAACAGTAAGTAAGCTCCTCTCTTGTGCTTTTTTTAATAGCTAACTAAATGTGAACATTGGATAACTTTTCTGAGGTAAATGCAATGTTAAGTGACATTGTTCACAAGCTGCTTTATTGACGTCTTTCCTCGCTTGAAACACTCGACGTACCATTTGATGTTTATGCATGATTTTTAATGCTATAACTTGTATTAAAGTGGAAGAAAATAAAAAGTGCTCTGCACTGCCGCTTGAACTGAGGTGCTACAGCGATACGTCACATCTGAGAGTGTCAAATTGTCATTTATTGTTATGATAAAATGGACAGTATTTTAAAGCTGAGACTTTTTCATGTCAGAAGTAACAAAACTCTGCGATTATTGAATGTGAGGAGCGCCAGGATGTAATCAGCCCTGGTCATCGGCTGTTTTTTAAAAAATCAGTCGATAGCTGATGGTGAAAATTATTTGTATCAGCCGATACCGATTATTGGCGCATCGGTGCATCCCTGGATGTCTAATTTATCTAACACCCTTGATTCAACTCATCAGCTCATTAGTAGAAATTGCCAGACTTGAGTTGGGTGTGACCGTTCAGGGAGATCTTCCTAAATGTGGAGTGGATGATGGGTCCCCAGGACAGGTTTAAGAATTGACAAACTGCTCTATTTGACAAACACATGACATGTATTTTTATTATATTGGTTTGTCCCCCCTTTATCTTAAAAGGAGAAATGTTTTAAAAATCTAGTTTAAAATGCATGTGCCACATTCTCTATTCAAGTTCACGTACTTGTCATTTTCATTTCTAATGTGTGTGTGCGAAATGTTTTTCAGTATTCATTAAACCATTTTTGTGAAGTCTTGAATTATAAGTAAAAGACTAGTGCATATTACATAATAACTTTATTTAAGGCTGTGGTGTAATTTGATCAGAGTTGGATTGACTCTCTCTCTCTCTCTCTCTCTCTCTCTCTCTCTCTCTCGTGCGCATGCGTGGGCGTTTGTTGAGTGAGTGAGTGCGGAGTGTGAATCGGAGCGTGACTGTGGAGTCTTTTCTTCATTTTCAAAGGTCTGTTTTACTTATATGTTGTTTCTTTCACTGGTTTTTACTGTGTATGGTCACAAAGCACTGGGAACATTGTGGTGAGAACGGGGAGTTGGATTAGCCAGTTTTTAAACTGGCTGCTGCCATGGCGAATGCGGAGACGACGAGTTATGGGCAACTCACCCGGCAGCATGGAATAAAAGTGCCGGTTGGAGTTGAGTGCTCAGTCGAAGAATGTGTTTTAGCGGTAGGAGCGGTGGTGGGTGTTGGTCACAGCAGCATTCGTTCGGCATCGAGAATGAACGGTGCGGTGGTGGTATTTTTAGACAAAATTGAAAAAGCGAATGCGGCAGTTGAAAACGGGATAGTTCTCAATGATAGTTTGATTAAGGTCTTTCCACTTGTTAACCCAGCGAGAAAGGTTTTGCTTTCCAATGTGCCTCCATTTATTAGTGATGAAGCGCTGCAACGTGAATTATCACGATATGGACAGTTGGTCTCGGCTATTAAGAAAATTCCATTAGGGTGTAAATCCCCGTTGTTGAAACACGTTGTGTCTTTCCGCAGACAAGTATATGTTATTTTGAGGAGTGATATTGACGAACTTAATATTGCTTTTAAATTCAAAGTTGATAGCTTTGATTATGTAATTTTTGCAACAACGGAGAGTATGAAATGCTTTGGATGCGGGAAGGTGGGGCACTTGGTACGCGCGTGTCCAGACAAAAATGCGTCAAATGGTACAGAAGAGGAAAGTGGATCTCAAAATCTAAATGAGAGTCAGAGGGTGGAAGAAGAAAGTGAAGTTGGTGAGGTTTCGGATTTGAGTGTGGGCAATGAAGAACCAGGAAGTAGTGGAGTGAAGTGTAGTGAGAAACGGATTCGAAAAGATGATGAGATAATGGATGTTGAGCTGGATGAGATGGTGGGTGATTTACTCAAAGAGGACGAAGCAGCATTTAAAGTGCCAGCAGTGAAAAGGAAGTCTAATGTTGGTGAGATTGTAATTTCATCAAAGAAAAAGGCACAAGTTGAAACCATTACTAAAAGTTCTCGGGAGGTGTTGAACGATTTGTCTGGCTCAGAGAGTGAGCAAGAACTTTCTGAAGTTCAAGTTGAGGAAGAGGTGAGACAAGACTATAGTGGTTACAGTTTGGAAAGAATGAAACTTTTTCTCCAGCGTACAAAGGGAATGAGGAATGTTGAGGTCATAGACTATTTTCCTGATCTTTCCTTATTTATTGACTCAGTAAAAATATTAATGAAACAGAAAGGTGAAGGTTGTTTGTCAAATCCTGAGCTGTATCGTCTAAAAAAGATTGTACAAAAAGTGCGTCCTCAAGCATTGAATAATGATTTGTCACAAGAATAATAGCGTGATATGGACCTGGCTCTTTGTGTTTTTTTCATCCCTCATAATGAGTAATTTTAAAATATCTTCCCTGAATGTAAATGGGGCGAGGGATGCAAGCAAAAGAGCGCAGATTTATGAGTTAATGAAATTAAAAAATATAGATGTCATGTTTTTGCAAGAAACTCACAGTACAGAGGATAATGAAGTTGAATGGATGAAAGAGTGGGAAGGAAGTATTGTTCTGAGTCATAAGACTGCTCTGAGTGCTGGGGTGGCTGTTTTGTTTTCAAAGACTTGTCTACCAATATCGTATGATGTTACAGAAGTAGTAAAAGGTAGACTAATTAAGATAATAGCAAAGTTTGAAAATGCTAATATGGAATTGATAAATGTCTATGCGCCTGTAAAATCAACAGAAAGAATGTTGTTTTTTGAAAATGTATGTGATAGCATAAAGCAATGTAATACAGAAAATGTTTTAGTACTGGGTGGAGATTTTAATTGTACAAGTAATGACTTAGACAGAAATCATATGGAGCCTCATATGGCTTCAAGAAGTAAATTAATAAATGTGATCAAAACTTGTCAACTTTGTGATGTGTGGAGAACTTTTCATTGCGATGAAAGACAGTATACATGGGCTCATGTGAAAGAAAACTGCATCTCTTTAGCAAGATTAGATCTTTTTTATTGTTTTAAATATCAGAAACAATGTTTTAAATCTTGTGATATTTGTCCTGTTGGTTTCTCTGACCACTCAATGGTAGTAGCATGTGTTTTTATTAATTCTGTTAAATATAAGAGTGCCTACTGGCATTTTAATAGTGCTTTACTTGAAGATGCTCACTTTTGTAAGTGTTTTTCCTTCTTTTGGTTGGGGTGGAAGTCTAAAAAGTCTTCTTTTACATCTCAACAACAGTGGTGGGAGATTGGGAAGGTGCAAATACAGAAACTTTGTAATCAGTACACTTTCAATGTTACTAGAGACATAGTTCAATCCATGAGAAGTCTTGAGATGGATATTGTTGAACTGCAGGCGCTAAATGAAGCCTCTGCAAATCAAAATCAATTGCGGGCCCTTAAAGGAAAAAAAGCAGCCTTAGCAGATCTATTAGGTACAAGGTCTCAGGGGGCGTTGGTTAGATCCAGATTTCAAAGTCTTTCTGAAATGGATGCCCCGTCTAAGTTCTTCTTCAGTTTAGAAAGAAAAAATGGCCAAAGAAAAAGTATTCAGTGTTTACGGGCGGAAGATGGGAAAGCTCTGACTGAGGCCGCTGATATTCGAAATAGGGCTGTCGGGTTTTATAAAGAGCTGTATTCCAAAAGTGTGGTGGATGGCCAGTTAATGGCTGAATTTGTGTCCAATCTACCAAAAATAAATGAAGATTCATATGCAGAACTGATATGTCCCTTAACAAAAGACGAATTGTTTAATGCCTTGCAGAGTATGAAGAATGGAAAAGCACCCGGATTGGACGGGTTGCCTGTTGATTTTTACAAGGCATATTGGCATTTGTTGGGAGATGATCTACTTATGGTTTTAAGTGATAGTTTGGACAAAGGACAACTGCCACTAAGCTGCAGAAGAGCTGTTTTGACTTTGCTCCCCAAGAAAGGGGATCTCAAAGAAATAAAAAATTGGAGGCCAGTTTCTTTATTATGCACTGATTATAAGATTTTATCAAAAGCTTTGGCAAACAGACTGAAGAATGTAATTGGACAGATTATACATTTAGATCAATCCTATTGTGTACCTAATAGATCAGTTGTGGATAATATATCCTTAATTCGAGATATTTTGGAAGTGTCTAGACTGTTTGGGAAAAAATGTGGCCTAATTTCCCTAGATCAAGAAAAGGCTTTTGATCGGGTGGATCATCAGTTTTTATGTCACACGTTTGAAACTTTTGGTTTTCCACCTGCCTTTACTGCCTTGATTAAAGTGCTCTATGAAAATATTGAAAGTGTATTGAAAATAAATGGTGGTTTGAGTTGCCCTTTTAAAATACAAAGGGGGATTAGACAAGGATGTGCCTTGTCAGGTATGCTTTACACCATAGCAATAGAACCCATGTTAAAAAAAATTAGGACTCAATTAGATGGGTTTACATATGAGAGTACATTTCCACCTATAAAGTTATCAGCATATGCAGATGATGTTTTAGTTTTAACCAGTGGACAGAATGATGTTGATAAGCTGGTTGATATTGTTAACATTTATGCAAAAATCTCATCTGCAAAAGTTAATTGGACCAAAAGTTCAGCATATAGAGTTGGGAAATGGAATGGAGAACTGGTATTACCAGGTGAATTGGTTTGGTCACAAAGAGGTTTGAAATATCTTGGAATTTTTTTGGGTGATGAAATAATAATGCAAAAAAACTGGGAAAATATTCTTGAGAATGTAGGAGGAAAACTTGAAAGGTGGAAATGGCTTTTACCTAAAATGTCCTTTAAGGGGAGAGCATTGATTATTAATAATTTAGTAGCCTCCTCATTATGGCACAGGTTAACAGTTTTAGAGCCTCCTGAAGGGGTTCTTGGAAAAATACAGGCCAAGATGATCAACTTCTTTTGGGATAAACTACATTGGTTACCGAGGAGTGTTCTGTACCTTCCAAAGGAAGAAGGGGGACAAGGGGTTGTTGACCTTGTAAGCAGGAAAGTAGCGTTCAGGCTACAGTTTGTCCAAAAGTTTTTATACAGTCCCAGTATTTCGTGGTTTGGACCAGCCTGTTGCCTTTTGAGTAAGGTTGGTGGGTGGGGTTTTAGAAGAAATATCTTCTGGACAGATTGTAGGAGTTTTAATCTGAAGTCCATCTCTACCTTCTATGAAAGTTTAAGAAAAGCATGGTGTATGGTACAGGCCAAAATAACATTGTCATATCAGTCACTGTTTTGGTTTTTGGAGGAGCCATTGATTAATGGTGCTCGATTCAACTTATGTGGAAATACAACTTTGTGGTTGATGCAAGTTTTAACAAAAGCCAAAGTTGTCAAAATGAAAGACTTGATAGAAGTTGCTGGTATCGCGTTGGACAATGCTGATGCACTCGCACAGAGACTTGGAATTAAATCAACAAGGACAGTCTATTTTTTATTAAATAAGTGCAGAGAAAATTTGAGTGAAGAAGACTGGAACTTTTTGTCAAGTCAAGCTCTTCCTGATGAAACGGATCATTTTCCCAGTATGGTGATATCTAAAAGTGTAACAGAAAATGAAAATGTTTTAATGACCCCAGAGAATTCGAGAGAGATAATGTTTGATACAATGGGTGGAAAGAGTTTATATGCAGTTTGTGTGAAGGTGATAAATAAAGAGAAATTAAAACTGGCAGATACACCATGGAGAGATCATTTAAGTGTTGATTTTGATGTCAAACCATGTTGGGGCTCTTGTTACAAACCACCATTGACAAAAAATGTGGGTGATCTTCAATGGAGAATTTTACATGGAATTGTTGCTATAAATGCTTTTATTTCATTGTTGAATCCGAATGTGCAAGATAATTGTCCCTTTTGTGGTGAAAGAGAAACCATATTTCATTGTTTATTGTTTATTGTTTCATTGTTTATTGGAGGTTTTTTTTACAAATGTGGATGAAATATTTACAAGGATCGTGTTTATTTTTGGTTTTAATTTTTGTAAAGGAAAAATGAAGAAAGGACGGTTGTTAAACTTTATCCTAGGTCAAGCTAAAATGGCAGTTTATCTTAGTAGGAAATATGAAATTGCTGGTAGTAGTAAAAATGTTGAATTGTTGTTTAAGGGGCTTATAAAAGCAAGAATAAAACATGATTTTATTTTTTATTCTCATATGAGAAAATTGGAAATCTTTGAAGAGGGCTGGTGTGTACAAAGAATGTTGTGTTGGACTGAAAATGACACATTGCACTTCGTTGGAGATTGAGTAGGCCTAAATGTGATTTTATGTAAATGTAGTGTTGTTTATTTTATTTTGTTTGTTGGATGTTAATAAATGTGTGTTAAATCTCAAATCTCTCTCTCTCTCTCTCTCTCTCTCTCTCTCTCTCTCTCTCTCTCTCTCTCTCTCTCTCTCTTCTCTCTCTCTCTCTCTCTCTCTCTCTCTCTCTCTCTCTCTCTCTCTCTCTCTCTCTCTCTCTCTCTCTCTCTCTCTCTCTCTCTCTCTCTCTCTCTCTCTCTCTCTCTCTCTCTCTCAGGTCATGTGCAGCTGACCTATTTCTGTAGCTGGAGTGATGTAGAGGAGTCATGTGACCCTAATGCCTTCTCGAAGATGTACTGCGCACCAGGTCAGCTTTTCTTAACATTATAGACACATTCTGTACTGTTTTTGTGCTCTTTCTTTAAATGGTATGTCATCTTTCTTTGAGTTCACCATCCACCACAATCAATTATGGAGTTTTATAAAAAATATATATATTTAAAGGGGTGGTATAATGCCCTTTTCACAAGATGTAAAATAAGTCTTTGATGTCCCCAGAGTGTGTATGTTAAGTTTTAGCTCAAAATACCCACAGATATTTTTATATAGCATGTTAAAATTGTCACTTTTACGGGTGAGCAAAAACGCACAGTTTTTGTGTCTGTCCCTTTAAATGCAAATGAGCTGCTGCTCCCGGCACAGGGGCGGAGTTTCAACAGCTTGTGTCCTTTTACCTCACACAGACATGCACTGAACATTTTAAAAACTTTTAGCCTTTTATGTACAAACCGGAGTCAGACAGTGATGGAGAGACTCAAGAAGAAGCAACATGACATTTCTGAATGGTTAGTTGATGAATTTAGGTAGCTTATGTGTAGTTATCTTCTAGTCATTGATTAGCATATTCTGTCATGATAATCTATAAATCGTGTTCCTGTGGGCGAGGTTTATGTAAATTTTAGGGTTCGTGATGTCACTAACCCGGGAGGAGCTCGTGTAGTCCCTACCAGCCGTTTGTTGTAGTCCTTAAAAAGCAATTTCTTTAAAAGCAAATATCTCCCTTTGCTTTGAACTTTAAGCATTGCAACTTTACTGATGTTTATGCTCAAACAGCAACATTACACATTAAAGTTAGAAAAGTGAAATCATAATCAACCACCCCTTTAAGGCAGAATCTTATTTTCTTAGGCATACAGCTTTCTGGAAGAAGGAGCTCTTGCATTAAAAATGGTCTCTGTAATCTTAATCCCTATTCGGACGGGACTCGTTTAACATGGAGAGGTGGGGTAAAGTAATTGTTACCTGAGCTTCTCAGTGATTTTAGTTCCGTCCGAATGTGCATCTCAGTAATTATTACGGACAATGTCAGTGAGGATTACGGCAACTTTAACCTTCTGTAAAAAGGTCCGGAAAATGACCTCACTAATCCCGTGCGAATAGACCCGCTGTAAAAATGTACGTAAAAATGTAATCTCTTGTTTAAAAGTAGTTTTTCAAGTATCGAGGCGCTCGAAGCATTCAGTTGCATTCTAGGCGGTGGGACAAGTCATACCATTCAGATCAAAAAGAAGATCGAAAGCTTTTAGCGTTAGGTAAGTGCCCATTACCAACATAATCCAATCTGAATTGAATCAAAGGTACAATATGTAAGAATTTTGTATCAAAATATCCAAAAACCACCTGCACAGTGTTATATATTTCTTTCATAGTGTACTTCCATTATCCAAAATGTTTCCAAGTATTTGTAAATTCAGAGAAATTTACAATTTTAAAAAGTGCCCGTCCCTGTTCACTTGTCGCCTGTCAATGACGTAATATCCGCGTTATCCCTGGTTTCCGTTTGTACTGCCATAGTGACCGTGGCGACAGACGTGGACAACTGCGTAGTGCGTTACGTCTAGCGACACACTGTTGTTGTTTCGTTCAAACATTATAGACCAGGGGTCTCAAACTCAACTTAACTGGGGGCCGCTGAGGTGGAGTCTGGGTCAGGCTGGGCCGCATCAAGTATTCCACAAAAAAATAGTATTCAGTATTCCAAAAAAGGAGCACAGCTGATCCAATCTTCTCAATCTTATTATTAACGTTTCTTCTGAACTGTTCCTCTGAATTTGAACATTCCTTTCTGTACATGATTGGTTCTTCATGAGCTGTCCTTCTGACAGTTGAAGTTCATTTTACAAACTTTCTTTGTCTTTTTCTTATACACAACATCTTTGTGATACTTCATTTTACAAACATTCTTTTCCTTATAACACATCTTTGTGATACTTATATTTGCTCATGTCCTTTTTATTTTCTTTATACAACACATTAATATGATATTGAATGTTTTTTTGGAAGGCACATTTCCTTTTATTATACTTAGAAGAACAACTATTGCTTTGAAATACAAATATGTCATGTCTGCCCCATCTTATTGAATTCTTTCTACACATGTATAGTGTCTCAGGCAAATTACTGACTTTGCACAAATCAAAGCAAACCTTCTTATCAACCTGTTGGACACATATTACAAGCTCAAAATGATTATTCTCACATTGTTTCAGAGCAGGGGTCTCCAACACGTCGCTCGCGATCTACCAGTAGCTCGTGGCCTGATTGGTGGTAGCTCGCCAAGGGGCCTGTTCACATATCGCGCTCACATATTTTGCGCGCTCAAGTTCGTTATTTCAAATGTAGGCGCAAGAAGCGCGATCATAATTGAAGCGACGCACTCATTTTTTCCAGGGCGCAGTATGTTTGTACTTTGCGGTTGTCTATGGACAACTATTGACAACAAACCCACCGTAAGCTGTCACGAGACTATCTATGGTAGGTAGCCCATAAGGGATAAAAAAAAAAAAAAAACACGGCACACGCAACGACGGGCCGCACTAACATTACACTTTAATGTCAAGTACGGGGCCACAAAATATCACCGTGAGTTTGAGACCACTGTTATAGACCATGGCAAGCAGATTTTGGGACAAAAGGAGAGTTAAAACCAGGATCAATATCAGCGTGGCGTTTTTGAGATGCGTTTCCTTTCCTTTCCTTTCCTTTCAGCCAGTAAGGGACGGACTATTCGAGCCACACGCTATTAAGCCTGAAGGGGAGTAAGGCCATGAAGTGACAGACTGCATAAGTTGTGTGCTCTGTGGCACTACCCTCCAGATCAATCCCCCGTTTGGTCTTCTTGACTTCCTCAGAAGTAAAGCCAGCCCCCTCGTCAAAGTCCTGAAAGACGCTACATCTGCAGAACCGCCATGGTATGCAGCTCCACACCCGCAGCCATTTAAGACTTTAAGACGGCTTAGACAGTGGTGTTAGATGCGATCTCAAAGTAAGAGCTGTAGACCGTGAGAGATGGACCTCGAGCATCTCCTGAGGGGTACATCACAATGAGGGCTTCTGGGCTCAGCACAAATTCTCATGTCATGTCAATAATTAGTAGCCTGGATGCCAGCCCAAACCCCGCCCACAAAATTTTTTGGTCGGGAAGTTCGGTCTGGACTCGCTCCATTGAGGAGTAATTATGATCAGTCAAAAAATGTTCGGGCCAATCAAATTGCCAGGGCGGGCTTTATACGATGATGGACAGATGATCTGCAGTTACGTAGTCATCGCGTTATCAAAGAGCGCTTAACTGGTGGTTTCCCTCAGAGATGACTGCAGCTGGAGAACTGAGATGTATAGTTTCCGCTATCGCGTCTGATGTAAAAGAAATCGACAGCGCATTCACTTTAATAGACGAACAGAGAACTGCAATCAAGGCATTTGTCGATCGGAAAGATGTTTGCCGTCCTTCCTACGGGATTCGGCAAAAGTTTATTTTATCAGCTGGCTCCGATGGTCACTAAGAAGATGGGACGCAATGAAAACCCTGTGGTCGTTGTGGTTTCTCCTTTGGTCGCACTCATGGAGGACCAAGTAAAAGAAGCAACACTCGTTATTTTACTTCTTCCAGCGTGCGTGCATTTGAGTTCTGTAGTTAACAACTGTGCCATGCAAAGTAGTTGACTTACTGCGTTGCTCTCATTGGTTGGAGGTCTATCCAATTGAGTGCAGAGTTTTTTTTCCCTGGTTCGGTTAAGACACGCCTCATAATCAAAGCCCTATGGAGCAGTTTCAGACTCACATTCTGACTAGAATATGAGTATGACGAAGTCAGGCTAAATAATTAGTATTTTCAAAGAAGTTTTTATTTACTAGAGGGAAAATCTTATTTTTTCATGATACCAAAGTGGAAAGAGGTCAAAGAAGATGGAATCCAACTGTGCAGTAGATAGTAGTGAAGGACTTTGTAATGTTATTTCAGTTTTAATTTTAGTAATAAGAGTTGATCGTATATGAAGAGCTTTCATACAAGCAATATAAAGTCATTGGCACGACCGTTGTGCTTTTTCTTTTTCTTTTTTTTTTTTATGTAATTTAATTCCTTTTTTTCCATGTACCATGCATAAATCATATGAATGTTTATACATTTAAGATTATCCACTGGTACAACAGAAACAAGAGCATTTGGTTGGTTGTAAGTTTTTTTTTATGTTTAGCATTTGTTTGGATTTGAGTCCTTCTGTATTTTGTTTTCTATCTGCATGGTGACATCGTAATAACTTGACTCACAAGTCGGAGCTTTATTGCCTCATAAGGTAATGTCGATTGATTGTGCTAAATATTTATGCGCTGTTGATGAGTAGCAGCAATAAAGCTGCTTTACTAATTTAGTTGGTTTATGAGTTAACATTCTTAAACATCTATGGAATATTGTGTTGCACTTACGATAACTTCTCTTTCTCTATGACATGTAGAAGTGGGCGGAATCTGTGAAGAGACGCTAGCGTGTGATTGGTGGAGTTTGGGAGCCCTTTTATTTGAGCTCATAGTTGGAAAGGTAGGAGTATTTAAACACTTGAATCATGTTCAGTGAATCATTTAAAAAAATAATTGATGCATTGTTTGAGTGTGGTAAATTGTATTGGAGGGATAATTGTATTGTTATAATTGTATTTTCATGTAATTTCAACAGCTTAATGTTAAAGGTTAACACTATTATTGTTTAAGTTTGTTGTTGTTCATGTGTATTTTGCTGTGTGTGTTTAGTCTCTATATCAGTGTCATCCTGCTGGCATTGGTAGACACTCATCCCTGAACATCCCAGAGTTTGTGTCGGAGGAGGCACGCTCTCTGCTGGAACAGGTACATATTACCATGGTGGAAAAGTTATATATGCAACCAGAAGTGAGAGGACACAGTGACAGAAGTGGTTGGGCAAGGCCCCAAAAAAACGTTTTGAATCTAAACTGTCAAAAAGGACTCGTTTTGTACTTTGTATTAACAAATTAAAGAGTAAAGAACGGAATTTTCTTGAAAGAATTCTGAGGGGGTGTCAAGCTATTCCCTAAAATAAATAGTTTGACTGTAATGATCTCTCTCTCTTTCTCTGTAGTTGTTGCAGTATAATCCAGTGGAGCGGCTTGGCGCAGGAGTAGCTGGTGTGGAGGATATTAAGTCTCATCCTTTCTTTTCTCATGTGAACTGGACCAATTGAACTATCAGATGCTTTACTAGTATGAGATGAAAGATCGAAACTGTCTGAGATGTCTATATGGACAAAAACAATGTCATAAATGCTGCAGGACACATTTATTTCACAAATTCTCCTGCCTACAAATGGCCAAAGCTCACTGTTGAGTGAGGAAGTCTATAGCAGTGAGAGGAAAATGGATGTTACTGTTTTTGAAATAAAAAAATAAAAAACATTTGTTTAAACCAGGGTTAGCAATTAAGATTCAAGAGCCACTTGAAATAATAGGAAGAGTTTAAGGAGGTTTCCTGTTCATATCAGATGAGAACTATCAACACAATGGCTTCGTTCGAAATCGCATACTCTTGAGTACGTACTTATTCTGAATAAGTAATTTCTTCACTGCCGCTGTGTAGTGTGAATGCAATAAGGACATACTACATTTGCCATGTTGTCATTATCATTTGACCTACCAGTGTCAGTTGTGTTGCTTCACTGCCATTCATAAATCCTGTCCCGTGGCCTCATGGGATAGTAAAGTGTCCATCATATGCACACTTAAGAATCTCTCCGGAAGAAGTAGGTCATCCAGGTACTGTTTGCCTACTCTTTTATGAGTACTGTGAATTCTTACATACTACTTTTGTCGCATACTATATAGTAGAAAAGTATGCGATTTCTGATGCTTCCCAAACCTGGTCCTGGAGTACCTGATTACATCACCGTTTTCTACAGAACTGCTTTATAGATGAAAGGAACTAATTTAATAATTGAGGATCTTTACAACGGAACTGACTTCAGCTGAACAACAGCCGAAATGCATAATTTTCCTGTTTATCACTGTAAAGCTGCTTTGAAACAATCTGTATTGTATAAAGGCCAGTTCAAAGACAAAAGACAAACCGGTTGGCCGTTGGATTTAGCATTTTATGAAAAATAACTTTCATTGGCCTTAAAGCGCTATATAAATAAAGGTGACATGACCTGAAATGTCAGATTAGAGAGACCCAGGACCAGGGGTTGGGACCACTGCTATATGTAACTGTATATAAATCCAACTGCTTGTGTATGGGTGTTTAATTTATAGTGTGTTTTATGAAAAGAAGCTGGCAAATTTCATTGCATGAACATCTTTAGCATGGGCTAAAACACATTTGATGTGATTGTTTGATTTAAATTGATCACATTTATCATTGTCACTACATATTCTTCACTAACCCATCTAATGCTCTATTTATTAAACTCTGTGTCAATGGGTTTATTGGTTCTTTCACTTGGCGTTTTACTTTCTCAAGGATGGTTCATATTCTTGCAGACAAATACAACTATGGAGCTCAATGGCATGCAGAGCTATTTTAAAAAGCACTTTAAAAAGTAAACGTTGAGTGTTACATTAAAGGGTGCAGCAAGCGATTTCTGAGAAGCACTGTTGGAAGTGGATCGGGCCGAGCACCACAACACTTCTAGCCAATCAGCAGTGGGGAAGAGAGATGGCTGAGCGACATTACAAAAGAGAAAAAGTCAGAGGAATATCACTAAAAAAAGAAGGGTTATTATCACAAATCTAAAATTCACATCTAAGATTATATAATTCATGGAACTTTAAGTACTAATTTGACCCTGTAGTTTAACTTCAAGTTTAAGATTTCTGTTTAATCATTAATATTTGTATCAACTATTGTTTTAGTAAAATCCGTTTGAGAATATGTTAAATTCTTATTTCACTGTATAACCTATTTTCCCTTCTGTTAATTACAATCAAAATCAAAGAAATTAAAATCAGGAAAATTGTTTGTGCTGTGAGTTTCTCTCAATTTCACCAGGGAAGAAAATCCAGTTGATTGCCTCGACAGTCCAAGCAAAGGATATTTCGCAAGGCTAGAACAGTTCTTTATTGGGATATTTTGTGCATTTCTTGATATGTTTTACGGCCTGTAGTGTAAAACTCAGAGAAGGCCTCAGGTCACAGAGTTCACTATGTCTCACTTCAGCAGCTCTGAGCAAAACACCAGCCAAAAATGAAATATCAGATGTTTTAATATAAATAACCACATATCTAGCGCACTGATGCAAATGACACTGTAAAATAGTTGTATATATATATGTTGCTTTGATGATAAACCAGGTGATTGCTCTCCACTATTAGGAATGGAGTCTAGAAAAGAGACGGTTGATTGGGGAGGATGGGTGAACAGTATAAAAATGACCTAATGAACGCTCATTGGCCGAGCAAAGTTGGGGGCGAGGTGTGAGAAACTATAAAAGTGAGAGTCTTGACTGAGGTTGTTAGATGTTCTGCAGGCATCTCGGCTTTATTGTCTCTACCAATAAAGTGTTTTTGGCATCTGGAACTCTGTGATTTCTTACAATAATGAGAAGACTTTTTCCATAAAGATACTCTTTTTTTCCCCCCTCTCGAAGAATACCAAAGATGAAAACAAAACACTCACAAAAACCTGGCCTTGCAAAAACAAAGCTGAAATTATCAGCATATAATCATAATAATAATCATCATCTGACCAGCACGGAAGGTCTTTACATGTTACTGTCTTTTCTCGTGGCAAAGTATTTTTGATTAAATGCAATACATTTGCTCATATGTATTTTCTCGTTATTTCATCTGACTCCATAAAAGGTTTTAATGATATCTGTGCATCATTAAATGTGAGTGAATGTTTGACTGTTCCTTTTAACTCTAATGAAAATAATGTCAAAGTCAGTTAGAATAATCAAATGTAACAATTTATTATGTTAGGTAAATGTATCGTTCCAATTTCATAATCAGTTCAAAGATAATCAATACAAAACATCAAATGCTCTGGAATAAAAAGAGGAGACATTAGGAAATACATGAGAGTCTCGGCGGCTCTCAACATTCACGGGCTGATCTGAGGTACAGAAAGGCCCCGAGCCCTTTGCATTTCTTTATATAGACAGAAACTTCTTTCACATGGAAACGTGCTAACATGAACAGGAGGGTTTAACCATCCCACCCTCCTTTGTGTGTATGTTATCTCTAAACTCTTAAAAACCTTATTACCTTTTGTTTTACTTATTTGGAAATGAGACATTTGTACCAGTCGCACTGAGACATTTCAAATGATACCAAACATGTATAAGACTCGATGATAGTCATTCGTATTAAACAATTTAGATTCTTGGGTGAGTTTTTGGTGATCTTCGCATGGGGGATGAGGGAAAGAAATGTAGGTTAGTTGAGACTTTTGTCTCAAATGGTGAGTTCAAATGGTAATTTCCAGAGTGGTCGTTCCTCAACCAGTTCTTCCAGTTTTTCCAGTCTTACATTACTTCTTAAATATCAACTCGCAACATTCAATTTACAACTTATTCAACATTTCAGTACAACATGTACACCAATATACATATACAACGTAACTCATTAACGTTTGAATAAACTGGCATACCAATAAACTGGCAGACGATTTATCATAGATTATCAAATAAGTAGCAATTATGATATCAGTACTCTCATATTTCTCTCTCGTGGCCTGGTGGCCAATCTTTACTAATTTTACATTCCATCAGTAAGAGTGTGAAGTTTGAATTAGCGGAGTTATACTGTACAAAATTTTGCAATCCACACAACATAATGTGAGACATATTAAGAGTTCAAAAGAGGACAAATTGTTGTAAATCGTTTCGCTTGCTCATCTGTGACCAGGTTGGCAAGTCTTTGTGGTGTGTAGAGTGCTATGGGATCCAGGGTAATGTCAGCAAAGCACCACGTAGGACGAACCACATCCAACAGGAGTAACTGTCGACACAAGAGGAAGCAGTCTGAAAGGGACGTCCAGGCACAACACTGTTCCTGAACATACAACTCACACTGCAAAAAATGCTTTTCTTACTTAGTATTTTTGTCTTGTTTCCAGTCCAATATCTAAAAATTCTTACATCAAGACATACAAAATTGTAATACTCCTGTAAAGGATGATATTAATTACAGTAACACAAGTCCAAGCGATGCCTCATCAGCGTTGCTTTATCGTGAATCAAATACAAATTATGTATATCAACATGTGCATAGTTGCATACGTTTGCACAGCTTTAAATTACATGCTGGTCATGTAAGTTCAGTTGGGCATGCACTATGACAACACCAACAGTGTTAAATTATGAAAAAGTTTCATCAAAACAGTGCTGTATTGAATTAAATTATGGTCACATAATTAGTCATAACACCTGCTGTTAAAGGGTTAGTTCACCCAAAAAGAAAATTCTGTCATGATTACTCACCCTCATGTCGTTCCAAACCTGTAAGATTTTCTCTCACCTTCCGAACACAAAAGATCTTTTAGATGAAATCTGACAGCTTTCTGTCCCTCCATTGAAAGTCTACACAACTACCACTTTCAAGCCCCAGAAAGGTAGTAAAGACATCAAATCTCTCAGACTCATCAAAAAGATCTTAATTTGTGTTCTGAAGATGAACGGAAGTCTTACAGGTTTGGAATGACATGAGGGCGAGTAATTAATGACAGAATTGACATTTTTGGGTGAACTACCGGGTAACCCTTTAACAGCATGTGTTATGACTAATTAGAGTGACCATAATTTAATTCAATACAGCACTGCTTTGATGTAACTTTTTCATAATTTAACACTGTTGATGTTGTCACAGTGCATGCCCAACTGAACTTTATTTATAGTTTTCATCATATTCAGTGTGGAAGCAGTTGAACAGAAGACTTTATTTCAAGCAATGGATGTGTTTCAAAAATGTTTTACATGACATAAACTATTTCAAGACCTCTGCACCCATTTGGGGAGTTTTTGTAGCATGCCAACTTTAATATATCCGGAGGAGTTCCTGCCACATTAAGAACTTTGATCATCATCATCATTATAGGTCCAGTAGTCAACATATATGTATTTGTAGTTTTAATTACTTAAGGTATGTTTACAACAATACATCAATGCATTCAGTGTACAGTTAAGACCTTTTAATAAAGATTTGTGATTAGGATTTAATGTTATTAATTTGTGTATTGTGTCCATATTTGTATAGGTTATTGAATTAAATGTAGGTTATTAATGTGTAGTTTTAAATGTAGTGTTCATTTAGAATTTTTGTGTTCTGTACTGTATATTTTATGTATTTGTACTACATTTTTGTGTAGGTTTTGAATGTGTACTGTTTGTACATATTTGCAAAGGTTTTGAATTTATTATGTGTGTTGTATGTACACTTGTGTATTTTGAATTTATGTACACAATTATGTATATTTACATTAAATGCTAGACTCTCCAATATATAGTTTGCAATTTAAAAATATATTTGTTGAAACATATGTATTGTTCTACACAAATAAACAATCTGTATTTGAAAACAATGTGTATTTTATTTATTAAAATAAGGTCTGGAGTTTAACCCAATGCATTGGGTTAAAATAACAGTTGGGAAGGTGCTATTCCACCCCATAGTTGGGTTATTTTAAACCCAACATTTTTAAGTGGGTAGTTTTAGTCTTAGTTTCAGTTTTGTTAACCTTGGTGGTGAGAAAATATAACAGAATTTGAATTTTCTGTAAACTATTACTTTAAGAAAGTTTGTGCATGTTTGATAAATGAAATGACAAACAGGCTATGACAAATATGCATTTTAACTGGTTTCACGTGGTTACCATTGAACTGCTTTAGTTACACACAACTATTGGACCAAAAACAAAGAGTCCACTTTTAGGAATAGATAGAATTTAAAATGAACTTTTATTAAGTTAAAAAAAGGAAATGAAGTGTTAAAACATCTGCTAGCCAAAAGGCTGTCTATGTAGGGCATTCACACGGGATTGAGACACGGCCACAAACTACGTCAGTGCTTAATTTCCCCACAGGTAAAACAACACACCTGAGCGCTGAAGCAGGAAGAAATCAGACGAATGGGGTTCTCAGGACATCTTTCGACAGGAGACCCGTGAATTTGAATGAATTCCAGTGAAAAGAAACAACGATAAGCGATTTATACCAGTCAATTCGGCTGACACTACAGCTGAAGTGGATTGGAGTGATTTTGAGGACTGTATGCGCAAGTATATCAGGGTCACTTTAAATCCATCAGAAATGGGTTCGTGGTGTTTTCGTTTCGCGTGCTTACTTTTTATTGTAGGTGTTTATGTCGGAGAAACCCAGAGCGAGATGTCCGACCAACAGTGTGTAAACGCATTCATGGAAGGTCGGGAAGACTTTGTTTTGGACACGGAAGAGTCGATCAAGGATGGGGCGGTTTTCCTGGCGAACCCGGGCGTCGAGGACAGTATCGCGTGCACTGTCGCGTGCTGCGGGCATCCCAGATGCAACTTGGCCTTCGTAGAGCAAGGAAACGAGAAGGGCTGCTTTCTCTTCAACTGCATATACAAGGATAAATATGTCTGCAGATTTGTTCATAAGGAGGGGTTTAAAAATTATGTATTGGATTCAGTCTATGACAACTACCTGAACGGCCGCAAAACTGGTAAACTTTATTCAGGCTACATTCACTTTTTTTTTTATTATGCTCATTATAAAACATTACCACCCATGCTTAAGCCTAACAGCCTAAGCTGTTTTGCTGGTTTACACTGGTCTGGTGTCTCAGTTTGCTCAGCTGGTTCATTCTGTTGTGAAGTGTCCAGAATATCTATAAAAAAAACAGCCAAGATACCAACTAAGCAAATCATTTTAGACTGTCTTAAAATGGGCTTGTGTTTCTCTCTCTTTTTGATTTTAAAATAGAAACCTTTATAAAGCTTTCTTTATTTATTTATTTGTAGTTTTGAATAGGTATAGGCTACATGGTCTAATTGCATTCATCCACAAATACTTAAGGGTATAGGTCACCTAACAAAATTAAATAATGTCATTAATTATGACAAAATACGATATTTTTAAATGATATCTGAGCGATTTATGTCCCTCCATTGACAACTAAGCAACTACCACATTGAAGTTCATTAAGAGATCATACAACTAATCAATGTGAATTGAGCAGTTAAGTCACTTTTTATGCTAATCAGATTTAATTTAGGTTTTTTTTCACATATTCATATGGATTAGTTTTACAAGCTCTTTCAAACTTTTTGATGTGTCAAAGTGTTAGTTGTGTAGCTGTCAATGGAGGAACAAAATTCGCTCAGATTTAATTAAAAATATCTTCATTTGTGTTCCAAAGACAACGAAAGTCTTGCAGGTTTGGAACAACATTGGAAAACGTGCATTTGTTCCCCATCCACACGTGTTTTTCAAAGCAAAAATTCGTTCTGTGTGCCACATCAGTGGAACCCTGTGGAGAATCTCTTGGCCTCTTTTAAAAATGCCTCAAAGTAAAACTCATGATGTATTTCATATTTATGATACCATGGAGGAACTTTTGACTTTCTTTAGAATTTTTGCAGGAATATATGGGTTTCATTTTGTGACTCTGAGAAATGCTCTTTTTGAAAGGGTGGCTAGAGGTTCTCTAGAGGGTTCTGATCTGGAGATCCCTGGTGCCCCGGGGGTATCTTTATTTTTGGATTTATAAAAGATGGATTATGTGTCTTTAATCAAGCTAGGTGCAATTAAATTAATTTCATTCTTATTGAAATCTGAGTGATTGTCATTTTAACAATAATATGAAATTTCTTCAGATAAGAAGGACAAAGCTCCCATTGCCAATGCTGGACGAGATGTGGTGGTCCAGCCTCATGAAGAGGTGTTTCTGAATGGCATAGAGAGTTGGGATGATGGGAAGATCGTAAAATACGAATGGAGCCTCATCCGTGGAGATGAATCTGTCAAGATGGAGGTATGAGAATATGATCAGACATGTTATGATATTAATAATGTTGTTATGTAATTATGTTTCCAGTTATGATGCTAAGATTAATTTAAAAGCTTATTGAATAATTGTTTCTTTGAGATCTTAAATTGATAGTTCACCCTAAAAAACAAAAAAAAAGAAATTCTGTCATTTACTCACCCTCATGTAGTTTTAAAATTGACTTACTTTCTTCTTTAGAACAACAACATAATTTTTTTCCATACTGAAGTCAAATGTAACCAAAACTGTTTGGTTGCCAACATTCTTCAAAATATTTCTTTGTGTTAGGTGGAAGAGTAAATGATGACAATTTAATTTTTGGCTGAACTATCCCTTTAATTAGGACTAATGATCATTTTAGTGCAATTCAGTGGAATGAAATGCCTTTCCCAACGTGTTCTCAGTGGCTTTGGCTTTAAGACCCAGATCGGATGACATGTAGCAACAGACTTGACACATGGGTGACAAGTAGCAGTCACCTATGACTCACTGTTGTTTTATGGCATAATAGGAATAAAACCCAACATGTGATCTGTTTCTAAACAACTGTTCCACAGAAAACTGATTTTCTGGACCAGTTAAGGGTGTCCAACCTGATGCCTGGGCTGTATGAGTTCAAACTGACCGTGACGGATTCAGCACACCATTCTGATTCAGATCAAGTTTCTGTCCTGGTTCTCACCTCTGAGCAATCTGAGCGTGAGTTATCTTTGATCATGTTTTTCCCAACCACTCCCAGACTTTTACCTTTACCTTTGAATGAGGCTCAGGGTTTATCCCACAGTAAATGAGAAACAAGCTATTATTATTATTTCAACCCTCTTTGTGGAGTTGTTCTTCTTCCTGTAATGTTTAGGAATACCATAGTAAAATATTTTAGCCCAATTACACCTGGACTTTTATTTTGAAATATTAGCTGTTCAAACAAATAAGTAGTCTATTAACTAGGAAAAGTTGTGTACTAAGTTTTTTACTATGAATATTGTTGGCTGTTATGACAAACTCTTTTGTTAGTCGTTTTGGATAAAACCATCTGCTAAATATATAAATCTAAAAAGGAAGGTTTTCAGATGTCTAAATGTCGTAAGCTTACAAATGACTCTGAAATGTAGTGCTGTTAGGTATGACTCTGTTTTTATTGTTTGAGAAGGCTTACCGCTCCCTCTATGAATGTAGAACCGGTTTGACGTGTTGCAGGGTTTGAGTCACAGTTGCCCAGTATGGATAACTGCTCTGCTAAACAACACACAATACAGCAAGGACTTAGAAGAGGAGCGATAGAATGAAAAATGAAAAAGTGGCAGTGTGACAGGAAGCAGAATATTGATAATGTATTTTATAGTAAATTGCAATAAAGCGCAAAGACTGAACTCAGTGAAGAAACCATACATTTACAATAAATTGAGTAAAATCACATGTATACTTCAGTATAAATGAGGTCAGTTTTAGCAACAGTTGAATCACATGAAAATGCTTTTTACTCACCATCTAATCACCCTTTTTATGTGACACATCTTTGTCTGGTACATGACTACAACAGTACATTTGTGTAATGCAGTGTAATTACATTTTGTTTCATATGGTAGAAGACAATGTGGATATTCCTCTACTTTGATGTTTTGCCAACAAGGTTAGAATTTCAAAGTAAACCTATGAATCTATGAATTGCATCGAAAAAAAATATTTTTGTAATTAGTGTTTTGATCTTGTTTTCCGGGGGGGGGGGGGGTCCATAAAAGAACAAATTTACTTTACACAAATGTGGTGTATATTGGGGAATTGTTTTGTTTTTTTAGGCATAAATCATACAAAATTTTAAAAGGGTTGTGCTAAATTATCAAAAATAGGTACATTCGTAATGAAATGCCTTTGACTATCGGGTAGAAGTCTGAGAGCTCTCGCGAGCACCCTTCTGAAACCTAAAATTACGAATGGGACACCCTACGTGTCCCTACAAGTGCACGAGAATAGTTCTATTTGGGAGAAGGCTATTCTCTTTTTGCTTTTGATGGTTGATTAACATTAAGGCCATAGATCACAGTAGGAATATTACGGTATGTTTACACGACGACAGTGTTTTCAAATGAAAACAGAAAACTTTTTATGCGTTTTGGTCTTTCATTTACACAACAACAGCATTTTGTGGGCTTGAGAACACAAGCTTTTGAAAACCGTTTTCACAAAAGCATTTAAAGGTATAGTTCACTTTGAAATAAATTTTTTATGTTTTAGACTACCTCAAGGGCATCCAAGATGTAGGTGTCTTTGTTTCCGCAGAAGTTTCAATTTTGATATTTTTAGGTCAAACCGTTCTTGTCTGTCAGTCATATAATGCAGGTCTATGGTCACCACCTCAAAGAGCATGCACAGAGAAGTCCAAATTAAACATGATTTAATGACTCGTAAATGTAAGTACACATTTATGGCCTAAGACACAAAACAAGCGGTTCGTGTGAGAAAACGAACAGTATTTATATCGTTTTTACCTCTTGTAACGTACAGACCGAAGCGCCGGCGCCCTCAGATCACTTGGACGTGGCTGTGGTTAATGTTTCTTGACAAAGTGGCATCGCCAACTACCGGCCTGCCATGCATAATACAGGCTTTTTAGTTGTAATGTTGTCTAGAATATGAGTGTATTAATGAAGCAGTGAGGGAAACAGAGGCTGAAATGAGCAGCTTTAGTCTGTGCTGCACAGTGAAAGAAGTGAAGACACCTCGTCACTGGACCACAGAGATGTCTGCATTATACTAGAATTGTCTGTGTGACCTACACATTGACACAACCTTCTGCAACAACGTCTGACGTGTTATGTGGCGTGAGAACGTGACGTAGGCAGAAAAGCTACACGAAATCCGATCAGTGCGGTCCGACTGAAACAGATTTCTAGAAGTGAGATTTGAATAGGATTTTAAACCACATATGATTGTAGCTTGAAACAGATTTGTAAAAATTAGATTTTATGTGAAATTTTTTTTTTTTTTTTTGACATTCACACTTGCTAAATATGATCGTATTCCAATCAGATATAAACAAAAATCGGATCTCGACTGGCAGTCTGAACAAGGCTAAAGAGTCTGAAAACGGTTTGTTAGAAGATTCTGGGCCCTATTTGAACGATCTAAGCGCATGGTCTAAAGCGCACGGCGCAAGTGCACTTATGGCATGTCTGAATCCACTTTTGCTAGTTTAACGGCGGGAAAAATGGTCAGTGCGCCCAGCGCAAGGTATAAAAGAGTTGTCCCTATTCTCTTAATGAGTAATGGGTGTGTTTTGGGTGTAACGCGCTATATTTTTTAATATTTGGCATGGTTGTGTGTGCAGCTACTCCCCTGTGTGTGTAATAAGCAGAGTGTACGCGCGTTGTGGACCCGCCTATAGGTTTACATAGGTTTACTAACGCGCTCTTTAAATAAAACTAAAAAGAATTGCGCCATTGACTTTGGTCAATGGCACAGTCTATTTCAGTTGCCTCAAAATAGCAACGCAGCAACAATGCGCCTGAACACACCTCGTTTACAGACCATCAGCCCATGGGCGCAAATGCATTTGCTATTTAAACATCGTGGCGCAGGACGTGAAAATGATAACTGCGCCGGGCTGAAACTAGCAAAAAACACTTGCATCGTGCCTGGCGCCGCATTGCACTGGGTATATGATAGGGCCCTCAGTCTCTCTAAACCCCTACTTTCCGAGACCCTACCCTGCTCTGATTGGTCAGACGGACCAGTCTGTTGTCATTGGTCTACCTCTTACAGCACGTTTCGGAAAAAAAATGTCCATTACCATATCTGAATTTCAGCTGCATTGGCTTCCTCAGCGCTTGTATACACACTGACTGATACAAACAGTAATGTGTCGTTTATTTCTGTATCAATTCGCATAAAAATGTATAAAACTCGTCCTTTTTGGAAGTGCATGCAAAGTGGATTTGCAGCACTGAAAACAATGTCTTCTTGACATGTCGACAACACTAACCAAACTCTTCCAGGCCTCAGTAAAAACTACAGTGTTTGAGGGCGGGTCAAAGTAGATGACGTTCGTGGCCAGCCAATGAAGACCTTAGGCTGGCTTTATGCGAATTTGTTACATAGGTATGTAACAGGAAGTGAGACTGGAATTGCTGGTGACTCGTTTCGGCAGTTCAGAATCGTTCCTTTCTTTCAGGAAACAATAACTTTATCTGTTGTGCACTTGATCTTTAACACTTTGCAGACCTTTCACATTCCAAAACAGTTATATTACACACTGCATAAAAGGTCATATTTGAAAAAGCATAATAGAGTCCCTTTAATGCAAACAATCCCTTTAGCACAATAGGAACTTTGTGTACACCCCTGCATCTTGAACAGGTGCCAAAACCGTTGATCCGATGTGCAGGTTTCAACAGTATCTTAAACTATAAAATTGACTTGCAAATAAGGAACATGTCATGTCTTGTCATCCATGCTAACAACTGCTCATAAGCGATTGTATTTGCCCATTCACTCATTTCTACATTTTCTTTAGTTTCCTTTTATTTTATTTTCATTGTATACATGTAATTACGTATATGAGGAGGCTATCCCATTTATTTTTCTTTTTTTTGTGGATTAGTGATTCTTGCTTATTCGCTCTAAAAAATTCTGGGTTGTTTCAACCCATGTTTGGGTCAAATATGGACAAACCCAACCGTTGGGTTTAAAAATTTAATTTTAGAGTGTACTTAGTTTGTTCAAATCCCTAACCCTAAGTATTAAACTTATGACTGGTGGTCCAAATAGTGTGGCTTGTTGAGAAGAGGTGTGCACTTTTCTAAGCAATTGGCTAGTTGCATATGCTGGCCATGTTGGATTTCTGGTCTAGTGAGTGTGCGCATAGACCCTTCTGGTTTTGCCTGATGAGAGAGCCGGAGAAAGATGAAAATTAACTTTTATGGATGTTTATCATAATATCACTTAAATACTACTAAGATCTACACTCACCAGCCACTTTTTTATATACACTACTAGTACTTGGTTGGACCCACTTTTGCCTTCAGAACGGCCTTAATTCTTCGTGACATAGATTCAACGCGTTGCTGGAAACATTCCTCAGAGATTTTGGTCAATATTGTCATGATAGTGTCATGCAGTTGCTACAGATTTGTCGGCTTTGAGTTAATGAACTTATTGTCATGTTCAAGAAACCAGTTTGAGATGATTTGAGCTTTGTGATATGTTATGTTATCCTGCTGGAAGTACCCATTTGAAGATGGGCACTAGGGTTATAACTTTTTGACTATTTTTCAGGTAAAAGATTTCCTGTATCATAAATGATGAACTTGTGCTTAATGACAATGAAAAAAGCCATAATTCCTCTAAAAAAAAAAAGGTTACCCCAGATAAAAAATTTGAAGAACCATATAACAAACATTACTGCTTGTAAGTAAGTAGCTCTTTCTAAAATGTTCCAGAACTTTCTGGAACTTAATTTGTAAATCCCCTTTTTTGATATCCAGGATCAGGTAATCCATCTTTTTTTTTTTTACCGGTTTTTCAAAGCAAAATAGGATTGGATCACCCTGATCCAGATACACACTTTCAGATGATCAAATCCAGATTACCAATGGGGTTACATTTCACAATGTAGGCTGCTTGCTATGTAAAGAACAGGTAGAAGAGTCAATGGTTAGCTTTGGATGTTTTTTGGTCATTTTGTAATTAAAATGACATCCATGTATTTGAAGGTACACCAATGTCATTATGGACTATGGTAGCAACTGAGACAAAGATGCTGCTTGTCAGTTTTTGAAGTCAATCAGACTAACGGTACTGTAGTTAGAGCCAATCTCATGTTTTGTTCAATTATAGCGCCACCAAGTGGCACAGTCCCACTACTTTTTTCTGTGTCCTCAGAGTGGAGTACATAAGTCAAATTTGGTAAAAAATATTTTTAGTTATAGACATTTTTATTTATGAGCAAATAAATGACCCACATCCGACTTTGCATTTATTTGCAACTTACTATAAAAATTTTGACATTTGGCTAGTATCATGTAGACAACAACCTATGTTTCCCATTTTCCTACAGTGGCTTCTTCTCGATCGGACTAACGGTTTCGAAGATATTCGCAAAAGTTGTTCAAATCTCCCCCTATAGGACAACTGCGGCAGCAACCATTTCCATTTAGACCACTTGCTGCACACTTTCTCCACTAGTCCCTCCCAATTTTTCTTTTATAATCATTTGACCCCAAACAAACTCCCAATAATTCAAGTCCCTCTCTGCCCCACTTTAGGTCTCTGGGTAACTTTGGGAGACTCTCAAACTCCCCTTTACCAGCCCAAAAAGCTTCACTTTTTGCCCAGTTCACTTTAGCTGATGAAGCTTTCTCAAAAAGACTGAATACCTGAGATGGACAGTTAATATCTCCAGCATTGTTTATAAAAACTGTAATATCATCAGCATAGGCAGAGAGATACATTCTTGAGTCTAAAGAAAGACCAGGCACATTAAAACCCGACAGTATCTCGAAGTCTAAAAAGCAGCGGCTCAATTGCTAAACTGTATAGTTGACCAGACAATGGACAGCCTTGCCTAATACCACTTAAAATAGGAATTGGCCGACTCAAAGTGCCCCCTATCTTAACCATACATGATGCACCATTATATAATAACTGTATCAAATTTTAAAATGTTTCGCCAAAACCAAAAACCTTCAATACATTAAAAAGATAATTGTGATCCACACGAACAAAAGCCTTTTCTTGATCCAAGGCAATTAACCCAACATTCACATTGAAACCATTACAAATATCCACAATGTCTCGCACTAAAAACAAATGATCCATAATAGACCGTTTTGGAATGCAATATGACTGATCCTTGTGTACAACCAAACCCAAAAAATGTTTTAATCTATTTGCCAGACACTTTGAGAATATTTTATATTCTGTTGTAAGAAGGGCACCAGGACGCCAGTTCTTTAAAAGGGCTAAATCACCCTTCTTTGGTAACAGTGGTAAGACCCTGAAGAAGCTGTGTCATACAGTCACTATTTTCACAGTTCTCTGCAACATAAAGGCTTGAATAGAACGAATCGGTTACCTAACGTAACCTCGGTTCTCTCTAGATGAGGGAACGAGTATTGCGTAAGCTAGCTTACGCTACGGGAAAGATTCATCTTTTCTGAGAAATTGAAGCCAAAAATTATCCTATAATTTTGTATCTATTGTCAACGCAGTTCAGCTGCAGCAGAGCATGAGCAGGCTAGCTAGCAGCTCATTGGCTCGCTCACAGGGAACTGCTTAAGCCTATGAGGAGACACGAATGAACTCTCGGCCAATGAGAGTCTGACCTGCTCTCATTGCGTCAGAGCCCGCCGAAACGGGCGTGGTCAGAGAGTATAAATTCGCCTCTCAGGCTGTAAATTCTGGTTTTCATAGAATGAAGCGAGAACGCTAGTAGCACAAGCACGGCCAGGAACGCAATACTCGTTCCCTCATCTAGAGAGAACCGAGGTTACGTTAGGTAACCGATTCGTTCTCTTACGAGAGGTTCTCTCGTATTGCGTAAGCTAGCTTACGCTACGGGAACACCTGGTCAACGCCGTGCGTGCTAAGCACCCACTATGAGTCCCAGGGGGGACCCCGGGGAACCCTTATGAGTGGGAATAAAATATGTACAAGTGACAAAGGCCAGCGGAGCGGGCCGGGGATTTGTGAAGTACATAAGCACATAAGGAGGGACAGAACGAGACCGGTCTGCGTGAATAACTCCCTATAGTGCAGCTCAACCAGAAGAGCTGTAACATACTAGACTGCTAGTAGTTTAGCCTGCAAGGCGGGAACTTCCAGATTGTAAAATCCGATAAAGGTGGAGGGGGAAGCCCATCCCGCTGCCACACAAATATCATGAATGGAAATTCCGCTGGACCAAGCCCACGATGAGGCCATGCCTCTAGTGGAATGGGCCCTGATGCCCAGAGGGCATGGCAGGTCTTTTGACGCGTATGCGGCTGCAATGGCATCAACTATCCATCTGGACAGAGTCTGTTTCGAGGCGGCCAACCCCTTGGTGCGCCCACCGAACGAAACTTAAAGCTGCTTAGCTCGTCTGACCGGAGCAGTGAGAGTAAAGTATAATCTCAGGGCCCTGACCGGACACAGGAGATTAGAGTCAGATTCGCTATCGGATGCAGGCAGAGCCGATAGAGAAATAACTTGTGCCCTGAATGGGGTACCAATCGCTTTTGGGACATAACCATGTCTAGGTTTGAGAACGACTAAGGAGTCATTGGGCCCAAACTCCAGACAGGAAGCGCTGCTGGACAGCGCGTGAAGGTCCCCCACACGCTTCACTGACGCGAGCGCGAGCAGGAAGATAGTCTTGAGCGAAAGGTATTTGAGCTCCACGGTGTTTAACGGTTCGAATGGGGGGGCTTTCATAGCTTCGAGAACTATGGAAAGGTCCCAAATCGGCACCGACGGGGGGCGTGAGGGGTTCATCCTTCTAGCTCCCCTGAGGAAGCGGATGACTAAGCCATCTTTGCCCAGTGACTGGCTGCGCCGGGGTTCAGCGAACGCTGCGACGGCTGCCACATACACCTTGAGAGTGGAAGGGGACCTGCCCTTATCCAGCATCTCTTGGAGAAAAACTAGCAAGGAAGGAACCTCGCATGACCGTGGGTCCAAGTTTCTGTCGGTGGACCACTTAGAGAACACAGACCATTTAGACGCATAGAGCCTTCTAGTAGAAGCCGCTCTAGCCTGCATGATCGTGTTTAACACTCCTTCTGGCAAAGCAACGGGTAGTCGTTGATCACCCACACATGAAGCGCCCAGCGCTCTGGGTGGGGATGCCAGATCGTGCCGCGAGCTTGGGAGAGGAGATCTGTTCTGACTGGAATGGGCCACGGGGCTGTCTGTGACAGCTGAGTGAGCTCCGGAAACCAAGTCTGACCTTCCCAACGCGGGGCTATGAGGAGCACCGAGTGCCGTGTTTCCCTGATTCTCTGAAGCACCTGTGGTAGCAGAGACACCGGAGGGAATGCATAAAGCGGACGGCTGGGCCAGGTCTGGGCTAGCGCGTCCTCGCGTTTTGAGAAAAATATTGGGCAGTGGGTGTTTTCTTCTGAGGCGAAGAGGTCCACCTCTGCTCTGCCGAATATTCGCCACAGCTTTTGGACTGTAAGAGTGTGCAGGGACCATTCGCCAGGGGGAATGGGGTTCCTGGAAAGACTGTCTGGACCGTCATTCAGATGGCCCGGCACGTGCGTCGCTCTGAGCGAGAGCAGGTGACACTGGGACCAAACTAGGATGCGTTCTGTCAGCCGGAAGAGAATTCTGGATCTGACACCGCCCTGACGGTTTAGATAGGAGACCACAGCCATATTGTCCGAACGGATCAGCACATGGTGACCGTGAATGCGCGGCAGAAAGCGCGTGAGCGCGTTCTCGACCGCCAGCATCTCCAAACAGTTTATGTGGAGGAGACTCTCCTGAGCTGACCAGGGGCCGAAGGCCGGTGAGCCCTCGCAGACCGCACCCCAACCCATGTTGGATGTGTCTGTCGAAATGACTTTTCGGCGAGAAAAGGTCCCCATGGAAACGCCCCGCTGAAACCATTCTGTCATGGTCCATGGCTGCAGAGCTGTGATACAGGTCTGCGTTACCTTTATCAGCTGGCGGCCCGTGGTCCACGCGCGATGACACGCGGCTCTTCAACCAGAACTGAAGCGGGCGCATGCGCAGTAACCCCAGCTGGAGCACTGCGGAGGCTGAGGCCATGTAACCCAGCGCCTTCTGAAAAGTTTTTAGAGGTGTGAGTCTGTTCATCTGAAAGGATGCGGCGAGACGCTGCACACGGCGCGCGCGCTGTGTAGACAGGCGAGCCGTCATCGAGCCCGAGTCTAGCTCTATACCCAAGAAGCAGATAGTCTGACTGGGTTGAAGTGCGCTCTTTGTCCAGTTGACAGAGAGGCCCAAGCTTTTCAGATGGTCGAGGAGGACTGTACGATGAGACAGTAGCTTCCTCTGTGATTGTGCCAAAATCAGCCAGTCGTCCAAATAGTTCAGTATTCGCA
Source organism: Rhinichthys klamathensis goyatoka (assembly GCF_029890125.1). Taxonomy (NCBI): domain Eukaryota; kingdom Metazoa; phylum Chordata; class Actinopteri; order Cypriniformes; family Leuciscidae; genus Rhinichthys; species Rhinichthys klamathensis. The sequence goes on from NW_026606555.1 coordinate 5,439,388, forward strand.
GCCCCTGACTCCGCAGGGGGGCGAGCGCCGCATCCATGCACTTCGTAAATGTGCGGGGTGCTAGGGATAGGCCGAACGGGAGGACGGTGTATTGATAAACCTGGCCTTCGAAGGCGAAACGTAAGAATGGCCTGTGAAGGGGATTTATCTGAATCTGAAAGTAAGCATCTTTCAGATCTAGTGAAATGAACCAGTCCCCCTGGCGCACATGCGCGAGGAGTTTTCTGATAGTGAGCATTTTGAACGGTCTCTTCATGAGAACTTTGTTCAGAAATCTGAGGTCTAAGATTGGTCTGAGGCCGCCGTCTTTCTTGGGAACCAGAAAATAACGGCCGTAAAACCCCGACTCGCTCATAGATAGAGGGACTCTCTCTATAGCCCTTTTGCACAATAGTTTCGCTATCTCTGAACGGAGCAGAGTCACTGCTTCTGGGTTCACAATAGTCTCTAGCCGAGCTCGGAAACGTGGAGGGCGGCGGTGAAACTGTAAGCGATAGCCTAGCCTTATTGTGTTTAGCACCCAGCGGGAAATTCCCGGAATAGCTTCCCACGCTTTGAAGCGTAACGCTAAGGGGTGAATGGCTACATGGTCCCCGTTGCTGTACACAGCAGGCCGCGCTCATCGTGTTTATAACAGCAGGACTTACACTCAGAGATGAGTTTAAGGGCCGTGTAACAGAGTGGGCAGAGGTGGGACGCGCACACGGGCTCGTGGGCGCGCTTATGTACTCTTGACACTCGAGCGGGTAGGAACCGCTTTATGAGAGTGGGCTCTGTGAGACACACGGGAACTGAAATGCTTTTGTGTATGAGTGAACACAGTGTTGTGGGCACATTTTCTACACGTGAGGCTTTTATGCTCTTTTTGAGATTTCTCTGGGTCGCCGTGAAAACGGCGTTTGTGCTCATGCAAGCGGGAAAGGGAACCGGCTTGGTAATGGTGGGGTACACTGCTGTAGTAGCCGCGTGAGCGGGGACTAACAGAGGGCGAAACTTTGACGGCGGTCCGGCCTCGGCGGGAGAGCGCCGTCTTTTTCTCAGCTGTGCTAGGCAGACTTAGAGTGATCGGGTTTCAGCGTGATCCTGGACCGAGGCCCACGGGGAGGCGGCCGCCCTGGCGTCGCTGAGAAGTCTGACTGTGCTGAGCTGGGCGCTGGGGTGGGGCTCGTGCAGGAGGCTGGTCACGTGAGCGGCCTGCAGAGGAGCTAGCGCGACGAGGCAGAAAAAGATTCATGGCCTGGGAGGCTTTCTGCACTTCGGAGAAACGGTCAACGATACCCGTGACAGCAGATCCGAAGAGGCCGGACGGAGAGAGCGGGGCGTTGAGAAAAGCGGCGCGCTCGGAATCTCCCATGTCGGCGAGCGTGAGCCACAAATGTCTTTCAGACACACAAATGGCGGCCATACATTTCCTCAGGGCTTGAGCAGCAGACTTTGTAGTGCGAAGGGCAATGTCCGTATCGCTCCTCAAATCCGCGACTGATGGGGGATTTTTTCCGCTCTCGTCCCACTCACGCAGTAAATCACCCTGTAGAATCTGGAGGACGGTCATGGAGTGAAGTGCAGAGGCTGCTTGGCCGGCGGCTGAGTAAGCGCGCGCGTGGAAGCTCGAAGTCGCTCTGCAGGCTTTAGAGGGAAGCACAGGTGATGAGCGCCATCTCGTGGAGGGCGGGCACAGATGTGCGGCGACCAGGTCCTCTACAGGGGGAATGGAAAGATAGCCCTTTTCTGCGGCTCCGTCCACAACGCGAAGCGGGGCGGAAGAGTCGGAGCGAGTTCTGGCAGAGAGCGGGGCATTCCAGGACTTTGTGAGTTCCGCGTGCAGTTCGGGCAGGAAGGGCGCGGCCCGTTTAGTGACGGGAGTCGAGCGCTGGCGGAAATAGCTGCCGTCCATACGGTTGATGGTCTGCTCGGGGGGAGGAGACCAATCGAGCCCGAGGCGTTCGACGGCCTGTGAGAGGAGGCGCACTAATTCCTCCTCAATTCCAGCGCGGGTCCTAGAGGATTCTCGGGCCGAAGAGGCGTGAGAACCGGACCAATCCTCACTGTCTGAAGCGAGAAGCGAACATGTCTCCTTGATGTCCGCGGCGTCGTCGGAGGCGACAGAGCGGCCACTCGGCGGCAACTGTATGTCCGGAAGCGGCGGAGAAGGAGAGCGGGAGGCGACAGGCTCCGGTGGGATGAACGCTTCTGGCTGGGGTTCCGGCGGCCTTTGCGAGCGGCGTTTCTTCTTACGCAGCGAAGTCGAAGGCGGCGCGGAAGCAGCTTTTGTGGCCTGAAGTCGAGCCCGCAGGGTCGATAACGGCATCTCCTCGCAGAGATCGCAGCCGCCATCGGCGAGGGCGAGCTCGGCGTGCTCCAATCCGAGGCAGAGAGCGCAGATGACGTGGCGGTCTCCAGCCTCGAGGGGAGCGCGGCAAGAACCGCAGGAGGAAAAACGAGACATCTTTACAAAGACGCTCGGCTCTTTTAGATACACACACACACACACAAAAACAAGAAGCTTTTGATTAAAGGATATGAATCCGTCGGATGGCGCTAGCTTGCAGGACGGCTGAAGGTGGCGAAGACGGCCGGCTTCCTCAGTCTCCCAGATGCTCGCTAGAAGGTGCCTTTTCTACGAGGGCGGCTTCTCTCAGGATCAGCAGATGCGTGTAGCCTCGCTGAAGAGATGAAAATCAGAATTTACAGCCTGAGAGGCGAATTTATACTCTCTGACCACGCCCGTTTCGGCGGGCTCTGACGCAATGAGAGCAGGTCAGACTCTCATTGGCCGAGAGTTCATTCGTGTCTCCTCATAGGCTTAAGCAGTTCCCTGTGAGCGAGCCAATGAGCTGCTAGCTAGCCTGCTCATGCTCTGCTGCAGCTGAACTGCGTTGACAATAGATACAAAATTATGGGATAATTTTTGGCTTCAATTTCTCAGAAAAGATTAATCTTTCCCGTAGCGTAAGCTAGCTTACGCAATACGAGAGAACCTCTCGTAAGAGAACTCCACAGCATGTTTTCTCATTTCTGCAGTCTTAGACGTTATCCTCCCATCAGTGTTAAACACAATCAGTTCTGTTCAGTGGAATCCATCATGACATTCCGCAGAAGGAAAGAGTTAAGTGTGGGGTGGACAGGGCAAGCTTGCCTTCCCATGTTATGCGCTGCACAGGTGTGGGACGGTTTCTTTCTGCTGCAATAACCCAGGCCAGGATAGGTAGCCAAATTCATCCATGGCCATTATTTTATTGGGCATATTCTGCCCCCTGGGCCCAATTAATACATTTAGATAGAGCTGTTTTGATTGGAATGATTTATTTGTCTTGGTGTCTCACCAAACACCATCACTCAACATCCTCTCACCATCTTTCACACACACTTTCACACCCCCCTCTGGCCAGAGCATCATACCTTTTTGCCTGCCTCAGCAGCTTGTGAACTGAATGGGGAACGTATATATTATTAGGGGTGGAATACCACCAAATCTAAACGGTAACTTTGACGATGACAGAAGCTACCGAACGTAGACGCACTGTGGCATTCCCATTTCGTCCCATCTTAAATGAAATGGAGTGATCAATATTGTTGCTTTTAGTCATAATTTCTCTTTGGACACCTTGTGGCCTAGTTCCCTTTTCTTTTCCAGAGAACTCTGTATGTTTTGTTTTTACCCCTAGTTGGTTAATGTAATAGCCCTCACTGTGCCAAATCCAGCCCCAGGTTAAACTGATTGGTGAGTCAAGCACCCACTTCTGCTATTTAACTTTCATTAAAATGCACAGTAGGCATGCACGTCACATCCGTTGGATTTCGCGGTAAATCCGACCAGGAGACTTAACATAGAAATAGGAATACTGGCCTTCAGAGGTAATAGCAAAACTCGACAAGTGGATCATTGTAATGTGTGATTACAACCCCTTCACACACAGGCAATAAAAAAAGGATTCATTTTAGAAGAAAAGTTCCATATAGCACCTTTAAGAGTAATTTTTTTAAAGGGGTCATATAATGCCATTTTTGTACAAGCTAGTTTGATTCTTTAGGGTCTAAATTAAAAGTTTGTAATATACTTTAATTAAAAATTCTCATTAGTATTGTAAGAAAACACTTATTTTACCTGGTCAAAAACAGCTCTGTTTTCAGCACGCCGTTTCAGTGAATATGACTTTAAATGATAATGAGCTTTGCTCACCCCGCCTCTCTGTTCTGTGCGTACACCGTTTGTAACACAATAACACAATAACCATAACGCGTTGTTCAGTATAAACGTGGGATTATGAATTATATTGAGAACATCATACATAGGGTACATTATGGCATGTTTTCTAAGTGTAAACCTTAGACGCATTCATTGTGAAGCGTGCACTAGCGATTTGCAAAGATTAATATAAATATTAATATAAAGTTTAATAAAACGTTACACTCACTTCAGTTCTTCTGGAGGTTCAGCAAGAACACGAATATCTGGTACCGATCCTTTTTTCATGAGCAGCTTCTTAGCAAAACCAGCTTTACACTGACCCTCGTTTATAAAGCAGTCTGGTGTGTGAAATGATTCGCGCAAACATGAGAGCATTGACGTTGATCGTGGGGAATATTCCCTTCGAAAACAAACTCAGCCACTGCGTCTTCAGCGGTTCGGATTTAGGAACATTAAAATGACTACTGTGTTCGTTATTACACCCAAGAACAGAACACCACAATCGCTTAGACGCCATTCTGCTCATAGACAGTGCTCCAGCATATCAACAAAGACCGCGCTGGTCCTCGCAGACTATGATTGACAGCTCTCACGAGCGAGGGCGGGTCTGTGTTGAAACGATGCTGTCAATCAACAATCATGGGAGGGGCTTCCGAGCGTGTGACGTCACAAAATCGAACGGCTCGATTTGAGGCAGGGGAAAACATATAAGGAGATTAAAACAAAAACACTGGATGGATTTTTATAATTTTATGATGGTTGTGTACAGGCACTGCCAACACACATTTCAGTACAATCAACTTGTAAAAGTGCATGTACCATTATATGACCCCTTTAAGATTGATGTGGTTTGGGGTTGGGAAAATGGTAGGAAAAATATCAGAATTTCGCCTAATTATGCGCACACAGTAGGCCAATGCAACTTTTAAAGTCTTTGTGTGAGGAACAGATTGGAATTTGTTTTTCATGTCTGTTGTATTTCTCAAAACAAATATGGCATCAGTGTTGCAGGTTGGATGTCAATAAGATAAAACGTCTTTAGTTCTTGTGTGTCTTTACTATATAGCATGATGTCAAACCCGCAGCATATTTTATTGAAGAGCTGCTGCAGATGGAAAGATTCTGGCCACATTTATGGAAGATGTAAATGTAAAAGCTGAATGCAGATAATGAAAATGCATTTGCAATGTAAATTACGTGTGATGTACCCTGCAAATAATCGTATACTTTAATACTCTACGAGGTCATTCAAGTGCTGTTGAAGATATTTGAGATATTTATTTTTATTTTGATCTTGCACTGCAATAAACTATGATGCTGTGATCTGCTCACCCAAGTTAATCAACAATGTTTTTATTTATCATATTTCATTGATTACTTTTGGAATCTCATTTCTTTCACTTTTTTCAACATTTATTAATTTATAATCTTTAACTGAGGGGTTTGTAAAGAACAAAATGCAAGAAATTACAGAAAGCATTTTTAAATATGCCTCTTTAAGGTCTTTTTAAAATGAGGAAAAATGTTTCAGTTTGCACAACTGAAGGTATAAAAGCTGTAAACTAAATCCGGCTTAAAGTACTATCCAAAAGAGATTTGTTAATGAAAGGTGTAAATGATTATGTAACACTGTCCATAATGTGGGCAATAAGGAGGTGTGAACCAACTGAATTTAAACATACATTTTATTCACAAAATAAAATGCCGCACATGAACTTAAAATAAACTGTCAATGGAGGGTTTTGAATTGGGCCAGAGGCCACCAACAGCTATTCAGGAAAATTATAAATCTAGTTTTTTTTCTGCTGTTCTTATGTCATGACTCTGTTTTATTCCATTTCCCACTAGGTAACTGTTTGACCCCTAAAAAGGCGGGACCCTGCAGAGGTGCTTTCCCTCGTTGGCATTACAACGCTGCATCCAGCAAGTGTGAGCAGTTCGTCTTTGGAGGGTGTAAGGAGAATAACAACAACTATCTCTCCGAACAGGAGTGTTTAAATGCCTGTAAAAACATCACAGGTAAGGCAAATGGCAGTTCTTAAATTAAATGTGGCGTCAGTGGTTCAGGTTGGACAGCAATAACATTGAATTTAATTATGTCTGATTCCCATACAACATGAGATTAAACCTGCAGAATATTTAATTGTAAGAGCTGCCACAAATTTAAAAATGTTTTGTGTTAACAGAAAATATTACAGAATATGAGTGCAAAATGAGGGTGGGTTTTGGTTCTATATGGCCATGCAGACATTTTAGAGAATTCTGTGCTTGCAACTTTGTTTGCTCCAGGTCCTTTTCTGTTCCAAAGTGATATTACCCCTGTGCACAGAGTGGGTTCATAAAGAAATAGTTCAGTGACTTTGGAGAAGTCGTCACCTTGACTGGTCCCTTTACTGAAGCCTTCCAGAACACCTTTGTGATGAATTAGAGCGGCAACCTCCGAGCCTTACCTCACTGATGCTTGTGTCTTGCACAGTTAAAGAGATTCACCACTCCAACATGAACATTTTCTCATCATTTACTCGCTTTCATGACGTCCCAAATGTATATAAGAGATTTTTAGAAAAATAATCCATCTCTACCCACGTGGATGGGTACCTCAAAGCTGATACCTCAAAATCCATGCAAAAAGAAACCGTGTGACGCCAGTTATCAATGTCTTATGAAGCAAAACGATAGGGGTGTGTGAGAAAAATACAAATATTTTTACACTATCACTTTGTGAAGAGAGAGACCTGATCTGGCCACTGGATGGCGTTGGCTCTGACGCGCGGACACACACACATTTTAATTTGCCCCTCCTCTGTTACCGCTATGGTCCGGGTGCACACGAGACCCATAGCACGTGTTCATTAAAACTCAATGTACGCATCGCCCCCGCTACAATAAACTCACATCGCATACACATTCAAGTATTACCAGTTGGTTGATATATGTTGAGTGATTCCAGATGCTGAGGAGATTGTTGGTATTGAGGGCTAGCGCTCCGCCTCGACTCCGCAATAATGGCGCCATCCGGGATGGATCGTACTATGTGTTGTGTGATGTGGGTAATGTAGTTAGGCTTGTTAATTTCTTGTTGGAAATCTCAGAAGCGAAGACTAGGACACTTGGATGTATCTACAACTGGATTCTTTACTGAGAACGTGTTGTTGGTGGCTGCAGTCATCAAGTCCGACTAAGGCAGGCATGCATTGAATCGGGCTTATGAGATATAAGTTCTGCCAACTAAATGCCTATAAAATACAATATATTTCACCTTAGATTTCCAAGTGATGTTATATAAGGAGGTAGGATCCGCAGATCTTAAAACCTATTCTTAAATTTGTTGTCCCTCAATCCCCCCTTTGATAGTTTTAATAACTCTCACATAATACAAATTTAAACCTCCTCAAGTCCATTCTATGACCTATTAGTCAACATAAGTCCAATCTTTCAGTCATGTAACTTGAAAAAGTTACAGGCACATATCACTTATTCTGTGTCGTGTCCTAGATGTACGCGAGTGTAATAGTTCTGGTTTAATGACGAGGGGAGGGGCTGCTTCAGAATAGCAAGCAGACTGAGTAGAAGATGATTAACATTGTTCATTTCTCTTAAGTTCTTCTTGTTTTTTTCTACACTATCATCCAATGTCCAGGTTTACCACTGTAATGACAACTGCCCTCTCCCTTTAAAGGGGTCCAAATATGCCCTTTTACTTAGTCTTGATTTAGTTTTTGGGGTGTACTACAATGTTTTCATGCTTGATTGTTCAAAAAACATTATTTTTCACATACTTTACTTTATTACAGCACCTCTCTCCCCAGTCTGGCCCGAACACGCCGATTTCGATTGGTTTGGTCCTTGGCCCAGTGTGTTGTGATTGTGTGCAGCGCTTAGCGTGTGTCCGGGAAATGTCCCGCCCCTCCATAACTGCAAGTTGTTCTCTAGTGTAAATATGAATACGGATGGCTTTTTGAGCCCGATTCAGACCCTGACAATGTTAACGAAAAAGAGGATCTTCCAGAATGCATTTCATGCGTAGACTTTGTTCACGCGCTCATCGGATATGTCTGTGATTGGCTACAATGATCAACGCACGGGAGCGTTCCAGAGCACACAGAAGTGTTTGAACGTTGTTGTTTTTTTAAATGGGAGCGGGAGCTTTTGGAAGCACAAGCAGCCGTCTATTAGTGGACCGGTCCACCGATAGACGGCTGCTTTCAAACACTCCCGTCTGTATCTGAATAAGTGATCGGTGTAGCCAATCACAGACATATTTGATGAGCGTGTGAGTACAATAGGCAATCAGAGATGTTTATGATTCTGCTCAACAGCGCTCAAAGCGTTGTTATTTTTTTTAATTTCAGTACCGACTTGGTACCGAAGTCTGTACTTTTGACAACACTAGTTACAATGTTTAGGAACAGCGTTTAAAATTAATTTTAACCACTCTAAGTTTGTCACTCTAAGTTTAACCAGATCTAAGATCCGGAAAAATCAAAGGGGATTGTGTTAAATAAAATGTATCCCTTTGGAGTGGATTTTGAGCTTTGTAACCTTGCACATCTTTTTTATGCTCAAACAGCAACATTACATAGTAATTAAATATTCGCTTAATTTTCACCAAAGCTCTCTCTATTTTGCTGTAGATAATTAAAACGTTACGCTGCCTCAGAAGTCTGTCCGAAATCAGCTTCATGAGGTGTCTGTGTGCAAAAGTCATTGCCTAATAGGGCAGCGAGGCTACAAGTCACTGCCTAAGCTTTTAACGCAGCCACTGTCTCACGGTAGGCCGATGTGTGAGTGCAATTGTGGAGCTGTTTACCTTGTGAATTTGTGTATTGGCGAACATTTGTGAACATTTGTGAATATTTTTGTTTGTTTTTGTTTATTTTAAATATATTCTTGGTGGTACAGTTCATTATTTTGGTGCAGTTGTGGATTCACTTGTTTTGGAATGCATCCCATTGGGAACTACTGTACTTCTTGTATATAAATAAAACACCATCTTTAGTATCATAGTGCATTTGTATATTACATAGTGCTTATTAGTATTTTTCTCACACACACACACACACCTGTTGTTTTATTTCAGAAGGCATCGATTCATCAAAAATGATGTGTCAAAAAAGGTCCCGTATACTTGCATTTAATGGACTTTTTTAATTTTTGGTTGGAGTATCCCTTTAATTTTAAAAGCATGGCAAAAAGCATTATTCCTTCCTTTTGCTACTATAGCAGTTTACACTCTTTTGGTCTTTCCAAGCTGAGACATGGATGCAGAGATTAGCCTCCATTTCTACACCAGTGCTTCAGTGAGGTCAGGCACTGACTCTGGGTAAATGGGCCTGGTGGGGTACATGTCTATGACCTCTGCAGGCCTGGCAAGTTCATCCACACAAAACATCTGTATGGATCTCGCTTTGTGTTTGGGATAGACAAACTGCTGCAACAATGTTGAAAGGACACCGTTTTTTTGAATGCCATTGTATCAACATTAGGATTTGCCCTCACAAAAAATCATTAGATTATCATATGTATTCCTTTAAGACATTTCCTTTCATTACTTTCTGATGGTCCATGAGAGATTGAGGATTTAATGTCTTCTCAAATGTTGTCTGTCTGCAGTAATCCCTGGTGGAGATTCGAGAAAGGTGACTGAGGAAGGTATGTTTGCGTTCAATCTCCCCTCTGCCCAAAACTTCTCCCAGAGTGTGTTGCTCGTCTCAGTCTGTGTTTTTGCCTGTGTGATACAGAATGTTCTACTCTTTGTGGAGAAGAGCAGTTTAAATGCTCCAACGGCTGCTGTGTGAAGAAAGAGTTTGAGTGTGATGGACATCAGCACTGCAAAGATGGTTCTGATGAGAACAGCTGTGAGCAATGTGAGACTCTGCACCATAACCACACACACCTCATGACATGTACTCCATTTCTAAATGTACTTCTTTTACTTTTTAGTGAATAAAAGCCTGGGTCGACTTCTTGAGATTGGGGTGAATGAAAAAGGTGAGTTTTATGTAGTGCTAAGAAATTGTAATTGTATTGCCGTGACACACCAAGCCACTGGTGGGCCATCTGAGCGTCTGTCAGGTTAGCTTTGCCCAGTTGAGCGTGTTGAATCGGTGTCAGTGAGAGCGAGAACTCTGATTGGCTGTGCAGACGGCTCAGAAGGCTGTTATAATTATATGTCATTTTACCTGAGCATTCCGATATGCAAATATTTTCAGCCGCCTGGGATGAAGAAAGTGATTCGCATGATTGATATTCAAAATGGTAAGCAAGTGCTGCTTTGTTTATTGTGTTGTCCTAGTTTGGGTTTCTCTTTTTGAATGAAGATTGTAGACTATTGATACCGGCTTATATAAACAGTTATTTCATTACATACAATATGCTAGTTGTCAGTTGCCCCTGTAGTCTTTGCGGTGTGTTACTTCATCAGTGTGTTTCACGTACACTGTGCGGACAGAGCGAGAATGTTAGGCAAACGTTATTGTAGTACTGTGTTACTCACTGAACTGTAAAGTTTTCTCATCGGTAAATGACACATGATTTAATCCAATAACGTTGTCTCTGGTCGTCTCTCTCCTGGTCTGTGTCTGTTCATGTGTTTTGGAGGAGGCGAGGCTTTTGGACGGCGATTTGCCATAAAGGCGGGATCATATGCTTCAATGCTATCAGGCTAAAGTTAGCATTTCCCAGATCACCTATTGCACCTTTAATGAATAATTCACTCCCACATTTAAGCCACCATATTAACTCCCTCTCATGTCACTGGGAAACTTTTCTTTCTTTTATTTTAACACAGAGGAAATTTAGTGGAATCTCCTGGCTATTCTTGTCTATATAATAAAAGCTGTCAAGCTGCAATAAAGGCAAAAACACCGAAAGATAAAACAAGATAGTCCATACAACAAAGCTTTTGGAACAATTTGATTGAATGGACCAAATTTTCCTTTCCACATTTGCTATTTTATGAAGTAGTTCCTTTAGTTTACATGCATTGAGCAAAAGTTTGATGTCAAGAATGCTCAAAGCTATTAATTCTCTCACATCACAACCCATCATGACAGCATTTTGATGATGTGGAAGGGTTATTGAGATATGAGAGCTATTGCATAATGGAATTTTGGGTGGAGAATGTCTTTAATTTTTCTATTATTGCTCATTATTATCGATCTTAGAAGTTTTCATTTATCAACAGTTAATGTTTTGTATTTTTGTTATCCCACCAACAGTTTGTGCATGAAACGGATTGCTTATTTCTTCATAATCTTTAATTCTCTGCTAATCCTGTTCTCCTATCGTGACCGAACAGCCCACTGCACAGATCCTCCTGACACGGGCCCATGTCGAGCCAGCTTTACTCGCTGGTACTATGACCCTCTCAACAAAAAGTGTCATCGCTTCATCTTTGGTGGCTGTGATGGCAATGAGAACAACTTTGAAACAACAGACAAATGCATGAGCAACTGCTCAGGTGTCACAGGTATGAAGTGCTCAATTCTGACATATCAGTGATGATGGCCGAAGAGTGGATTTGATGTATATTTCTGATGTCTATCTTTTAGAAAAAGACGTGTTTGCCAGAGGATTGTTTGCAAGGGTTGATGTTGGCCTTGGGGAAAGCCAGTCAGGTAACATCTAATCATCTTATTTACATATATCTTCCTTTATATTTTCCTATATATACCTTAAAATAATATTCTTGTAACTCATTGCTTTTTTTAATGTGTTAAGCATGAATACAAGTTTTTTTGTTTTATACTTAACCTAAATCAAGATATTTTCCTACGTCTTTTGTCATATTTTAGGTCACTTTACTTAGCCTTAATATATAATGCATTATAAAATTATTTTTAAATATGCCTTATAATGCACCTTATAATGCATTGTATGATCTCATTAATAATTGTAGCCACAGCTATAATACATTATAATACTTATCTATTTATTGTCACATTTTTAAAAAGTATAATGCATTAAAATGAGAGAAATGACCAATTCTAGATGTGACAAGGAATCTGCAAAAGTTATAATCCATTTTAACTTTAATTTTTTTTTAATATATATATAATGAATTACAACATGCGTTATGAATACCTTTTATATGGCATTACACATCAAGCATTCAAGTAAAACGTTACCCAATTTTGCTTCTTGCATCAATTTTGTAAATGTATCTTGTTTTATTTTTTTGTAGATTTGTTCTTGTTTTGCAGCACAACTATCTCTCTCTCTCTCTCTCTCTCTCTCTCTCTCTCTCTCTCTCTCTCTCTATATATATATATATATATATATATATATATATATATATATATATATATATATATATATATATATATATAATATTATTCTGGTGACTTTTAGAACTTGAGTAATTATGTGTGAAGTATGTACGAGTTCACGCAGGGCATGTTCTGAATTGTCTTTTCTCCTCCCTCAGCTTCTGTTGCCCTGGCTGTGGTGTTGGTCGTGGGCATCTTGGCCGTTCTGGCTGTGCTGGGTTACTTCTTCCTCAAGAACAGGAGAAAAAAACATCAGCATCAGCGCGTGGCCACCAGCAGTCCTCCAGTGGCTTTGGGTGAAGAAGACCAACAGATGGTCTACAACAGCACCACTGCCAAAGCATGACACCAGCATCTTTAAAACATTATGGTCTGCCACTCCGCTCTACTGTAGGCTGGCTGCAGTGTAGGACGGGTCATATGAATCATTCCCTTGTCAAAAGTACTCAGTTACAGGTTTCTGACCTTAACCTGAAGCCATATTACAAGTTTAGTCACTGAACCAGGTCTTTTTATCTCAGGTCTTAATGATCAAGGTGTTTCTTTTTAATGTGGATAATTAGTATGTTATGTTACATTGAGACTCAAGTGTGTGTTTGTGAAATGGCACGAGTGAGTTTGTAAAGTAGATATTGGATTTTTATCATTCCTTAAAAATAGTCTTCTACAATCAGAGAATTTTATATTCAGGTTTTATAAGCATGTGACAAAAGATATTGTAATAGTCTTTTTGTTTTATTTGTTATTCACAAGCTGTATTTATCATTCTGAAGATTGTTGATGGGAGTAGAATTTCTTATCTATATTAATAATTCTGTAACATTTTTAATTGCATTATTTTTTCATGGTGACAATTTATTGTTTATATGTGGAATATTTGTGAGATGAATTGTATTATTTGTCCCACAAAACCATGAGTTCTTGTTGCACTAAATGTAAAATGTCTGCCAGCTTTTCTCTAAAGTGTTTATTAAAGAGAACTTCTTAATATTGAGTGTTTGAGTGATATTCCAGTTACTGAGTATTGGAACAAAGGGGGCTTTAAAACTAGAAAACTAGGTTTAATGCATAATAGATTTTTGCTTGTATGTCATTTCAGTATGGGTCACAGTTCGATGGTGACATGACTGCTGCTTTGTAGCTGAATGATGAACTTTACAGTCCTTGAACTGACTTGAATTGAACAATGACACTTTTCTTTAGAGTTGCTTTACAGCCGAATTTATACAATCTGTATTGTATAAAGCGCTATATAAATAAAGGTGACTTGACAATTCATAGTTTTTGGTCACTGACTGATGTGGAGACATGGAGGGCAAAACCTCAATTTTCCATTTCAAAAGAAGAAAAACGAACCTACTGCAATATTTAAATCGCTAAAAACATTTTAAAACGCTTAACGTGAAAAACAAATAAGGTGACTCAATGTACTGAAACAGCATTTATTTTCTATTCGTAAAAGTTATGAATGAGATTGTGCACGCCTAATATGAATGCACTGATAGAGCTCGTTGTTATTTGGTACAATAGCGACATCCATTGGCAGTGACGAGTCTCGCATGTTTCGTGAAAATAGACGAATTGATCCGAATAAAACAAAAAGCAGAGAAAAATGTTAGAACATGGACAGAACATGCTCTTAGGACAAGCAGGAATAAAATTAATTTGAGTGAAATTGGGCCCATCGTTGTTCCCCGAAAGTTGTTTGAAATCGCTCGGCTACGATGGTCAAATTAATTCTTCACTGTATTTTTAATACAATGTCTTTAACGTTTCCGATGACATCACATGGAACCTGTTACTTTTCTCTGCGCTGGTCATAATGGTCTAATCACATTCGTTCATGCTTATAAATGGGAATATTGTTGAGAATTTTACATTTGTGTCAGATTGTTTGGAATTAACAAATAAAACCGTATACACTTACAGTATTCGTGTACAAACAATAATTCATTTTTTTCTCCAAAAATAATAAACGCTTTTTGAATGGGGATCAGTGTGAGACGTCATGCGCCCCCTAGAGGAGAACTTTCCTGCATGATTATCATTTCCGTGACCGCCTCTCTTGTCCACTAGAAGACATCATTTCTCTCATTTAAAAGTTATAGCCAATCACCTTAATGAATTTCCTTGAAGGCTAGTGTTCTGTCGCAATAGCCTATTCACCACCATCATGTCTGTAATCATTTTTCCCCCACTAAATATTTTTAATAAAATTACATTAAAATATAACATGCCAGTGACCTTTTTCTGTTATGTCTCAATACCTTGTTTTTTGTTTTTGTTAATTACTTCTGACTGAATTCTTCACCTTGAATTACTCGATGAACACAATGGTTTTAGACAAAAGCCAAACATACATGTTTCCATGGAATCTGTCACTTCCAAGCAAGTCCTATCTTGTTGGTTTTTGTCTGGGATGTCTTACGGAAGAAACCAGTCATTATAATATCATCACTGATCATTCTGAACATACGTAATAGCAAAGCAATCTTAAATAAAGGATAATGTCTGGCTCAATGTTTGGCAATGTTCATTTATTCATTGGGGAGTGGCACCTCTCATAAATGTAAAACACCAACACCGTATGACTCAGATCAGGTTGAAAAGGTTGTAGCCTATTTTTTATACAAATAAAAGTCCATGTGATGGTTGTCATTCTTTTTCACCCTCCAGTTTTCTTTGGCCTGATTTGTGCTGGGACGTGTGGATGATCTATTATTCTGGCATACACTGAGACAAGGGTCTAAGGTTTCTGAAATAACTGGAAGTTTATATTCTGACTTCTACTGATTCCCTAAAAAGTGTTTTCTTTACATTTAAACAGATTTCCTCTCTCAGTGTGGGATGTTTGCCAGGAGTCATGTAAGAACTTTTTTCATGACAGTCTTTCTGTTTTTCTGGTTTTCAGGATAGCGGTGACGTGCGGACCGAATTCATACACCTGTCCTGCTGGTTGCGTTGGTGGACAAACATGTTTTTTGGCATGTCTTGACGTGTTCTGTTTCGATGTTCATCTTAATAATGACATATTTGAAGACTTGTTGTAATGTTATGTGAAAAGTCATAACATGAGTAAAATAACTGTTGCGTAATAAGATGTTATAATTGTTAAAATGACTCGTGAGACATATAGGCCTACTGTACTTCCTGAGTTTCATCTTTCATTAAAGGGTTCAACGTTTGCATCATGCATTTAAATACCAAGAGTAATAAATGCCTTTGTTTGTCAAGTTAGGACTTTCACGGGACATGCATTTTTAAAGTTGGAAGTGTCACAGCCCAACAGGGTTGAACTTCAGACCCAATCAATCAATCAATCAATCAATCAATCAATCAATCAATCAATCAATCAATCAATCAATCAATCAATCAATCAATCAATCGATTGGTCAATCGATCGATCAATCAATCAATCGATTGATCAATCGATCGATCGATCAATCAATCAATCAATAAATCAATCAATCAATCGATCAATCTTTTCAAACGATCAATCAAAACAACTTTAGTGAAAGTAGATTGTATTAATTTAAAAGCTACATCCAGGCCTATTTTGACTTATTTATTCTAATTAACTCATTAAAATGTAATGGTGACGAATAATGTGGACATGCAAAATAAAATGTATGATAAAAAAAAAACATTTTAAAAAGAAATTGAAGAAAAAAAGTTTTAACAATAAAAAACAATAGTACATATGTATGTATAAAGTATGGTTAAAGTAACTAATTGCAGTTCCAATATAGTTAAGTAATTTTGTTCTTATGCACTGGTAAAAGCATTTCGTAAGTACACACACGCACGCGCGCGCACACACACACAGGCACGCAAGAGTCTGCGCATGCGCACTCGTTCACTTTCGAAAAAAGCGGAGGGTTACAGGAGGAGAACATGATCAGGCTGTCATCATCATTACAACTACAAGCAACAAACGGAGGAGTTTGAGCAGGACAGCCTTTTCATTCTCCTTTTGTACCTCGACAAGATTTTCGTGCCACAGAGACTTTGTTAACATAAATGCAACTTTATCACGGACTGTTCGGTTGACGTCTTTCGAAGCTTTTAAACTTTATTTCTCTTGTATTGGTAAGTGCTTGCACGAGCTATACCTAACTTACCTTCCTAAATTTTATTTCAAGGTTAAAGATTTGAGTTTGATCGTGTTTTCATTTGGTAAAAGTGTCAAACTGAAGTTATCTACCTCCTCTGGGGTTTTCGGGAGGAATGTAAAGAATGTTGGCATTATTCACAAGCAAATTGCAAAAGTTGAAAGTGTGCGTTAAATGCCATATGTTCGTCATCCGTAAGCGACAGTGTGGATGACAGCTCTGAGAATAAATATTTGCGTGTTATTATTACGCTATATATTTTACTCTTTTACCTCACCTCTTAGTTTTAACCTTTGATGAGAACCTGGGATGAATTGAAGCTCTGAAAAGGGAGTTGACAATAAGGCGATTTAAAATCTTCTTTTTTTAAAAAAAGATTTTCTCTCCTATATGCAGCTCTGTCAAACAAGAGTAACTTAGCCGGATCAATAGTCTGATACCATATTGAACATTTTAAACAAAAGAAACTTTCCCCCCTCTAGTAGCTTAAGCAGAAAGTTCTGTAGCAGAAAAACCTCGGAGGTAGAAAGACCTCTGATCTGAAGACTGGCCACAGCATATCTGTCAGTCTATCAAACAAGATAACAGTTGTTTCACAAGTTTCTACAAGGAAGAAGAACATTATGTAGTGCTAAGCAGGCAGACTTTCAGTTGAACAATACAAAGATATATTTCAGCCAGAGAATTGTGAAAGAGGCAGGATTTATGACCCAATCTCTGAGGAATGTTCTCCGTTAGGACATCTTTACAAATATAAAGCTCCTGCCTGTTTGTGTATCATGTCATTTCAGGCTTTGTAAGTTTCATCATGAGATGCAGAAAAAACCTCCTTGAACTTCCATTTAAGCTCTTTTCCCACCTAGACGTGTGCATTCACTGGCTGGATGTCTAAGGCTCCACACATCTACATTAATACATTTGAATACGTTTTTTCGTTGTAAAACACTGTCCGTCCACACTAGCATCTTCAAGCGCTTTCTAAAAGTTTCTCATCCACACTGAAACGTGGGAAACCGCTAAACTTACTGTGCATGTGTAGCACCTCATAAAACTCATAAAGTTCCCATGCTATTCTTCTGGCAGGATCTTTTTATTTAGCAAAATATCTCGCCATTCACTGATTCGTCCACAGCGCACTCAATCACCATTTTTGGTCTAAAACCCAAATGCCGTCATGTTTTGCCGCAGGACAAATGAATTGTTGGACTGTGTTATGAAGAGTGTACAAAGTAACATGACATGCACAATACTGGTATAAACATATCTGTCGGTACACCACTATGTGTCACATGACAAAACGTGCAACGTCGTTTTCGAATACCTCCAATTTCACAGTCCACACAACATCTTGAAAACGTCATTTTCAGATTTATCCACTTGGGAGAGCGTTTTCAAAAAGCTGGACAAAAATGCCGTCTCAGTGTGGACAAACGTAAGGACAAAACGGAGAGAAAACGATGCGGTTTAAAATGAAAACGTATTAGTGTGGTGTGGACAAGGCCTAAAATGTGAGCTGCCTGCCTAGTTAGCATGTTTGGACATCTTTAGTCATTAGTAGTCAGTCAGACGTTTAACTTGTGGCAGGAAGTCTGGTTTTCATTGCAGCTTCTTCTGGTGAAGATTTGCCCGCTTGACAGGAAGAGAGCATCTGTCTGACATGTAAAGCACCAACCACAGTTTGCTTTGATTGCATGTTCAGTTTAATGGAGTTTATCTGGTGATCAGTGATCGGATTGTAGCCAGCACTTGTTGTTTCCTTGTGTTCAAGATCAGGTGATACCGAGTAGGTCTAAAACCTCTTACACAAAGATATTTTGGAAAATTTCTTGAAAAGTGGCTCGGTAACTGTTCTGGAATTGCAGACTTTTGTTCATTCACACTGCCTGAACCTTTCCTAATCGGTGGTCCTGGCCGTAAAGTGTGACACATGTACTTGTCAAGGAGCCCTGCTCTTTCATCACACACCTAAAAATCTTCATTCTTCAGGAATAAATGTCCAGTCTGAATGTAACTCTAGCTCCCAAAACCTGTCTAGGTTGTCAGCTGATTCGGTTTTGGCACCAACAGGTTGGGGAAGTCTTTGTTAATGTGTCCCATGTGAGAGTGTGTTAAACCTGTGAGAGAATTGTGGACTCACCCAGTTCCTTTCCCAGTCCTGCCTGTGGCCGACTGAGTGCCAGGCGGCGTCTTTCATTTCCTGATCCGTGACAGATAAGGAAGGAACACTCTGTTTAAAAAATGCACTGGTCTCCAGTTCGTAGGCAAATCCTTGCTTAAAGAATCAAAGGTCTTTAATGTTGTTGTCTGAAGTTACCACCTCCTAGACGACTTCCAGTCAGAGTAGAAGATAATGATTGGTTAGAAATGGGTCAGTGGTCTAAGATGCAGCACTGGTTCCTTTTATTACCACAGTTTGTATTTTTTTTTCATCAGGGCAACTTGATGTTGCTAAACAAACTCAGTTCATTGACTAATATATTTGCCTTAGCCTGATGTTGGAGACTTGTTATTTGACTGTTAAATCTGCTGCTCTTTGAAATACACTATCAGTCAAAGGTTTAGACATACCTATTCATTCATTATTATCCCTATTTTTCTCCTATTTACAATAAGAGTAAAATCATCAAAACTATGAAATAACACCAATGGAAGTATGGTAATTATGTAGTGGGCAAAACATGTTTGTTTATTTACCAAAGGAGTTCCCATGTGTGCTGGGCACATCACTTTTTTACACTAACTACTAATTTTAAGCATTTACAGTAGGTGTACACCTTCATTTCAAAAGGTCTTTAGGATCATGAGAAACATAAATTATACCAAAGAAGGCCAAATCTAGTGGTTGACTAGTGGTTTATTTATGTTTGTATTGGCTGTGCTAGTTTTTCTGAGCTATGAAACCACTAAAACACAATCAGCGGAAGTGCAAACAATAGGATAGTGTTGTTAACCCTTCCATTCCTGTGGATTCATTGTTAAAGGGCTCTATAATGCTGCACCTGAACCACAGAGTGCTGTTTGGACAGCTTGGAGCAGATGTTCCTCACTTCATAGAAAGGAATTTCACAGTACGTTAACATCCCTTGCGCTAATTCTTCTTTCAAAATTCGAAAGAAAAAAAGTCTTTTAAAGAAATGTTATTTTAAGTGATGATAATAATTTTGGTTTTAGGAAGAAGCCCAAGCTAGAGAAGAGAGTTTATCATTGATTTTTGCTTTTTTAGGTGATTGATTATTTAGAGAGCAGACTTACGTGGCGACCTTTTCACTTATGGACATGCAGGTTGTGTGCCTGTTGCAAGCTGTATTCGTCCAGTCAATGTTATTGACCCCATTAATACACATAAGAACATTCAAGGATTATTTCACTTTAGAATTAAAATTTCCTGATAATTTGCTCACACCTACATCATCCAAGATATTTATGTCTTTCTTTATTTTTGAGGAAAACATTCCAGGATTTTTCTCCATATAGTAGACTTCAACATTTGAAGGTCCAAATTAGCGTTTGAATGCAGCTTCAAATACTCTACACGATCCCAGCCGAGGAATAAGAGTCTTATCTAGCCAAACCATCGGTCATTAAAAAAAAAAAAAAAACAACATTTATATACCTTTTAACCAGAAATGCTCATCTTGCACTTGCTGTGATGCGCCACAGTTTTTAGTAATCCTGAAGACCTTGATTATCTTGTTTGGGTGTGTTTGATTAGGGTTGGAGCTAAACTCCGGAAACTGCAGGAAAGTGGATCTCGGGGGCCGGAGTTGCCCAGCCCTGGTCTAGAATTACCCTGGCCTGGGTTAACAATTTCAAGTGCCAAAAGCCCAGAGGCAATATGAAGCTCCTCTAATGCCTGAGACACAAAGGAACTATTTACATATTTGGGAATTAGCAATATAGCAATAATAAAAAAATAAAAAATGTAAAAAATCTCTGAAAAGTAATAAAATTAAGTGGTTATGCAAAAATGTTTTAACATTACTTAGAGTAAGAGAGCCTATTAAATAGTTTAGGCCATATTATCCCCCTATTTTTGGCGGAAGTTTCGCCAAACTCATAGCGGAATTATCCTTTATATTTCCGCTCTCCGGTGTTTCTAGTAAAATGTGCGTATTTTTCGAGCTGAAAATGCAACGTCAAACCTACGAAGGTTCACCCGTCAAAGTTTCATGATGACATGAAGCGGGCTGAAGTAGCTACGTTGATGGGAATTTATTGACATAGAACTCATGTTTAATGTGATAGTTTCATCCTTGCATCTTCTATAATACAATATATTGTTAGTTTTAAGAGTATACATTAGTGAATAAATACATAGATCCGCATTAAACATTTGTTTGTCCTAATGGTGGTAGAATTTAAGGCCAGGTTCTGGGTTCTAATCCCCCCTCGTATAGTTTATTTGATTTTTGTCTCATTAAAACCAGATGTTCATCCGTTATTGTCAAGGGTGTAACAATATATCGTGTCACAATATGTCGCAATACAAAAATGCAACAATATGTATCGTGGATAGTGACAATCTGTATTGTGTATATTTCACATGAGAAAAGTTTTAGTGTCACTAGTACGTTAAACTACTATATAATGTTGAATATAATGTATAATAATGTAATAGGGGAATATTTGTGGTTCCTGATAATGCCAAATGTCTGATGTTACCAGTAAAAAGTGGCCTACATTATTTTAAATATATCTAGTCAGTGACGGAGTGCTAGCATATAGTATATAACCTTTTACCATATGTCTTGGAGTATCGCAATAATATCGTATCGTGAGTTGAGTATCGTGATATGTATCTAATTGTGACTCGAGTTGTATATCAAGAGCAGGGACACGTTTGTGTGCTTTTTGTTTTGGGATTTAACCGGAACGGATAGTCTCTTTAATGCGCATGTGAACGCCATCAGGTCACAGGTTCGCGTTTAAAGTCTGTTTAGAGAGAACACAGTCGTCTTTGTGGCCCCTAATGTAATAACAAATGATAATTTTGCTGGAAGTGAATCAATCAAAACTAACTTTAGCTGGAAATAACATTATTATTTAAAAATCGCTATAAAGCCAAAACAATCTCTGTGACCGTAAATTGTATGTTTATCTCTGTAAAGCTGCTTCGAAACAATCTCCATTGTTAAAAGCGCTATATAAATGAAGATGACTTGACTTGCAACAGCGTTTAAAGGGATAGTTCACCCAAAAAATTATATTCTGTCCTCATTTAAGTTGTTCCAAACCTGTATGAATTTCTTTCTTCTGCTAAACACAAAAGAAGATATTTCGAAGAATATGGGTAACCAAACAACAACACTGTTGCGCCACTGATAACAACGAGCACTCAGCATGATTTCAAAAAGAACACATCCCAGCGCCACATCGCCTCTTATTTAAAAAACGAAAGAATTGCTATTCAAATGGAGAGGTTTCTTTTGGATTGGATGCATCCGTGCCCCGACATGTTTCAAAAAGTGGTGGGGACAATAGAGTGGTGCAGGTATGACATCACTTTGTTGGCCAAAACACAGTAGCGAGTTGCATTTTAGCACTTTATCGTCCCGAAGTCGATGGGTTTTTTGAATGGAGTTTTGTTTAAATGGCTGAAATAAGGTCGTCTGTGAACACAAGATCAAGACACTTTCACGTTTTATTCTACGACATAAAATACATCAGTATTACCCCACTCGTGATTTTTTTGAAGCTGTTACGTGTCTTGAAAAACAAGTGGCTAAATGTGACTACAGAGGCAGTCCAGGAGATTAAACTTCTTCGCTCCGAAAAGGTAAACTTTATATGCTTTTACAGCATCGTTATGCTTATAATTGTACTCTTTATAAACTATTCTAATATAAAAAATTCTGGGTAAATGTTTTTAGATAAAAACTGAAAGAGTTGTTGGAAGCTTTGATGGTGACGTTGAATTCGTGTGACCATGGTGTAGTTTGTTAATAGCCTACCTTTAGCTTTTTACTTCTGGCGACTGCATTTGGGCTTCAAAATTCATAAAAGTTGTGTTCATCTGTGATAATTATCTTGATGGACAAAATGTGCACGTATCATAAACTTTTGTTGATCACAGAGCTTGTTTTTTCTATGGGAAAATCCTATTGGGTTTTTGTTGAGGGAACCAGTGTGATGCGAACTGCGGTTGGCCTAGACATCACACCTGCACCACTCTATATCAATCCTGGCAAAAAGTGGTGGGGACCCGTCCCACCCTCAAATTACGCCTATGACCGCATCCAAACGTAGGTTAGAATCCATCATGGCGGCGCTCATCGTTTAAAGGTGGATATCGGAAGTTTGGAACTCCCGATTTATACATTTCTACAAAGTAATGGAAATGATCCGTGTATCGCAGTGCTTCCCAAACCTGTCCTGAAGCCCCTCTGCACATTTTGGATACCCAATTCAGGTCTTGCAGTGTGTAATCAGCCGAGGACTGGAATCAGGTGTGAAGGACACATTAGTGGGCGGTTTGGGCATGACTAATGCGTCAGCTTTCTTGGAAGCAGTGATCATAGCTGTGTGTAAACATGCTGAGAGATGTCTATCAGTGCTTATTTTAGATTTCTGTGTCTATTTGTCCTGTGACAATTACTTCCGCTATTAGTTACCAACCTTCACTGGACAGAATCCCTTGGAAGCTTTAACACACTCCTGTTATGCTTTCTGTTATATATCTGGAATATTAGTGAACTCTCTACATGATAGCACACAATAAGGAACTGTATGTGTAAATATCATGTAGCCGACACTCTCAGAAAAATGGTACAAAAGTGGTCTCTGGGGCAGAACCCTTTCAAAGTCACTATATGTATATTTAGTTACTAATATGGTCCCTTTAGGGCTAAATGAGGGGTAAATGTCCCTTCCCGGTGACAGCTTTTTGTATCATTTCTTCTGAGATAGTAGAAATGGGGTCATATCATACAGATATTACAGGTCATTTAATTTTCCCTGAACTCCACTTAAAGTTTGGCATTCGGTGTGATTTACTGGTACTTGATCATACTTGTAGAATTAAACCAGCCATTTTTGCTGCTGCTTCTTTGAGAGTTATATGTAAACACCCTCTTTGCATGTGACAGTAGGTAAAGTGCTTACAAGCTTCAGGTCTAGTGGTTCTCAACCCTGATCCTGGAGGTCCCCCAACACACATTTTGGATATTTGTCTGACACCTGCATATGCATACTTCCCCAGCATATAGCATGAGGCCACAGGACCAGAGGCAGCTGTCAGATTAAAAAAGAAATAATAGAACATATTCTCAAATCTACAGTTTGTGCAATAGGTGCAAAGTTCCTTGTAGTAATTTTACTTGTTTAACAGGTAACAATTTACAATAAGGTTTCATTTGTTAACATGAGTTAACCATATTAGTTGACATGAACTAAAGCTAAGCAATACAGCATTTATTAATCTTAATGGTAATTATTTCAACATTTACTAATACATTATTAAAATCAATAGTTGTATCTGTTAACAGTTCATGCATTGTGAACTAACATGACCAGACATTTAACAATTGTATTTTTTAATAACTTGCACTAACAAAGGTATATAAATGCTTTAAAAAATATACTTCTCAAAGTAAGTTAAGGTTAACTAATGAATCAACTAATCCTAATAAATGAAACCTTGTTGTAAAGTGCTGCCATTTAAAAACACCTAAGAAAATAATTTTCAAGTTTGTTAGTATCTCATAGTTCAAAGAATATCCGGGGTCAAAGGAGGGACAACGTGATCGAATTCAGTACATTCTTTGCATTCGATCACAGTGTGTTGCTGTCTTGTTTCAAAGCCAAATACTATGTCGGCTGCATGATTAATTTGCCTCCTTTTGGAAAAGTAACCATTATAATTATATTATAACCATTATATATAAGTAAGAAAAAAATAACAATACCCCAGACAATTTTCACACATTATTAGTTCTTTACAGAATAGTGTCTGTGCTACTTTGTCTGACAGGGAAGGCCAAGTTTCTGAAAACCTGTGGATGTTGATATGTAAATCTAGGCAGTCATGTTGATTTTTCGGGTCCAAAATTTCAGTGCGAGATGTTTTTTGGTTTGTGGCATATTTTAATATATATAAATATTTTGTGTCAACGATTTAAGCCATAATTCAGTTTCTCATTGTTCTACCATTTAAAAAAAAAATACTGAATACTTAATTTCTCAAATGGTGTGCTTGTGTCTTTCTGAAAAGTTAAAAAAAGTTCATAGTCATTGTGAAAGTAATCCATATAAATCAAGTAGGTTAATGCAAGGCTTCTTTTCTATAATGAACATATTATTTAGATTAGTTTATTTTATTCCCATATAAGCATTGATCAGCACGTTCAAATATGATAATCCAAAGCTCAAATGTTCTTGCTTGAAGTGCAAGAACCAACGAGTTTTGTTCTTGCACATCACGTAATGTGCACATACATAAAGCTTGGTTTTATGTATGTGCATTGATCGGTGTTCATAAACGGGTTTGTTCTTACGTCACATGCTGCACTTAAATTTGCGTCCTGTAGTGTAACGGCATTATTGCATATAGATGAAATGTTAGTTTTCCAAAATATCACCTTGCACGCCACTATTTGTATTTGTTATTTGTGTATCTTCTTGTCGATCTGCATAGGTTAGTGTGCTGCCACATAGAGGCTCCCAGAATAGGCCCTCTTGTGTCTGTGCTTTGCCTTGTCATGTGATCTGGCACTGGGCTGTGAGGGGCTGTTTGTTCATTGTTGTTCTACAGCTGTGTCATTTAACCCCTATCCCTCTTTTTAGCCAAGTCTGAGATCAAGATTTAGTTTCTTCTGTCTCCATGTCACATCATGTCTGCTTTTAGGAGCTTTAGGAGTCACTTCAACATGGTAAGTGTCAACAACATTCCATGGGTGTGTTTTGGGAAAGTCAACCTAAACTTATAGTTTACAACCACTAGGCAAACCAGATTTCAGAGAGAAAAGGGAATACCCTTCCCCGGCGTTTGAAACCTCGGTCTTGTGAGCTAAAAGTAGTAAATTGACTTATGGCTCATTAACGTTGTGGCAGATTTAAAAGATGGGAATGGTGGAAATCCCCCACAGCATGATAGGAAAATGATTTGTTTTGGATTTGATTTAGATCATGATCTGTTTTAATAACTAAACCAATGCAAGCATTAACGACTCAGAGTAGTATACAGGCTGCCGTATGAGTCTGATCATGCATAAAATTATGTTTATAGCCATGACACCAATACATGTCATGATTATAACTGTACAGCCTTATTTATTGACATATTACTGTAAGGTCATTTTGAGACTGTCTTTGGTTCACTGCAGTTTTAAGGTGAAGATACTCAGCAATGGTGTTAACTTGTGAATTTGCACATGGTTTGCCTTAAACAAAGCAGATTAAAAACACCACATAGACATAAACAGCATTAAAAGCTGGATTTTCACCACAGGGGGACTTTAAAAATCTTTCTCCTATCCCAGCCTAATATCTAGACAACTAAACTATGTTTTTAGAGTATTATTTTCAGTGATCCTCTAATGCAGTCAACACACTGATAGTTACCTGAACGTTGTCAGTGAAACAAAAAGAGCTGCAGTTTGAGTGTGTCATTGTTGCAGTCATTCATCTTAAGAGCGGAGGGGTGTGATTACTGTGATGCTAGTGGCGTGAAACAGGAATTTCTAAAAACATTGTCTCGATAGACGGATTGTCCTGCCTCAGAATGGCTCTGTCAGGCTGGTCTAGATGCTCAAACAAACGGAGCAGTGTTTTGATAGCATGACAGAGCCACAGTGTTTACATTTTCTGTTTACCCTTCTCAATAAGCTGCGATAGGAGAACATATTTTAATTAAAAATAAAGGTGGTTAAGGTTGATGGCTTTTTGTGATAACTCCAGTACTTGGGGGATAGTTCACCCAAAAATGAAAATTCTGTCATCTCTCACACCCATGTCTTTCCAAATCCAATAGACTTTTGTTCATCTAATGTGAAAGGAGGGACAGAGTTCACTCACCCAAAACTTTGACGCTTTGGAAAGTTCATAAGTCAAACGTGAACGTAATCCAAATGAGTCAAGTGCTTTAATACAAGTCTTCTGAAGAGACACAATCATTTTATATGATAAACAGATTGATTTAGGCGTGAAATGCGAGAACCAATGAGGTTTGTTCTTGCGCATCAAGCAAGTATGGTTAAGCTTCCATATCTATGTATGTGTGTTTTTCAATGTTTATATATGAATAAAATCCTGATTAAATCTGTTCATCAAATGAAGCATTTGTGTTTCTTAATAATACTTATAGTAAATGGCTCTATTCATATAGATCCATGTATTTCCGAAGCGTCTGAATGGACTTTTAATGGAGGGTCAGAAATCTCGCAGGTTTTATTAAAAATATCTTTATTTGTGTTTTGAACACGTTCGAAAGTCTAATGGATGTCAGACAACATGAGGATGAGTGATGATGACCGATTTTTTTTTTTTTTTTTTTTTTTCATTTTTGGGTGAACTATCCCTTCAAAGCAAGGGTGTTATCAAACCATTGCCTGGGTGTAGGCTTCTAAAAACAGTTACATAATAGGTAAACTACTTGGCCAAAGGTATGTAGACGCCTCCTAATTAACGGATTTGGCTATTTCAGATACACCCATTACTTACAGGTGCATACAATCAAGTATACAGCCATGCAATCTCTTTAGACAAACAGTAGAATAGGAAGGTGAAAGGCAAGGCACAAAACAAGACAAATCCTACTTATCACTTAGGCTACACTTGCCAAAGATGCGTTAAACGCAGCATATACTTCATATACTTTTCGTATTCTATATGTGTGCTTCATACAACGTATGGACATAAACAAGATTTAAATTGGATGAGAAAAAGGAAGGCATGTCTGAAATACAAGCGTATCTACTCTGGCAAAACTAGTCCTGTTGGAATAGGACTATAATTTAGTTTTGTTGATTATTTCTCTCTCTCTCCCTGACCCTTACAATGAAACAGGCTGATTTTGCTACTGTACCTTCAGGACAGATGTATCATTGTTGTTTGTTTTTGAGCTTATGGTTTTGGTGTCAAAATAATTTTTATGATCATAATTGAAGTAAATGGTCTCGTTAGACTGGAATGATTTTTGCTTGTAAGAACGTGAAGACATGAAGAAATGATTCCAACTATGTTAAGAATTGTGGTGTGACGTTTTGCTTTGTAGGCTGATATTGACATTTGTAGATTCTGTACCATTTTCCTGTTAGACGGCAATACTATAGTATTAAAGTGGGGTAATAGGCTTTGGTTTCTACATGTAAAGGTCAGATCACATCAGTGTGCTGATCCAAGCAAAGCTTTTGACCCTCAGTGTCAGACAGTAGAAGGAAATGATGAATGGAGACTCAAATGCATCACAGCATTTATTGTTTTAAGAAAATGTTTCAAGATGTCCTCATAGAAAGAGCAGACTTGGATGCTGTGGCTGTTTTTTGTTTTTTATTGGCTGGTCTGCAGATGAAGAGTTCAGTGTAATGCATGCATATATGTAAAGCCATATTATAGATGAGCAAGCTTAGTCCCACAGAAAGTGTTACAGTAAATAAGAGAAGTGAAGTGTCTTTGTTAACTCTTTCTCCTATCCCAATTTAATATTTAGAAACAACTATTCCTAAACTATTTGAAGGTTAATTTCTTTTAACCTTGTGAATTCTGTGGATGTGCCATATAACATTGCTGTGACTGTACCTCACATAATGTCATGAGGTTAGGAGTTAAGCACTAACGTGTGTCCCATGTCAAATGAGGAGGTGCAATACTGAAGGAAAATTTTATTTTTAGGGACGGAATGATGAAAAGAGTTGAACTTATTAATATTCACGGACAACAACATATACAGCATGAGAGCTTTTTCCCTAAACATACAACCCGTGAATATACACACGTCTGTGAACGCACATCATTTGAATTTTATTTTACAATTTGCAATGCTGCCTGGCAACCATAAACAATGAACAGTTACACGTATCAGTGGCACATTACAATGAAAAATCGAATGGTGAACTGTCAGCTTTGATATCAGTGTTTGTCATATATCACAACTCTTCATTGTTTTCAACCACAAAATGTTTACAGATCCGATTATCTGAATTGCGGTGTAAACTAACATGGGGGCGAAATAAAAGCGATACATCTGTCAACGCTATTGGCTCCTGTATGCGTCACCATGGAAAAATCAGGTGATGCGTTCTCAAATAATGGTCCTCTTACACTCACGCTAGGGGGTCAGCTAGAATATTTTACGTGTGAAAGGGTTTGTTCCTTTACTTCCATGTGGCTCAAGTCTCTTTTGGCAATGTGACATAAATACATATGCTGACTGTTGACCATTGCTCCACAGGTCAAACAAACGACCACATGAAAGGATAAATGACAGGGTATACTGGTTGGCAGGATTATTTGTTTCTAAGGAAATGGTATCTGGGTGTGGGATCCTAATGTTCCTTTTGTTTTATAGCCTGTCCTGAACCAAAGGAAATGGATTTATTTGCATAGGTCCATCATAGGCCTAAGCTTGCTGTTGGTGCAGTTATTGCTTGCATGCATGTTGCTATGAAACAACTTTCTCTATATTTTCTTTTATCAATTAAATCCTTAACAAATGACTCGGTAAGAAGAAATTAAATATAATGCCGACATGTGTGTCTGAGTCCTAAATAATCCTTGGACAACTTTTCCACAGTTTAGGAGCCAGGTAGAAAAAGGATTTACCTCCTTTTGTGGATTTTGAAATTCCTATCAACAGACCAGAATTTTGCACCTGTAGTGGCTGTGATGGATTATAACACTAGAAAAGACTGCATACGTATTGCAGAGCTGGGCCGATCAAAGCTCTGTAAGCAATTTGCAAAAGTCTAAAACTGATACAAAACCGCACTGGTAGCCAATGTAGAGATGATAATATTTGGCTGATGTGATCATGTTTCTTGATTCTTCTTGATCCAGCTGGAGCTTATTTATAGAGCCAACAGGACATCCACTCAGAAGCACATTACAATAATCTAGTCTGGAGGTTATTAATGCATTAATTCGTTTTCAGCATCGGAACAGAGACCGTGTGTCATAGTTTAGCATGGTTTTGAGATGAATGAAGGCCTTTCTATAAACATTAGCAATGTGACCATTAAAAGACAGATCAAGCGCAATACCCAGGTTCTTATCTGCAAAGAATGACACAAGGGTACAACCACTGAGCAACATATCATATTCTAGCATCTTTTGTTTAGTGGCATTTAGTCCTATGATTGATTCCACCAATACACTCTGCTAACTTGGAGAATTGAAGAGTCATGACCTCATTGTGTCATGTAGAAATAAAAAGCTGGGTGTTGTTAGAATAGCAATGAAATCTAATTTCATGTATGCTGGTAATGTTCCCCAGGGGAAGAACAGTGGGGAAGAGCATGGGGCCTGATACTGATCCCTGTGGCACTCCATACCTAACTTGTGTTTGATCTTACATCTCCTCATTTACACAAACAAAAATGATTGGTTCTAAACTATGCTAATGCCTGCCCACAAATGCTAACGTGGTTCTCAAGCCTATCCAAGATTGTCTATGGTATCAGTGTAAAGATCTAACAATAGAAGGAATATATAG
Organism: Rhinichthys klamathensis goyatoka; assembly: GCF_029890125.1. NCBI lineage: Eukaryota > Metazoa > Chordata > Actinopteri > Cypriniformes > Leuciscidae > Rhinichthys > Rhinichthys klamathensis. Next base: position 5,469,604 of record NW_026606555.1, read on the forward strand.
CTGCGATCAGATGATACGACTAGGTAATTTTTTTGTAACTAACAAGTGTAGTCTCTGTAGTGTGGTGGGGCCTAAATCATGACTGATAATTTCTCTGAAGATATTTTTTTAATATTTATTATATAAATGGCAGATTTGAGATTGGTCTGTAATTAGTTAATTGTAATTTCTTTTTAAGGGGTTTTATTACTTTTTGTGACAGGGAAAGCGAAGAGTTAATAATATTGAGAAGAGGTTTTGATTACAGGAAAAGCCACTTTCAGTAGCTTAGTGGTTAAAGGATCTAACATGCACATTGTTGGCTTTGAGAACTGGCTAAGTCTTGTTATTTCTTCCTGTTACATGACATTGAAAGAATTCAATCGCTAGTAGTGTAGTGAGATGAAGTCGTTTGTGTAGTTTTGTGTAGAGATGTGTAGTTTTCTTTCTTATAGCCTCAATTTTATGATTGAAGAAAATTTTCATAAATTCATAGTGCTATGCCGGGAGGGAATATCAGGATCTGTCATAGCTTCGGTTTTTCCTCCGTCTGGCCCATCTGTAGCTAGAGACACTATTCTTCCAGGCACCCCAAATACCCTCTAAATTTGTACTCCTCTGCCTGCTCTCCATCTTCTCAGCAGCCTTCTTAGGCTCATTGGTGTGGTTGTTATTCAATGGTGTGAGGCTTTTTTCTTCTTCTTTAATTAATGTAATACTGACAGACAAATCCAGTCACGGAATCCCAATCAAAGAGATTAATCTGATGATTGAAATCAGGGCAGTATTTGTCTGACACAAAAATAGTCAGGATCCCACTAAGGGTGACAGCATTAAACAGGATTTCAACAGATCAATTAATACAAAATACCAATCAATGAAACACCATAATTAGAGATGCACCAATCGACTGTCCTTCATCCAGAATTGGCCAGTTTATGCTCCAAACACACAATCGGAAACTGCTTTTTGTTTTATTTTGGTCAAACTGCATTGCAATACTTTTCCAAAAATGTATTTTTTTGTGGAAAATTACCACATCTGTAAATGTTGGAAGAAAAAAAAAACTGAATTGGGGGTTTATATGAATGTATCTGTGGTAGGAACTGACTGTCTTCATAAAAGTTGTGATGACATTTTCTTTTCATTTTACTTCCATATAATGCCTGTTAAAGTAGTGTTTTCAAGCGCAGTTTTTCTTTGTGTAGAGCGGTAACTAGAAACAGAAATACTACACCACCTGCTGTCAGAGAGTGAATTTGGATGAGATGTTCACATCTTATTTTACTCTGATTTACAGGAGTGAGGCCTCAGTGCCATGCCAGAGAAATCCCATAGCACGGCCCATGATGTCCCAATGGGTGAAGGTAAGACACCACCTCTGCTCTGCATAGAAATTGTGGAGTCAAACTTCTCACAGCCAAAGCAAATGTTTAACTCATTACTCAATACAATTCAACTTTGATGTACTTCATTATTATTCCATATTATGGCAGTTTTGTTGGTTAGATGATGTGTTTTGATCATTGTTTCGGTAAATACAAGAATAGTATAAATTCAGTCAAAATAATTTACCATGCTTCTATTTATTAAATTTTTTTTTATTTCTAAACTACACCTGTAGAGGTGCACCAGACGGCTGGTTAGAAAGGTTCAAGTATCCCCTACTGGTGGATGCTGTAACAGCTTTTCTAGCACAGTTATGACTAGAGTCAGCACCTGTACCTCAGACTATAGACTACAAGAGCCGTATCTATTGTTGTGTCTCTTAACAAAAATTGCGAACATTTTACATTTTACAAGTTTATGTGCAAAACTACATATTTTTTTAAATTGACTAGTCTGTTTGTCTAAATGGCTTGTTGGCATTGAGAAAGCCCTGAATAATGACACCACACACTGATCAGACACGTTTCCTGTTCGAAGTTCTCACAAGATGTCATTGTTTATTAAAAACCACTAGACAAAGCACACCAGAATGAAGCAGAACTCAGAGGTCTTGAAATGCGTTGAAATTGGTGTACTAACAAAACCTTCTGCATAAACTTCAAATTGACATTTTTGTCCCAAGTATGCAGATATTTCAGCATCCTCCTGTTGTGGGTCAGGTTTTTCTGGTTTGTCTAGCATTGTTTTTGAAGGCATCTGAGCTATGCTGAGTCTGGTTTCTGTCTCTTTCTCTTGTGTCAAAGTTCATGTCAAAAGGGTTGAAATGTTGGTCCAAAATTTTGGAATCATCACTTTGTCCAGTTTGCTTGGTAAGATAAGAATACAATTTACACAATAGCCACAATAGGTTTAATGAGTGTAAGTTATAATCCGTCAACTGTCCCATAACTCCTTCAGACTAAAATAGCATAGCATTGTGCTGACGGCCACCCACAGACCTTAGCTTTAGTTATTCAATAGGTTTTTCATTTAAACATGTCCTTTGTATGAAGAACATGATCTCTCCAATCAAGTCAGTTTTTCTTTCAATACACATTTTTCTCATAAGCAGCTTTACAGAAATTCATGATTTTAGTGTTTATAATAAATTAGTTATAACTAAGATAACTAAGATATATTATTAATTGTCCACATTTAGCTGTTTAGAGATGGCCGATAATAGTATAGTTTACATTTGGCAAAGATATAAACAATCAAGCACTTGCGATTTGCTATTTATTGTGTTGCTTTATGTGAGTGTGCTGTATGTATGCGCGTACAATTGGATAAACTTGTAATTGGGAGTTATTCATTTGTTATGAGGTTATATGGTTTTGTTCAGTTTAACATCTAACATTTGGTCAAGTCACCTTCATTTATATAGCACTTTTAACAATACAGATTGTTTCAAAGCAGCTTTACAGTGATAATATGAAATTAATGGAATAGAGATTGTTTGGGCTTTACAGCAGATCTAGAAAAAAGTAATTTAAGTAAGTTTTTAATTGATTCATTTCCGTTGTAAAAATCATTAGTTATTAACTTACACAACACCGTTTTCAACTGAAAACAGAAAACTTTTATTGCGTTCTGGAACTTCTGGCTGTTCATTTACACGACAATGTAATGAAAATGAAAGTATTTTTTGATCTTGGATGCATGTAAACCTATTGTAGGAGACATTTAAAACAAAATTAAGAACCTTTAATATAGCGTAATGGGGAACTTCCCATCATCATTTGACATTCTTTCCCTTAAACGTTGAAACTACTGTTTATACAAAAGGCTGTTTGTTTGACTGTACAAAGCACTTGAAAATGTGTGTGTTTTTTTTTTACAGTTAATTCTTAAACAATTTGCTTTATGTAACAACATCTAAATTATCTGGTTTCATGCATGTCAAAAATTTTATTTAATCTGCATATCAACCTGACAAATTTTATAAAAGAAATTAAATAATTAATTTAAAGAAGTAATTTTTGTGGGTTAAATGAAGTAGAAATAGATCTTGTAATTACAAATGCAGGTTATCACTTTTTTCCAGTGTTGTTGTGCCACCCTAGGATTTTTACTGTCCCTCTTTTGGCTGCCAAATTTCCTGTAGGACACACACACACACACACTGCCCAGCCCCAAAAAAGTCACTATTTGGATTTAAATAGGCAAATGCTTAAGAGTCTATGATTGGATCATTATTGCAGTGATTATTATGGTTCTAGCATGTTATATGTTTGGCATCAGCTATTCTAACCCTAATGGAGTGTGTAGCTGTTCCTTTATTAACCAGGTTGACACATTATGGGCATATTCCAGGATGACAATGTCAAGATTCATGAGGCTCAAATTGTGCACCAAAAACTTCTTGATGGAAATAACATTATAACATTTATTTCCCTTTAGAGGTGCATCAATTTTGGGGTCAAGATCTTGTATTGTCAATGCAAGAGTCCAGCACTCTGTAAAGTCTCCTCCAGCACATCCCAAAGACTTTCACTGAGTTTAAGATCTGGACTCAGAAGAGCATCAATTCATGTGTGAAAATGATTCTTCATCTTCATGCTCCTCCCAACCATTCTTTCACATTTTCAGCCTGATGAATCTTGGCATTGTCTTCCTGGAATATGATCATGATGTGTTTCATACATGGTTAATGAAGGAAAAGCTACACACTCCATCAATTTGGATTAGAAGAGCTGTTGCTAAATATATAACATGCTAGAAACATAACAATCACTGCAACAATGATACAATTTCTCTTAGAACTATAAACCACACAGAACTACATTTATGTAAAATACACACATGCATACATACTCATGAGATCATGATGTACTGTACATTTTTTTCAGTCTGCAGCAACATCACTCAAAACTCGGTGTGGAGAGCATTTGAGGGCATACACACAGGACAAGAACATAGGGTTAATTTAAGGTGTATATATATAAATGTATAGTGAGGTGAGCAAACGTGCATGTTTTGAGCCACGAGTAGCTGAGAGTGCACACGTCTTGGGCTGTTTTTAAAACAGGTAAATGGATTAACAGCCTGGATTATCTGGAGGTGAATTGAGAGATCTTACATGCTGTCTCCTCTGGTTAGTGTAAAGCCAAGCTTTCACATGTGAGGGCCAGCGAGTGACATAGTGTAGTGTCCTATAAGTGTCTTATTTTGGATTCATGTTTTTCACTTTATTGGAATCAGCCATTGTTGGATATCTCTGTCTGCCAATTTTGGATTTTTACATACTTTATGGTTCATTTAAAGAGCAGTATCACTTGAAGAAAGCTGTGTACAGGTAACAATTGTTTTGTGTATGTTTTAATAATCTTTTCTTTTTTTTTAAACAAAGCAGTAAAGATAGTCACAAAGTTGAAATAAATGAAGAAACGTTTATGAATTATTTTACTTGTTCCAACAACTTGCATACACAGGATTGTGGGATATCATATGCAGTCAAAGACACGTGCACCCTCCAAAATCAATCATATTATGTTAACGTTGGGATGAAAAGTTGCATCGTAAGTGTTCGTGTTGTAACAATTTTATCAAAGCAATTAGGCACTTGAGCCCTTGTTGTATTGTGATTTATATTGTTGTCATGCTTAATGCCCTTTAGCCATGACTTTAATCAGTAATTCACAATTGTTCCTTATTGATTAAATGTGACACATAAATGATAAACATTTTAAATTATTCCGAGATTTTAAAATGTCCCTACTCCCTAGTCTTTGTTTGTGTGCTCTTCCAAAGCAACTACATGCTTAACTACAGTAGAGGTCTTTGTAACACAAAACACAAAAGCACACAGCATGTGTTGCACAACAGTGCAGTTCATCATCATTAGTGTTAGGTTCTTTACAACACAGTTAAATTGTGTCTTAATGAGTTCTCAGGTGAACTGGAAGTCGTCTCTCAGCGCTGTTGTTATGCACTGCGGTGACTCTGTGAGCGTGTCGTGGGACTCGGGGGGGGTGTGTGTGTGTGTGTGTGTGTGTTGTAGCTGTCGTTTCTGCACAGCTGAGCCTTGAGTGATGTGTTGTCTGTTCTGATAGGGGGTGGGACACCAGTGCTGCCCCTAACTCTCCGAAATTGAATAGATATTTCACTCTACGACTATTCTACATCTGCGGCGTGAAGGAGGCAGTGAACATTGTAAGGTTGATTTACATCTGTCATATGATTTGTCAACTGTATGGCAGAAGATGGTGTTTGTCTGTAGACTCCCTTAAATGCAGTGAGCTGGATTTAACACTCGTCGAGTTGTGTGAACCTGGGTGTCTTGAAAATCATCAATTTGAAAGACAAAAACTCTACATGGAGGTGCGTGAACATTGTTTTTGGTTTATTTTTGTTAGATAAATTAGACTGTTCCCACTGTAACCTCTTAACATTTAAAATTCAAATCTGATGGTATAAAAATACTGTATATCGCTAAAACAAATCTTCAGTTTTGCATGAAATGAGATTAATTAGGGATTAAATATAAATGAAATATAATTAAATTCATTACATTATATGCCAATTATTGAATTTAATTATCTTGAAATGAGTTATCTTTATTCTCAAGTTAATTCTTAGACATTAGGCCTACATTATGATGGAACTATTGCATAGACAGCTTTAGAAGAAGGGTGAATATTATTGGGGATTATTGGGGATGGGTTCCACCCAATTAAGGGAAAAAATGTAGCAAATGGTTGCAAAAAAACCCTGTTATTATCACTTTGTTATTAAACGCCCTTCTAGGGATGAGTGTTGCAAATGAGCCAAAAGTACTATGATAGTTGCATCAGATGGCTAATTTTTTTCAATTTTGTCTATGTATATTTTATCTGTCCCTATTCAAATAAATCATAAATAAATAAATTATAGATTTACACTAAATGAAGATATCACAAAATGTTTTAATGTTTTGTCTTTTAATATGGCTGCATGATTTGGGGTGAAATCTAAATAAAAAAGTAAATAAAAGAGCATTATAAAGAGGAGATCTCTCTGTCTGGAAGAGTCTCAGTATTCAGATGTGTTTCGCCAGTCACTGAGAGCACAGTTAAGTGCAGCGACTAAAAGAGCAGATTTCCCTAAAAGAGCAGGCACTGCCGGCGAGCGTCTTTTTAAAGATGCCTTTTCGTCCGTGTGTTTCTAGACGTGTCATTTCCTGGCCTCGTCTGATGGCCACGATCGCTGTCTCGCATGTCTTGGCTGTGAGCATCCTGAGTTGGTGTTCGTGGATGGTTGATGTCCTCATTGCAAGAATATGACCATCGCAACATTGCGATCGCGACTTTCCTTCCTCGTGAAGGGTAGAGTCCCCTCTTCTGTTAACCAGCCCAGCTATTCTGCACTCTTCTGTGGAGAGGTTAACACTCAGGGAGATCTGAGACTTACAGTGGGAGCTCTTCTGCCGGGCCAATCCCCACGGACCTCCCACTTCTCCATCCCGTCGCATGGCGTCAAGCTCATGGATGATCGTGCGGGTCCCTCTTATGGCAGACCCAGTGTGTCATTCGGTGCTCCGGATGAGGCTCTGGGCGAACCCAAGGCGTGCTGTGCCCCCGCAGAGTGAGGGCTCACTCCACTAGGAGTGTACTGTGCAGAATCTGGCTTCTGACCTGTAATATTGCCTTAATCATAATCACACACTGTTCGTTCGTTGGCCAGAGGAGAACTGGCCCCCGACTGAGCCTGGTTTCTCCCAAGGTTTTTTTCTCCATTCTGTCACCTGATGGAGTTTTTGGCTTGCTTAGTTGGAGACATTTAATTATTCAACAATATTTTTGATCTGCCTTACTTCAGGTGGACGATGACGCAATTTTATTCTAGAAACAAACTTCTTGTATTTATTTTCATGTTATCACTGTGAAGCTGCTTTGATACAATCTTATTGTAAAAAGCGCTATATAAATAAAGATGACTTGACTTGTACTGTGCTAGATGCCCCATATGTAATGATTCCCTGTCGGTAATCCCATATTCCTTTTGGTAAACTTGTGTCTTTCTCTTTGCAGATCTTGCTCTGCCCCATCTCTGCATCTGTAGTAGCTCTATTCCATTCCAAGTAGGACCTACCACAGATATTCTTCAATATGTAGCACTGCCTCGTCACGGGTCAGTTCATATGTGTATTTCCACATATTCCTCCCTACAGGTAGGATGTGTCCCCCATAGCATCCCTTTCCACCTGGAAAAGGTATGCTTTCCCAGCGTCAAGTCACCTTTATTTATATAGCGCTTTTAACAATATAGATTGTTTCAAAGCAGCTTTACAGTGATAATAGGAAATTAAAGGAACAGATTGTTTTGGCTTTACAGCAGCTCTAGAATAAAGTTATTGTCCAGCTAAAGTTAGTTTTGATTGATTCACTTCCGTTGCAAAGATCATTAGTTATTAACTTAGAGGCCGCTTACACGACACCGTTCTAACAGAAAACCCTTAACGCGCTCCGACCTGCTCATTTGCACGACAACAGTGCCTGAGGCTCGAGAACGCAAACCATGAAATAGGTTCCAAGGTGCAGCCGTTGAATAATTTTGATTAAAAAAAGTTATCTCCGCGCAAACTTCAAAAACGCGAATCTGTGAAAACGCCGACGGCGTGCACATGCGTTTAGTCTATAGGTATGCACATTTTAATAAATATGTGCGCAGACGTGTAGTCTTTCTCTACAAATTGACCTCAACAAAAACTACCTTTCTGGCCTTAAAAATTCATAATACAGAATTTTTTTTATCGCTTCCGCATGTCCATGTGAACCGGAATTATTTTGACAACGTTTTATCTGTACAGAGGTAAAGGGAAGGGAATGAGGTGGGCAGCGACTAGTTGACACTTCAGGGCTCGGTTGTCGTCATGTCCAGGCGCAGGTCCTACATCTGGATACGGCCTGGATCCGGCGGACTTCAGTAAACCTCGGGATAAACAGAGAGATATAGTGTAGTAATATTAGCATAGACGCCATTCTTCTTATGATGTAACGAGTACATCAGGATTTGATGGATATGGCTGACCTAATCTATGCAGCCCTGAATTATAGAAGTCTATAATGTGACAATGTTAGGAAGACTGTTCCAGAGTTTTTGTGCTAAATAGGAAAAGGATTTAGCTTTTTCTAAATCCGCCAGCAGTCTATTTTGATATTCTAGGTATTATCAACTGGCCGGAATTTTGAGATCGCAATAGACGTGAAGGACTATAATGCGTTAAGAGCTCGCTCAAGTACTGGGGAGCTAAACCATTTAGTGCTTTGAAAGTAATCAGCAATATTTTAAAATTTAGAAGATTTGACTGAGCAGACATCAAGTGTTAGACAGTATTCTAGGTTATTATGTGAGGAAGTTTTTAGTCCAATAATTAGAATCTGTTTTTTTTTTTTTTTTAGAATTAAGTAGTAGGAAATTTCTAGTCATCCAGTTTTTTATATCAGCTATGCATTCTGTTAATTTTGTGGATTGGTAAGTTTCGTCAGGGCATGAAGAAATATACAGCTGAGTATCATCAGAATGTGAACAGTCAAAACTAATGCCATGCTTCCTAATGATATCTCCCAAGGGTAGCATGTACAGAGTGAACAGGAGCGGTCCTAGTACTGAGCCTTGTGGTACACCATACTGAACTTGTGATCCATAAGACATCTCTTTATTTACTGCTACCTGGTCAATGGTATCAAATGCAGCACTAAGATCGAGTAACACCAATAGCGAGATGTAAATTGACTGCATTTATATAGCGCTTTCACAGACCCAATGGCCACATATTGCCATATTGCCTCACATTCACCCATTCACTCACTCATTCATACACCGACGGCGGTATCAGCCATGCAAGGCGCCATCCAGCTCGTCGGGAGCAGCTGGGGTTAGGTGCTCATGGACACCTCGACACTTGGTCAGGTGGAACCGGGGATTGAACCACCAACCTTCCGGTTTGTAGATAACCTACATGAACCACTGAGCCACTGCCGCCTCAATACAACCAATACCAATACAACCACGATTGGATGATAAAAGCAAATCAGTTGTGACTCTAATGAGAGCAGTCTTGGTACTATGATACGGTCTAAATCCTGACTGGAAATCCTCGCAGATATCATTTCTTTCTAAAAAGGAACATAGTTGCGAAGATACTGCCTTTTCTAGTATATTTGAGAGAAAAGGTAGATTCGAGATCGGCCTGTACTTGACTAATTCTGTAGGATCAAGTTGCGTTTTTTTAACAAGCGGTTTAATCATAGCCAGCTTAAAAGTTTTTGGTACGTATCCTAATGACAAAGATAAATTAATGAATTAATGTCTTTTCGGCTTACAGGGGGCGCTGGATAGGTTACAACTTAGCAAGGGCAGTTGACAACAGGCACGCTACAGCTTGCCAGCATCTGCATCGCCGACACTTGTAACGTAGTTGTTGTATCGCGTTTCAAAAGGATCCCATATATCAGCCGACATAACGTTGAACTCAGTCATGTTTTATGTGCATATTTTTTTTTCTGTACTTGAGTTTGGGTGGCATTCTGTCATTTAGGTCATTCCATGGCCGCTAAGCAGTCAGTAATGTTCTGCTTTGGACACAATGCTTGTCTCTGTCTTTATTAAGCAACAATGAGTATGTGTGCTCCACTGATTCAGAGATTTTTTTTTAACTATGTCTCCATTCTGGGCTCAATAATAAAGCAGTTTCTTATTTTAAGCTGTTAGCCAGTAGTTTTCTTAAATATGTGTGCACTGTATCTTTTTCTTTTTGCTCTATGGCTATAGATTAGAAAAAATGTCACCTTATGCGAGTTGTGTTAGAGAAAAGGACTGCTGGGGTGAATTATATGTGAAGTATGCAAACTGTATGTATTATAGCAGGACATTGGATTTTTTTTTTTTATTATTATTGGTAAATACTGATTGTCTTTGTCCAATATAGTGGAAGTGCCTCTTAATGTAAGATTTTCCAAAAAATGGCATAAAATTTGAAATGTCATAATACTGTACCGAGGCTGGATTCACAAAAACATTTTCCGAAAAAAGTTAAGAAATGAGTTTGCAATTCTCAAATATTTTCTTAGGAATCTTTTCTTTTTTTTTTTTTTTTAAATGACTTTGGTTTTATCTGATTGTATGGTGGTTCTTTCTGAATGCTCGCCGAACAATTTTTTTTTTGTGCTGCCTGCACACTTTTCCATTGCAACTGGCTTAACATGAGTTCAGAACTCAGTGCAATGTTTTTTTTAATGGTCCTTGTATTTTAAATATTTTTTTTTTTTAAAGAGCCTTTCTTAAGATGGGTAGGTCTATTGCATTCATTTGCACTTCTTGTGTTCTCTCTCTAGAGTGAATGCGTGAGTGGGCTGCTAGAGTGAATGCATCTTGTGTATGGGCACTCTCATATGTTCTGATTACTGCTGAAAATGATGTTTTAATGTTATGACTCATTTAGGATCAGGCCATGAGGCTTGTTATAATCTTGTGTATATGCACATACAAGATTATTTGCAAACTAATTCAAGGTCACCAAAACAAAGAACAATAACAAGATCAAAACAAATACAAAAGGCCGAGTTCTAAATGAGCTATTCAACAACATGCTAAAGCAGAGAGCTAACAAGAGGTGCTCCAAGATCAATGTGGTGGACCAATCTGGCTTATTAGCCAATAAGGAAATGCCACACCTAGAGTCACGCAAACAGAAAGCTCCAAGAAAAACCAGAAATTATAAAAAAAAGATCTGATTGATGGATTATGGTGAATTTGGACTCATTTTAATCGTAAGCATCTGCTGTAAATAATGATGTGTCATTTTCATGTTTCATGAAGTTACGAGCTAGAATGAGTCATTCATTCAAATTCAGCATCCATATATATATGATTTACATATGTGTCTTGAGGGGCTTCATGTACAAAAACTGGCTCAAATTTAGTAAAAAGCCCCGTAACAATTATGCTTGTTGTATTCTACTCATTGAGACCTTTCAAATGACATATAACACAGGACTATCTGAGCTGTATGATGCATTTGACATATTGCAGTATGTAGTACAAAAAAGTATTTCATAAATTACTTTTCGGGTTTAAGGGGTTAAAGTGGCAGAACAACAAACCTACACCATACGGATGCGGCGTGACAAAAGCAAATAGAGCCCATTATAACCAGTGAGTCTGTCTACACTGAATGTGACACGACACAACAAATACCTGACAGTAAAGCGCTTCAGACATGTAGGCTCACCGGCCATCCTGCAATGGTCAGCGTGTCGTCACTCACAGTAAGATTCAATGATGTTAACCCGCCTATATTTAAATTCCCGAAGAAATGGGATAACCTTTCATGGGTAAGAATGTGAGGTTTAGGGGTGGGTGATAAGGCAAAAATGTCCCTATTTTAAAAACAAAGCTGTTCAAGGACACAAAATATAAAATAAAAAAGAATGGCAGACATGTAGGCCAAAGTGGCGATGATAAAAAATCTTTGTCATTATTTTATTTTTATTTTTTTATACAAATGAAATAAACAGTGCCTTATTTTTCAGCTACAGGTGTATTTAACAGTAGCATTCAAGAAAGAAATTAAATGAACAAATATACAAATATAACACACTATAGACTTCACTGTATGAATTATACATTGACATCTTATTAAAGCTACTATTAAAGTTGATTTAAAGATTTTTACTTGTTTTGAAAAAAATGAAAATTTACATTATTTACAATTTTGAAGAAGTCAAAAGCCAAAGTATTCAATATGTAAAAACTATAGAGTTGAAGAAGTGAGGCCAAATTTTTAATTGTATTAATTTCTTTGGAATGCTCAGTATATCTTTCATAATTAGTTGGCTGATTTTTAATTTTAAACTCTCATTTTACACCTGTCATTATATTTATTGTTATTTAACTTATAAAAATATAGCAATCAAATACAGTGAAAAATATAACCATTTAAACATGCCTTGATTGTATGTCAGAATAACTTGTGTGAAAAGCATAGCCTTGTGCATTCATGCATTAAGGGTGAAGTTCGTTAATTTTTTACACAACTTACACTAATTTAATGTAACTTTTAAATGCATAAAAAAGTATGGCAGTATAACAGATTAAATGCAAATAGCCAACTTTGATGGTAAAGGCTATTAACTGTTTAATTAAATGGGTAGAAATACTTGTGAGGAATACATTACAATAACATAATTCATTTCTACAACAACTGATTTCTGCTGCACACATAGAGGCTTTAGGCTAATAATTTGGCAAGATACAGTCATAGAGACAGAAACAGTGGCAAGGGTATGTTTTCACTTACTCTGTCAAACACAATGGAGGGTTAGGAAGACAACAGATTTTTCCCTGTCATCCGGTTCGTATTGAATTCACAGTTTTAGAATTCTTTTTCCAATATCCATTACAATAACAGCAAAATTGTTGCACGTTATTATGCATTTGTGGTCTCCAGTTGGAGCGTTTGGAAAGATTTTGTTAAGTTTGGCTTGATCGACATTGTTTCTTTTTGCAGCGCTGTCAGTCTTAACCGTTCTCTTACCATAACAGCAACTCTTACCATACAAAGATCGTCGGCTGCGTCAGATTGTTGTTGTTTAGATTTACTGCACGCTATTACCATGACGTTCTTATTTAATCTTGACAAACTGTGTAGCATTAGAAAGTTTTAAGACTGCAGCTTCGATGTTTGACCACTGTTCATAATAAAACTTGGTTACAGTGACAGTAATTTCTTAGTTCATGTCAGGAGTGTAAAATAACAAGTAAATTGTCTAAGTTACTAATGTAACCAGAAGTGTGAAGTTACGTCAGAACTGAACTGAAAAATTGGAATCTCGCCTGAGAGCCCAATCACCTTCGAGTGTAAACCCTCCGAGTGGAATGAGCCCTCACCCCCAGGGGTTACGACGGATCTTGAGCTTGGTATGCCAAGACTATGGCACCACTATCCAGTGGGCCAACCTTTGCTTGGAGACAGCCTTTCCCTTCTGCTGTCCTCCATAATAGACAGAGCTGTTCTGAGGTCCTGAAGGTCTGCGTTTGGTCCACACACAGACGCAAAGTGTGGACGGGAAAGAGCAGAGCCAGGGCTGGGTCTCTGCCTCCTCCAGGGGCATCGCTTGCAGGTTCACCACCTGCCTGGTCCCTGAAGGGAGTGGCGGGAACCTTGGGCAAGTATCCGGGCACGTATACGTTCGAATTCCAGGCACGATTTGTTGACTGAAAATGCTTGCAGATCCCCTACCCTCTTAACTTCTGTTAAGGAGCACCGTCTTAAGAGACAGGATTTTAAGCTCTACTAACTGCAGCGATTTGAAGAGGTCACTCTGTAAGGCCGCTAAGACCAAGGAGAGGTCCCAAGAGGTACAAGGTTAAGGCGGGGAGAATTTTACCTTCTCGTGCCCCTCAGGAACCTGATGATCAGGTTGTGCTTTTCCACAGACTTTCCGTCTTCTGCATCGTGATGTGCGGCGATAGCGGAGGAAAAAACCTTGGGAGAAACCAGGCTCAGTCAGGAGACCAGTTCTCCTCTGGCCATTGAACAAACACGGTGTCATTATTATTATATGAGACAGTATATGATTTGTATGGGGGGTTATTTCATGCAATTTGTGGTATTTTTACATTAAAAAAAAACAGTTTAGAGTTTTGTAAAATTACATGTGATCTAGGACCTTTATCCACTTTTTTTTTTACTTTTTTTTATCCACATCCAGTTATTTTAGCTGTACAAAAATGGTCCCGTATGGTATTATTAGGCTGGTTTGTTTGTAGCTAGCTTGTAAAATTGTTTGGTTTCCTGCTAAGATTGTCACAGCCCCATAAAGATTTCTTGGTGAAATCATGGGTATTGATTTAGTATTATGTACTACCAGTAATTTAGAAATTTATTTTGGTATTTGTTTATTTATTTTACGTACTTAAGTACCAGTACTCTTTACACCCTTAGTATAGATATTAAAGGACAGAACTGGTTAAGACCTGAGTCTTTGTGGCTGTATAATCACCATCTAACCCCCCACACACATGGCTTTTATGCCCCTAGGGACCGCTAGCCAGTTCAAAGCTAGTAATAGGTCACCAGTGACTTTTATCTTTTACCCCATTGGCTTCAGAGAAAGGTTTTAAAATGGAAAGCTTGCTTAGTTTTAACTCAGAACAGGTGACCTTTATGTGTCCTTAATGTAGAATTTCAGGGCATACTGTTACATTTTGGTAGTTGAAATTTGACTATGCAAGGGATAAAAAGTGATTCTTTTTCTTTTATATTAAAATACTTTCTCGTACAGCTTAATATACAGAGGTAATTACTGTATAAGTAAACCATTCGCAGATTGTTTTTCATGAAGTGTAAACACAGTGGTGCTATCACAACATTGGTCTGTTTGTTTGAGCATCCAAACCAGCCTGACACTAGTGATGTCCAATTTCATCCTCCTTTTGAGCAAATTTGCAGCAAATAACCAGTAAAGCTGGTTACAAAATCAAACTGAATCAAACTTTAGTTTCTGGTTGATGACTCGAGGTGCAATTGTGACGTCACAAATCCCCTTACATCCAAATTAGACGTTTTTAAAACTTTATTAAATGTTCTTTTGTATTGAGGAGGACAATTTATGTAAGATTTTTGGTCTAAAATATCCCAAAACTACTGGAACAATGTTAGATATTTATGCCATATACGCGTTACCCTCGATTTCCGGTTTTACTTCCTTAGAAACCATGGAAACAACAAAGTCACTATTTTATTGGACAGGTGAACAACTGTTTGGATACCTTTATGTGGTTAGTCTTATTGTTTTAATCTCTTGTTTTTTTTTTTATTTACCACGAGTAACAGGTGTGTGCCATGCCTCAGAGACAACAAAGTTTTGTCAAGTGGCTAACATATTAAGAAAGAGCTTAATTTGTTGTAACCGTAATACAGCATTTTCTTCACCATACAATATATATTTTTTATTAATTGCATGCCATTTAGCAACACAAGTCATCCAGATTTTATTAATATGAAATTCTAATAGTCAAGTCAAGTCACCTTTATTTATATAGTGCTTTTTACTATACAGATTGTTTCAAAGCAGCTTTACAGAGATAACAGGAAAATAATACAACAAAGTTTGTTTCTAGAAGAAAATAGCGTCACAGTCCAGCTTGAGTAAGTTCAGTGATGGTTAATTTTTGTTGTAAAAAAGTTATTAATTTAGTTCAATTATATATATTGCCGCTCTGGAGAAAAACGTGATGTCATCATCCAGCTCAGTTCAGTTCTCATATAATGCAGGCAGATCAATAATATTGTTGAATATTAATATTAATATAAAATGTATACAATATTTAATAGGGAGCCAATGTAGTGTTGCTAGAATCGGGCTAATATGGTCATACTTCCTGGTTCTGGTAAGAACTCGAGCTGCTGCGTTTTGGACCAGCTGTAGTTTATTTATTAAGCCTGCAGGGCAACCACCCAGTAGAGCATTACAATAATCTAGCCTTGATGTCATGAACGCATGAACTAATTGTTCTGCATTTTTAATTGAGAGCATATGACGTAATTTAGATATATTTTTAAGATGGAAGAATGCGATTTTACAGAGACTAGAAACGTGACTTTCAAATGAAAGATTAATATCAAAGAGCACACCCAGGTTCCTAACCGACGACGAGGACTTGACAAAGCAGCCATCAAGTGTTAGACAGTATTCTAGGTTATTACGTGAGGAAGTTTTTTGTTCAATAATTAGAATCTCTGTTTTTTCAGAGTTAAGTAGTAGGAAATTACTAGTCATCCCATTTTTTATATCAGCTATGCATTCCGTTAATTTTGTGAATTGGTAAGTTTCGTTAGGTTTTGAAGAAACATACAGCTGCGTATCAGCTGAGTATCATCGGCATAACAGTGAAAGCTAATTCCATGTTTCCTAATGATATCTCCTAAGGGTAGCATGTACAGAGTGAACAGCAGCAGTCCTAGTACTGAGCCTTGTGGTACACCATACTGAACTTCATTTACTGCTACAAACTGATAACGGTCAGATAAGTATGATTTAAAACATGCTAGTGCAATTCCATAGGACCCCTTTAAGCTTTGTAGGATGTTTTAATGGTACAAAGACAAAGATTTCTAATTACATGTTGCAGTTCAACCAAATAATTTATTTATTTTAGGGCTCCTCTCACACTCCCTCCAAAGTGTCTCCAATGCTACACCTCCTTCAAAACACATGAATGCACACATCAAGAGCAGAGTTTGCACAGCGTCATTAGAGACGGTGTTAAATTTCCTGTCGCAAAGCCCATATAAATTAAGTGTATTTTACTTAAAACAAGTAAAAAAAAAATGCCAGTGGGGTAAGAAAAATAGTCTTAATGCAAACTAAAACAAGATTATTTTATTTATTTATGTATTATGCCAGTAGGATACAAAAATGAATATTAGTTCAATAACTTACCGTTCTGCCAGTTTTCACCTCTGGTATTATAACAGCGATTAAGAATTAAACTTACGTATTGACTCGTAAGTATATTGACGTCTTTTTGTCGGGTGCTGTTGCCATGGTGAATCATAATTTCGGAGGTCCTTTGATCATAGTCTTGGTGCCCGTGCTTAATTCAGAGAGTCAACCTACTCAGAGTTGATTGAACTAACTCAATTCAGCTGTTCTGAAACCGAAAATTCAGAGTTTCCCATCTCAGGGTAAGTCAACTCAGAGTTCAAGTTTGAACTCAGAGTTGGTTGAACCTCCTTACTGAAACAGGCCCCAGGTGCACAGAGGTATGGAAATACATAGGTTGAATGGCAGGTAGGACATCCTATCATTGGGTTTGGACCGAATGCAATGATTGGACAAACATTTTTTGGTCCTGAGACTTCCACAGACTATATATGTTAAAAAATATAATAATAATAATTTAGACCACTTCTATTATCGATTGCTAGTGGGATGTAAAGAGAGCTTCAACCAGTATAAGTACAACCAGCCAAAAGTGTTTATGAAAAAAAAAAGCTTACCCTACCTTTAACATTTTAGTTACTACTATTAACTAGCAACAATTAGTTAACAAATTAGTAAGTAATAGCACTCATTTGAATGCTATAGTTCACTATTAGCTAATCAATACCTACTATTTTTTTCATACCTCCAAAAGAACTACTACTATTCTATTACTGTTTTGTTGCACTGTGGGTAAAGAGAGAATCTGTGGGGGAAAAAAGAGGTGCATTGGTTGTTGTATTTAATATTTATTGTTCTGAGGATTGAACCAACGTCTGATTTTTAGAGTGATTCTCAACATAATTAGCCTCCTTTTTTGACATGAAATTACTTTAGCCTCTCTCTGCTTATCTTGTCCTCTCTGCGGCTCCTCTTTAAAAAAACTAGTCACAGCTGGTCTGGGGGACAGACAAATGGAGCTTAGAACAAATAGTCAATCTGAGTTGCCCATTTCTTCACTTACAGATGTATTGTATCAGTGTTAATTTGATCTATAACATTTTAAATCTGTCTAGTAATCTTGGATTGAAACTATTCTTTGTCTAGTAATCTTGGATTGAAACTATTCTTTGTTGCATTATTCCAAGTCTGTAAATTAATGGCAACCTGTAAATTACATAGACATGGTTATTTAGAAATGAATGTTCACGCCAAATTGTATTCTTTGAGTCCAGCCACCTTTTCTTGTCCTTGCCAAATGTATTGTGAAGGAAGAGAAACCTAGATGGGTTTTGCACTGCAGTCTTTGCATTCCTTCAGTCTTACTATGCTACAAATGATTATCAGTTTCTCAACCCTTTTATGAGCACAACCAAGCACAGCCATTAGGCCCACCCTCCATATAAAGAGGTGTGATCTATTTGTTCACATGAGCTGGTGTGTAACAGTTGACTTTTAAATCAGGTGAGAAATCAGTACCAGTACCAGTCAGTATCAGTACCAGTTTTGGATAGTACCTAGAACCCATATTGGGGAACACTTGAATAAAACTAGAAAAGAGCATGAGAACAACAACAAAAACCATTGAGCTGGAGGCAATTCATCACCAATCCATAGTTGTTTGGGCCATAACAAATACTCTTGGGGAATGGTTCTCCAACCACATCTGAAAGTTGCTGCTCTTAGGAGTATTTGGGAAGAGAAATGGTGGTTCACTGGGTTTAATCTCAGGTTGTCACGATGGTTTGGTAAGTCTAGAGGCTTTTCTCTCACCCTCTGTGTTTTTTTTTTTTTTTTACTTTGGATCATTAGAAGCAATTGGAAAACTTGGCATTTCTACCTTCCAAGAAAAGGATTGAATGACCCTGCTTTCAAATTCAGAGTCTTCAGAATCTTCTACAGTAGGTCTCTGACTAGTGGTCATTTAAAATAATATAGGATTTATTGAAGAGTTTTTTTGCGTTATTGAGTTTGCTTTGGTACATTCTTAACTAGACTTTAATTTAGAAGGCCGGTAGGTAGAGCATTGCAGTAGTCCAGTCTTGAAATGATGAGTTTGGACAAGGAGCTATAAGCTCTGATTGTCCTGATGTTGTACAGCGCAAATCTTCATGACCTGACCATTGTTGAAATGCTCAGTTGGTCATCAGACAATATCCTTTCTAGGTTCTAGGGATTACAAGGAGCTCTGTATTCGCAAGGTTGAGCTAGAGATGATGCTTCTTCATTCGAGGCGAGATCAGTCATGATGTTGTTGGTCATCTTGTCATTCTTTCTTGCCTAACTCCAAATCTTTTAGCTTTAAACTTTGAGTCCTTTGACCTGCATCATCAGCCAAGGATGCCAATCATCTGTAAATCAAAACAGTGCTATCGTAACCTAAAACCAGTCATTCTGAAAACCAAAACAATATGGTGGTGAGCAACTGGTTTATATGAGAAGCCTGTCTGTGAACCTCAACCAGATGTGGCTCCTACACTGTAAAAATGCTTTATGCTATCAAGTGGGACTATTAAATCATTTCACAATTATATGGTCTGTCTTCAAATGTTTCAAATGTCACAATGAGTTGACCAAAGCTCTTTTAAGCATTCCTGGTAGAGATAATGTCTGTTCCAAATCTTAGTGAGCTGCTTTCCTGCTACTGTCTACATAGACAGCAACTCTGCGTGCCACACAAATTGTGCCCCTTATATGAACAGAAGATTTGATTAGCAATTAATTCTCTTGGAGTTCCAGTCATAGATATGTATACGTAGATGCACCATTCAAACCGCTCCAGACACGTAGGCGCGCCCTCCATCTTGCAACGGTCAGCGTGTCGTCACTCACAGTAAGAATCAATGATGCCACAAAATAGCACAGCTTCTGGTTGTGAAACCACCGAGATTTAAATTCCCAAAGGTGAGAATGTGTTGGGTTGTGTTTTTATAGGTATTAACTCAATATTACATGTTTTTACTGTAGTACTTTTAATGTTTTTACTTGTACTATGGTAACTTTTTAACGTCATGTCAGCTGATGCCTTCGTCTTGTTGTATTGTGTTAGTTTAGCAAAATCATCTGCTGGAGTCCATTTCATATATATAGATATTCATACATGCGTCTAACTACTGTTGCAGACGCTCAGTCAACTTGCTCTCGAATGTTCACGGACCGCTCCAATATGGCGAACGGCTTACATAAAGCGCCCCATTGAAACGGCCACTAATAAGGTATCTATGGTTCATGATACTCTAAGCATATAATGTGGTGTAAATTAGTCAATTTAATATAAAAAAAAAATTCATAAAGTATTTATCTGACCTCGACCGACATCTTGGATTTTATTTTTGTGAGAGTCTAATAATACATTCTGAAATTGCCTTAAAATACTAACTAGGTAAGCAGCTCTGAAAGTTTGGCCACTAGACAAATGATCATACTTCATAAAAGAACAACTGAACATCCAGTCAAGACATTGTACAAAATAGAGTTAGAGTTAGTCTAAAGCTGTAGTGCATTTATTCACACAAAGCAGTTTGGCTCAAGAAATGTGGTTTAAAAAATGAAGCCATATTATTTGTTTTATTGACGTTGTTAATTTGTAAATGCTTGTCCATTTCCATAGACTAGGCTTAATTCTTTTTTTACACACACAATATCATTGACCTCCCTCCAACGGTTTGGAGATATAGAGGTGAAAGTCCAGTGTAAAGGGGATGGGCTGGCAGGTGACGTCAGTGCTGTTGGAAAGTGTTTACTTTCAAAATGCTCGTATGGAAATGAAGGGTGAAAAATTTGTTTCCTCCTTCTGTCCTGCTGTTGACCTCAAGTTCACTTTTATATGCTGGAAGATGCCGACTCTGAGCAAGTATGGGTTTATTGTTTGTCAGTCTTTTGACAGGTTTAATGAATCTTAATTTGGACCTTAAGAAAGTGCTCTTAAGAACGTATCTGTGAAGGCTGTAATTTAATGAGAAACTCTTCATGTCACATTTCCTCAGGACAAATGAAGTACATATTAAAAAATGTTTTGTACAATAAATCAGGTTTATATTAAGGCGAATACTCCATTAGCTAATATTGTCTTTTTGTTAGGTTCAGTTCTGATCAATGTGGTTGTGAGATCATTCCCTAGCTGGTCAGAGTCTATTAATGTGCTTTGCATTATTACTGTTCAGGCTCTTCCTATTCCTAATCTTTTGACATGCACAAAATATGATGCATGCATGCATTCCTGTCAAACTGAACAGTAGTTTTGGATGAATGTCTACTGTGAATTTCTAATCGCAATTGCTCCTCTTTATAGCTAACAGACTTATTATGTGCATGCATGGTTTAGGAAAGGATGAGTAATTTCATATTTAACCAGATACCAACCTAATTAAACAGGACTTTCCTAATACTTCTGATTTGTTTGCTCTTTCAGGTAACCTGCTGACTGTTCAATTTTGCAGTTATGACAATACATACCCAAGTAATGTCAACTCTTTGTAAATGCTAATATTGATAATCCCTTGTGCACCATTTAGTTTAAGCATTTAAGCAATAAGTAAAAATTTCCATTGTCTTGCTTCATAAACTAGCTTTTGAGCTATGTGTTGTGTATTTTGTGTAAAGATATTACATAATAGCTAAATACTCTAAATACTCTAATAGCTAAAGTCTTACTCTTATACAGAGTCTGACACAAAGATTTCATAAGATGGGTGTGCAGAGAACTACAATCATTGAGTAAGACACTTTCATGTGTTGTTTGTCTATTTACATTATGTACTATAATTCATGTTACACTTTTGTAAAATTATATTGAATGTCATGAACAAAAATAGTGTTCATAAAAGTTAGTTAGGTGTGAATGGTATGACCAAAATCTTATGCATAACTTTCGCGAGCACTCAGCTTGATTAAATTAAAGGCACAATCCCGTGTCTGTGACCATAATGACACCTGCAGTGATTACCAAACTGTGATGAGCCAAATAGAAAGTGACTATTAAAGAATAGCTGAGCATCAGTTCACAAATAAAATGTACACTGCCTTCTCGTTCAAGTCCTAAAGCTTACACCAACTTTTTAAGCTTTATACTTGGTTTTAATAAATATGCAATATAGTACATAATGTAAACATAAAAAAAATACTACTGGTATACTACTAATGCTACTGGTTCTTTTTTGCCTAAACCAGCAATTCAACTAAAAGAGTTTCATATCAACTACTCTTACATGTATTCGCACAGTAAACTGTAATATATCCCAGTGGAGGGCCTGAAATTAGTCAGTAAGTCCATTTGTTACTTAATTAATTGCAATTAAAGACTAGTGTTCTAATGGAAAAAGTAGTTTTAAAATCAAATGAGGTGATGTTTCAGATAACAGTATGGTGACTTTTGGCTACTTGTTAAGGATGATTAGTCATTTAAATTCACATATTGTTGCACTATTGTTGGTTTGATTCTATTGTTCTCCTCATTTGGAAGTCGCTTTGGTTACAAGTATCTGCTAAATGATTAAATGTAAATGTGTGAGAAATGCATTGTGATTGTCCGTGATGTGCAGATAATTTACTCTCTGTGTACCTTTGTCTCTTTTTTGCCATTTGTTCTTTAGAATCACCTCGGTTGTCCACTGCCTCTGTTGGCAGTAATGACCGGGCCTCCACTGCTACGCTGTCCGATTGCTCTGACTTCACAGATGTCCAGAGGCCCATAAGCGTGGTCTCCACCATCTCATCCGGGTCTGGTTCCTCTCGGGACGGCGTTCTCCTGTCAGGTATCCCATCCGCTGGTGTGCCCATTGAAGACAATGTGGATCTGGAGTTAACGCCTGCTGCCGATTCAAATGAGACTCAGGGCAATAATCTCGCCCAAGCATCCAGTCAATTTTTCCAGCAAAATAGCAGCAACACTGTTAACAACAACAGCAGCTCCTCCATTTCCAACAGTTCCTCTCCATTTGCTGCCAACACCATGGCACCCAACCCCGAGCTCACCTACTTGGACCGTGTGGTCATGGAGATCATTGAGACGGAGCGGATGTATGTGAGAGATCTGCGGAGTATTGTGGAGGTCAGCATGAGTCTTAAGCTTTACAAACATTTACAAACAACTGGGTCATTCCATGTCAAATCAACCAAATTTCTGAAACTTTCCCAACTCAAAACAAGAATCATTTCTAGTTTCAGTATAATTTATTCTTCAGACATTCCTCTAAGTACGGTATCAGCTGTTTGAAAAGTTACCCACATTTGATTTTTTACCATTGAAAAATAGTAAAATTCAACAATTTGAACATGCAGTCACAATGTAATCTCCATTTCTATGCAGTTTAACCATATAGGACCTTAAAAATTAAGATTTCAAAAGAAAATTTTTAAATCATATTGAGATATCTATACTTTGATTTACAGGCATGTAAACTTTGGAAAAATAATATTTTTGGCACTCAGACAGGTATATTCTAGGCAATTGTGTTGATTGAAAAAAAGAAACGAGATACATTTCTAATTTCCACATTATTTGTTCTTCAGATATTCCTTTTTGAAAGAAAAAAGTATCAGATGTATGCAAAGTGACCCACATTTGGTTTTTGACCACTGAAAATGTGTACAATTGACCAATGTACTCATGCAGCTGCATTAAGATCTCCATATCTGTGGGATTGAACCATATTTCTCATCCGGCTTTTAAGATTGCTAAAGTAAACGTTGCTATCTTTCTAAAGTCAGTTTTACCCCAGAATTTTTAAGTTCATTCATGTTTATTTCATGCTATAACTAGTAAAGAGGAAGAGACGATCAGTTCACTTGCATTCCATGTTGCTGGTCAACGGCAATCTTTCACGCTACATTAAAGAGCAACATTAAAGGGTGTGAATTTTGTGATAAAATTGAAAGAATTTGAAACTGAGACCTTGTTTTTATAAAAATAACAAAGCACATAGCTTATTGAATTATTGGACAGGATGCATGCACTTTTTTCCGAATGTTTTGCATATTGGATACCCGTCTTCAACCTCTGAATAATTTTTTAGATTACCAGAATGCTCTCAAATAGCTTCTTTATTAAGCTTCTTCGGCAGATACAAGTCCGGTAGATGAGTGTTGGTTCACCATGTTTTCAATTTGAGAGTTTCATGTGCGCTGAAAGCTCATGTGCCCCATCTTACCTAGACAATCACCTAGTGAACTTACTATAGTATCAGCCTCACAGAGCATCCAGGCACGGCACACGGGTGCCGCAAGTAGTTGATCCCAGTCTGAAAGACTCAAAAATTCCAAATTCTTACGGTTTAATATCTGTGACCATCTTAATCACGGTTAATTGTGATATTGGGTAATCGTGACATCCCTAGTGCTAGATGGATATTTTTGGCCGTTTTGTTGTTTGATGTTTAAGATGAGTTTTAAACGGTAAAGTTTTTAAAAACACTTGAGACCCTGCTTTCAGTTTTCTTTTCAGTTGTTCCCTTTACTCTGTGTCAAACCCTTTAGAGATTGTTTATGGACATTTTGACATGATGACATTCTACACTTCATGAAACAAAACCCAACTAAAAAAAAAAAATGGTAAAAGCTGTTTGTGCCTCTAGTGTAGAAAGTCCCAGTAATAGAATCTTTGCAGATTTTCCTGAAATGTTGTGGTAGTGAACACTGTTCCAACAGTGAGAAGTCACACATCAGCCGTGATGGAGTTACGCCAAAAATACTTTTTAGAAAGAAGGCACATTTTTGGAGCTTTAAAACGTAAGAAATGTTCAGGATGTTGGATCTTATTGCATGTGAAAAGTCAACAAAAGTGTAGATTACAAACGTGAATTGCCAAGCTGTGCCAAGTTTATCTACTAAATTGTAAATAAGGGTGAAGGGTGAATTCTTGTTCATTGCAGCTCTAAAGCCTGGAACACACCAAGCTGAAATTGGTCCTCGTCGGCCTTTTTCTGTCGGGCCGTCGGTGAAAGAGGGAACTCTGATTGGCTGTTCAGCTTAGTGAACGAGTCAGTGCACGAGAATAATTGCAAAACAGCGAGCAAAGAAGTCAAAACGGTACAGATAGAAGGCTGTTCTTATGTTACGTCATCTTACCTGAGTTTTCCTTGGTGAATATTTCAATATTAACATGAGCGGAGTGGGATAAAGAAAGTGTTTAGCAGGATTGATATTCAAAACGGTAACTGCTTTGTTTACGGTATGTGTATCTGCAGCCTGCAGCGTCGGTTTCCCTTTTTGAATGACGAATATAGACGAATATTTCTGCAGAAATGGACAGTTGTCTCATTTACACGCAGGCGCAGAACGCGCATTCTAGCTGACAGTCGGCTGTAGTTCTCTCGGTCGGTGTGTTCAAGTGCAGCTTTTTACCCCGACGCTAGGCGGCAACACAGTCGGCTTTCATCAGCGCTAGTTCGTCGGCGTCGGCTTGGTGTGTTCCAGGCTTAAAGGACCATTCAGGTGACCTGGCTTATTTCACAGGCCTGCTACCAGAACAAGAACTTGCCATGATCTTCTCAGTACAGACAGATCCTTTTCTCTAGATCAGTTGATCCAGGTATTAGACAGAAATACCATTAAGAACTTTAACCATTTCGCTGATGTCCACCAGACTTAGCAACAGAAGTAGACTCCCGTCTCATAGACAACACCTTTAACCAGGGGAAAATGGCAATGGCAAATTTGAGCTGTACTGTTCTCCAATCATTTAGTCCTCTTAAACCCCACCCCTTTCTTACAATCGACTGCCAACTTGCATTCAGAGCTGCATCCATCCATTCAACAGCTGATGGATCCCCACCCTACACAACACAGAAGAAAAGCTTTAAGAAAGTTCATCAGCTTTAAGCTGATTATTCCATTAGGAGGTCAGATCAGTGCACTGTAGTCGAGATGGGTGTGTGGTTAAACCCATCAGGCCATATCACGTCTCACACATCATGTTCAATTCCCATGCTTCTGTATTCACACTTGAATACATTTTTTCATTAGATGTTGAATGCATTTGAAGTGTAGGAATTGCTTATTATGACTCGTTAGCAGTCAGGCATCCAATGCACTGGGATTATCACGTTATATAACAACAGGTTTGACAATTGGATTGTGCCAATTGAGTCCTCCAAGTACACAACACAATGGCACACAGCTTGAAGTGAGATTACAAACAGTCATGAGGTGTGAACATAAAAAGCATTATCACATGCTTAAGTTGAGTTTAAAAGCACCACATAAACATGCATCACAATATCATTATTTATTTAAAAGCATGCACTTTGAGAGAATTTAACAGATTATTTAAATTTATTTGAGAAAATTAGTGAACGTATGCATGATACAGCCCTGAGATCATGCAGTCCTGAATAATCTGTCCACATTTGGATTAAAGGATATGTTGGTTTTAGGATTTGGCCGTATTCACAAAACATATTATCTTCCCACTAAGAGTTCTCCTAAATAGCAGGAAAAGTTCTTAGGTAAGAGTTTCTTCCTAATACCTATTCACAAAGCTGCTGAGACTTGTATAAATTGCTTAGGTGCTTTCCATAAACATGTGAAACTTGTGAGGTTTCGCTTTCCCTTGCCTCATACAGCTGGCTGCCATGGCATTTAGTCAAATTTCTCTGTCCTTGCAACAATGAAGCTTGTCAGTATCTGCATGACAATACCTGTAAATGTAATTTTGCTGGCAAGGGATAGTGTACTACAATATTTGTGACCCTGGACCACAAAACCATTCACATGGGTCAATTTTACAATCTGAACGCTGAATAGATAAGCTTTCCATTGATGTTTGTTATGTTATATTTGTTAGGATATGACAATATTTGGCTGAGATACAACAATTTGAAAATCTGAAATCTGAGGGTTAAAAAAAATCGAAACATTGATAAAAATCGCCTGTAAAGTTGTCCATTCATGTTCGCGATTGTGCTGCATTCACTCAGAAAAAGAAATGTTTTATATATTTACGGTAGGAAATTTACAAAATATCTTCATGGAACATGATCTTTACTTAATATCCTAATGATTTTTGGCATAAAAGAAAAATCGATAATTTTGACCCATACATACAACATTTTCATACCCATTACCATGCCAATCACTCCGAGAGTTGTCATGACAGAAATAATGTTAACAAATACAATTTTAATATTTGTATAAGTTTCCTTATAAACTTTTGATTTTAATAATGTATTAGTAAATGTTGAAATTAACATGAACTAAGAATGAACAATACTTCTACAGCATTTATTCATTTTAGTTAATGTTATCTAAAGTAGTTGACTAATGTTAACTAATGAAACCTTATTGTAAAGTGTTCACAATGATCAATAATGCGCACCATTCCTGAGCGCGGCCTAATTGACTTCTCCCATTAAGACTATAGAGCGCAACATTCCCTGCCCCCTTTTTCAGCTGCACTGGTTTCAGAAGTATTTTTTCCATTCATTTTTCCCAAAAGGAGTTATAAGCCATAAACCAAACCAATCAGCTACGAGGTAAATCATAACATTACAAACTTTCATTTGAAGCAAAAGCATTTTTGAAAATCTGACAAAAAGACAAAGGTACAAGACTATGTACTTAACAGTGGGGCTGGGCTTTGCTGTGATATGCAAATTGACGACCTATAACCCCGGCAAGCCCCGCCCTAGTGCCGCCACTGGTCATTGTGCTTTCATGCAAGTCAAAAGTATTCTTGAATATTCAAGACTGATTTTCTCTTGCAGGACTATCTTGCTCACATCATAGACACGGGAGATCTTCCCATCAAGCCAGAACAGGTGTGTGCTCTATTTGGAAACATAGAAGACATCTATGAGTTTAACAGGTAAGAACTCATTCAGTATTTGCTTGTTTTTTGCAACCAAACCAACACCAGTCGTTTATTGAAGCGTGTACAGACATCAGAATGCCACACCTTTGCATAGATTGTGTACAAAGAAAAATCTAAGAATCTAGACTAAAGCCTGTTCACACCAAGAATGATAAAGATACATTTATTAGCGTTTTCACCAACAGAATTTTCATTGTAAGCGGTCACTGCAGTTCTGTCATCTGCCGAGCTGAAGCTCACGCCTTACTCCTAGCCCTGGAAAATGGACAAGAATGATGTTACGACCCCCGAGATAGTCTAGGGGTTCAGGGGTCTAACATTTAAAATTTACATTTACAGCACATAGATTATATATGTTTCTCTTTAAAGAACCACCAATCCAGGTAACTGCAAAAAGCCAATACCTTTATTCAGTACAAAAAGGTTAAAGGCAAGAATTAAGCAAGATAAACATGTAAAGAATATAAAGAATATATACACTGGATACAGTATTTCTGTAAGATAGTCAATACCACAAGGAGGAAGAGGAGACGTGGGCGGCGCCAAAGAAAAGAAAGTAACAAAACCAAAAGAAGTCTTGACTTTTAAATAAATATCCTCTAACCCTAACTAAGAAAATAAAGAACCGAACCGAACCGAACCGCATCAGTGTCCGTGATGCCCTAACTTATCTTCACTACTACTCCCATTTTTTTAATTTCTTAATCTTCACAGACTCAAAATCTGGCGTTCAAACACTGAATCTGTAAAGACTGACCACCACAAAAGTATAGTTTTGGGGGGGGGGGGGGTTGATTAAATATTACGAGGGCACATAACGTTGATTCAACTTTGCATTTGTAGTGGAAACAAACCAACATGCATTTGTAATCGCTTTCGAGTTCATACTCGCTCTGTGCTTTTTAAATTCGCTCGTGTTCAGCAGGGAGGGGAGGGAGGCAGGGGCACAGTAACCCGTTTGGGTGGACAAGGTCCGTAAATGCGCGTAAGCCACATGAATAAGACGCACAAACTTGAATATGACGCTGGTAGCACAATCGGATAGGGAGCGTTTTTCGCTGTCGAATTGTGCTACCTACTGTTTTAATGGGACAACTTCGTCAGTTTTTGTCAGCACAAATCATCAGAAAACCGGCCCTGCTCTGACCGTAGACTAATAATACAATCTTATATTAATAACAAGTGGCAGATGGGGATTTGATTGGATCATTGAATGGTTGTGGTTTGCAATTGCTGTAATCTCATGTGAGTGACAGGTTGCCCCATCATCACAGAAGAGAAGGGAGAGGAAGTTATTTTGATTAAATATTATGAGGGCACGTATTTTAAAAAAATAAAAATTAACGATGTGCTTGGATAAATTATTTAAAATAATTCCATAAAAAACTTTAATTAATTTTGTAGCTATGTTTGTAGCGAATTAAAAAAATGTAATATTGTAATAATATTTTAAGTTTCTGTTTGCTTGGTTGACTGAAATGGTACTGATGTGCAGCGCATGATGTGTGTTTTGGGAGTTTTTATTTTACTGGCCATGAAACTGTATTTGAAAATGTATTTTTAAAACTGCATTTATTTTTTCATGTTGGTTTTTTGTGTTAAAAAAAATTCTCCTCAGTTGTCTCAGGCCATATTTACTCGTTGAATTTAATTAAACCAAGGGTTTTCAAACTGTGGGAAAAGGTGGGTCGCTCAAAGTCTGGCTGCATCTAGATTAAATTAAGTCTGGCAATGGTGCGAGTCATGACATCCAGCAACTCCTCGTATGCGGGTGCCGGGACTCACTGGTCACTTCTGCCTCAACTCCTGTAACATCTAGTTCCTCAGAATTAGAGCGGGCCAATAGCATACCGGAAGAGGCAGACGAGCGCGCTTTCTGATCTGGCCTGAGAGCATCGGAGCTGGCAAACAAGGCCTGAGAAATCGATAAACACGTCTCAAGCTCCTAAGCACACCACCTCAGTGGGACCCGAGCCGTGGGGGAACACACTCTTTGAAACGAGACTCAGGCGGGAGCGGAGCTTCTTCACCGCGGTGAAGCCTCGAGGGGCGGCTGGCTGTGGGATAGATAATCTTAACAACATGTTACCAATTGATAAATTCTCACAAGTAATTTCTCATGACTCCTTTTCATGTTTTAATTTATATCAGGGATAGGCAACTTCGGTCCTGGAGGATCGCATTCCTGCAGAGTTTAGCTCCAACCCTAATTAAACACACCTGAACAAGGCAATCAAGGTTTACAGGATTACTAGATAGATACAGGCAGGGCTGAAGCTAAACTCTGCAGGAGCGAAGTTGCCTATCCCTGATTTATATGCATCTGTTAGATGTTTTGATCCAAAGTGGGTTGAAGTACATTTGACCAGTATATGTGTTCCCTGCAAATCAAAACCCTTGACCTTGCCGTTGATACCGCCTTGCTTTACCTGATATAGGAAGATTGAAACCTTAAAGACCCCAAGAAAGAAAGACACTTTTCTTCTTTCGGTTTACATTTTCTATTGAAACGTGATTTCTGTGGCGTGATTTTTCAAATAGCAAATAGGCTTTAGGTACACCACAGGTACATGAACCATGATTTGCTAGGCAAAGAGACATTCTCATTTTAGAGAACAAGTTTGAAAAAAAAAATCTGTTTAGTGGACGGTAATCAATATGATGTGTGTGTCTGTGACTCGGGGCTTGAGATTTTACTGAGATGTTGTGTATTATTTCTCTCTATCTGTCAGTTAGTAGTGGCATTGTTGCATGCTTTTCAATAAAATCTCTGGATGGAGACTTAAACACACACCTTTCTTCATCTAACCAGTCATCAGTCCATTGTTTTTGAGCGTAATTGTCTCACCTGTTGTCAGGTGTTGGTCTACCCCCGAGTGATACTTTTCTCCTCAATACCACACAGTAAGTGAGTGAATGGTTGGCGTGTTTCTGTTTGTGCTTCATCACAAATGCATGACAGAAAGTGTGGGCATAATTTCCTTTGTTTGCTGTGGTGTTTGTTAGCTAATCCCTGAGTTGTGCTTTCAAATCCATTTTAAACATGGATTGAACCTGGACATGAACAGGAGATTCAGATTTCTTATACCAGTGGCAAAGAAAAAGTGTCTTTTATCATGTTAATTTTTTTAAAGGAATAAGCCTCTTAACACTGTTCATCACAGTGATTTTACTATTAAGGAAATGTAAGGCGCTCCTTACACACACTCATGCAGTAAGAGATGTTCTTTTCTCATTGGCCACGGATAAGAGGATGAGTGACTTGCAAGACCGCATGTGCTGTTGAACAACTTATGACGTGGCTTCTTGTCTTTATCACAAGGCCTTTTGCCAGCTTAATGCTGTAATGGCCTTAGGAGTCTGTTTTGACTTTACAGTGTTCAGAGCATGTGGTGTTTTAATGAACATTATTTTGATGTTTTGGGGTTTGTAAACATGTTTTCTCTTTTTTTAGTGAGCTGCTTCAGTCACTGGACATGTGTGACAATGATCCTGTGGCCATTGCCAGATGCTTTGTGATCAAGGTGATGTTTAAATGGACACAGTTCCTTTAATGGCTTAAGATCTGATCATATTTCAGCTATATGTTTATGTAACTAAACTAAAGTGTTATGGGTATACCATGTAACTTTTTTGTTCAGAATTTACAAAATTGATATAATGAGCGAGTACATCATGAATCCATCTTCCAAACCGTGTTTTTGTCTTATCCTGAATCACTATAATAAGTGTTTATATTCATACTATTTTAAACGGGAGTAGCCCAGTACCTGCATGACTCGTCGTATACATAAACAGAGAGAAGTAGCTCCGGCTACAGTGTTCTTCCGCAAGACGCATGCAGTTACAGAACATCAAAAAGTTACATCGTGTACCTTTAATCATTAAATTCTTTAACATCTTTACATGAAAACAACCTCGTCAAACTCCAGAAGAACAGTGGGCTAATTATTGCATTTGATAACTTCCAAATCAAATGATGTAATTGGGGCTCATTTCTGCTGAATGTTTGCATTGTGTGATGTGGTTTTGTGTTGTTGTGTGCCTTTACTGACTTATCTTTTTCTCCTATATTTAGCGTGAATATTTTGACATCTACACACAATATTGCACCAATTACCCAAAGTAAGTTGCAGTAAATGGCCAAAGTAACGCATATGCATTATGTTGAAGAGCCTTTGGCTAGGTTGTCAGATCTTCTGCATCAAGGAAAAGCACCTTTGGTGTTTTGGTAATATTGTGTACAGTAATATGATACTGGCAGCTAATGTTAAAATTAAGAAAACAAATACAGCTGTGATGTGCATTTATAACTGTTATATAATTTTAATACGCTATAACTTTTTAACATTCCAATATTGAGAATTGTGGTGTGAATTTGCTTCATTTTCATTTAAATAATAACACTGTTTTTTTTAGATCAATAACTTATATTTATATAGTGGTCGGATCAAATTCATGATCAGTAAGGGCTTTAATGCCTGGACAAGCACACAAATCCAGGGCCAATACCAGAAATGGATGAACCCATGTGATGTATTAGATAAAATGTGTCACATAGTGTCTTTGAACCTGTTTACACCTGGTATTAAGATGCGTTTTGGTCGATCAGATCACAAGTAGACGAGGGAGACACATTTCGACCGTGTACACCGGGTGTTTAATCCGTCTCTTTTGTCCATTTTCATGTCCTGACTTCTTCGAGGGGAGGGTCTCGATGTATGGGCTATTACAGATCTTTCGATCTTATAGACGAAATAGGCTTGTGCAATTTACATATGAATGCGTCCGGAGACGACGGAAAAACACACAGAGAGCAGCAGCTTTAGTTTCTGCTCTGACAGACACCGACCAGCCGAACACTGTTAGTGTGTGTTAGAAATCAGCAATGTTGCGAGAACATTGTGCTTGGTACGTTTTTCAGCTTCAAAAACCAAACCAAACTTGGTTCTTCAGCCGACAAAGTTTAAATCCTGTCTGGCTAGCGTGCTTTACGCATTAGTTCAGTAGGCGGAGAGAAGATGGTCTTTTGTGGCTGTTTGAACACATTCGATCACATGAGCGTTTACACTACGAAAGCAATCCGGCCGAATGTGTTTTCGACTACCTCTGGAAGTGGTGGAGAGTGGACAAGCTCAAAACGTTTTAGACCCCGTTTACACCTGTATTTAGCATCGTCCACTTGTGATACGATCGACCAAAATGCATTAATACATGGTGTGAACCGGGCCTGTCATGTTCTAAAGCACATTTGAACTTTGTAACCTGTTGGTTGTCTTTACTGTATGTGCAGCTCAGTCCTGGTGTTTGAAGCATTATTTATTTCCCTTGTCAACGTTGACTCGTTTATGAATTATCAGAGGGTTATTTAATGTTGTATGTATGGGAGTTACTCTTATCAGTTTGTATAGTGACATGTTTGTTAGTGTGTGCTGTGCTGTTTTTTCACTATTCATACTTTCTCCTTAGCTCTGTGGCTGCTCTAACAGAGTGCATGAGAAACAAAACCTTTGCAAAGTTCTTCAGGGAGAGGCAAGCTACTTTAAAGCGATCTCTGCCTCTGGGATCTTATCTTCTCAAGCCGGTCCAGAGGATCCTCAAATATCATCTGTTACTTCAGGTTAACCAACCATTCCCTGAATAATACTGTATAGCAATGCTTCTATTATCATGCATGATCATTTTTGTTGGATTATCATTGTTTTTTGCACTGTATATTGTAACATTGTGTGTTTAAAAGACGGTGATTGAAGAGTTAGATCAGTGGTTCTCAACCAAAATGGATCACAGAATGCACACTGTAAAAGGAGCATTTACAGGGGAGAAAACGCTTGTTGACATCAAAGGCTGTGTGTCCAATCCAAATCTACAGTATTTTAGTGCAAATTCATTGATCACTTTGTACAAAATCACACTTCTGCTGTTGTTTTGTACATTTACATTTTTTTCTATTTAACCTATGTCATGTATAAATGTGCATATTGTTGGGCCTATATAGTTTGATTGGTTTTGAGGACATTTTTATTTTTGTTTGTTTATGCAATAATCAATTTTGGTAATGTTGGGTTGTTTAAAAAATCTGGATTGCATTGTAAATATGCAGTTAGTAGTTATTGTCTTTAATCACAAGTACTTTGAATGTGTCCTTTATGTTGTAGGAGATTGCCAAGCACTTTGATCCAGAGGAGGAGGGTTATGAGGTGGTGGAGGAGGCCATATACACCATGACTGGTGTTGCGTGGTATATAAACGACATGAAGAGAAAACATGAACATGCAGTCCGTATTCAGGTGGGCTCACAAACACACATCAAAGAGTTTGTGTTATGAGCCTGTTTCACAGCTTTCAACTGCTGCTCTCGTGCCGCCCCATTCACACTCACAATCAAACACAATCTTTGAGATGCATGTGAAACACTGGAGATTTTGTTTATTGATAGAATTGCTGTAAAATATGTCCAAATGTCAAAAAAATAAATCTCTCTCTTTCTGCCTAGTTCGCCTATAGGCACATGCCGCCCTGCCGGTCTCGTTTATGTTTTCCGCATATTTAATAAAGATATGAACCAATTTACAATATCTGTACGTCCCTCATCTGCCTCAGGAAGTCCAGTCTCTGCTCATAAACTGGAAGGGATCTGATCTGACTGCATATGGAGAACTGGTTCTTGAGGGCACCTTTCGTGTCCATCGTGCCAAGAACGAGCGCACACTGTTCCTCTTTGACCTCATGCTCCTCATCGCTAAACGAAGAGGAGAACATTATGTCTATAAGGCCCACATCTCGGTATGACAGCACAAGTTTCACAAGAAAATGATACTTCATTTTTCACTCATGTCTAGTCTGAACAGTCAGCACTATTGTAAAGCCCCCATTAAAATGGTTGTTTTCTCTTTCCTCATGCAGTGTTCAGCGCTCATGTTAATTGAGAGTGCCAAGGACTCGCTATGCTTCAGTGTCACTCATTACAAGCATCCCAAACAACCTCACACTGTCCAGGTGTGTCCTTGATGATTTGTGTCTTTACATGAATAAAAATCTTTGGTTACACTTTATTTGGTAACACTTTATTTTACAATGTCCTTGTTACATAATTTACATGTACTTTTACATTTACATGTAACAGTAAATTATGCATAATTACATGCAACTAACCCTCAACCAAATCCTAATCCTACCCTAACCCTATAGTAAGTACATGTAGTTGCTTAATATTACTTAGTACTTAAATACATAATTACACTGTAACAATGACACCTTATAATAAAGTGTAACCCTTTATTTTAAGGTGACGAAGTTACTAAGTTCTGATTAATGTTTATTAACTACATGTGCTTACTATAGAGTTATGGTTTGGTTTAAGGTTAGTTGCTTGTAATTATGCATAATTCACTGTTATTCTGTAGTAAGTACATGTAGTAACGTGTAACTACGTCACCTTAAAATAAAGTGTTACCAAATCTTATATTCATAAAGGGATAGTTCTGCCACTGCCATGTTGATACAAACATGTATTTTGTTTACACAAATGCAGAACTCTTTAAATAAAAAATCTTTACACAGCCCTTGCCATACAACAACAGATTCAGAAAAACACAAAGTCCCATAGAAAGAGTCCATTACTGTGCTTTG
This sequence comes from Rhinichthys klamathensis goyatoka, assembly GCF_029890125.1. Lineage (NCBI taxonomy): Eukaryota > Metazoa > Chordata > Actinopteri > Cypriniformes > Leuciscidae > Rhinichthys > Rhinichthys klamathensis. The sequence goes on from NW_026606555.1 coordinate 5,504,857, forward strand.
GTCATCTGAAGTCATATGATACCTTCACCTGCACTGCACATCTTAAATCAATTATGACACAAGCTTAACATTGTAATGTTTGGTTAAAATACATTTGAATACAATAAAAATAATAAGCTGTTTCTCACCCAAAGTTATCCCAATGACTTCAGAAGACTGTCTATATACAGTACTATGAACTACTTTAATGGTGTTTCAATTCCCCCTTGAGTGTTCCCTCTACACAAAAAATAACATGGAATGGCATGGTGTTGAGTAAATAATGACAGAATATAATTTTTTATTGAACAACTCATTTAATGGTTGATTCTCATTAGGCTAAAACCGTGGAGGAGAAGAAATTATGGGCTCATCATATCAAACGGCTAATTCTAGAGAACCATCAGGCTGTGATACCACAAAAGGTATGTAATGATTATTGGGTTTTGTATTTGAAAACATCTCAAATTCATTTGGACATTTTGGATGGTTCTCTTTTAGGCAAAGGAAGCAATCTTGGAGATGGATTCTATTTGTAAGTATTTAAAACCACTCATGAACAGGTTTCATTTTTCATACCATTAGTTTTTAAACAAGTGTATAAAAAATCATCATGGGCCTGTTTTAACAGAATACTTTTTTTTTCCAAGACAAAAAGTATAAGTACAGCCCTGAGAGACTCAAAAAGTCAGAGGAGTTTTCTAACTCTAGACCAGGCCGGAGGCAGTCAGGTAGGTGCCCGTATATGTCTTGCAATTGTAAAACTTTAAATCTTGAATTTAGTTACTTTTTCCAATGGACTGCTACTTTATCTTCCAACAGAACCGTCTAAAGAGATCTTGAAGAACCCTAAAGGTAAATCACGGCATGCAATAAAGATACAGTGGGAACTGACACCTCTTGCTTCTATTATGCATTTTCTAGCTAGTACAACATTTTTAATTCAGAATTATATTAACTTAAAGGGATACTCCACCCAAAAATGAAAATTCTGTCATCATTTACTCACCCTCAGGTTGTTCGAAACCTGTATGAATTTCTTTCTTCTGATGTACACAAAGGAAGATATTTTGAAGAAGGTTTGTAACCAGGCCGCTTTGGTGCACCATTGACTTTCATAGTAGGAAAAAAAATACTATAGAAGTCAATGATGCCCCAGAACTGTTCAGTTTCCCACATTCTTCAAAATATCTTCCTTTGTGTTCAACAGAAAAAAGAAATTCATACAGGTTTGGAACAACCTAAGGGTGAGTAAATGATGACAGAATTTTCATTTTGGGGTGAACTATCTCTTTAATTTTAATTTCTTAGTATATGAAATATACTATACCCTATAAGGGTATAGTATATTTATACCCTATTTATATTTAACTTAGTAGTTATATATACTTAAATATACCCTTTTGTTTTAATGAACCCCCAAAATGCAAAACCTGAAAATCCATGTAATTTAGCATGATTTGAGAATGTTCACAAAGCATCATGTGGAAGCAAGACATTTTTACAAAGGATGGCTAATGTCACTAATTTGCTTACTTTTTTTTTTCTTTCTTTTTTTTCATCTGGCTGATCTGGTGTCTGGGTAAATTCTTCAGCAATACTGAAGGTAAGAAGCCAATAAATCAACCAAAAATAACCCAAAATGCCTAAAAACACACACATTTGTCAACATCAGATGACAAGAAGTCTACAATTTGTTCCTTTTGATGTGCTTTTTATTTTGTTGTCCACACGCTTGTTGAAGTGTTAAGAGTGGTGGGTAAAAAACAAATACTTACTAGTAATTGAAAGAAAAAAAATCCCATCGTTAAATCTACTTCGAAAAGTAAATGTTCCACGTTACTACCCACTTCTGGTTTTAGAGTGAGCTCAATAATGTAGGGCACCTTCTCTGTTAGTTTGGTTCATGTCCTTGTACCTCATAAGAAGAAATCTTTGTGACTTCATTGTGACCCAGCATTCCGACAGCGTGGGGGCGTTGGCCGCTGACAAGTGGCCTTTACAAGCCACTTCTAGTGTTAGCGCTCATGGCTTGTGCGAGTCTTCAGCTGAGAAGCCTGTCGCACGAGAAGAAAACTCTCTTGAAGGCCTGATTCCCAGTGATAATGAGGAGGCGGTCCGTAGCTCGCTATCTCTGAAGGGCAGATTGATGCAAGACAATGAGGACGAAGCAGAAGGAGAGGAAAGTGACTCTGACGATATTCTAATGGAGGACAACCAGGTAGCTGACTTTGCCAGTTCCATGTTGGCTGCCATTTCCTGCTGGCACTATAGAGCCCGAGCTTTGCTTTCCATGGACTTCACAAGGGTGAGGTTCTCTGCCACCTAGGGGGATTCTGTCATACCCCGACCTGACCTGCAACCTGACCTGCATGTCCGCCAGACCTCCCTGCCATGTTGCATGTGCTCTCACAGAATGCCTTAATCCACTAACAGCGCATACAAGCTGAAGCTAACTCTGTAGATCAACAGCACTGCTAGAGGAACTAAACTAAATTGTAACAACCTTATTGCAATTCATCAAATAATGCATATACTGTACAGTACTTATGATTCATTTTGTTCACTGTATTGCTGCATTTCACTTTGTTGAGAGAAACATCTAGAAACAGTGTTATTATCGTTAATGATAAAAGTTGGATAAACTGTTTTTCAATTTTTTACGTTTTTCTTTGCATTCAAAATGGTAATAATAACCCCTAAAAAATTGGCCCGCCCATCCATTTAGATTTAGCATAGAATAATATTTTCAGGTCTACATATTATCAGACATGGATAAAATATCAAAATTCAACAGCAACAAGCATCTGTGTATTTAGACATTTCTTTTCGTGCTCTGCCCCATTTTACTTGCATATGCGACTTTAATCATACTGCATGTTCATGAGAGGATCGCTTTGAATTTGACAAATCTCACAAGCATGTATACAACATGTTTAACCATGTTTTATTTACCTTGTAAAATCATTAAAGAAACCATAACAGATTTTCGAAATAACAATTTCAGGTTACCCCATTTATTTCAGTGTTCGTTTTAGTGTGCCACCCTACTATGTCCCTCAGGCCACCCCATTAAACATTTCCTGGAGACAGTCAATAAAAAACACCCAGTCAGAACTGCTCTCTCTGATTGCAAGCACTCTCATACTTGCAGAACAACACTGCAACTGAAGAACGTAAAGCTGAGAACCTTACTGTAAATATGTCATGAGTAACGCGATGCTTCACCAGACGACGTCTGAGATTTGAGGGATTTGTCATATAATGATATCCTGTTGTGGTTTTGCATTTTCACAATCAGTCCCTCCACAGCCGTGTTTGATGGCTAATATTCATGAGGAGCGGTACTTCAGGTCCAACGAGATTTCGGAAGCACTTTATTTTACAGTCCTGTTCCACATGTACATTCTATATAATTAATATAGTAATTACAATAACTTGGTACTAACCCTGAAACTTCCCCTAAACCCTAACCTTAACCCATGTAGTTACCCTATATTAGCCAGTACTTTCTTAGAAATTAAATATTATACTTTGCGTACATTGTAAGTACATGTACAGTAAGTGCACATACTGTAAAGTGCAACCAAGATTTCTATGTGTGCGTGGCTCTCTAGTGCAATGTCACAGAAATAGAAAGTAATACTATTTTGCAAAATAATTCTAATTAATGACCATGGACCGTTTGCACCAGCTGTGCTTAGCCTAGTTTGACATAAAGGGGCACTAAGTTACAACTTATGCACTACTAAATATTTTTTGCATCGCACCATTAAACTTAGTTTCTGCGTAACTAAATATTGACGGAAGCCTCCGGCCAGGAGTAATGGATGGAATAAACTAGACTGACTGAATTGCATCAATAAGCTCTTGTTTTAGCTGACAGATTTCAATGATGCTGACATTTACACTCACTTACATTTTAAAAGAGAGAACATTATGTAACAAATTACTTGCTTAGTGGTTCTTCAACAGTATTTATTTATTGATCCTTATTCATTTTTAATACAGTTTCAGACTTTTGTATATACTGTATCTCTTATGTTATTCATGATTAAGTAATATCGTATTTGAATGGAAACATATTTTTACCATTAGTTACTTGAGGCAAAAGAAGTTAGAATGAAGGATAAACTGAAATTGACGGCATTTCAATACAACCTTTTCTCATGTATTTGAAGGCTGCTATTGCATCACTGAGGATAAACGTCATATTATGCGTTAGTTTACGGAGAGCTTACAACCTACTAGCCATGTTCTGCCTTAAGAACAAATGGTGCAACTGAATAGTTACAAACTAGCTAGTAGTTACTAAGTCTCTAGTGTGGAGTTTGTTCCAGTTTAAGAACTGGCGAATGGCTGGTGCGACCCTACCCAGGCCCACAAGGAATCTGCATGCACAGAATTATGCGGGAAAAGTCCACAGAATTGCACAACCCATCATTCACAAAGTTCTACATATCCTCCACCCCTTGTGTGTTCACTTATTAAATAGTGTACTTAATTTGATTTTGCTTTCAGCCATCAATAAAACTGCATTACTGTTTCAGATCCGTTTAACACATTTTTAACAAGATTTTCCTCCCAAAATCAGCACAGAAAAATGTGGGAAAATTCTACTTCATCTGGTTGTGCTAATGAATCTAACTTAAACCGTATTTGGACTGATAATAATCGTCTTACTTAATAATTGTCTTGCTTTATAATTTGTTCCTAATGACATTGCTTATTTAACAGTGTAAATATTCTTATGCATTGTATTTAAAGTTAGTTGTTTTAAAGTGTGAAACACCCATGAATGCTAAAAACATGTTTTTATTTTAGGAGGAAGAGGGATGTGAGGTCACTGAAAATAATTTGAATAGAGAAAATGCCCCATCAGTTGAACAGGTGGAGGCATATCTTACGGATGAAAAATATATCTCAGAACAGGTGAGTTGTTTACTTAACTTATTGATTATATACAGTAATTGTATTAGTTTTAGTACTTGACACCTAGAACTAGAATTGTACTGATTGGTTATGAGTAGGGCTGTCAAACGATTAATCGCATCCAAAATAAAAGTTTGTGTTTACATAATATATGTGTGTGTACTGTGTATAATTATTTTTAAAACATAAATGCCCACACATGCATGTGTATTTAAGAAATATTTGCATGTATATACTGTATACAGACTAAATGTAGCCTATATATAATGTATATTTTATATAAATATAAACATTTTATATATATATAACATATTTTTCTTAAATATATACATGTGTGCATTTATATACAAAATAATTATACACAGTACACACACATATATTATGTAAACACAAACTTTTATTTTGGATGCGATTAATCGTGATTAATCGTTTGAAGTTTGAAGTTAATTTAGTAAGCAACAGGTTACCATAAAGCTTACCAATGTTTTGAACTAAATCGTATCATGAGGTTATTGGTGATACCCAGCCATAGTTTAAACAAACCCAGAAAGCAAGGGATTCAGCTTGTAACTGTAATTTGACATTCTCTTCTTACCCTCTCAAGGACAAATCTCAAAACCTGAAAATAGCCTCTTACTGGGGATCCACTGAGAAATTAAAGCCAGACAACTTTAGTGATCCCGAGTCCATAGAGATGGACCAACAGGTCCCAAATATTCTGGAGTCAGCAAGGGAAAAAGATGATCAGAAAGGTCCCAAAGAAGAGACAGAAGAGGCCTCATCTCTGTCACAGCAAACCGACACCCCTGGTGAATCTTCAGAGGAAGAGGAGAATGCAGAAGAGAAATCAGACTCCACTAGCATTCTACCATCATCTGTGCTTGATAAGGCCAGCGCCATTGCTGAACACTTCGTCTGTGCCACACGTCGTAGTAGCATAAGCACGGATGTTTGCCCATCTCCACGTCTTCCCAGCAGGACTGGAAGCAGTCTAAGTCTGGGAGATTCCCATGATCGTCAACACCGCCTTGCTAGCACCTGCTCACCTGAGTCACATGGCATTCCTTTGACCCAGGAAGCCCTTGCATCAGCAGACTTCATGATCGGGTCATCAGGGGACGACAGACTTTTTGACGCTGATCAAAGCATCGACAGAAGAAGGGATTCAGTGCTATCCCGGCAAGATCAACTACTCATTGACAAGATAAGGAGCTACTATGAGAATGCAGAGCACCAGGATGCTACTTTTAGCCTAAAGCGTAGAGAGAGCCTCACTTACATTCCAAGTGGCCTTGTTAGGAATTCAGTTAGTCGTTTCAACAGCATTCCTAATAATAAAGACCTTGCCCTAGAGAAGACCTCCAGTACATCTGGACCCGATGAAGCTATAGAACCTCTTTTTGTTACCTCGGCTCTATCAGAGACCAATTTATATGCAAATTCAGCCTCTCTGGAACAACCTGTTATCAGTGATCCCACAGATTTCACTAGGCTCGACTCTGATGTAGATGATTTCATGAAACCTCAGTCCGTCTATTACCAAACTGAGAGTAATCCGGAAGAGGTTTTCCGTCCCTCTTCTGAGATGATCAAAGTCTGGCAAGAAATGGAAAGAGAGGTCTCTAGATGTCAAGGGGACCTCAAAGCACTGATGCCCAGAGAAACTCCTTATTATAGAGGAACCAGTCCCAGTCTCCCCAGGAAGAGTCCTAACCTGGGTAAAAAGACACAAGGCAAAAGTTTTGATGGACAGGTTATATCTGAAGATTCAAATCTAAGCACTATCAGAGAGGAGTCCTTCACACCATCACCTTTGAAAGAGAAGGAAAACCGTGCAGCCAGTGAGAATGATGCCATCAGACCCAGACAATGTGAGGATGAATGTAGACCCCTTACATCTCTAGCCCCCAGAGTTATCAGGTTGAGAGGAGAAACTGAAGATGGGGGAGATTCAGGAGCACAGTCAGCAGAAGATCCGGATTCATCCCAAAACAAAGTTTTCAATCTTGCAAGGAAGTACAGTCAACGCATTAAGTGCACACAACCAGGGCTGAGACAGAGGAGTGAGGAGTCTGGAGACACATGGCCGGCCACGAGGAACCTTCTGTCGGTGGTGGAAGAAAAGCCAGAGGAGACCAAAGGCAAGATGGATCTTTTTGACTATAATCAAATCTTTATTTTAAAAAAGTGAACTGCATTTCAACAAATTTTCTTCCATACCACAACATATTACAACAACAGAATCTAACAGCAGAACTGAGACTTTTCACTTTTTGCATTGCTCCTTGTCTGTGTTTGCAGCAATCTTTTTATTAGTCTGTTTGTGTATTATTAATGAGTAATTGAATCATTTAATTTGTTCACTAAATTAATTTTTCCAAAACAAAAATAGACAAAGAAAAGGCACCCTGTGGCTTTGTGCAAACCTTGTCAAAATCTTCAGAATAGATTCACATAGACAGATGTACATGATACATGGTAAATATGGTCTCCATTGACTGTGCATAACATAAAAAATAAAATGAACCTAAGTGCAAAAACAGTATATAATAAACTGACAACAGTAATATTATTCAGCAATATATAAAATGTCCAAAAAAGAGAGAATGTTTCAAACGGATGTTACATTGCAGCAACAATACAAGTGCTAGTATGTGCAACTGACGCTTAATAGACCCGAACTGAGCGAGAGACTTATGAGATGAGTGATACAGGCAAGTCCAAGTTAAGGAGTCTTAACCTGAGGGAAGAAGCTCCTCCTAAGCCTCTCAGTTTTTGTCCTCAGACTACGGAAGCACTTACCAGATGGAAGCATGCTAACAGACCGTTATCAGGGTTAGAGTCCTTGATGATTTAACAGCTCTATTCCTGCATCATCTGAGATGGATGTCATGCAGACCCTGTGATGTCCTCGGCTAAGCGCTCTACTGGCCCTGTCCCAAATGGCGCACTTCATGCGGACTTTCGGTCTCGTGGGCTTAAATTGCGTGTGCTCGCCGAGTCTACGAGTCCGTAGGCCGTCCCATTTAGCATTTTAACGCTCTGAAGTGTGCTCAGCAGCGCCCCCTTTGTACCCTTGAAGCGGTCTTCCGCGAAGCCCGCATATATGCAGGCTCCACGCACTTTAACTACCCAGGAATCCTTGCGAAAGGCCAATCAGACAACGGATGGGAGGAGATTTCGCTCACGGACATTTGTTAACATGGCTGAGAAGAAAATATTTAAGTGTAATTATCATTACGGTTTTTATGACAAGTTTATACAAACATTATGATCATCGACCAGTGGTTGATGTCTCAAACATAGGCTAATAATAGCGAGCTGAATAATACGATCGCATTATGATTCATTAAATAAATAGAACAGAATGTCAGGGCTTTACTGAGTCATATGTAAACACAACAACAATAGGCAGCATATTTCCCCGAACCTGTAGCTCCTGCCCATAACAACAATCAGACCGTCTCCCTGTTTCCGGCGTGATGATCGAGTCTGTCCCAAAAATACCTCTCAATGCGCCCTCGCGGACTCGCGATAAGGGCCCTATAGGTCTGCACTACATGACGTCACCGAAGTGTGGACTCTGAGGAAGTCCACAAGTCCGGACTGTGCCATTTGGGACAGGGCCACTCTCTGCAGAGCTTTACAGGCCTGATTAGTGCAGCTCCCATACCACACTGAAATACATTGAGTTAGTACACTTTCAATTGTTGGCGAATAGAACGTTTTCAGGATTACTGGTGAGACCCTGAATTTCCTCAGCTGTCGTAGATGGTACATTCGTAATACTATCAGGGCCGGCTGCTTTTTCGACATTCACTCTCTTTAGAGCTCTCCAAACCTCGTCCTCAGTGACGGTGATTACATGGTCATCGCTAACATGCCTGCTTCGTTCTGACACGCTGATCGGCAGAATAGCGCTAACACTGTTAGTTTCAAAACGTGCATAGAAAATATTCAGCTCGTCAGCAAGCCAAGGCACTTATGGTCCTCATTTTCAGCTAATAGACTCTCGTCGTACGTGGCAGGGACTGAGACTCCACTCGTTCTCTGTATCTAATTTTAGCGGCTTTTACTGTGTCCGGCACCAAAGGCATCAGCCAAGTTTCAGACAGGCAGAGTATGTTGCAGTCTCTATGCCACGTTGAAATCTTATCCTGGCTCTAAGATCATCCAATTTATTCTCAAGAGATTGGACATTTGCGAGCAGAATGCTTGGCAAAGGGGGACAGTGTGCTCTTTTCCTCTTTTTTGCGTGGCCATGGATCCCCTCCATGTCTCAGAGTAACTCCGATGACCATGATGGGTTACAGGATAAAATGTCTCGAAATAGATGGCTATAGTGGTATCCAATCTACTTAGTCATAAGTAATCAGTGCAGATGTTGTACGTGTAAAAAATAACTTTGAGTTCTGCTCGTGTTGGTTTCCAGTTTAAAGTGGTTGACTTCAATAAATATAAATTGGTTGCTGAAATATATATTGGTTGCAGTGATTCTACTTAATGTTGTTCAGTCTTTAATGTACTGTAAAATGAACATAAAATGATCTTATATTTTGCTGCTCCACAGGTAAACCAGACTTGATGCTGTCCCTGACTGCAAATGATCAGGCTGATTATGAAAGAGACCAGAAGTCCCAGCTTGTGACTCCCAGCCCAGACCACACTCCTAATTCTGTCAGTAGCCCAAAGTTCATGTCCCCACATCTGTCCCATTCCAGGAGTCCTCTTAGTCCTCCACCTGAGAACTTCAACTGGCCAGACGTCCGTGAGCTTCGCTCGAAATATGCACACTTCGACAGCTCATCTTCTCAGTTACCAGCAGGCCAAAGTCGTTCTGTGGCAGAGAGGACGTTCGACGGCACTTCTAGAAGACGTTCTAGCTGCTCTTCTAGCCGCATGCTCACCTCTAATGGCTCCACAGACTCTTCAATTCACACACTTTATCCGGGAAGGGATACGGGAGAATTGCTAACTCGGAAGAATCGTACTGGCTCTCTGGACCAAAAATTGGGTAGTTTGTACTTGAGTGATCTGCATAGTCTTCGGAGTAAAAATGCCAGCAGTGGCTACTATGTCTCCGCTCAAGCTACCCTTCCAAATGAGAAGAATATAATAGTGGTTGAGAAAGTACCTGAGGATACACCACCAGTAGAGATGGACCTGCCTACCAAAGAGTGCATGAAACAGGAAATAACAACAGATGACGGCTACGTCCAAATTCGTTCTCCAACTTCTCGTGAGAAGATCTCAATCATGGCTGTCATCGACCGCTGTCGGGCGTATCAGGAGTCAGAGGAATACCGTCTGAGGGAAGAGGGAGGATCGAAGACAGAGAGGAGCAAAAAACTGGAGAAAGCTCCATCCCCTAGTGATTACTTAGATGATGTTGTTAAAAATGCATTGGATTCTGGGAAAAAGGCGGACGCTAGTCAACAAAGCGTTGTCAAGAACCTCAGAGAAAAATTCCAAAGCATAAGATAAAATCACTTGTTTTATCGTTCAGAAAGTTTGTTGGCTGTGAAATACTTTGCTTCATTAATTTCTCTCTTTTTTAATGTCTTGACCACTGAAGGTATGGTCAGTATATATTATGCTGTAGCCAAATAAATCATTTGGCGAATTTAAACCTCAAACCTAATATTCTTTACGTTTTGGACACTGTTTGATTTATGTTGCCTACTGTTAAACCTATGAGAAACCTATGTTTTTTTTTATGGTCTGGATGCTAGGCAGCAAGTGTAAATATTGTACATTCTTGTACATGCATTCATTCTGATGTACCATTCGCATATTTGATTGTAGATATTACATGTATGTGTTTGGTAGTCATTTTACATAAATGTAAAGGTCTTCTTCATGATTGTTAAAATTTTGGCAAAAGTATTTCAATTCATGTAATACTGTATACTCTGCCAGTATAGACTAGACTTTAGTGTAATTCCAGACTCTAAATGGAACAGACCACTTGAAAACTGGGTTTTATTTAACTTTTAACTAAAAGACATGTTAAAGCTTGTTCGTAGATGGCATGCATGGGCCAAGTGTATATATGTACCTTTGTAGCAAAGTGGATTTAGTCCCTTTTTTCTAGGAAACTAGATCCTAATGTTTAAAGGCATACTGTAAGAACAAGTAGTACAGTATGACAATTTTGTCTGAAATGTTAAGCTTACCATGTGTCATTGTGGTGCATGATAAATCTGCCACTAACATCAGACTTTGGGGGATGCCACAATTAGGTAAACACTGTTGGTCAAGCAGACCATTCTGATGTGAAATCTGTCATTTTCTTCATAACTGCTCTCTTATTGATCATTGTCTGTGTCTATCTCTCTCTCTCTGTTATTTATTAAGATTCTATTGATTCCTCCTATCTGTCTGACTTAATACAAATGCACCAAAAAAATACAGTGCATAAAGTGGAAAGTCTGGAAAATTCACTCCATAATAAAACCCAGGAAATTCAACTTAGCAAAGACTTGGACAGATTTTGTTTATGTCCCATTTTAATGACTCTGATCTGTAGGCCTCAAATGCTAATCTTAGATAGTCAAACCAAGAGCATTTATGACTCCTTTCAACACCGTTTCCGAGGTTTAATCAAATCAGAACCTGATAAAGCCTCCATGTCAGTTTATGGTTTGATATTAATACGATATTCATGCAAATGTATTTTCAGATATGAAACTCAAATATTTTTCGGAGTTTTTCTAAGTTCTACGTGCAGCACTTGAATGACTTTAGCCATTCAGCATTAGCCATCACTGAGCCACTGTAGCAGAATTTCAGCATTTAAATTTGTCAAAACATCATATGAGCACCTCATACCTCGTACAATATTTACAATTTGAATCCCTCACCTAGCCAAAGTCTTACAACATGCTTTGGATTTATAAATTTAGCAAAATTAAAAGAGATTAGTAAATACTGAATAAGTATTGTTCATTCTTAGTTCATGTTAACTAAGGTAGTTAACTAATGTTGACTAATGAACCTTATTGTAAAGTGTAAATACAGGTTTGTTAACATTAGTTAATGCACTGAACTAATACAACCTTTGATTTTAATAATGTAATTAGTAAATGTTGAAATTAATATTAACTAAGATTTAATAAATGCTGTAGAAGTATTGTTCATTCTTAGCTCATGATAACTAAGATAGTTAACATAATGGTAACACTGTACAATAAGGTTCAATAAAGAAAGTGTTTTCCTTTTTTTTTTGGAAATGTTTAATTTTTCCTTATGTTTAATTATAGAACAATTCCAAAACTTCAGTAATATATAAATATTTTTCTTAATAATAGTTCTGAATGTCCTGTTTTATGTTGCACCCTTTCAGAAAATCATTGATGAATGAAATGACTGGGCCTCTAAATATGCACACGGAGGCATTTACAGTGATGTGATATTCCTGAATCATGAAGGGCAAAGGAATAGTCTTAGATGATCTCAATTTCTCAATCAAGTCCGTGTACTTGAACTGTAAGTGAACTCTTACTAAATAACCTGACAAGAAACAATGAGGATGTTTTCATTTTAAAAGGCGATGAAAGTACGCCACACGATGGCCGCACCTGGTAAATGCACTGTTAACAAAAATTAAATCAAAAAAGACCGGTTTTATTAATATGAACGTTGCCGTGGGTTTTAGCATACGCACACTCTAGTTGAAATCGTTTTATTAATGTGGCCTCTCATTAGCACACGTACATCACGGAGACGTCTATTTTATGTGCGTGTTTACATCTGGAAGACGTATTTTTTTTAGTGTTTGCTCATCTGCAATACGTCTATAGGACATTTCCTGTCAATCTTAAAGACATTCGAAAATGTCTTTAAGATTTTTTTTTTTAATCCTACAAAAATCCTCCAAATTACAAAAAGGTGTCATGAACATGTTTTCACCTCAAATATATTCTCTGCTCTAAAGTTGTTTAAAGTGTATTTTTAAAATGTATGTAAAACTGATATCTTAGCAAACAATCAGATGTTAGCAAACAACAGATGCTGTCCAGATGAAGTGATCTTTAACAGACATCTGCAGACGTACGTGTGCTATCTAGTCTTCATTTAATTTTATTTTGCTTTACAACTTTAAAAAAAAAATGTATAACTGTCTACAATAGACTTAAAAAAGAAGGTGGTGACTCACACGTCCAACAGTATATTATTTTCCTGGATCTGTTGGCTATGTTTATGGAAGCCTCTCAAAATACACACTACTGTTATAACTTTTTGACTATTTTTCAAATTAAAGATTTTCTGTATAATAAATTGATGAACTTTTGCTTAAAAACAATGAAAAATGCCCTAATTGCTCTGTTTAAAAAAAGGTTACCCCAGATGAATAATTGGAACAAACATATAACAAACGTTACAGCTTATAAGAAGCACTTCCTAAAACTTTCTAGAAATGTTTAGAACATTCCAGGAATGTTGAGAACTCTCTGGAATTTTCTAGAACTGTTTTTATTTTTAACTGTTTTAACAATCCAAATCTGGGTACACATATACAGGAGAGATATATAGGAGAGAGGGAACTTTATGAGCAAACAAAAGTTGCAAAAAAACCCTAATTTTTTTTAAGCAAAAGTTAATCGATTTATGAAACAGGAAATGTTTTATTTGAAAAATAGTCATACATTTATAACCCTAATACACACTGCTGTAGTTCACTTTAAATCCTCCAAATTACAAAAAGGTGTCATGAACATGTTTTCACCTCAAATATATTCTCTGCTCTAAAGTTGTTTGTTCTACTTATTTTAGTTGTGTAGATATAAAGTATTTTGTTTCCAAAATGGGTGTTAATGGCTTAAATAAATGTATTACAAATTAGATGAAAATTGTAATACACTTTGGATGGTTCATAAAATGATATCAGTGACATCTGTTAAAACTTAGAATGAATTTACATTACTCAGTTTATAATAAAAGAAAAGGTAGATAACATCAAATAAAAAGTGTTAACAAAAGCTGGATAGTGACTTGAACTATAGTCTATGACTATGAAATAACCCTAACCCATCACAAGATAATTGCGGCTGCTGTTAGTTACGAGTCTGGAAGTTCTACTAGATTACATATGGCGCACATGCAATAATTCCAAAATAATTATTTTTTTTGCATTTGATACAACAAACCATTCATAACACCCAGGTAAAAAAAAAAAGCAAACTGTTTAATGGTGAGCTGATAAACCACTAAACAAATCTACTGTATACAATCATTTCTTAGTGCAGATATTTAGAAACATTTTTCCAAGATTGACACCAGGATTGTAGAGCCTTTTTAACGTTAAATGGTACGTAAATAAATAAATAGAAAAAAATGCTGTAATGGAAGATCACAATTACAGACACAAAGCAAATACAATTCAATACTAACATGGTGTCGTTATAATGCAACGTGTTGATGGGACGCTGGTAGACACAAAGATGTGTTGTACTGTATGTACAGTTGTGCTGTTCACTGCACATTCACACTGTTGTCATCAGAAGATACTGGTTGTCGCAATATTTCTATACCGGCCAGTTGCAAACTAAAATGGGGGAAGATGCCCCCCCTTAAAAACAATGTGCATCAACTTTGAAACTGTAAAATGTTTAACGTGCAGGATTATAATGCATCAGTCTTATTAAGTGAAATAAATAGAAACGTTGTAAAATTAGAGAGTTCTTATAACGTAAGATGGCCCCTTCCTGGGGGAAACTATGAATGTATAAATGATATCATTATGATATTTTTCAAAGTCATAATTATAAAATTCAAAATCAACCGTTCTATTTCAAATTGAGCATTATTTTTTAATTGAATAACTTATGACAGACAATTTATGGCAGAATCCCAGTTAAAAGAGATTCATCTGAAAGGTAAATTTATTCCATGATTTATATACAGGCTTATGAATATTTACATATTTAATTGACCGTATTTTAATTGAAGATATGTCATAATAGCAACACTGAATTCAAATGTAATAATTTCACTCATTTAGGCTATGGGTTTTATTGAAAAGGTTCTGACATGTACAAAGTAATTCATGGAATTATTAAATAAAAACCCCATGAATTACAATAAGTATAAATAAATAAAATAACGATATAGTGACAACTTTCCACTCTGGGTTAATTCAGGGGGGCATCTTACCCCAAAGGTCTAATTTGAACTCTAACCCAATGGTTTTCAACACTGTCCCTTACCTTACTAATATGTACAATTTCCTAAATTGAATATTAGTGTGACATTATTGTTGTGGATCTCATTCAGGATATTTAAACATCATTTTGATGCTTTTAAAACATTCAAAATCACAAATACATAGAATATATGACACTTAAAGAATACACGGCTAATGTAAACGTAGGGGCGATAGCCTGTTACATCCAGCTGTTTTCTGTTCTCACCAATAATAGCTCTTTGTCATCCCAAATTAAAAACAATCACTTTGTTGCATACAATCATAAAAGCATATAATATAGTGGGGCAGGGTGAAGGTAACCCGTTTTTCAAGTTTTAACCTGTAACACACAGCAACAACACTTCACAGCATCACACATGATTCTATTATAACCTAGCAGTCGCTTACACACGTAAACTTAAACACCCTTAACACTCCAGACATACAGTATGTGGTGTAGTCGCAAAACTACGGTGACCAGGAGGGGACAAGTCTGGTTCACTTAGGTTTGTCCTGGCCATGAGATATTGATTTGTGGGAACCCTTATGTTGATCCACAACATCTTAACATGAGTTGATTCAGTGAATGTGACATACATATTCATTTTATTTGTACTCTTATATCATCCAAAAGCGTCATTGTTATAAAAACGCCCTTGTATGCAATTGTATTGAAATCAGTTGTTAATTTAAACCTTTAACAATAAAGTACCAGCTGACAGGGTTCCCTGTATAGTTTACAACATTAGCTGAGAAAGGTTTTTTTTCTTTATATATATAACCAAATGAATCGATGTTGAAATTTGTGTCAATACCACAGTTTTACAAAGTCTGTGGTTTTCCTATGGAATTGGGTTACTTTAAAAATGTTGCCACGGGTTTATTTTTTTATTTTTTTATTAGATTTTCAAAAAATGATCTCAACATAGGAACTCGTGGCTACTACAAAAGTGAACCAAACATATCCCCTTCCAGTCACCGTATAAACATTTATGCCAAAGGTTGATTACTTTTAACAATATTTTTGATACTATTAACAATATTTTAACTTGCTATATCTGGGAATTCAACAGTAGCCATATT
The DNA here is from genome assembly GCF_029890125.1 of Rhinichthys klamathensis goyatoka. Taxonomy (NCBI): domain Eukaryota; kingdom Metazoa; phylum Chordata; class Actinopteri; order Cypriniformes; family Leuciscidae; genus Rhinichthys; species Rhinichthys klamathensis. Next base: position 5,521,037 of record NW_026606555.1, read on the forward strand.
CTCAGAAGTAGCAATATTCCATTAATAGCATTATAGCACGATAGCATTATATCTAAAACAACTGGTAAATCTTTTTTTTTCTTTTCTGGCAAAGCAAGCTAATGTCTATGCCCGTGTTGAAGGCAAGCACTAAGTATTGTGTATTCACCCTTTTTGTCATGCTGTAGATTTGTAGCAGCCAAGTGCATTTCATGATTGACAGTGAATTGGGTTGGAAAGTGGATTGAATGCTACAATGGTTTTCAAAACAGACGGCAACACAACACTCACGCATTCACTCAATCATGAATGACAACATGGCATATGGACAATCGCTCAAGCAAGCCACGGATTACAATTGTTGAAAAGAACAATGTTTACAACCTACTTTAGCTTGTGAAGTGTGTCCGCAGTCTTAGAGAAAGCATATGACGCATATTTGCACCACAGGTAGTCTTACAATACTTTTACAGATGCGCCACAAATATTGCAGTCTCCAAAGAAATGTGCAGTTGTTTACTATGCTTATACTACATATCGCCCTCCCTCGGGCCCTTTGGGACCTCGCTTTGCACTTGCATTGGCATTACTAGACGTGGGGCTGGTAAACTCCTTGGAAGCAGATTTGGTTTTTCCCCTGGGAGAAGGTGCCATAGGGGGCATCTTTAGGATTCCTCCAGGCTCAACGATAGTGTTGATCACTAAGGTAAGACAAAACACAAATGGATATAGGGAAAGCCCCAGAATGTGTAGCATACAAGGTCAAAGTTAAAGATCTAATGCTAATAAACTCACCCTCAAGTTGTCTCTGGACTCGTCGCAGTTCTTGGAGAATAGATGAGATTTCCTGCTTGCAAAGCAAGGAAAATAGATTACAAAATCTCTGAAATTAAAGTCTGGTCTTAGAAATTGCCTTTAATCAGGACAGAATTTACCTTATTAGATGTCTTCAGGATAGGAACCTCATTTTCAGCATTGATTTTTGCCTCTATTTCCTCCCAGACTTCAGTCTTGTTATGAAACAGAACTCTAAAAGAAACACAATATTTGTGGGACTATACAGACAAAGCACTTTGTTTTAAAGAACATCAAAATGCATTTTGTGATTTTCAAGTCTATTAGCTTTAAAGCTATCTACTGTACTGTATATACTAGTGACCTCCTAAAGTTGACAAAGTCAATCTTTAGCAGATACACAAAGTCTAAATATTGAGGACTACACATATTTTCACATATTCTCTAGGATGAGAATCTAGATTCCCTTAATCTCCAATTCCTCTGCTTAACAGCTAGCAAGTGGTTTATGGTTATGATGTACCTACAGCCTATTTGACCTTTAAATAGGAATCATACTTCATTTTCTCTGCTAGTTGCTCTGTGTTCTCTCTGATAGCCTGGGAGAGCTGGGAGACTGGGTTCAGCATTAGATTGTCCAGAATTACCTGTGATTAAATTAAGAGTCAAAGGTTAAAATGAAAAAGGATGTAATTGTAGTTTATCTATACCGTATCTGAGAGACACTGCCATTGGCTATGAAGGTTGTAACACCCTAAGCAAATGACTAATGGATCAGTTTATTAGTGTAATGAGCAAAGGATTTGACCAAATTTGACCTCTTCACGGTTCCAGGGACGCCGTCTGGAACTGTCATGGTCGTTCATATTTGAGTCCTGGTCTATTGGACTAGTTGAGCCTGGAGGAACCTTTTGATAGTTCAGACTTGCCTCGGGTATATGCTGTACCAGCTGTAGATTAATCAGGGATGGGAAAGCACTAGTAAGAACACGTGGACATGACAATGGCAGGTAAAATTTGATGTTAACAGACATTAGGGGTGTAACGGTACATGTATTCGTATTGAACCGTTTCGGTTCGAGGCTTCCGGTTCGGTACGCATACAAACCAAACAATTCCTTGGACCATTTTTCCTGCCGACAAAATCCGTGCTGGCGCGACCACCACAACGTTGCGCAACATCAAATGGCAAGCGTAATGAAAGCGGAACGAAACTGCGCTACTCATTATGTGCTTCACGGATCGTTTATCAGTTCGGACCAGCAACATCTGTGCAGCGCGAGTCGATCTCGATCAAGCGACACTGTTACAACACAGCGCTAAGAGATCCAGTAAAGAAAACATTTGAATTCGCCACTGAAGCAATAACATCGCTGCGAGATCTACTGAGAAGCATTCACATTTCTCCGTTATTAACCGTAGATCTCTATTAGATCAAACAGCGCTGACGTGGAAACCAGGAGAAACATTGTGCCGTGAATGAACTAGTAATACTTTACGTCCACAGACCAGCAACATTCACCATGGATTTAATATAGTAACACTAACTGTAACCAGTTTGGCTGGAATAGTGAAATGCTTTCAAGTACCTCACACATCTTTTTCCAGCACTTTAAAACTCAAATAATATATAAATAAATATATATTTAAATTTTATTTTTAATGTGATGACCAAAACATTATTTGTTCATCCTTCAAAGATTACCCCCATTTATAAACCTGTAAGTTTCAAGATGTAGGAAAACTCAGTTATTTAAAAATATTTTTTCTTTTAACAAATAGGAAATTTCTCTGGCATTTCTTTCTTTTTGCTGTATCGAAAACGTACCGAACCGTGACTTTAAAACCGAGGTACGTACCGAACCGTGATTTTTGTGTACCGTTACACCCCTAACAGACATACATCTCTGAGCTCAGATTACAATGGAGGCTTCAGAGATACAATTCTGGGAAGATATCTGTATGATCATGCTAATTCAATTGTGAATAGCAAAGGGTTCTATGTTCACAGTCAACATAGCTGGACAATCTCCTTAAAGTGAACATAACCTGTTTTGTGAACATACAGCCTTAAGAGTGAGTTTGGAAGTGAAGTTCCATGCATTAGGGATGCATTAGGGAATAAATCAATTAGAGCAGCAGTTTCAACAACAGGTTCCAAAGGTGGACATCAGACAGCTGTTAGTACATTAATTTTGGTGATAATGAGTGATGAACTCAGCACCTGAGGTAACAGGAACCTCTGTAATGATGCATATGGTCTCTGCACAAAAGAGAAAATATACAACAAAACGTATGCAAGATTACAAAAGAAACCTTGTACTTAATCCTCTTTGGGGACACAATATAATTATCAGGAGGTGTACCATGCTACTTCACCATGACTTCTTGGTTACCGAACATGCTTGGTTACCTTTGACTTTAGCATTTTATCTACTATGTTTTCTCCTCATTGTGCTAATGAGGAGATTGCAAACATTTGCAGCATGTTCTGCTTCATACTGAAAAGGTAGTGGAATGGGCCAGTGTATATGATTGGATGCCATTTAACCAAGCAAACAAACTTTAGGCCTACCTCCTCTCTGGTCGAGATAGTGGATGCAGGGGTATTTGGCATGGAGCCAGGGGAAGTGGTAGCTCCTAAGCCTGAGGATGTCTGGGAGTCACCATCCCCTGCTACATCATGGATTTCACGTGCAAGAATGGCAAGATCTTTGGCCAGGTCTTGACTCAGCCTAAAGGATACAAGTATTATATAGTATATCATCAATCATAAATATGCATGCATGCACACACTACCCAATGCATTACCATATTACACCACAACAACAACAAAAACCAAATAACCTGGCAATCTCTGCACTATGAGTAGACCAATTCTGGAAGTGTTCATTCTGAGTTTCGTCCTCTTCCGTTTCCAAAGAGACACATTTCAGCCTCATTTGAACAGTCTTCTGTGGTGTCTGTGTCTGAGTTGAAGCTGAGGCATGGGAACGCTTTTGCTTAGAGTTGGATTTGGTCTCAAACTCCTCCTCTGAGGTAGAGGAATAGTCTGAATCCTTTTGTCTACGGTGGGAACCTAAAGTTTTAAAGAAATAAAAAATAGGGAAGTGAACATTTCTAATCAAAGTATCATGTTTGTAATTTAAAACATCAAAGTCACAATATTGTCAGTAATAATGAAAAAATATTGAAAATTGTTATCGCACTCCAGTGGTCTTGTCTAGACGAACTGTATTTATAGATCTAAGAGTATTAAACTGACAGATACTCACCAGCTGTGCTACTGTGTTTAACTTGGTTAGAGCGGGTACGCGTGGAGGAGTGTTTCCCTACTGAAGCAGTCCCTTTGCCGGGAGCCTGCCTCACCTCATTTGAAGCCCCTTTCCTAGCACTGCTACTCGCCTCTGTAGGATGGTTAGAAATGCCATGCTTGCTTGAGGTGGATTCATTGTCACTTGGAACAGTGAAGGATCTAGTTCGTTTCCGAGGCATAGCAAGAATGTCCAGCCTTGAGAGTTTCTTGCCTTCAGCAGGAGTCTTACTGTGGTCGGAGCTCTGAGATGCACGGTCCGTCTCTGCACCCTCATTGTCTGAGGTCTCACCTAGTCGAGCTCGGCGGAGCATCGAGGCACGGGTTGGTCTTGGGGCTGAAAGGCTATTGGATCGGGTCAGCACCTGAGGGCTTCCTTTGGTCACCTTACTGGGGTCCTCCTTCTGCAGGGGTGCAGTGAGTTTTTTGCGGCTGTTGGGCCGTGAACTTGACTCATGGTCAGAAGCAGCAGCTTCATGCCACAGCGGTTGACCATGCTGATTATCAGAAAGGTCTAAAGAACCACGGTTACCAGCACTGCGACGAAGCTGGAGACGGCGACTCATTTCAGCCTTACTAGTATTATCTGCAGAGGCATGATTTCTGCGTTTTTCTGATAACCGTTCACGTGCTGTAGGTTGCCGTGCTTTGTCTTTTGCAGTTAAACCGGAAGATGATTTCTCCTTACGCTGGTCACTTGCAGATGTACGCTTCTTAGGTGCAATGACATGAGCATTTTTACTGCTGACCATGCTTACAGTACTGGCAGTATCAACATCTGAATCACCAGACAGGGAATCCTCTTGTGCAGGAGAGCTTCCTGTTTTTGAGCGTTGACTTGATCCAGGAAACTTCTCTTCTGGTGATGCCAATGATTTCTCTGCTTCCTTAGGAAAGGGAAATGTATCTTGGACAGTTTCCTCTGTATCCAAGCTTCTCAAAGCAGGATGACTAGAGATATGTGGTAGTTTCTTGACTTGAATGTTGTCACTTGGCCTATCTTTGGTAAAACTCTCCTGTCGAACAAATGAGGTTGAGGTCTCTTTGGTGGGCACCACATCCCTGTTATGTGCCTGAAGGTTCGGGGCTGACGAGTTGGGCTTCACTGGACGCCTAGACTCATGGCCACTCAAATGTCGTATCAAGACAGTGGTTGGAGGTATCTTGGGAGAGAAGTCTCTCTCTGGCTGTGAAAGAATTGGACTTTTGGATGCATCTGACTTGGATGAACCATCTCCAGAACCAATATAAAATGAGGTGGGTTTGGGAGTGGGTGGTGGCATCTCTCTTAACCCTCTAGAATGGTTTACATTTTCAGAAGGTGAGGGTATTGAAGTTCCTCTCTTTTCTTGGCTCCTTCCACTCCTATCAAGGATGGAGCTGTCATCTGAACGGCTGGTGTCACTCAGACTGTCTGGGTCCACATCGTCTTGGACACGTAGCCTCTGATTGCAGTCCTGCTGCTGTGGTGCTCTAGAACCTTTCTCTGGTGGTTCATGGTCCACGTTAGTTTCATGCCGGATCAAGATGCTAGGGGTTGTGTTCTCCAGTTTTTCTCCTGGTGGAACCTGAGGAAGTTGTCGTCTGGTCCTGAAACCTTGACTGCCGTCTGATTCCGAGATATCCAAGCTTGGACTAATCATTAATGTCACTCTATCATCTTCAAAATCAAAAGAGTGAAAATAGTTATTATTTTGTTGGCTATTCATAATGAAATCAAAAATTGTATTGCCAACTTGCTCAAACACCACTTGTGACTTTCAATGAAAATACCTCTGTCCGCAGGCCCATTTTTGGATGGAATTCCCATAGATCCTTGTGTAGCCCCAGGATCACTATAAGCGTTTGCTAGGCTGGCCCAGCGTGAGCGTGACACCCATTTAGGCTCTCCTACACCAGAATGTGCCTAAATCACGAAGGGCAACAACTATCAATCATAATTGCATTAATTGTTCACTATTCACTGACACCGTTAGGGTGACATTTAGTAATGAAGGAGAGCACTGTTGTCAGAGCAGAACATAATTGCAATACCTGCAGTGATTTGACTTGGTCCCCACCATGGCCCTGTGATGATGTCGACATTATATCAGCTGCCATACCGTGGCTATGATTAAAGAATAGTTGGTCATCTTTACCATCATCAATCACAGGCCTATAAACTCCAAGAGTCTGACCACTGTATTCTGGTGCATCTAAAACACCAAACACCTGTGAAATGAGAACAAATATGATTTACTATGTTTCTCAAACACTACTCAAACATTTTCAGACCACATTGGTCAAACAGGTGGTGCACCCCAAATTCACACCAGAAGTTGAAACAGATATTTATATTTCGGACAACTCAAACATTTCACTCAATACAATGCTTTGAAAGTGCCAAAGAGCCACAATTTTCCAATCCATTCAACCAATCACTTACTTATAGTATCTGTACAGCACACTGGGATAGGAGAATTTTACACCAATTGTAATCTACTGTACATATCTCTTTTTTCAAGAAAAAGAAAAAAGGCTTTGTCACCTGGTCAATCATACTTCTAGCTTCCTCCACTTCCTTATCTTGTGACTCTGTCTCAATTGTGTAGGTACCAGCATCACTCAGACTGTCCTCCTCCTCAGTTCGTGTCACCCTTGAGCCCTTAGTTTCAACATCACTAGCTAATAGTGGTGAAAACGGGGGCACAGATGTCCCAGCTGAGCAGACTGGGGAGGCACTAGAAACTGGACCCCTTCCAGGGGCTTGCGAAGGGACGGAGGCAGTGGAGGATATTGGGAGAAGAGACTGGGATAATGCAGGAAGTTGAGAAGGAGAAGATGGGTACGACAGAGATGAGGGTCCAGAGGGCTCTGCTGGGGAGGGTAAAAGAGTGTGTGAGGGGGATACCATCACAGGTGGGGCAGACAAGGGAGGTGGGGAAGTTTTTCCTGTATCCTTCAAGAACTCTGCAGTAAATTCCTGAGCAAGATTGGACTTCTTGCCCACACTCCCAAAAGGCTTAATGGTTATAGCTGGTGAAGAGCGAGAAGAGGTCCCTAATAAAGATGTGCTGGTCCCATTGTCTTCTGTCTTCTCTCTCTTCAGTGAGCTTGATCGCTGTGAACCTCCATGGCTTGAACCTTTCAGTGGAACAGTGATTTGCTGTGTTGGAGGAAGATGCCCATGCACTGAGGCTGGCCTTTCCCCATGACCCAGACCTTTGCGTCTCTCTAGTTTGGCCTTCAATGCAGAGTAGGAGTCAGCATGCGCAGAGTTGTGGGTAAAGGACTGTGACCGCTTCTTTCTGGGATTATCATCAAAGAACTCAATGATGAAGGCCTGCTGGGTGTGAGGCTCAGGGGGAATGGGCTTAACCTCTGTCTGGAGAGGGGAGGAGGCTTCTTGTACAGGATGAGCCTCACTTTCATCAAGATCGCCTTGATGGGGTTTGTGTGGTGAGACTGACTGAGGATGATGAGTTTTTTGCATTGAGACAGATGGCTGGGACAGAACTGATTCTGATGGTTCAGATGTCTTTGATTGAGCTGACTGCTGTGACTGTACTGATGATTGTGATTGCATGGAATGATGTGACTTGCTGCGTTTTCCATTCAGTACAGGGTCTTCTGAATCACTCTGGGTTCCATCATCATGATGGTGTCCTATTAGGATTACAAATATAGTGTATATTATGGCTGTCAATCTAATTCTAAAAAAAATAATGTAATAAAAATTCATGCAGTTAATCATTCCTCGTAGCCTGTATGTCAATTCTATAATCTTTTTTTTTTTTTTTACAAAAACCATGACAATCAAAGCTTGAAGTTTGTTTTCACGAAGACTACAGCCAGCTTGCCTTGTCTAAACCTAGTAGGTCTAGACAAGGCAAGCTGGCTGTAGTCTTCGGCAGGCACAGCCACAGAAAGAGTAACAAGGTATTCACATAGGACACATGTACGTATATACATTTTAGAACATTTTGTATCAGTGTGAGTCTAACAGAAAGTCAATTTAAGGAAGTGCAAGATGTCTCTTACCTTTAAGTGTCCGAATATGCATTGCTAAGTCACTCTTAGTGCTGTACACATCCTCGCAGGGTGGCCGCCTGCACATCATGCTGACATCACTCTGCACAAGCCAATCTGCCACCTTGCTCTCAGCTGACAGAACCTCTGTGGGTGTGGCTGCCAGAGAATTACTGGGCTGCAGCTGCTTGCTACGCTGACGAGAGGAGAACTTGGTCACGTGATCCTTGATTTTAATCTTGCCTGGCATGCAGTCATCAAACTCGATAGTAAAAGAAGCATGACTTTGGACAACTGGAGGAGTAGAAATCAGAGAAACATTGGTGTCTTTGGTTGGGATGTCAATCAAATCCGTCGTTGGGGACTTGGGTTGCATATGGAACTCCTTTGTTGGAATTTCAAAATAGCTGGGCTCTCGATGGTACAGGTAGGTTGACTTGGCCTGGCCGTCACGGATCTCTTGAACAGAGACGTTAAATTCATCCTCAGCTATCTCCTTTGTGATCTCTGTCAACAGACACCCACACCAAACTATGAATATGGTAATAAGACAAATGTCCATATTAAAAACTCATGAAAGTGTCCGTAAGGGAGGACAAGTGCTTACCTGAATGATTATCCCCTGACCTTTGTACTTCATTGTGTGCTCCCTTGTTCCCAGAGTCCTCCTCACCCCACCATGATGGCTGTCCATACAATGGTGTTGGCCGGGGGACAGGGGACTCTGAAGAGGAACACATGTAAACACAGAAAGAGAAAGAGAGATGATGAGTTAGGTATTGTTACGTCCCAGGGTGTTCTAATTTCATTTGTTGTGAGAAAATGCTCGGTGTCCCTGTGTTGTGCTCTGTTCCTCACTCTCTCACTCAGGTTAATTACCATCAGCTGCAACTCATTGTGAGCATGCCTAATACTGAGCAGAGGAGTATAAATGGTGCACTCACAGAAGCCAATGCTGTAGTGTATAACACTCTCCCCAGCCTTAGACTGGAAATTGTCTATGTGTGTTTGTGCACGCTGAGTGAGAACCAGTGCTTACCTTTGAGTTAGGACTGGGATCTATGCTCATTTGCTGTGTGGCAACAACAGTTACTTATTGGCTTACCAGTTTGTAACATTCTAGTGTTAAATTTTTACCTGTGGGTAACTAAAAAGTATTGTGAAAGCAGGTATTAACTTAATTTTCTGTTGGTAAAAGGTATTGTATCTCTTCTTATTAGCTCTGTTTACTTGTTTATGATTATCTGGGAAATGTAGGGAGAGGGTGCCTTTTTTATTATTTTGTGTATATTTTTCTCCTGTTTTTGGCTCGAGAGAAAGCTCAGGGAAGTTTGTTGATGGTTTTCATCTTTGTTTTTGTGCAGGGTAGGTAGCTCCCTTAAAGTTAGCTTCTGTCCTGTTTATTATTTTAGGCTCATAGTCTCTCCTGAAGATTTATTCCAAACTTTTGTTAAGCTTTTTGATATACAAAGGAAATAAATACTTTTACTTTTCTTTAAAGTTGTGTTATGTTTTCACTTTGAGACTGAGGCTGAAGTGTGTTCTCCATGTATTTTTACGTCTCTACGTTACTTTTTATTATCATTTTCCTTTCCTTTGTTACCTCCTCTCCTGACCCCTAGACTGGGAGGGGATTGTAACAATTGGGGGCTTGTCCATTCCCGTTACATGTTAAGCACAAGCAATTCTTTAACACTTCATCACTGAGCTGCTCCTACTTTCTGACAGTTTACTATAACACAAAATATATAGACTGTCCTCATTCCAAACATCTAGTATCCTGGGAATATTTCTATTATATTTTCTAACATATTAGCCATATGACCTGAAACAAGTTTTCTTGTGTCAAGTCAAGTCACCTTTACTTATATAGCGCTTTTTACAATACAGATTGTTTCAAAGCAGCTTTACAGAGATAACAGGAAAATAATGCAAAAAAGTTTTACGGCTTTAAAACAGATCTAGAAGAAAATAGTGTCATAGTCCAGCTTACGTAAGTTCAGTGATGGTTGATTTTTGTTAGAAAAAAGTTATTAATTTAGTTAATTTATATATATATATATATATATATATATATATATATATATATATAGCCGCTCTGGAGAAAACAGTGATGTCATCGCCCCTCAGTTCAGTTCTCCATTATATGAGAACTGAACTGAGCTGGGCGATGACATCACTGTTTTCTGCTGACAGAAAAATCTACTGCAGGCAGATCAGATTGTGAAAATTTAATGTCCAGTATACAGGACGTTAAGTAGGCTTTTAAGTGTCTATATTACACAATAATATAATTGTTAACCACTGCATGGTTAACAAAAAATAATACATCATATTAAATGTAAACCATTAGTATTACTCTTTGCATACTAACTATACTATGCATAATTTCAAAAGTTTTGATTATTAATATTTCAATATTTTATCTCAAACAAACTCAACCCTCATGTTGATTTTTCTATTTCAGTTTCTTTGTAATAAAAATAGATATTACATATATAGAAACTAGTGATGTCAGACTTTTAGACACCACTATATATAGATTTAATGAGCTTTTCAGCACATACGGGTTGAGTGGTCCATGAGCCATGTGATGCCAACAGATGCTCATTGATGTATGTGTCAATGCAGTGCAGCAGCTGGACTAAGGCATTAGGATTATCTTTCGTATCTGTCACCTGACCAAAAGGTCAACTAGGAGGGGTTTACAAACAAACCAGGCCACCGTATACTGCAGTCTTACAGATAAACCGAGATTAACAAATGCTGTAGATAAGAGACAGAATCTTGTTGTTAGATACCCTCTGTACTACATGTTACAAAGTTTTTTTTTAAAAATCTTTTTACCACTCTCTCAGTCAGTCTTTTTCTCCTGACTTTGGTCATTCTTCATCACTCTCACCTGTGAGACTCTTGCGTTCAGAACGATCTAGTTTGGTCTTTTCTTCCTGCAGGTTCTGTTGCTTCCCCTCTGCAGATTTTATGTCCATCTGCAGCTGACTGGTGTACTTCTCATGCTGACTCAGCAGGGGGCAGTCCACCAAAATATTAAATGTATAAAACATACATAATTATTTTTTATATGCTTCAGATAAAAAGGACACACACTCACAAACAGGTAGAACCATACCTTGAGGGCCTCTTCGGGGACTTTATGTTGACTCTTCTCGAGAATATACACATGTGAATGTGCTCTTCATGTTAAGTCAGTACATTACAACTTAGATGTATACAAATCTTCTGAATACCTGTATCTTAAGCAGACAGGAATTGAAATCATGATAACACAGTCTCTCCAAAAGATTGTACAGAGAATGCTCAAGAAATTAGACAACAGACAACAACCAAATTTAAGGTTTCATGCTTTGGCATGCATAGAAAAGCTAATCAGATAAAGGATATCATATCCAAAACGAACGATGTCCGACAGCTTGAGGGTTATGTATGTTTGGTCTGGAATTCTCAAGTCATTCACAAAGGTCTGAAATTAGAGAAGAAAAACAAATGATGTATATGTGCCTGAGATATTGGAATGCCACAGCGAATGAAGGCAGCTTATTAGGGAAAATGCTTCAACTCCAATCTGAAAGGGGGGAAAAAATCATTTATATTAGTAATTAATTTAGCAGATTATTTTTTATCTAAAGCGATAAATAAGGAACATCACAAGAAATTAGTCCAGATTTAACAATATTCATAGTACAGAATCTACTTTTGTGTTCCGCAAAAGAAAGAAATGCATAGAGTTTCAGTACGATATGTGAGTGTGAATGCACTGTAAAAAGTAAACGTGCAGTTTTTGCTTTTAAGGAGGTATTTCTACCTGATTCAAAGTCAACAAAGTCCAATTTTGATGTTGTAACCTATACTTCAATCAAGTTTATGTAACATAAAACAAGGGAATGCTAATTTAACTTAATTGAGTTAGATTGACCCAATATACAATTCCCAATAAAGCTCAGCATGGACACATGCTGAACTCCTTGCTCCATCAGCTCCTTGCTGATCGGTAGATTTTGCTTTAGTGAGATATCGTGATTTGGGGTTATTTAACGCATTAAGCAGCGTAAAAGTGAAAATCACAATTGACAGCGCTACTCTTCACTACAATGATAACCACAACATCCAATAACAGAAAATCCTCAAAATGTCCAAATGAACGTTAAAAATTAACATAAACTACCAACATCTTTCCCTTTACTGTAAAACACATAAAATAACACTTAATGCCTAAATTTACTCTCCTAACGCAGCAAGGCATGCTGGGAACTACAGATCCACTACCCAGGGCTGTGTTTCTCAAAAGCATCGTGAGAAAATATTTTTATATTTTTTTCTATCTTCGAAATTCGGGTAATGAATTATTTTTTGAGTGTGTATCAAGGTGTTAAAGGACTTTCATCAAATAAAACAAAAAAGATTATATCAAACTTAAGTAATTTTGCCTAGCTGGATAAAACCAGTTATTGTAGATGTTACCACATGGAGTACATTTTCTGAGTTGAACTGACTGAAAAAAAAAATCTGTGTGTGAGAGAGTGATGAAAGAATTTTTGCGTGAACTCTCCCTTTAAAGTTCCCGTGAACCAGAAGTTGTAACCGTTGTAACCGAGTTCATGGAACTTCAGTGTTGCGACGTATTTCCAAGTGAAATGGAATATTGAATAGAGAGGGGGTCACCTCCTCTCCATGCCTGGCTCATAGCAGACTGATGGTTGGAGGGGAGTGAGTGTTTAAGGATATTCAACCCAAGCCGTCAAACTGACGTCATCAGAGAAGGAACGCCATTCTAGAGCGGAAACACCACGACAAACTAATTTTTTTCAGTTTATTAACAAGCACAGATTAATTGTTTATCACAAGATTAGTAATAGTAATGCGCCAACAAAGTAAATAGTGTCAATTTTGATTTCATAACGACTTAGAGAAAGTTTCCTATCCTAACTAACACATTTGTCATTGGGACTGGGTCTGATGGGTTAATTGATTCTCTCTGTACTGCAGTGACAGCACCAGCAATAACTTTAAGCTTTTAAGTCTGCAACATCACCATAGTGGCAATATGTCTGTTACTTCTGTCCATTTTATTTTTAAAACCAAGGGGAAAGAGAATACAGATTGTCTTTCACAGATAATGTCACTGTTAAAATGCACTCATGTTTTTATGACAGTAACAGTCACAATCGCCATGTTGCCTTTTGTTTAAAAGCTTACCCCATTTAAACTTCCAAGATCCTTCACAAGGTGCTCATCTGTGGCAGGGTTATAGTTGATAACCGCATGCTGTTTATCCACACTCCGAGACTAAAGATGAAAAAGACATCTATATTAGCCATCTTGATCATTCTTTACACTTTTTCACTCCACCCAAACAATCCTCTCATACATGTTTGAGGCCTCCCAGCTGGAAATGGTAATGCTCTTTTAGCAAAGTAAACATAAGTTCCCACATAGCAACACTGTTTCGGCCCAGATCCGGCCCACATCTGGCACTTGTGGAATACTGATCTGGCCCACATGCAGCGTGGAATGACGGCCCTTGGGTGGCCCACTCCTGTTTGCCAGATCTGGGCCACAAGCAGGCCATAGCAATGCCAGATGTCAGCCAAGAGCAAATAAATAAACCAGAACAGGAACTTATCTGAGCCACACAATCTGTGTATATTAAATATGGAGTCATCTCAGCCTAAAAAGCCTGTTAACAAGCAGAATCACTGAAGGAAAGAAGAGAACAGAAAAAGAGACGCGCAGAAACACAAGAACTACAACTGACTTCAGACACAGTCTTAGATGAAATCAACTGAAGATAAAAGAAGACATTAAATCTGTGAAGATCTCAGCAGAGGAGGAATAAACAACTCCACAAACAGCATTACCAGCTTCACTTATTACTAACCAGACTGACTTTATTTCTGTCAGACGTCTACAAAAGGTTTTATTGAGAATTAACAGAGGTTTAACTCTAATGTGTTTCATTAGAAGTCACCATAACAGTGATTATTGTTTCCATTAGTTGGCCTCTTAACTCTTACTATATCTTTTGTCTTTTTTGGCCACTGTGACAGTGTGTTTGTCAAACACATTTGCAGCAGCAAAGAAAGCTAAAGCTAAAGTGAAATGAGATCAGGTGATGATGGTTACCTGATGATGTCTTTATAATCATAAAATAACCTGATTTTCTGATGTCAATTGATTCTTATCAAACCAAACAATCTCATTGTGGATGGGGATTCAGATGGCAATTCAATTACCACACGACCTGTTTGTAAAAAAACAGTAGGTAATTTGAAAATACACTAACATTATGGATTCGGACGGCAAAAAAATCATGGACTTACCCCTGTAAATGTTTAATGTTTGAAATACCGTACGAGAAACAGTTAGCATCCGAATAGGACTTAACTGACAGTTCACTGGCCTTTGAAAGCGCTCTGCAGATGGGGCCGTCTTTTAGTACAACTATTCGCTGTATCGCTGCCATAGCAAACTCCCCACCACAATCTTTCCCTTTAAATAGACTATTAAGCCTTTAATGGTTTTCCAGCTATACCTTTGGATAATATAATTAAAAATTAACAACTAGTGTAATGACAATTTTATTCTTTGCATGAAAACACTTGAATTAGCCTAATTGAACACTGTCTGGGTGTATTAAAACTTCAGAATTTTATTTGCATAGACCTGCAACAGTGATAAGGTAAAGCTAAGAGTGGTCTAGTACTTAGTAGCAAGTTTTCTATGAAAGCTCCTTTCCATAGACAGTATAAGTGGACAGAGCCATCTCATTGGAACTCAGTTGAGACAGTTGAAGCCCATTTTTAGCGATTTTTGAGCACTTCCGTTCCTGACGCGCAGACTCAAACCGACTCAAACTAAGCTTGATGACGTGAGCAACCTGTCTGACAGACGTTAATCTTCTAGTAGCTGTGCGTGAAAATTGCCAACGTTAATCTTGCAGAGACGGGGAACTTGAGCAAAGAGTTCTTTGGCGTGAGTGAGCAGGAGTAAGTATTCCGTTGCTTTTATGGACTCATTATCTATGGGCTTCTCCCTTGACGGGACGTCCCCCCGATTGCCTGCGAGCTTCTCCTCCTGTCTGTACGGTAATTTCTGTACAGCGCGACAGAGAGTCGAGTGGTTATGACGCAATCGTTAGCCTATTTTTACTAAATCTGTTTCTACGGGGCCATAATGTAACATAGAAGGTAATGGAGCCCTTTATACATTGTCGTGTTTCTTTAGAAATAAATAATGGACAAATGGAGTCTTTAAACGCCTCAGATGTAAAGTTATTCGCTGTCAAAGTGACGCCAAAATGAATGGGAGTCAATGGAAATGCTAACGCAAGTGAAGTTCTGCTACAACATGGCGGCACCCGGCCGGCTTCAACTTCCGGTCGATGGATTACCCCCTTGCTCCTTTCCGCGAAGGAATAAATAAAATAAAAAAGGTAATTGCAACTTTTTATCTCACAATTCTGACTTTTTTTTTCACGGTATTGCAAGATATACATTTGCAATTGTGAGTTTATATCTCACAATTCTGACTTTTTTATCAATTGCGAGTTAGGTAACTTTTGTAAAAAAACATTTTTTTACATATTTGTTAAAACTGTCATTATGTCCTGACAGTAGAATATGAGACAGATAATCTGTGAAAAAATCAAGCTCCTCTGGCTCCTCCCAGTGGTCCTATTGCCATTTGCAGAAATACACCGCTCCCGGTCAGAAACAACCAATCAGAGCCAGGAGGAATGTCTTAGCAGTGTCAATCACGCTCGTGTACGCGCTGATCACACCCCTCTCTTGCACAGCGCGAGCCGTCGTTCAAACTCAAGATTGCCGGTGTGCTGCAGCTGTGCTAATGGCGGAGAAACAACATAAACTGCCAATTTCTCGAGTGGCACCTGCTCATAAAACAAAGACGGGTAAAAGGAAAAAGACTGATGACGATAAACAAGCGAAAAAGAAAGAATTAGACAGAGCCCATTGACTCGGTGTCAAAACTCTAGCCGCGTAACATGTAGATAAAATGTCACGCACTGTGCAAAGCAACAATTGAAACCTGCTAATTCACTGGCTTGTCATGTTGCTGAAATAATGTACTAGCAAACCTTATCTAGCATTATAGGCCTACATATCGCTAGAATAATTACTTACATACTGTTACATTAGTTACCGTTATATTATCTTACTAGCTATTTATAATTTATAGAAAGGGTGCAACGTTATAAAGTTACATTACATGTATTGCAAAATACGTAATGATTTGAGGACCAAGTCTGTAGTCAAAGTATGGGCAGGCCATAGTCAATGTAAAGCATATTGTTGATGTTTCGTCCCTACTAGTGAATGTGCCGTAACTGTTTATCCGCCGTCATCGGTGGCCCTGTTTACTAGCCTGCGCATTCACGACGGGCTCCGCTGTGGGGGAGGAGCTGTGGAGGGAGGGCTGTAGCGCAGCAGAGAGCAAGGGGGTGGGACCTGTAAGTTGTGCTTGTTCAAATTTTCAGGCTGTCAACTTTTTTCAAAACTACCTACTGCAGCTTTAAGTCCAATTCTGAGGAAACAAATGTTTTATCTCGCAATTCTGACTATAACTCGCAATTGTGTTTATATCTTGCAATTCTGAGAAAAAGAAAGAAATGGTAGCTTCTGCCACTGAATAAAAAAAGACAAAAAGTAATTGCGAGTAATTCTCCTTTTATCCACATGTTTTTTTATTTGAATTGACTCTAAATAAGTCAAGCATTTGCTAAGGCATGTTGCATAAAGAAAAAAGATGATGATAATGGTTGAGCAAGCAGCACATTTTACTCCAGACTTTGTGGGATTCCAATAAACAGATCAAAACTGATATGTTGACTCATTTTGTTGACTCGTGTTGACACTTAATTTATCCACATCAGGAAGTGAGCACTGGGTTTCGGCTCACACCAATGGACCATTACTGACACAAGCTCATAAATCTGTTCTCCCAACAACAGTACTTCAACATGACACAACACAAAATAATACAGCTGTAGTGCTAGCTTTGTAGACCATTTCAGCTATTTCTTCCAGAATATGTTAAAATAACTACAGATAGCATAGCTGTTCAAATTCAAAATTCTACATATTATTTTGAAGAATTATATGTAGTTATTAAGTACAATCTTCAAATTATTTTAATGTATGAAAACTTAAACATGCTTGTGTTCAGCCATGAACACTAAGCTGTCACTATAACACTAGCTGCCACCATGGCAACACTTCCTGATGATTCACAAATGAATCTGAGACACACTTTTTACACTTCAGGGAAGGAAGGGCACATGAAAACCCTACCTGCAGCATGAGCTCGCAGTCCTCCCGTCCAACAAAGATCATTTCCCGTGGCAGACGGTGACGAGTACCAGAGCTGCTGACCAGGAACCATGATGTCACACTCATCTTTGTTGCTCAGAGAAACCCCTTTGCATCCTGTAAAAGATTGTTTCTTGAGAAGAAATACAGGTTTTATGTAATATTTTAATACTAGAAGGAGAAAACTGTTAATTGTACAGTATGTTACTGTAAAAATACCATGCACTAAATTAAAACTCGAGTTAACGAATTTCATTTGTATTAAATTGACCAATACATTGACCAGTATATACCTATTTTTAACTTACAGTTTGTTGCTGTTAAAATACATTTGGTGGGTGTGTCTTTTTATTTTACACTATTAACCCTTTCAACCCGACAGGAAAATACTGTAGTGTCCACACTACAAAGAGTAAAAGTAACATTTACGCAGTGTTGCAGTGAGATAATTAAGTGAATATGTAAGTGATTGTTGAACATTAATGATGAACACCTGCTGTTAACAAGCAGAATCACTGAAGGAAAGAAGAACAACAAGAACTACAACTGACTTCCAGCCATTACACTTTTTATTAAACAGTATGACTTTATTTCTGTCATACAGAAGTTCTTATTGAGATAGAAAACTATTTCACATGATTATCTTTGTTTGTTTTGTAGTTTTCTTTGCAACAAATTATGCGTTTTAATAAACACTACTACAAAGACCACAAACTCACCTAAAAGCCAAGAGTCAAACTGCCCAACTAAAGCAAACACTGATCACAATAATGGTGACTGAAATTTTTCACTAAAGCATCAACATGTAAACCTCTGTTGATTCTCAAAAATAACTTCTGCTGAGATCTTGAGAGATGTATTGTCTTCTTTTATTTCCAGTTGATTTCAGGCTGTTATAGTTTCATTTTCTGAGAGTGGAAACATGATGTTGAACCAACATCACATTGTAACATTGATTCAATGCTATTACCATTGATTTTTGGATGAAATACAATTAAAAAAAATCAACAGTCAATGCAGTTAAAATTGACACATTTACATTGTTTCGATGGTTGCTATCTAACTGGGACCCTAATCAAACACACCTGAACCAGCTAATCAACGTCTTCAGGATTACTAGAAAGCTACAGGGAGGAGAGTTTACCAGGATTGGAGCCAAACTCTGCAGGACCGTGACCATCCCTGATAGCCTCTTCATTCATTGATCTTTTTCAGAGTTTAATCCTCTATCAAAAGTGTTACATTACCATCATTGTAAAACTACAGCAAGAGTTACAACAAAAATCAATTACAATGAAGACTTTCTTTAGCCACATCATTCTTAAACAACCCCCGAAATACTCAGATATCAAAAATCAACACATGAATTTCAACAATGGTGCCAATAAAAACTAGAAAATTAGACAGGAAGAGATCAGTGAATGTCTTTTGTTTTTGCTTGTCTCTTCAGTGATTTTGTTTATCAGGTGTTCATCAGTGGCTGAATTCACTCACTACTTTTAATTTACTCTGTTAAGTGGACTATATTAGTATATTTTTCTTCTATAGTATCAACCTGTTTTTATGGAAAATGGTATGATACAGTCAGAATTTAGCATTTCTTTTACAGCAAGAGCCAAAATAAAGCAAACACTGATCTCCATAATGGTATCAAACCAAACATTTTCAATTAAACATTTCAAAAAGAACTTCTGTAGATGTATGACAGAAATAAAGTCAAACTGGTTAATAATAGGTGTAATAATGTCTAATGGCTGGAAGTCAGTTGTAGTTCTTGTTGTTCCTCTTTCCTTCAGTGATTCTACTTGTTAACAGCAGGTGTTCATCACTAATGCTCAACAATCACTTACATATTCACTTAATTGTCTCACTGCAACACTGCTTCAATGTTACTTTTACTCTTTGTAGAGTGGACACTGTATTTCCCTGTGGAGTTGAAAGGGATAACAGTTTAAGATAAAAAGACACACCCACAACATGTATTTTAACAGTAATAAACTAAGTTAAAAAAAAACATATTACTATAAAATTTTGATTTTCTGGGTCACCATTGTGCTGAAGAGAAGAACCTCTTGGCAAATTAAATTAATTAATTCAATGTTTTAATCTAGTGCATGGTATTTTTACAGTAACATACTCTAGATTAATGTGAGAACTGTACAATTAACAGTAAATTACAGGCAAAGGTGTTTCCAGTATTTTACCATTAATTTGAGGGACAATGTTTTATAATGGCAGCAATTTGCTGCATGTAAATTTGGTCAAGCAAGCCTTCAATAATTCACCTTAATTTAAGACTGTAAGTATATAGTCATTATTTATTCCTCACAATTGTGCAAAACTTCATGTACCTATACCCTAACATAGAACTATAGACATGTGTTCTTGTTTTAACTGAAGTTCGGTTTTCTCAAAATGGAAGCTTAACAGTTGCACATTTACTGACAGTTTTAACGTTATTAGATAAGACAGCTGTCTAGACATATTACGTCGAAATAACAGCCTATTTTTCAGATTTTATTTGAAAAGGTAGTTGTTTCATAAAAACAAAGGAGGAAATTTAGATGTCTAAACAGCTGATAAAACGTTTTTTTTTAAAGATATTTTTAAAATGTGCCAAAAACCTGTACATGGTATGAAAGCTTTGATATTTTAGCAGGCCAGCAGATAATTCATTTTTCATCTGTTCGTCTCAAAGAGACGATGCTATCAATTATTCATATCATACACACACAATTTTTATGCTATTAGTGAACAATACGATTCAGCATGCACGCATAGTTTTTTTGTATTTTATGTCACATTTGCATTAGATCGGGCCTGTCTGCTCCATGCGATCATACAGTAAGTGAGTCTGAGCAATGGGTTGGTGATGGAGGATCAGCTGCCGTCGCAAGAGAGACGCCTTCTGCTGCCTTATTTCTCTCTCTCCTCCACAATTACATCAGACATCAATGTTACATTGATACGTCAACCAAAATCCACGAATTTACAGATATTTAGCCATATTGATTATAGTAGCTGAATTAAGAGATCTCCGATCTGAATTTATTCGCGTAATTCAAGCGCATATAGCCTACATGAATCGTTATAGTAACACATGAACCTTTCTGTATTGTGAAATAGATACATCTAGTGCGCATCTGCCCTTTCATCCACAGCCTCCGATGACACTGAATATCCTCCGACCTTACCTACTCGACTCCAGATGCGCTGATCTCTCCCAGATAAACAAACCAAACGTCTTCTTCTTGCTTTCCCTAATGCGATAGGCGCTTCCCCGGCTGCACCGTTATTCTGTGAAATCCAGTTTAAAGGTCGTGGATTCTCATCAGTGTTGTGGTTCCATGTAGACAACACCCTCTCCCGTTAGACACGGATCATGCTGTCATGGCATCTGCGTCCAGCGCCGCCACCGGTGCGTGTGTACATGCAGAGACTGCAACACCAGTGCGCTGAACAACCACGCACCCGCGTGGAGTTCAATAGAAATATAAAGCTGGCCGTGCTTATTGGCAGCTATTAAAGAAAATGTGCATTAATTCCAAACACTTTATAGCTAACTTCAAATTTGATAAATATTCAACGAATTCTTTTTTTTTTCAGTCCATATTTCACCACATATTAATTTTATAGATTTTTTTTAAATGAAGAATATGGGTAACCAAAAATGTAAAGTTATTGCCGAAAATGTATAACACTAATCATTTTATAGGTTGATGCAGGCAAAGGACAGATTTAAAGGGATAGAAAACCCAAAAATAAAAATTGTGTCATCATTTACTGGCCCTCAAGTTTTTCAAACCTGTATGAATTTCTTTCTTCTGCTGAACACAAAAGGAGATATTTAGAAAAATGTCAGTAAGCAAACAGTTGATGGACCCCATTTACTTCCATAGTTTTTTCTTCTTCTCCATATGGAAGTCAATGGGGCCCATCAACTGTTTGGTTTGAACATTCTTCAAAATATCTTCTTTTGTGCTCAGCAGAAGAAATTCTTACAAGTTTGGAACAAATTGAAGGTGAATAAATTATGACAGTATTTTAAACAATACTACAGTTTAAAATAATGGATTGATTAAAATTTCTATGATCAAATAACCATGATCGTGCAATATTTCATTTTTATTTTTAAATAAAAAAATTATTTTATTAATATACTGTCATAAAATGCACCGTATTTTGTTCCTGTGCTGTAATCCAAATATACAGGATATGATGCTTTGTGTGACTAACTTTTGTAGAGTGAGATTTAAAAGTTGTATGTGAATATTTATGACAGTCTAATGCAGTTGATCTGCGCTGAAAAAGCAGCAAAGAAGAGCCTGTTGTTTGTGCTTGTGGATCCACCTGTGATGCGGTTGATTGTACTGATTGCTGTTGAACTCAGGTCTGAGAATTGGAGATTGATCATTTCCTATCTCTCTCAAGTTATTACAGGAACAGATCCAAATTTAAACTTTTATTCAGGGATTTATTCTCCTTCCTCTCTACTGATCGTAAAAAAGATCAATGACTGTCAGCTACGGCTGCCAAACAAAACCGTAAAATTAAATTAATTAAAGTGCAAAAGTGTATACAGAATTTTTTCTTTAATGATTTACAGACAAACACTGTTATTTTACAGGTATTTCCTGGATTAATTCAAATGACTGGCAGCAACAGAACATTAAACATTAAGAGATCTCTCAAGATTTTAGCATCTTCATTTATTACAATCCAGTTTGACTTTTATTTCTTTTATACAAAAGTTCTCATTGAGAGGTTTAGGTGTGGATGTCTAATTGAAATGTTGATGTTACCAATATGGTGATCAGTGTTTGCTTCAGTTGGGCTCTTGACCCTTGACTTTGTAAAATTATTGTTTAAATAAGTGTTAATGTGACAATCTGGTATTCAGAATGTTAAGTCATTATACCAAAAATGTTTTGAGGTGACAATCAACAAAGCTTTTTTGTGACGTTCAGAGTTGATCTGAATTTTATTTTATTGACACCATTGTTGCGATTTATATACTGATTCTTGATGTCTGTGTGAGGCAACATGACTCTGTCAAAACATTTTCTGCATTATGACTTCATACAAAGTTTTAGAGTATCACAGAACTGCAACACTTTGATCTCACAGTGATCTCACCATGTAGTCACATACTGTCTTTCCCAGCTAACAGACTTATGTTATAAGAGCGTTCTCCAAATATTCAGTGTTGGTTCTGAGAACGTGAAAAATGTCCAGTTTTCTTAACGTTAGAGGAACATGTTTTAAAAGGTATAATGTTCCTCAAACGTTCTTTCAACTTAATTTTGATTTAAAATTCAACATTCTAGGAACTTTGATTTCTAACATTCCAAGAACATAAAAATGTCCAGTTTCCGTAATGTTACTAGAATGTTATTTAAAGGTTAGTATGATGTTCCTGAAACATTCTTTCGATCATCTTTCGAAAGAGTAATAAGAACACAAACTACAACTTTCTTCAGAAACAGCCTTAGATGAACTGAAGATAAAAGACATGAACTCTTCAAGATCTGATTAAACAACTCCACAAACAGCATTACCAGCTTCACGTATTACTAACCTGGAGTGCGTTTCCCGAAAGCATCGTTGGCCAACTATGATCGGAATTTCCATTGAACTCTATTGGTAACGACGGAACTTGCGACCATAGTTGGCTTTGGGAAACGCACCCCATACAGTAAGGGAGATATTGTCAAAATGTCACCTGTAGTAAGTCACACTGGTCATTAGGAAAGTACTACAACATTTGGAATGTGGAAAAATAGTTACAGTCATTTACAGTTAATTTTTCATAAACATATTTGACAATAGCACATACAGTATGGGAGTTATTGTCAAAATTTCACCTGTAGTAAGTCAGTCAGGTCACTAGGAAAGCACTACAGCCTTTGAAACAGGAAAAAATACTTTAGGGGTATTACTGTAATTTTTTCTTGAACTTATTAGTTTATTGTACGTACAGTAAGGGAGTTATTGTCAAAATTTCACCTGTAGTAAGTCAGTCTGATAACTAGGAAAGCACTTCAGCCTTTGAAACAAGAAAAAATACTTTAGGGGAATTACAGTAATTTTTTCTTCAACTTATTAGTTTATTGTACGTACAGTAAGGGAGTTATTGTCAAAATTTCACCTGTAGTAAGTCAGTCTGATCACTAGGAAAGGACTACAGCCTTTGAAACAGGAAAAAATGCTTTAGGGGAATTACAGTAATTTTTTCTTGAACTTATTAGTTTATTGTACGTACAGTGAGGGAGTTATTGTCAAAATTTCACCTGAAGTAAGTCAGTCTGATAACTAGGAAAGCACTACAGCCTTTGGAATATAAATATAAAAAAACACTATAGGTGAATTAAAGTTTATTACATAAACATATGTAATAAACACACGTAATAATGTTTATTACATAAATATATTTGATAATTGTACAGTAAGGGAATTATTGTCAAAATTTCACCTGTAGTAAGTCAGTCTGATCACTAGGAAAGGACTACAGCCTTTGAAACAGGAAAAAACACTTTAGGGGTATTACTGTAATTTTTTCTTCAACTTATTAGTTTATTGTACGTACAGTAAGGGAGTTATTGTCAAAATTTCACCTGTAGTAAGTCAGTCAGGTCACTAGGAAAGCACTACAGCCTTTGGAACAGGAAAAAATACTTTAGGGGTATTACTGTAATTTTTTCTTGAACTTATTAGTTTATTGTACGTACAGTAAGGGAGTTATTGTCAAAATTTCACCTGAAGTAAGTCAGTCTGATCACTAGGAAAGCAAAAGCCAAATAACATAGAAGGGGTAAACAACTAACAGTTGAGAACTCAAGAGCTAAGGACAAAATCCCCCCTGACTCATGGTGAGACATGGTATGGCCTAATGAGCTGACTCCCGGATATAGGTCTCCTCAGCCCTTAGCCACTCCTTTCGCCCAACCAGGAAGGGACCGCCCCCCAACAGGTGCAAGTAGCGAATTTTTTTTTTGCAGGGTGGTAGGGGAAGAATCATTAATATTCATTGGGGAACTCATCCGCAATTGGTTCGCTGTCACACGTCACTCAGATTGACATGGCAGGTCAAGACGGTGTCCCCGCAAAGATACAGAAGTTCGCGAAGTTCGTGAGCGGTCTCCGCACAAATCTCCCGGATTTGGATAACCAAATGTTGACAGGTATGACTTACCTTCATGAAAGTGTCTGTTGTCACGAAGGAGACGATGTCTGTTTTCTCTATCACATCTCATTAGAGATGCGTCACGGCGAGCCAATCAGGGACGAGTTCCCCAATGAATATTAACGAGTCTTCCCCTACCACCCTGCAAAAAAAAAAATCGCGTCCAGCTAACTCAACACAAAGAAACATGTGGGCGCTCCCCGCCCCCTAACGCATTTCAGCCAATCGCTGCAAAATCCACCATTGCCAATCTGTTTACAGTTAGCTAGCTGAGCGTGTCCGGCCGGCGGCAAAGAAAATCCCTAGCAGCTAGTGTTGGCTATATTTCAAAGCATAGTCATTTTTTTTTAATAATAAAACATTTCATTATGAATTCAGATCTTAGAATATTGCTCTATGCAACTTACCGTACCAAGTTGAGTGGAGTCAAGATCGATCGCTCGTTGGTTCTCAAAGTTGAATACGAGCACCATTGTTGCGATTGGCTGAAACGCGGTAGGGGGCGGGGAGCGCCTTCCATGCAGCGCTGCACACACACGGACGAAGGTGTCGCCATAACAACGGCATGGGAAGGCAGGAGGGGCATATGAATAGCCACCACCAGCAACCCCCAGCAACGAACCATCTGCCATAGCTATAGACCAAATGACCATTACATAAAGTCACAAATCTATGCGCTAACTAGTTAGCCAAATACATACCTCAGGCGGACGAGATGAAAACAAACCGGAATGGGCGGTCCCCGGCAATGACGCACAGGCGGTGACCCACACACCCACAAACGTGCATTCGGTTCCTTTTAAACGCTGCCTCGCAGAATATGATTGGACAGTACATTACCCGCGAGTATTGAATTAAAAATAACGAGACTCTGTACGTCCCACTACACCAGCAAAATAAATTTAGCGAGGAAATTTCTGCTCTTTCATCTGGGAAAGTGTCAGTGATTCGGTAAAGTCCTATTTTTCGGTTGGATCCATTTTTGGACGATGGACTGTTAAGAGTTGGAGGAAGACTGAGTAAAGCAGCTATGCCTAAAGAGGTCAAGAATCCGCTTATACTTGGTAAAGATCAGCATATTTCTATGCTTATTCTGAAACATGTGCATTAAAGTCTGGGTCATGGTGGGCGAAGCCATACGTTATCCACAGGTTGGATGAAATTTTGGATTACTTGATCATTTCTGGTTGTGGCTTTTGTAGACGCCATAATAAAAGAGCAGTTGAATAAAAAATGGCAGATCTTCCAAAGGAGAGGATCCTTCCCGATCTACCACCACGTACCAACACTGGAGTAGATTACTTCGGACTAATGGAAGTAAAGAAAGGAAGAGTAACTTGTAAAAGATATGGAGTAGTGTTCACCTGTATGGCAAGTAGGGTAATTCATCTTCAGATAGCAAGTTCAGATGCATGTATTAATGCATTATGACATTTCATTAGCAGAAGAGGACATTTAAGGTCGGATAATAGTACTAACTTTATTGAAGAAAACTCTTACTACATTAAATCATGATAAAATTGAAGTAGTATTGTCACAGGTTGGAATTCGTTGGAGCTTTAATCCACTAGCAGGTTCACACCATGGTGGTATATGGGAAAGAATGATACCCAATCATCTTCTTCTCTTAAAAGGGAAAAAGCTAGTTTCCCTTTTAAGAGAAGAAGATCATTGGGTGTGAGAGGCTCATTAGGATCATTAGGATCGTCCGATAGTTTGGTAATTGGTTGATCATTTAAAATGGATTCCACTTCACAGAAAACTGTGTGAAGTCCATTATCATCTAACTTTTGTTGATGTAGAGCACAACTGAGAACCATTTTTACAGAGCGTATCATTCTTTCCCATATACCACCTGGTGTGTTTGAACCTCATGGCCAGTATGTGAGAAGACGATGGAGACAGGTGCAATACCTTTCAGATTTGTTCTGGAAAAGATGGCTATGGGAGAGTGGCTACTCCCTTTGCTTCAAGAGAGACAACAGTGGAATCAGAAGAAAAGGAGTTTGTTTGTTGAAGACATTGTGGTGATATGGACTCATCAGCTCCTCTGGGTTCTTGGCAAGCTCATAGAGGTTTTTCCAGATAAACATGGTCTGGTGCGTTCTGTGAGGTTGCAGACTAAAACCAGCATCAGTGAAAGACCAATAACAAAACTTTGTCTATTACATGAAGTGTAAATAACATAAAATAATGTAGCTCCTACATTGATAATTTTCCTAAAGTGAGAGATTCATCAACAAACACAAGAGGAGATGGACTTTAATCAAAAAATGTTTTATATATATAGTTTTAAAACATGGTCTAGTTTTTTGTCTTTCAGTCAGCCCTCTGCTAAAAAGAAGACAACAAAGCTCTTTTTTATATATATATTCACAATTTTAGAATGGAGTGTATCAATACAAAATGTTTCATTTTAGCGAATTAGAAAAACTATGCAGCTTACTCTCTGGGGGTGTAGGGGGACAAATCATATACTGTTTTGCTTCAATGCACTGCAGCACTGTTTTCAAAATAAAGGGTCTGGAAAGATTAGTAAAGAATTCCTTGAAATGCAATTCTTACATGGATTCATATACAACATTTAAAACTACATAATAATTATTGGGTACCATGAGACATGTAAACAAAAAAACTTTTACATTTTAAAAGAAGGCTAAGCAGGTAGATTGTTTGACAATTTTAGTTTGTTTATGCAGTTTATTTCTATAATAACAAACTCACATGAAGACAAACATGAGTATTGTTTCTTGACGATTGAGAGTCATGAATGGATGAATACATTTCATAGACATATCTTATAAATTATAAAATGCACTGACATAAAAAAAATCATTACCACTAGCTGAAACCATCAGTACATGGCTGTTGAGTTCCATTATATAGTGCTTTCCTCAATGGTGCAAAAACAATCTATTTGTAGAATGTCTAAATGGATACTGTTCTGTTGAAGAAACCTCTGGGTAACAGTATCTAGGCAAATGCATTGAACCTTTGAAAGATCATTCTAATAAAAAGGAATCAAAACCATTTTTTCTCAATCTTTTCTAATGTTTCATAAACTTATACTCCAACATAAGTCTTCATCTGTAATTCATTACTTCTTTGGTATTCAGGTAATATTGTGTCCAACACAAACCATGATATACCACATTCATACATAAGGACCACATTTTTAAGTAACTAAAGAGGAAAGGAGAGAAGAAAGAAAGTAACACAGATTTGGAACAACATGAAGGTGAGTTAAGAATACAAATTTTTATTTTTGGTTGAACCTTTCAAATTTAAGAAACATTGTGCATTTGTGAGAAGCTAGGAGAAGCCCTCAATAAAGAATTCTACTGAATAATAACCACTGGTGAAATCTTCAAAGTGTGAATCCAGTATTGGAAGGGATTAAAGAAGTGGAGTGCATCAATGGGGAGTGTTTTTGTGCAGAAAGTAAATAGTAATCGAAATATTTCGCCCCAAAATGAAAATTCTGTAATTTATTCAACCTTCAATCTGTACGGCTTTCTTTCTTTAAGTATGCTTTAATAATGCAAAGGTATAATGTTCAAAAATGCACTGGCAACTCTTCCATATAATGGAAGGGAATGGGGACTGGGGCCATCACACTGTGGTCACACGAGCATCGCGATTTAAACACGTCAAAAGCAAATGAAACCCATTACAATTAGTAATGCTGTCTACGCTGGATGTGGCACAACACAACAAGTAGTCAAAAGTAAACTGATGCCCCATTCTATTTCTGGCACACTCCACGTGCTTACGCTACTTCTGACAACAGGACAAATGGATTTGTAGCGTTCACTATGACATATCCAGTGTAGGAAGCCTCAAGCTGTTGTGCCTTGACGCCACAATGGTCGTGCTCAGTGTGGACTTGAGGCCTGTTGCATGAAGCCGGTTTCAGTTATTACCCAGGTTAATTTAAGATTAATTTCAGCAAACTCTGTTTTTTCGGGCTCAAGAAGGTGGATTGGTTTTTAGCGGTTCATCGCCATGGTAACTTATGCTATACGGGTAACCTGCTAACCCAGAGAAGGTTTTATTCTGGTTTAGATATCGCAAACCTAAACTGGACCAATCAGCTGTGAGCAAAGTGACGTCAAACACACATATATATGTGTGTGTGTGTGTGTGATGCCATAAAGCCACTCCCCCTGTATCTCTTGCTCCAAATTAAAGCAGTTATAGTGAAAGAATTTTGCGGCAAATTATTTATTATATTTATATTATATGAATTATAATTATTTATAATTCATATACAATTATTATAATTATTATGTGAATTAACAATTAACATTAAACTTTGCATTTAAATTAATATACAGTAAATATATACATATAAATACAAGCTTTAATATAAAGCTTTTAAACTGATTAAGCTTAAGTGTTCTTTTTAACTCTTCGTGAACTTGTATAAATTATTATTTAAATTCAATTGATTCACTTGCATTTTTCATAACGATCTCTTAATCTTCAGCAGAAAAGTGAATTGTGCTGCTCTCTCAATCAAACTGATGCTCTCTGTGTTTCGTGTGATTGGCTGTTCGCTGCAAATGACACACTGTCAGGTGCTCATGCTTCAGAGTTAATCATAAACTCTGGACCAAACTCTGAGTTTACAGAGAATGTTTGTCAGCCCACTGAACCTGATCTAAATCTTACGGAATGAAAATATATCCATATATTTATGATCAATATATCATATGGTGTAAATATACTGAAACATATATTAAATAATATATTGTGTTAATATATTGTGTTATATATAAAAATAAATATAATAATACATAAGGATTTGCCACTTTTCATATGTTGGAAAATATATTTACAATACATTTACTCCATTGTAACACCATTCAGTGTACTTTCAAAACGTGGAAAATAATTGCCTTACATTTCTCAAGGACATTTTACCCAAATCTAATCTAAATTCAACCTAAAAAAGAAGCTTCTAACATAAAAACATACAAAAGAGTGTCTGGAAAAAAATAAAATGCATTCATTTCTATTTATCAAACTGAAACTTAACTGAATAAAAAAAAAACCATCACCTTAACAAAAACATTAACAGATCACTGCAAAAGATTAATGCCTTTTAAATAAGGCAATATGTAGCATATCATCAATTTTTCCTGATCTTCTCCTGGACTGAAGGACAGGCTCTACACTTCAACACAATGGTGACCCAAAAAACTCAGACAACAGAAACCCTTTAAATCCCAACAGAAAATTAAACACTACCAGATCTCTCAAGATCTCAGCAGAGGAGGGTTAACCAACAAACACAGCATTACCAGCTTCACTTAATACTAACAATTGGACTTTATTTCTGTCAGATGTCTACAAAACCTCTTATTGAGGAGTAACAGAGCTTTAGATGTTGATGATTTATTGAAAATAATATCGTTTTACAGTCACCATGGTGATCATTGTTTGCTTTAGTTGGGCTCTTGAATTTTTGACTTCATAGCTTTCTTTAACTGACTGTTGGAACTGGTTATATGACGCAGTCATTATGGCTTAAAAGGCGAGATAAAATTGGTTGATAATCTATTTATTGATGATGACATAATCATCATTAATTATACACATAGAGTCCCAGGTTTATGACACAAATCTGTTAATGCGCTTGAATGTTGTATTATAAATGCTGTTGTATTAATCTGATACTTTTATCTGAAACACATTTTTGTTGCAATGCATTCTGGGAGCTACCATAGGATGTATTGCAGCATGAAGCATGTCACCATTGTTGAGATTCATACACTGATTCCTGATGTCTGTTTCAAAATGTTCTAAGGGTTTAAAAAAGTATCTGATTTCAACAATAATGCTGATCCTCTTGCTATAATAATCCAATATTTAAATGCATCAAATGATGTAACAGACTTTTGAGATAAATCTTGGGATTTATGACATCATCAATAAATACCTAACAGATTATCTAAAAAATTATTGTAGCTTTTTTAGCAATATGACTGTCTTAAACACACATTTTCAGCAATCAGAGAAAAACTAATGATAAAAAGTTAAGGGTCAAGAGCCCAACGATCAGCAAACACTGATCAACATAATGGTGACTATAAACGTTATTCTTTTCAATAAATCATCAACATCTCTGGTAATTCTCAATAAGAACTTCTGCAGACACCTGAAAGAAATAAGGTTAAACTGTTAGTAACAAGTTCATCTGAGATCTTCAGAGATCTGTTAGTCTTTAATGTTCTGTTAGGATTTAAATGGTTTCTGTTGTCTGAGTTTTGTTGGTCAGCATTGTGCTGAAGAGTAGAGCCTGTGCTTCAGTCCAGCAGAAGACCAAGAAACATTGATGATACTTCTTGCAATATCTAAAAGGATTAAATTTTGCAGTGATATCTATTAGCTACATTAAGCTGATGTTTAATAAATACAAATAACTGCTCAGTCTATCATTGTCTTAGCACTCTTTGACATGTTTCTACATCAGAGACTTATGAAAAAAATATGTATTTAGAAAACAAGTGCCTTAAATTTCTCGAGGATGTTTTACTCAATTGATGACATTCTACAGTGAATTTATCGTAAAAAACAGTAAAAAAGCGGCAATTCCTTATGTATTATTCAACATATTTTTTAATATAAAGCAATATAATAAAGCAATATATAATTTAATATATTTTTCAATATATTTACAAAATATATTTAATTGTTCATAAATATATGGAAATATATTTTCGTTCCGTAAGGCATTTGTATGTTTTTGTCAACTCCAAACCCACTCTGAAGCTCAAGTTTGTTCAATTAGCTTCCTGCAACAGGCCTATGGTGTCAAGCTCCACAAATGACAGAACAGTTTTGCCCGGATATTAAAAAATCTGTTTCACATAAGGAAGATAGTCATACATATTTGGGACTTGAGGGTGAGTAAATGATCACAAATTTTCTGGGTCAACTATTCTTTTAAAGGGTTCTTCATGCTGTCCCACTGGCAGAATATGAGAACTGAGGGAAGTGGGGTCTTCTATCACTGTCAAAAGACTCCATGTTTTCATCTGGAAAAAATGAAAAAATGAAATGAATTCTTCTTTTTCATTTTATATCATTATAAAGCAACCTGTAAATCACCACTAGATGGCGCCTTCGTTATCAACCAAATGTCTGTTGATTGAGAGTTACTGTAAGCATCTAGTGTAATGTCACCTTGGCCTGGGGGTGTGATGGTGAT
Organism: Rhinichthys klamathensis goyatoka; assembly: GCF_029890125.1. Taxonomy (NCBI): domain Eukaryota; kingdom Metazoa; phylum Chordata; class Actinopteri; order Cypriniformes; family Leuciscidae; genus Rhinichthys; species Rhinichthys klamathensis. The sequence goes on from NW_026606555.1 coordinate 5,552,875, forward strand.
GGTCTGCCCTGTAAACTCCACATCAAAATAGCGAGTGTCTGTTTCTGAGGTTACCTGAGGCTTAAAAGGTGGAACAAGCTGTGGAGAAACAGAAAAACAATATTATACTTGAGTGACCTCCATTTACAACCAGGAGGCATGTCGTAGCATCCCACATAGCAACATTTTGACGGCCCAGATCCGGCCCACATCTGGCACACGTGGAAAGATGATCTGGCCCACATGCAGCGTGGAATGACGGCCCTTGAACGGCTCACTCCTGCTTGCCAGATCTGGGCCACAAGCAGGCCATAGCAATGCCACATGTCAGCCAAGAGCAAAGAAATAAACCAGAACTGGACCTTATCTGAGCCATAAAATCTGTGTATATTAAATATGGAGTCATAAGCCTGTTACAAGCAGAATCACTGAAGGAAAGAAGAGAACAGAAAAAGAGATGAGCGGAAACAAGAACTACAACTGACTTCAGACACAGCCTTAGATGAAATTACATTAAATCTCAAGATCTCAGCAGAGGAGGATTAAACAACTCCACAAACAGCATTACCAGCTTCATGTATTACTAACCAGACTGACTTTATTTCTGTTAGACGTCTACAAAAGTTTTTATTAAGAATTAACTGGGTTTTTCATTTGTAGTCACCATAACAGTGATTAGTGTTTCCATTATTTGGGCTCTTAACTCTTATTAAATCTTTTGTCTTTTTTGGCTGCTGTGACAGTGTTTGTCAAACACATTTGCAACGGCAAAGAAAGCTAAAGTGAAATGATATTATGTGATGATGGTTAATTCTGGATGGGTTTTAAAATCACCATGAAATAGCCCGATTCACTGGTGTCACTTGAATCTAGCAATTGTGTTGTTATATCAATACATTCACATTACAAACCCTGTGTTACTGCAGTTATAAGATTTTAACAAACATGAGCACAATAAGTTGACACACACACAGATATCAACATGGTGACAATCAGCAAAATATTAAGATAATCAAATTAACTCATGACATTTAGTAGCTTTTTTGTGATGTTCAAACAAAAACAACAGCAAAAAATAAAAGCAAATATTAAGAATTAAATAAAATAATAGGAAAGTTCAGCTGCATAATTTATTCATACTGCAATGGATGCTGGGAGTTTTGTACTATGATGGTACCCAGCATGCATTGCAGCAAGGCACTTTTGATTGTCACCATTGTTGAGATTCATGTGCTGATTGTTGATGTCTGTGTGTGTCATTGTAGATTAACTGTTTGTCCCCATATTTAAAAAAAAAAATTCTAACTGATTATTATAATACTGCTGGATATCATGCTGTTGTAATGCAGTGTGTTACGTAAATTTATTTATAGCACAATAAAACTGTTAGATTTGATCAGATTCAAAATTCATCATCAGGCTATTTCAATAATGATTTTAAAACTAAAGGAAACACTAATCCCTGTTATGGTGACTTCAAATGAAACAGAGTTAAACCTCTGTTATTTCTAAATAAAACCTTTTGTAGACGTCTGACAGAAATAAAGTCAGTCTGGTTAGTAATAAGTGAAGCTGGTAATGCTGTTTGTGGAGTTGTTTAATCCTCCTCTGCTGAGATCTTCAGAGATTTAATGTCTTCTTTTCTCTTCAGTTGATTTAATCTAAGACTGTGGCTGAAAGTCAGTTGTAGTTCTTGTGTTTCTGCTCGTCTCTTTTTCTGTTCTCTTCTTTCCTTCAGTGATTCTGCTTGTTAACAGGCGTATTAAGGCTGAGATGACTCCATATTTAATATAAACAGATTTTGTGGCTCAGATAAGGTCCATTTCTGGTTTATTTGTTTGCTCTTAGCTGACGTGTGGCATTGCTATGGCCTGCTTGTGGCCCAGATCTGGCAAACAGGAGCGGGCCGCCCAAGGGCCGTCATTCCACGCTGCTTGTGGGCCAGATCATCTTTCCTCGTGCGCCAGATGTGGGCCGGATCTGGGACGTCACAATGTTGCTGTGTAGCATTTTGTCAATGCTATTATTATTATTCACCTTCTTCTCATAAACATCTTGCCACTCAATACCTTCAAAGAACTTATGCTGCATGATTTCTTTTGCATCATCTGGACCTCCACCTAACCTGCAGACAAAAACAACAACCCAAGAACAGATAAACAAACACCTGAACAGCCAGATTCCCTTGTTACCTTTAAGGCCTCTTCCAAAATAACAACTTTCAGAGAACTGTTAACAAAATCACACACTCATACGCAAAAGTATGCTTTCACTAATTTTTCACAGTCAAACTTTTTTTTTTTGTTCTATGTTACACCTCTTTCACAGCAATTCCTTAAAACATAATAGGGCTTTTCACACCCTGGGTCATTCTAAATACCGGGTAAATGGAAATCCTGGGTTTAGGTTATTTTGTTTTAAAAATTAATCCTGGGGTATGCATAAGATGACATGTCGCACTGTAAATTCCTAAACACTGGGTTAACGTTGTTATTTGCATCCCAGTCAACACTTGATCTCACAGTGATCTCTCCATATGATCACAATATGAGGTCACAGTGAGCTAAAAGTGTAACCGCACAGTGCACTCAGTGTGTGCTCATTTTGTGGCCACAATGTGAGTCACCCCAGCAAGAAATGTTATTGGACATGGACTCCAACATCGCTCAGACGTCAAAGTTTGGTTGACGTCTAAACATTTGATGTCTGGCTCCAACGTCATTAAACACTCCACAAACAGCATTACCAGCTTCACTTATTACTAACCAGATTGACTTTATTTCTGTCATATGTGTGGAAAAGTTCTTATTGAGATTAACAAAGGTTCAAATGTTAATCATTTATTGAAATTAATAGTTTGGTTTGATGTCATGGTGTCATGGTATGGTGATCAGTGTTGGGCAGTTTGACTCTTGTCAATGTTTTAATGTTAGTTTTTCTCTGGTTCCTGTAACTGTTTGTTACAGTAAGAGAAAACAGTAAGAGAAAATTTGATCAGATTATATCTTTTGCCACTTGATGATGATGATGATAATGATTATTTTTATACCATGGTCTGGGTGAATACTCGATTCTGATTGGCTGCAGGGTGTCTATTAAAAAGTGATAGAGGACACCTAGTAAAGGAGTTCTGGTGAAACTGACTGTTTACTGTTCGACATTAATAAATAAATGCGCTGGCTACATCAGCTGTGAGTAACCATAGCAACAGGCAGTCAACGTATCTGTTTACAATTTATTGTATCAAAACAAACATCTAGTTAGCTGTTACTATACCTACCTGTGTTTAAAAAAAAAACCGAAAGTGTAACGCCCATGGCTAGACAACCCTAACTTACATGAAAAGAAATACCTTAACTTTCTGCCTCGTAAGTTAGCTAAACTGAAGGGTTCTACGAGCTGAGTGGACTATAAATATCTCCGGTTGCGTAACCAGAGAAACCAAGTTATTGTTTGTAAAAACGTTAGATTTCGATTGTAAAACTAATTAAAATATAAACTAATGCTTTAAAAATGTGTTATTTGGCAGGTGACCATGGTATACTTGGGTTAATGTCCTTCGAGGTGTCCATTGTCAGGGTATTAATGGACTTCGGCGGAGGCAACCGTCCTCCGCTGCGCGTTAACTTTATAAGAATGTTAGGGGATGATGTTTTATCAATGTTATCACTAAACATGTTTTTAGAGAGTTTATCCTACCTTTTAGGAGAACATTCTGGTATCAAAAATAAAATTAGCTACAGAAAACATTACAAGACCATAACATAATGCTCTCAAAACATTCATAGAACAATAACATTTCTAGCTGGGATGAGCTCATATTGTGGTCATAGTATGAGCACACAGTGAGTGCGCTGTGAGGTAAAACTTTTAGCTCACTGTGACCTCACATTGCTGACGTTGCAGTTCAATGTTAGTTTTTCTCTGGCTGCTGTTACTGTTTGTTATGGCAAGAACAGTGAGAGAACATGCGATCAGATGATGTCAGCTACTTGATGATGATAATGATGATATAATCATGTAGTACTCTGATCAGCTGTTTAATTTCATATAAATGATTATAGTTATATTTCTATAGCATGGCATCAAACAATGTTTAAAAAAGAAAATCTGTACAAAAAAATGTAAAAAAAAAAATTACCAATTTAGACACACTCGAACCTCAAGAATAAGCATGTGAGTCTCAATAACGGTGACATGCTTCATGTATTAGACTCATTGGAGGAGAGTAGTCTGAGCTTCCACTAAAATTTCATTTAATTGTGACAATAATAATATAGTGTCATGTGAAAAAGAAAGGATAACCTATTAAATTCTATGGTTTTATGTCTCAGGACATAATAAAAAATTATCTGGTCTTAAAAGTAGGTACATACAACCTCAGATGAACACAGTGTAATATATTTTACTTTAGACCAATCACGTAGCGCTGAAAAAACAGCAGTTTCTCCCTGACCTCCATATTACACGTGTCATATTTATTTGACAAAAACTAGGCCAAAATGGAAAAGCAATGGGTGAAAAACTAAGTACACCCTTACTGCTTCCATAGGAATTACCGTATCGTTCCAAATATAAGACAATGTTTTTTTCTTGGAAATACATCTGAAAAAATGGGGTTGTTTTATATTCAGCGTCTAAACTTCTACATGACAATAATACAGCCGCAACAATAGGGGGTGCCAAATACGTGAAAAAAACCCAGGACTGATAAACGCAGCAGAGTTAAACAACTCTCATTAAGCAGCCAAGAAATACGGTGTGTCAGTGTTGTTAAAAGATGGTGAGCCTAAAAAGACAGCAGAACGTGGTGGTAAACGCTAACGCTTCGAATAAACTGACAGGCAAGTGTGTCAGTACGTAGCCGAAAAATTAAATGAGGGGTAGCCCATAACCACAGTCGTCATCCAGCTGAAGGCACTTGACATCGCCAAAGAGCTGAATTTACCCACCAGCGAGGCCCATCATTTCTTATTTCAGCTACATAGTCTTGTCTGTCAATATCCTCGAAGCGTGTAATGGATTAGTTGCCCGGTTTTACCTGTATTAACCATACTTGAAATACAAAATTTTGTACATTTAAATATGAAAAACAAGCAATATGAAAATTATTTTCAAATATATAATTTTCTTCAAAAGACAAGATTTGGTCTTCAAAAAGCCTTTTTCCAAAAGGTACATCTTGAAAAAGAGGGGGGTGGGGGTCTTCTTATATTCAGGGTCGTCTTATGAACAATACGGTAAGAGTCTGGCGCTGCTAATCAAATGCCCTTAATTAATTGATCATCAGCAAGTGTGATCACCTCTAAAAAAAGGAGATGTCAAATGTTGAAGTGGCCCAGTCAAAGTCCAGACCTCAACCCGACTGAAGTGTTAAGACCTTAAGACAACTGAAACAAATGCCCACAAACCTCAATGAACTGAAGTAACGTTGTAAAGAAGAATGGGACAAAATTCCTCCAGAACGATGCGAGAGACTGATACTGTCATACAGAAAATCATTCCTTCAACATATTGCTGTTAAAAGTGACTCAAACAATTGAATCACAGGGTGTACTTGGTTTGTCACCCATGGCTTTTCCATTTTGGCTTTATTTTTGTTAAATTAATAATGACACTGTGTAATATGTCATTTGTTGTTGTTCGTTTAAGACCTGCCAACGATCAGATGATGTTCTTCTTTTTATGTTCTGATACGTAAAACCATAAATTTCCAAAAGCTGTCCTTTCTTTTTCACATGAATGTATATATATATATATATATATATATATATATATATATATATATATAATTTATTTTTATTTTTCTACTTTATTCACTCAATTTAAATAAATAAGAATCTTTGACTAAAACACTCACAGACCTTCCAGGTGATGTTATGAATCAATTACTAGAGAAACACATTCTTCATATATCATGAATTCTTAAAACAGTGGACCATACAACACTTAGAGTGATTACTTGACAACATTCAGAGGTCTCTCACCGCTGTTTCGGGTCTTTCTGAAGCAGTCCTGAGAGCAATGATTTTGCCTCGGGCCCAAGTGTACGAGGGAAACGGATCTCATCCATGAGGATTAATTCAAAGAGCTTCTCATGATCCTGGTTGTAGAAGGGCAACCGGCCGCACATCATCTCGTACATGACCACACCCAAACCCCACCAGTCCACCGCCCGGCCATAATCATTGTCCTCAAGAACCTGAAGAAAAAGCAGCAGAGAACCTGAGCCATAAACTTTGAATCTGACAATTTCAAAAGTGGTGTAAATGGGTCAAGATTTTGCTGGTTAGCATGGTAGATGCCATAACTACATTATCAGGGCGAAAAAGTGTGTTTCTCCATTTACAATCATTCAGTGGCTGCTGCTGTGTTCTTACATCATAATTTATTTATATATATTTTTGTATTTATTTTTTTATTTGCATGCATTTATTTTGTTAAATCGCAATTTCATTACAGTATAGTAGATGTTTTGACAGTGATTTTTGGAGGGCTCTTGAAAGCACAAAATGGCTGCCTGTTTACGTCATAGCTCATGGCTTGGCACTGTGCATGTACTGTACTGGTGCCATCAGCCAGTCTTGCCTTGTAATGAAATAATGTTCTCATAATTTTATTTTTATAGTGCTTTTCACAATACACATTGTTTCAAAACAGATTTACAGAAATCCAGGAGAATAATGTTTATAATATCTTAATGCCCAAGTGTCCGCATTTAGAAGTTTTGAGCTGAGCGATAGGATAGTTTATATTTAAGGATGATATAAACAATCAAGCAGTCGAGTTGCTGTGATGTGCTGATTGTTGATATCTGTGTGTGTCATTGTAGATTCACTTTTTGTGCTCATATTTGTTAAAATCTTCTAACTGATTGATGTAATACTGCTGGATCTCATGCTGCTGTAACAGGGCTTGTCACTGGCTTGCTTAGTCCGGGACACTTAATATTCAACAGTTTTATTGATCTGACTGTACTGACGGTTTTGAATGAGAACTGAACTGAACTGGATGATGACATCACTGTTTTCTCCAGAACTGCTTTATAGATGAAATTAACTAAATTAACAATTTATGATCTTTACAACAGAACGGAATCAACACTGAACTGACTTCAGCTGAACAACAGCCGAAATGCATAATTGCTTCTGTTTATCACTGTAACCCACAATGGTAACCATAAAAAGGTTGTGGATGGCTGCATGTGGTGAGATAACAGAAGGAAGATACTCAAAAATCACAGACTCTACTCAATGTATTTGAATCGATATAACAAAAACCAGTCAGTGCGTTAACATGCACTCTCATAATGTGATTATAACGGGATAATGGCCATCCTGCGATTAAACTTTACCTCATGTAAATAATACTTAGATAAAACTAATGCAATTAAGCTCATAATCATAGTAACCATATTCGCATTAACCACATATCATACGCCGGTTTTGATATCAATAACAGCCATGTAAACACCTTAATTGCATTATTATCGCTCTGACCAACGTGTGCATGTGCTCGGTTCTACACGGTGTGTTGTTCACACAACTTCATGAATGAACTCTGTGACATTATTCTGAAGTTTTCTCTGCTCCGCTAAACTCCATCAACACAACTCGCTGCGCAGTCTCTGTCTGTTCCGGCGCGAAGAACGCAGTGGCCAACTAGGGTTGCATAATTCGGTGCACTGTTAGACCTTACCAGGTTTTTTTACAGTAAAATACTGGCAACACTGTTGCCAGTAATTCATTGTTAATTGTACAGTTCTTTACTGTAATCTACAGTATGTTACTGTAAAATGCACTAAATTAAAACTCAAGTTAACTAATTTCACAGTAACCGACTGCCTTAAATTGACCAACTGTCATTTAAATGTATTAACTAAAATTTAGAAGACACTAATAATGTGAGCAAAGTATTACTGTGAACTTATTTCATTTGAGACCACTAAAAAACTATTGTACGTAAAAAGATTTCCACTGGACCAGCAACTACACAGTCAACACCTGTTAAATAAAGCAACATGCAGCTTATCATCAATGTTTTTAGATCTTCTCCTGGACTGAAGCACAGTCTCTACTCTTCAGTACAACGGTGACCCAAAAACTAAATTTTACAGTAAACTACTGGCAACGATGGGTGCTTCTCAATATCTCTCCTCGTCTCCTCGATCCTCCGTCCTCCATCCTATGACCCGGAAACCGATCGAGCTCAGCCATCTTGAAGGACATCTCAATTCTTTAATTGCACCGCGAGGAGGCGAGGAGTGAGGAGGCTTCCAGAGGAGCTATGAGCGAGGATGCACAGTTGTATGCTTTGCGGAAGTGTTTTATCTACTAAACGTGACGCACGTATAAATTCTCCTCCCCCTTCACGTCGGTCACAATCATTTTAATTTATACTTTACCTTTGCAGTTTATATAAACCACACATCTCACATATTTCAACAGGGTATCTTGCTTCATTATTATTTATTACTAATTTCTTAAACAACCAAACTTCAACAATATAAGGGCAGATCCTTTGAGCGCTGCTGATGAGTGATCAAGTATTCCACAGTATAAAAAAACTTTCATTCGATTCCTCTGTCCTCATTTTCTTTCCTTGCAGTCTTCCCTCGCATCCTGCAGGGGGTGGAGCTGAGACGCGAGGAAAGGAAGCAAGGAAAGGAAATGAGGATGCACAAATAAGAATTAAGCATCCAGTGTTGCCAGTATATACCTGTTTTATAACGTACAGTTTATTACTGTTTAAAATACATTTTGTGGGTGTGTCTTTTTATCTTACACTGTTAACCCTTCCAAACCCACAGGGAAATCCACACTACAAAGAGTAAAAAGTAACATTGACGCAGTGTTGCAGTGAGATAATTAAGTGAATATGTAAGTGATTGTTGAGCATTAGTGATGAACACCTGATGTTAACAAGCAGCATCACTGAAGGAAAGATAAACACAAGAACAGAAAATAGAGAAACACAAGACCTACAACTGACTTCCAGCCATTACATATTTCTACACTTATTATTAACCAGTATGACTTTATTTCTGTCATACATCTACAGAAGTTGTTATTGAGATGTTTAATTGAAAATGTTTGGTTTGGAGTTACCATTATAGAGATCAGTGTTTGCTTTAGTTGGGATGCTGACCCTTGTCTTTTGAACATTAGTTTTCTCTTGCTGCTTGAACTCTGTTTACTCAAGTCACACTTGTGCACAGGCACGGTGAGTGAATGTTTGCAGTTATATTGATTATGATGACAAAATCACCATATAGCCTGTTTATTCACTAATCTCATTCAGAGTTTAATTCTCTATCGAAAGTGTGACATTACCACCACTGTGAAACTACAGGAATGAGATACAATGTCTAATATTTTTTAACACATATGCACAACCAAAAAAACGGAGCTACACTGTCTTTTAGAAACAGATATATCAAAAATGAACACATGAATCGCATCAATGGTGGCAATATATATTTTTTTATTATTATGCATTAATGCAGCAGGGCATGCTGGCAGTTTTATTCTATCCTGGAACCCAGCATGCATTGCGACATGAAACTTTTTATTGTCACCATTGTTGAGATTCATATGCTGATTGTTGATGTCTGTGTGGGTCAAAATCAAGCAGGAGTTAAACATGTTTTAATGCACTATATGAATTCAATATCCTTCAGAATAACTGATTACAGTAATATTGCTGGATTTCATGTTGTAGATTCACAGAATAAATATGAAATACCCATACATTCAAAGCTTATACACAGGATGAGATTAGAGAATCACACATGATTATAGCATCATCGCAACAGCCAAAAACACCTGATCAACTTTCTCTTGACTTTTTCTTGCCATAACAAATGTGTTTTATAAATTCACTGTTACAGCAGCCAGAGAGAAACTAATGTTATAAAGTCAAGGGTCAAGAGAACAACTAAAGCAAATACTGTTCTCCATCATGGTGACTACAAACTTTATTATTAACTAAATCTCTGTTAATTCTCAACAAGAACTTTTGTACATGTATGAAAGAAATAATGTTAAACTGGTTTGTAAACTGTTTTCACACTCAGTGTGTTCCACTCAGACTGGAAGTCAGTTGTAGTTCTTGTGTTTCTCTTTTTTCTGTTCTTGTTTCTCTGTCTGTCAGTGATTCTGCTTATCAGGTGTTCATCAGTGTCTCAATTCACTCACTTCTTTTCATTCAAGTGGACTATATTAGAGAATAATTAATGTAGGGAATAATGAGGGTATATGGTGTGATTTGGAACACAGCCTCTGAGTGTCAATTTTGAGCGCTGTTAATTCACAGTATATTACTGCAGGCTATTTTCTCTAAAATGACAAATATAACCCAGAATGCATTGTTTTCTACGGTATTTTACTGTTTTAATGGAAAATAGTATGAAACTGTCAGAATTTTGGCCTTTTTTTACAGCAAGGGTTAACAGTGAGAGTCACAATATTCGGCACAACACCAGCATTGCAATGTTTATCACGGTGCTGAATAATATCCAATACGTCCATAAAAATGTATTTTGTAAATTGAGTAGATTAAAACAATGGCCGATAACATGCATACAGTGTGCCCATCAGAGTGTGGTATAACCTTCTTATTAGCGAATAATCAGAATAATGAAAATTGCATGCAAACTGAAGTGAAGAATTCTGTTCAGGTCATGTAAACATCTTACTGCGATTAAGACCTTACTCTGATTATTAAAAATAATCACGTTATTTGTGCACATGTAACAACGTAGTGAGTGATTAAGTGAGTAACTAAAAATATATGATTAAAATGAAGATGTGTTTATTTTGTGTAACCACTTGCCTTAAAAAAATGAGTAAAACCAAAAAGCCATTTCTTTTAGCTTTCATCATGCGGTGATATGAAAATCTGCAAGGTTTGCAAAAAATATATATTTTAGTGTCTTCTTTTGGAGGTGTCTGATTGCCAAAACACAATTCTCCAGGCAACCAAATAGCAGAGGATAAACAATGCTGTAGATTGTTAGCATTTGTTTGACAGTAAAATGATCAACAAGCATTATCTGGGCTACATGTACGTACTGTATAGATGCCAATTAAACCAATATCTCACTCACTAGCAATGTTCCCTCTAATTTTTCTACATGATTTTATCCTTGGTTTAACTAAGTGGTATTAAATCATATTTTTGAAAACAAGCAGTAAATTCGGAAATAAGATAGGCACATAGGAAAAGTCTATTCACTTGGTTGAGGCCAAAATGTTGGAGGGATGATAACAGAACTACAGTACAGGTCAAGTTATTCGCAAATCTACTGTTATCATTTTGTTATTTATTGTTTACTTTAAGGTCCTTTATTTCTATGGAGCTTTGTTTCTTCAGATTTAGTTGATCATTTGCTTTGAATTATTCTATTTTCTAACAAGGTATGAATATGACTTCATTATTTACATTTATTTTATTGCATTCTATTAGCAGTAGTTCATTTATTTAGGTAAAGTGACAATGTGTGGTTTTAAAATTGTCCTGTTATAGCCCTGAATAGTACCAAAATGTCTGTTTCGTACACTGTAAAAATTGCTGTAAAAAAATGGGCAAATTTTTACAGTAACATGCTTTTTTCCATTAAAACAGTAATACACCGTAGAAAAAATGCATTCTGGGTGATATTTGTCGTGTTCGAGAAAGTAGCCTACAGGAATATACTGTGAATTAACAGCACTCAAAGTCGACACTCATACCCCTTTTCCACCAAAGCATTTTGAGAGCCGGTTCGGAGCCGGTGCCTACTCGAGAACCAGTTCTTTGTGTTTCGACAGCCAAAGAACCGGTTCTCAGCCAGGAAAATTGTTTCCAAAGCGGCACCAACTCTTTGCTGGACTAGAACCGTTCTTTTACCACGTCATGCTTACGTCGGGGGCTGGGGGCGGGTTACTGCACAGCAAAATCCCCAGTGTTAAATTAACACTGCTCAGTGTTTATATGAGTCCACACTCAGAGAGTGTTAAATGAACACTGAAGAAGTGCTAAAGTAAATGAGATCATTAAGTGATTAATTGAGTGATAATTGAGCATTATCGAAGACACCTGATGTTAACAAGCAGAATCGCTGAAGGAGAAAACCATTATGGAGATCAGTGTTTGCTTTAGTTGGGCTCTTGACTAGGGCTGGGCGATATATCGCACGATATGTTATGCGCATCTCTTCAGTAAAGTCGGTTCCTTGATTAGTAGTAAATCACCTTCACCTGCTTTCAGATGGAAGATATGATGCAGATATGAGTGTTAAATTAACACTCAAGAGTGTTAAAGTTAATGAGATAATTAAGTGATTAATTTAGTGATGATTGAGCATTATTGAAGACACCTGATGATAACAAGCAGAATCACTGAAGGAGAAAATCACAAATTGTAAGCCATCGTTATGGCGATCAGTGTTTGCTTTAGTTGGACTCTGACCCTTATACTTTCATCTTTAAATTTTGTTTGTCTGCTGTTATTGATCTACAACAGTCAATTGAACAAAGAAAAGTGTGATCTGATAGTGTTGGTTATGTTTAGGCGTAATCATGCTGTGATCTGAAAAATGAAACTTATTGAGATAGTTTGGTTTAAATCATTAGTAACAGCTTTGTGATTCTACAGCATATTATTATCAGTATTTTTCTTATACACCAAAATATTTAATAAACATTGTTCTGATTAAAAATAGTTTCAAATGAATTTATTTAGAAACACAGACATCAATAATCAGCCTGTGAATCTCAACAATGGTGACACTAATAATGAATGTTGCAGTGGCTGCCACCAATCACAACTCATTAATGGCTCCCATCATGCATTGCGGTATGAATAAATTATGATCTGAATTGTCTATGTAATTTACTTTTCCTAATTGAATATTCTGCTCGTCACCATTGTTGAGATGCATTGACTGAATCTTGACGTCTGTGTGTGCCTAAAAGAAAGATTTTTTTTAAACAACTCTTAAGAAATCCTTTACATTATATCTAAAATGCTGGATATTTATGCAGAATCACAGTTATGCTGTAATCAACAGCATAAATCACAAACATAAAGATCAAATGATGATTGTCATAATATAACTGACATAATTAGATCATTTTTTTTCTTTGTTGATCTGGCAGTTATAACTCAGATACAACAGCCAAACAAAATCTAAAGTTATTAATCTAAGGGTCAAGAGCCCAACTAAAGCAAACAATGATCGCCATAACGGTGGCTTACAATTTTAGATTTTCTCCTTCAGTGATTCTGCTTTAGGTGTCTTCAATCATCACTCAATTAATCACGTAATTATCTCATTAACTTTAACAATCTTGAGTGTGGACTCATATACACTCCCAGGAGTGTTCATTTAACACTGGAGTTTTTGCTGTGTACACTGTAAAACCCAACAAGTTAAGCTAACTCATTTCATTTGAGGAAACCGATTACATCAATTAATTTAAGTTTATAAAAAACAATAGTTATGAGTACTCTGAACTTATTTTATTCGAGTTCACTAAAACAATAATATTTCTTAAAACACAATGAAACTTTACACTGCATTTAATACTGTATATACACTGTTAACAATTTATTGTAATTTTACAGGAAATTCCTGGCAACTAATTGCAGTAAATTTACAGCAAGTAATATACAGGATTTTTACTGTTTGCAGTAAAAAAAAATGTACAATAAAGTACTGTATTTATACAGCAGTGCTACTGTGATTATAGTAGCATTATTACAGTAAAATGCTGTAATTTATTACAATTTACTGTACATTTACTAAGTTCCGTATTAGCCAATTAAAAACACAACAATGGTACAAATTTAGGCACCATTATGGTGAACAGTGTTGCCTTTAGTTGGGCAATTTGACTCTAGACTTCTTATGTGAATTTATGGTCATCATACATTATTTGTTGCAAAGAAAGTCAGAAACAAAAGTGGTCTGGTGATAGGCGTATAGTTTACAACATAATAAAATACAAAAAAACAAACGAAAGTGGTTTTGTTATTAATAGATTTTTTTTCAACAACATGCATTTTTTTATACAGATCAGACATCAAGCTGATATTTTTTCTAAAATTGGGAATGTAATATTTGGACACACACACAGACATCAAGAATCTACATATGAATCTCAACAGTGGTGACATGCTTTATGCTGCAATGCATTCTGGGAGGCTACATAGTTTAAAACTCCCAGCATGCATTGTAGCATGAAGCATGTCACCATTGTTGAGATTCATATGCTGATTCTTGATGTCTGTTTGTTTCTAAAAAAAAATTTATAATGATTTAAAAAAAAAAATCAAAAAATTTATACAAAAATTCAGAATGTCTGCCCTGTGTCAAGTAAGGTCAAAGTTATTTATTAATAACAAATTACAACTTTTGGTCAGGGTCCAGGATAAGATTAGTGAATCATTCTCCTTTTTGATAATGAAAACTATAACACTTGAACACCTTTGGTTTTGTTTCGCTATGTAACAAATTATGTGCTTTGGTAAACACTGTTACAAAGACCAAAGTTTAACTTAAAATGCTAAGAGTCAAACTGCCCAACTAAATTAAACAATGATCACCATAATGGTGACCAAACATTTTAAAACATCGACATCTAACCTCTGTTCATAGACTTATGACTGAAATAAAGTCAGGCTGGTTAGTAATAAGTGAAGCTGGTAATGCTGTTTGTGGAGTTGTTTAATCCTCCTCTGCTGAGATCTTCAGAGATTTAATGTCTTCTTTTTATCTATATCTGATTTTAAGGCTGTGACTGGATATCCATAGACTTAGATTTCTTGTTAATGTTTCACACCTGATTCTTCCTAAAATGTTTGATTCTGGTACCGTTGGCAGCCGCCGGGCAATTTCAAAATTCAAACAGCAGCGATCCCACAATGCTATGCGGTGGCTGTAAAATAATGCTTCTACAGTGTAGTTACAATAAAATTACAGGACTGTCCACACATTTCCCATCATGCATTTGCATTTACAATAAAAACATGAATACAATATGTTGTTGTAAAATTTATTGTAAAAATTACATCAATTGCTAACAGTGTAGCTGAAACTTCACTTTATTGAGTAAAAACAGTGAAATGACAAACTTTAAATGAACTCAGAGCACTTGCAGTTACTGCTAGCTCACAATATCACACACAGTCAAATCGAATGAGTTAAGCTGACTCATTACATTTGAGGAAACCGATTACCTCAATTCATTTAAGTTTATAAAAAACAATAGTTATGAGTACTCTGAAATTATTTCAGTTGAGTTCACTAAAAGTAGATATTGCAGTCAAGAAATTAAGTGATTAATTAAGTGAATAATTAAGTGATTGTTGAGCATTAATAATGAACACCTGCTGTTAACATCACTGAAGGAAAGAGAAACACAAGAACTACAACTGACTTCCAACCACAACATTAGATGAAATCAACTGAAGATAAAATATTTTTAAATCTCTCAAGATCTCAGCAGAGGAGGATTAAACAACTCCACAAACAGCATTACCAGCTTCACTTATTACTAACCAGTTTGACTTTTATCATGCGTCTACAGAAGTTGTTATTGTGAATGAACAGAGGTTTAGATGAAGATGATTTATTGAGTTTCATTTAAAGACACCATGATAGTGGTCAGTGTTTGCTTTAGTTGGGCTCTTGACCCTTGACTTTATAACACCAGTTTCCTCTGGCTGCTGTAACTGAGTGTTTATATAACACATTTGTTATGGCACAAAAGCCAAAAGAAAATTTTGTTTTGATGATGAATTATGGAATGATGAATCAACATTTGGTGGCTTGATTCTCTGATCTTTTCTAGAGAGTATTCTCTGATAAACAGGTGATATATAACTTGTATTATTCATTATCTAAGAACTGTGATTCTGCTGCAAGGCCCTTTCAATCAGATTTTAAAAACCTCTATGGTATCATGCTGACGTATACAGACATCAAGAATCAGTAAATGAATCTCAACAACGGTGACCATTAAAAAAACGATTCATGCTGAAATTCATGCTGGGAGCCATGGATAAGGTTTGTATTATGGTAGTACCCAGCATGCATTGCAGTATGAATAGTTTTTTTAATGGTCACCATTGTTGAGATTCATATGCTGATTCTTGATATCTGTGTTAGTTTTGGTAATGAATCACATTTTCTGTAAAATCCTTCATACTATCTGAAATTCATAACATTGCTAGTTCTTATGTTGTAGAATCTATTTTCAAATACAACTAATAATATAATCAGAGATTAGACTCTGAATGAGATCAGAGAATCAAGTCATTAAGTGATGATTGTCATCATCAAACCTTGACCTTCATCATCTGTTCTTACTTTTCCTTGACTATTGTCCCATAAAAAATGTTTTATAAACACTCAATTACAGCAGCCAAAGAAAGACTTGTACTCAAACATCAAGGGTCAAGAGCCCAACTAAAGCAAACGCTGATCTCCATCATGGTGACCTTAAACCTTGTATTTCTTGTGTTTCTCTTTCCTTCAGTGATTCTGCTTGTTAACAGCAGGTGTTAATCACTAATGAGAAATCATCACTTAATTGATGATTAATTAACTTAACTATACAATAATTGTTCAATTATCATTCTGGGATCTAGAAATGTTCTATAACTCATTCAGTTTGAGTTCTGTTTCAGTCATTCAAGACACTTCAAGTTTCGGTATTATTTGAGTGCAGTGACCTCAATTTAATTGAGTAAATAGTACTATTAGGTTTTACAGTGTACAAAGAGCCGTAGTTAACTGACAAGCTGAGCCATATTGCATCAATTATCGCTGGCGATATGTCCGCGATATTAATGTGATATGGCTCAGCTTGTCAGTTAACTACGGCTCTTTGTAGTAAATGCCGCTCCATCTGAAAGCAGGTGAAGGCGATTTACTACTAATCAAGGAACTGGCTTTACTGACGAGATGCGCATAACAATATCGTGCGATATATCGCCCAGCCCTACTCTTGACCCTTACATCATTAACTTTAGATTTTGTTTGGCTGCTATACCTGAGTTATATCTGCCAGATGAACAAAGAGAAAAGGTGATATGATGGTGTTGGTTGTGTTTTAACATAATCAATAGTTGGTCTGAGTCACTGAACTCATTGAGAGCGTTAAGCGAAACTCATAATTTCAGAGTTAAGTTTACCTTATGGATTATAGCAGCACTGTCATTGTAGAGTATGCATTTTTTAGCCTTTTCAATTAAATCCAAATGATCAAATCAATTACAAAAAAAAAAAAAAAAAACCTTAAAAATATTTTAGGTAGGCACATACAGACATCAAGAATTAGCGTATGAATCTCAACAATGGTGACAAACAGATGACCTCTGAACATAAGCTCATTATTTATTCATGCAGCAATACATGATGGGAGCCATGAATGAGATTTGATTGGTGGCATCCAGAATACACTGCAAAATGCTTTATAATTGTCACCATTGTTGAGATTCACAGGCTGGTTCTTGATGTCTGTTTAAAAAAACTGTTTTGTATGTTATTAAGTTAAGAAATTATTTGGATTACATTGTAAAATTTACAAATATTATGATTTTCAAGGGCAGTGCTGCTATAATCAATAAAGTAAATGTAACTCAGAAATTGGGCTCTATTTAGGTCAAATGATTGTGAAGTAATGATAATGTTAAAACACAACCAACAAATCACCTTTTCTCTTTGTTCATCTGGCTGTTATAACTCAGGTACAGCAGCCAAATAAAGAACTAAAGTTAATGACTTAAGGGTCAAGAGCCCAACTAAAGCAAACACTGATCTCCATAATGGTAGCATACCAATTACGATTTTCTCCTTCAGTGATTCTGCTTGTTAACATCAGGTGTCTTCGATAATGCTCAATTATCACTCAATTAATCACTTAATGATCTCATTAACTTTAGCACTGCTTCAGTGTTCTTTTAACACTCTCTGAGTGTGGACTCATATAAACACTGAGCAGTGTTAATTTAACACTGGTGATTTTGCTGTGTGTGAACAACAACACGACGGGAATGGGAAAGCTAAGACGTATGGCAACGTACACAGTGACGTAACAACGTCGTTTGCTGGGCTCTCTAGTCAGTGTAAAAACAAACAGGTTCTGAGAAGGTTCGCAAGTTGAAGCAACTTTGAACCAGCACCAGTTCCGAACCAGTTCTTTTTTGGTGGAAACGAGGTATCAGAGGCCGTGTTCTAAATCACACCCTATACCCTCATTTACTATTCCCTACATTAGTTCACTAATATAGTCCACTTGACTGAGTGAACAATTTCATAATTAACTCAGTTAATTTTCTAAGTTAATTCAGACACTGATGAACACCTGCTGTTAACAAGCAGAATCACTGAAGGAAAGAGGAACAAGAAGAACAAAAAAAAGATTAAATCAACTGAAGATAAAAGACATTAAATCTCTGAAGATCTCAGCAGAGAAGGATTAAACAACTCCACAAACAGCATTACCAACTTCACTTATTACTAACCAGACTGACTTTATTTCTGTCAGACGTCTACAGAAGGTCTTATTAAAAGGTGACATGTCATTTTAATTTCATTTGATGTACCATGATTGTGATCAGTGATTGCTTTAGTTGGGCTCTTGACCCTTGACTTGTGAACAATAGTTTTTTCTTTGGCTGTGTCTTTAAAATAGATTTGCTATGGCAAAAAAAGGTGAAAGAAATCAGGATCAGATCACAATGGCTTAATGGTTAATAGTCATAATCATCATCTAGTGGTCTGATTCACTGATCTCATTTATTTTCTAATGTATTTACATGGATTTTGTTTTGTTATTTTTGATTATTGTATCACTGACATCCAAAAAAAATATGAAGGATTTTAAGAGGTTTATGTTCAGAACATTTTGAGCTTCTACATCAGGGATGGGCAATTCCTTTAGTTGGACAGTTTGACTCTTGGCTTTAATGTGAGGGTGTGATTTTTGCAACCGTGTGTACTGAAACACATAATTTATTGCAAAGAAAGCCAGAAACAAAGATAATCAGTTGAAATAGTTTTCAGCATCATAATTCACTAATTTATTATTAAAAAGTTACAAACAATACGTTCTTGCCACGGACGAGACATTATTTTGCTTTTTAAAATACATTAAATGAAAAAAAATTTTGATACACATCCAGAGATCAAGAATCAGCATATGAATCTCAAAAATGGTGAAATGTTTCATGCTGCAATGCATGTTGGGAGCCACCATAGTATAAAACCAGCATGCATTGCGGCATGAAGCATGTCACCATAGTTGTGATGTTAAAACATCAACTACTACACCTCTGTTAATTCAAAAAAAAAAAAAAACTTCTGCTGAGATCTTGAGAGATTTATTGTCTTTTATTTGCAGTTGATTTCAGGCTTTGTGGCTTTAAGTCAGTTGTGATTGTTGTGTTTCATTTTCTGAGAGTGCAGGCATGATGTTGAACCAACATCACATTGTAACATTGACTCAACGCCATCACCGTTGATTTATGGAATTGAATTTTTAAAATTTGCTGGAGCAAAAGAGATGTTGATTTAATACAGTTAACATTGACACATTAACATTGTTTGGATGGTTGCTATCTATCTGGGACCCTAATCAAACACACCTGAACCAGCAAATCAATGTCTTCAAGATTATTAGAAAGCTACAGACAGGAGAGTTTATCAGGGTTAGAGCTAAACTCTGCAGAGCTGTGGCCCTCCAGGACCGGAATAGATCAACCACACACACAGAGACATCAAGAATCAGTGTATGAATCTCAACAATGGTGACAATCAAAAGTTTCATGCTGCAATGCATGTTGGGTACCAGCATAGTACAAAAAATGTGTCCATGACTCCCAGCATGCATTGCAGAATGAATAAATTATGCAGCTGAATTGTCTGGTTATTTTCTTTATTTTCTTTAAGTCCTGTTGCATTCTACATGTTGTCACTTCTTCTTGAGTCTTCTTGAGATGGAGATCTTTGTCTGACTCCGTTTTAACATTAAAGGCAGAACAGTTTCTGTCATTTTAGTGTGTCTGCGTGAGGTAATCGCAGCTGCTAACAGACACAAGCTCTTGAAACCCCACCCTCTGCAGCAGCTCATTTACAATTAAAGGGCCAGGCTCAAAACGGTGCGTTTTTGCAAACCCTCAAAAAGTGACAACTTTAACATGCTATATAAAAATATCTGTGGGGTATTTTGTTTTAAAACTTCACACACACACTCTGGGGACATCAGAGATTTATTTTAAATCTTGTGAAAATGGCATTTTACCACCCCTTTAAGCGAAGTCAATAACTGATAAGGAGAGTATATATTAAACTGAAGTGTTTTATGTGTTTTGCACAAGATGATACATGAGAGATGTTAGTTTAATTAATGAGTTTTGTGGGTAACCATTGTGCTGGAGAGTGGAACCTGTGCTTCAGTCAAAGATGAGCAGAGAAATACTGATATTATGCTGCCTGTTGCTTTATTTATAAGCAGTATCTGTGTATTACTGATGCAGTGACAATCTCCTTGCCAAGCACTTTAGCATACATGTGTCCTATTGTTCGCTAAATATGAACAGCAAAGATTTTAGTTAAAGTCATGTTTTTAATGAATTCACTATTACACATTAGGTGTTTGCAGTTTAATATTACAGTAAGAGATTTTAATTTTCAGTGGACTCAAATGAAGTAAGTTCCTAGTACTATCAGTATAAATACTAGTTCCCTTTCGAACGGTCACTTCGTATTGCGTAGCTATACGCAGTGGGGAAACTCCCTTTCCTCGATTCACTGAAGCCTATATGTAAAACGCATTTGCAGCTGCACAGCCAGCCCCCTGAGTGTCTGACCCGCTCATAGGCTGTGCTGCAGCAACTGCACATCCAATGGCACGGGCGAATCTGACGCACAACCAATAAGCTAGCCCAACGTCAGAGCCCGTCGAGGGGGCGTGCCCCGCATATATAGACCCCCGAATTCGCCATTATAGCAGATTTTACTCCTTCAGCGACAGTACACATGTCCCTGAGCTTTTTACTGTAGCATTCGCCGTCGAACAAGCCTTTCAGCCTGAGCGTGCTTCTCTTCAGCAGACTTCGCCTGCACGTCGATTTCTCCTGGCGCCGTCTCACCTGTGGCTATCCGGCGACATTTATATCCTTTGTGCTTATTGCTAACATTCTATTTCAGTATGCCTCGTCCATCCTGCGCCACGTGCGGAGGCCGTCTGCACGAGGCAGACCAGCACACGAGCTGCATTTCCTGCCTGGGGATCGACCACGCAGAGAATGCTCTCTCTGCCGGCGGATGTGAGGCCTGTGACTGCATGCCTATCTCCGCGCTGCGCAATCGGCTAGCTCTCTCCCGGGACGGCGAGGCCGCTTCATCCACGCTTTCCGTTCCAAGGAAGAAGAAGCGTCGCAGCCAACGGCAACTGGAGGGTATGGAGATTTGTGAACGCACGCCGGCCGCGTCCCCGCGTGCTTCACTTTCTCCGACTCAAACGCCAACGCCAGGACGAACTCCGACGCCGAGATGCTTCGGATCCTGACGAAGGCCGTCGCGGACCTCGACCTCGAGTGGGCCTCGCCCGAGGAGCCGCCTCGTAGTCGGCTGGATGGATGGTTTCTGGAGGGGCGCCAGCAGGCCCCGCGTCACAAACCGGCGCCATTTTTCCCCGAGGTCCACGAGGAGCTAACCAAGGCCTGGCGCGCTCCATACTCAGCACGTGTGGGATCCGCAGTTTCCGCGACGCTCTCCTCCGTGGATGGCGCAGCGGAAAAGGGTTATGAGTCTTTGCCACCCCTCGAAGAGGCCGTGGCAGCTCATCTTTGCCCGAGCTCTGCAGCTAGTTGGCGAGCTAGAGCCGCTCATCCCAACAAACCCTGCCGTAACACCTCAGCCCTCGCTGGACGCGCGTACGCCGCCTCCGGCCAGGCTGCATCGGCCCTGCACACGATGGCCGTGTTGCAGGTCTACCAGGCCAAACTCCTCCGGTCCATGGACGAGGCTGGCCCGGACCCGGAGACTTTTCGGGACCTGAGGAGTGCTACGGAGTTAGCGCTGCGTGCTACTAAGTCTACAGCACAAGCCATCGGCAGAAACATGGCTAGTTTGGTCGTGCTCGAGCGCCATCTGTGGCTTAACCTCACCGAGATCAAGGAGGCCGACAAAACGAGGTTTCTCGACGCTCCGGTGTCCAGCTCCTGTCTCTTCGGCCCGGCGGTGAAGGGATTCTCGGAGAGGTACACGGAGGCACAGAAAGCGTCCCAGGCCATGCGACACTTCTTGCCGAAGCGTTCGGGCTCCGCGTCCAGCAAGCCCAAACCTCCGCCTTTGCCTCATCCAGCCAAGCCGGCGAAACAGGCCTCTCAGCCCCGCCCTGCGGCTGATAGCCAGCGCCAGTCAAGGCCCGCGAAGCGCTACCCGCTCCCCAGGCGTCAAGGCCCTCGACCCAGCGCCGCGGCCGACCAGGCGCCTCCGAAGTCGTCCTAGCACGGAGGGGAAAGAGAGAGGGCTCGTGTCTCGCGCTAGCCGGACCACCCTCGAAGAAACCAGCAAAACTTCCCACAGCTCCCTGTTCAGTTCAGGCGGCTGGGGATTTTATTATTGTAAACAGGCCCGCAGCAGTGAGCGCGTCTCTGCAAACAAACGCCGTTTTCACTGCGACCCAAATAAAGCACAAAAAGAGCATGTTTCACAATCACAACACACGGGTTCACGGTCCCCCTCCACTAGGCGGCCCCCGCCCTGTTGTAACACTGACTTCCCCCCAGGCAAAAGCCTATATAGTCAGTCAAACACTCAGTATGTGTGTATCACAAATCACATTATAAGGGTATCAGGTCCCCCTATGTTAGGCGGTCCCCCCCATTCAGTGTGTCACGCCCTAGCCACACGAGTGATGGCCTGGCAAGCCATCCCTGGTGTGTCGAGTTGGGTCATAAACACTATAAAGCGAGGCTACTCGCTCCAATTCGCTCGCAGACCCCCGAAATTCCAGGCGGTTATCGAGACATCGGTAACAAGCGGCGTGAATCACGTGCTTCGCACCGAAGTTCAAGAGTTATTAGCAAAAGGAGCGATAGAGTCAGTCCCTCCCGCACTAATGTATTCGGGGTTTTACAGCCGCTATTTCCTAATTCCAAAGAAAGACGGCGGGCTCAGACCCATTCTAGATCTGAGGCGTTTGAACAGGGCTCTCATGAGACGGCCTTTCAAAATGTTAACACTCAAACAGATTCTCGCGCAGGTTCGCCTGGGGGACTGGTTTGTTTCAATGGATCTGAAAGATGCATACTTTCATATTCAGATCGACCCTCGTCACAGGCCATTTTTGAGATTCGCCTTCGAGGGGAGGGCATATCAATACACCGTTCTGCCGTTCGGTCTGGCTCTGGCACCCCGTACATTCACGAAATGTATGGATGAGGCGCTCTCCCCGCTGAAAAGCCAGGGAGTGCGTGTGCTGAATTATCTCGACGACTGGCTGGTGCTAGCGCAGTCGAGAGACGAACTAATAGTGCACAGGGATTTGATTCTCAGCCATCTAAAATGCTTGGGTCTCACAATCAATGTTGCCAAAAGCGAACTGAATCCCAGCCAGACTGTGGTCTTTCTGGGCACGGTTTTGGACTCGGTGACAATGAAAGCGGGGCTCACTCAAGAGCGCGCACTCGGTGCAGACACTGGTAGCTGCATTCAGGGCGCGCGCCTCTGAAGAGGTTTCAGAGACTGCTTGGTCTAATGGCAGCTGCATCATCAGTACTCCACATGGGATTACTGCACATGCGCCCGCTGCAGCACTGGCTGAAACGCCGTGTGCCAACCCATGCATGGCAGTCAGGCAGCCTGCGCATTATGGTGAATCAAGGGTGTTTGAGAACACTGGTTCCCTGGCGGGCTCAGGACTGGTACTGCAAGGGGGTGACCATGGGGATAGTTTCCAGGAGGAAAGTGGTTTTTACAGACGCATCCAACATGGGTTGGGGAGTGCTGCACGAGGGCAAGCCTGCCTCCGGCCTCTGGTCGAGCACGGAGCAGAGCTTACATATCAACTGTCTGGAAATGAAAGCGGTTGGTTTGGCCCTGAAAGCTTTTCTGTCAAACCTCAGGGGTCACCACGTCTTGATCCGTACAGACAACATGTCTGTGGTGGCCTACATAAATCGCCAGGGTGGCATCAGGTCAGGCAACCTGTATGTGATGGCGAGGGACCTCCTCATGTGGGCACAAGCCAATCTGAGCTCTCTGAGAGCAGCGCATGTCCCGGGCGTCCAGAATGTGGGCGCGGATATGCTCTCAAGGGGCAACACTCCCCTAGGCGAGTGGTCCCTGAACCCTCAGACGGTCAGACTAATATGGGAGAGGTTCGGCGAGGCCGAAGTAGACCTTTTCGCCTCGAGAGCCAACACCCACTGCAGGGTGTTCTTCTCGAAAAACAGGGATGCGCTGGCTCATCTCTGGCCCAGCCGCCCCCTTTACGCGTTTCCCCCCGTCTCGATGATCCCACAGGTTATCGAGCGGGTCAGGGAGAGCGGATGCCCAGTCCTTCTGGTGGCTCCTCTCTGGAAATCCAGACCATGGTTTCCGGAACTGGTTCAGTTGTCGGACACGACCCCCTGGCCTGTTCCGATGAGGAAGGATCTCCTCACACAGGCCAACGGAACGATGTGGCATCCCCGACCCGATTTATGGGCCCTCCATGTGTGGCCCCTAAACGGGTATCCGGGGACCTGCCTGACAGGGTCTTAAGCACTATCTCTGAAGCAAGGGCCCCGTCTACTCGGCGCCTTTATGCTTTAAAGTGGTCGGGTTTTTCCAGCTGGTGCTCGAGAAATCGTATTGACCCAGAGTCATGTGAGGTTTCAGTGGTGCTCGCCTTCCTGCAGGAGCTACTGGACGCGGGCCGCACCCCGTCCACGCTCAAAGTGTATGTGGCAGCCATCGCAGCGCACCATGCTCTGGTGGCTGGCCAATCACTGGGAAGGAATGACCTGGTGGTAAAGTTTCTGAAGGGTGCTAGGAGGATTAACCCCTCCAGGCCCCCTTCGGTGCCGCCTTGGGACCTCTCCACGGTCCTTAGGGCCCTGAGGGGACCATCTTTTGAGCCGCTCCAGTCGGTTGATCTAAAACCACTTTCGCTAAAGACTGCTCTCCTGTTGGCATTGGCATCTATCAAGCGAGTGGGAGATCTGCAGGCCCTCTCAGTGAGTCCTGCATGTTTGAAGTTTGGATTGGAGGACTCCAGAGTCATTCTCAAACCCAGGCATGGTTATGTGCCCAAGGTGCTCTCAACGCCGTTTAGAGCACAAGTTATTACGCTATTAGCCCTTCCCCCTTCTGCTGAGGATGGGGAGGTTAATCTTCTCTGCCCTGTCAGGGCGTGGAGAATCTATTTGGAGCGTTCTGCGTCTTTTAGACAATCAGAACAGCTGTTTGTCTGCTTTGGGGGCCGATCTAAGGGTGATCCAGTCACTAAGCAAAGACTGTCTAGATGGATAGTGGATGCCATCTCTTTGGCTTACACCGCAGTGGGTCAGGTTTGCCCCATAGGTGTCAAGGCCCATTCGACCAGAGGTATGGCCTCGTCGTGGGCTTGGTCTTCTGGTTTTCCCATTCAAGATATTTGTGATGCGGCCGGCTGGTCCTCGCCTTCCACATTTATGAAGTTCTATAATATGGAGGTACCTTCCCTGCAGGCGAAGGTGCTTTCGGTATGATTGAGACCTGACAGTGGCTGGTCTTGTCTACAAAAATTACTGTGCATAATCACATACATATTATATAAACCCGCTTCGGCCGGTAATAAAGTTATACTAATAATCCCGACGGGGTCTGGTTTTGTTAGTATATTCTGTTAGTGGTGACTGACTTTATTATGTATATTATTCAGACCCGACTGTGTCTGGTCTGTTATATATACATGTATATGCATATGTTATTGGGTTCTGGCTTGTTCTGTTAGCTCAGAGGTCCTGAGTGGCAGGACAACCAGTTACTCAGGGTGCGGCGTTTTGCATGGTGTCCCCACTGCGTATAGCTACGCAATAAGAAGTGACCGTTCGAAAGGGAACAACTCGGTTACTATCGTAACCTCAGTTCCCTGAGATAGGGAACGAGTATTGCGTAGCCGGCCGCACTATGGTAACTGGTGAAGTTGTCGCTTCAGTCGTATAAACCTGCTATAATGGCGAATTCGGGGGTCTATATAGGCGGGGCACGCCCCCTCGACGGGCTCTGACGTTGGGCTAGCTTATTGGTTGTGCGTCAGATTCGCCCGCGCCATTGGATGTGCAGTTGCTGCTGCACAGCCTTTGAGCGGGTCAGACGCTCAGGGGGCTGGCTGTGCAGCTGCAAATGCGTTTTACATATAGGCTTCAGTAAATCGAGGAAAGGGAGTTTCCCCACTGCGTATAGCTACGCAATACTCGTTCCCTATCTCAGGGAACTGAGGTTACGATAGTAACCGAGTAGTTTTTGAACTTGAACTGTTTGAAGTAATCGGTTTCCCAAATGATATGAGTTACCTTTGTGATATTTTTACGGTTACATACTGTAAAAAAAGGAGAGCAGTAAATTAACTGTAAAGGGCTGTAAATTAACAGTACATTGCTGGAAACCACAGCTGCCAGTAGATTACTGTTATTTTACAGCGCATTTTTTACAGTGTGTAACCCTGCATCCCTGAGTAGGGAATGAGATGCTGACGCTATAGGAACACCCTCAGATGTAACGATTGTCTGAACTTAGAAGCGTAGAGCCTCCTGCTAGAAGTGGCTCTTGCATGCAAAATGGTCTCTGTAATCTCTGATCTAATCAAGAGCCCCACCAGAGAGCCTCACTCCGTCATCCCACACTTTCCTCAGAACTCCTGGAAGCAGACTTACAAGCCAGAAAATAGACAGTTTGGGAGCAGACGTCACAGTTACGTCTCTTGCAGCTGCGCCCACATTGTGGTGGCAAGAAAAACAGTGGTAACAAGTGGAGGAAAACGGGTGGGATCCACGGAATAAAATGAAAAAAAAAAAAGTATTGTGCAGTTGGATGTCAGAATCGGGATGCAAAAAAAGATGGTCTTCATTTTTATGGAATACTGTGGTCGAAGACGCCCTTTATGGTTGCACGCAATTAAATGGACAGACTGGACTGATGAAACCTCTGATGATTAGTCTACTTTTAAAGCATGAATTTGATGTAAACAATAGATCTACATGATATTTACTCACACATGCTGTTCATAGGGGACATAATGATTAGTCCTACAGTCACAGCATGAAATAATATTTATATCTATATCATTTTACATAGGTAACATTTAAATCTAAAATATTTGTAATTTTGCAATTTAGGGTTTATTTCTCCCAATTCAGATTTTCTTACTCATAATTGCGAGTTTATATCACAATTCTGAGAGACAAAAGTCAAGATTGCAGGACATAAACTCGCAATCCTGAGGATAATCCACCCTGGATTTCCTTCTCTGTTCGCCGTTCATTTATTATTAGAATAATGTATTTTATTAATGTTTTATTACCTCTGGAGCGAGATACTCTGGTGTACCACAGAATGTCTTCATTGTTGCTCCGTCTGTAATTCCTTCCTTACACAGGCCAAAATCTGTGATCTTTATATGGCCATCTTTATCCAGCATCAGGTTCTCCAACTACCACAGAATAATTATATTACTTATAATTTGACACTGAGATAGGTAGTGATAGTGACAAGTAGCATTACATTAAAAACACTTTCTGACAAGTTATTTCAAACATTTATCATTCATCTTGTATGAAATTTGTATTTTTTATATTTTTCAACTAAATTTTTCTACCTATCTCACCTTTAGGTCTCTATAAACCACGTTTCTTTCGGAATGAAGGTAATCCAGGGCTGAGACGATCTCGGCCCCATAAAACTTCGCTCTCTCTTCCGAAAAAACACGATCTCGCGATAAATGAAAGAAAAGCTGTGATATAACAAATATAAAGATGCATTTAAATTGGGGAACTTCTGGGGTAAAATTTATTATTATTAATACACACATTATTTGAATAAACATTTGATTGTTAAATGAAATTAAAATAAAAAGTTTATTTGGTTAGTTTTAATGAACAGTCATTGCTAAACTTCACCTTTACAAGAGCTCACCTCTCCTCCATTTGCATACTCCATAACAAAACATAATCGGTCATGAGTCTGGAAAGAATACTTCAGACCCTGCAACACAGAGGTGACATTAGGAGCATCATTTTGCTAAAGCACATAATTTGTTGCAAAGGTTTAATCTTCTTAAAGAAAAATATCATAAATGATCAAAAGTAGTTATTTGATAACAATATTTTGTTGGCACAGATCAGACATTTAGAAATTTTATATTTAAATAATTATTATTATTTTTAAATACACATAAATACAGAATCAGCAAATGATTCTCACCAATGGTGACATGCTTCAATGCCGCAATGCATCCTGGGAGCCATTATAATATAAAACTCATGACTCCCAGCATGAAATGCGGCATGAAGAATTGTTGAGATTCATATGCTGCTTCTGTATGTCTGTGTCTAAAAAAAACAAAGTATATTTATTTTTGCTGCAGTGTTAATCAAATCAAATAAAAAATCAGATTGTCTGATTTGTCCCAACAAAATAATATTGGTGAAAATCTATCAATATCAAATTGTTACTTTTGGTCAGTGATAAGATTAGTGAATTATTCTACTTTATGATGCTGAAAACTATATCACCTGGTCATCTCATTTCATGGTGTCCTTTGCAACAAATTATGTGTTTTGGTAAATACTGTTACAAAGACCAGAAACTCAAACAAAAAAGTCAAGAGTCAAACTGCCCAACTAAAGGAAACACTGAAAACAATGGTGACCAAACATTTTCAATAAAACATCAACATCTAAACCGCTGTTAATTCTCAATAAGAACTTCTTTCGATGATTGGCAGAAATAAAGTTAGTCTGGTTTGTAATAAGAGAGATTTAATGTATTTTCAGTTGATTTCATGGCTGTGGCTGGAAGTCAGTTGTAGTTCTTGTGTTTCTCTTTCCTTCATTGATTCTGCTCGTTATCATCTGGTGTCTTCAATGTTGGCAATTAAAAAATAAAGAGTTAATTCATCTTTGACGTCTTTTGTTTAAATTTTACTTAATGTTTTGTGTGCAATTTGCAGTTATTCATTTTAAATGGTTGACTTTTAAGGAATTATTTTGATTAATTCTAACTCAATTCTTATTTGTTGAATTTAATTAATAATATTGATTGTAATCTGTTGCCACAATTTTATTGAGTGTACTATTTGAACGGTGTATAATTTTTTCTGTTTTTATAATCTGCAGGCCTTGAAGGAATGTTCAAAGCAATATGATATTCATTTTCAGTAGCTATGTTTCCATTAAAAGTTGGGTAAAATTTGAATATCCTTCATAAATGACGAAAACTCTTACAATAAAACTGGCATGGTATCTTGCGTATCGGATGCCAGGCAGTCTACACAGTTTTAAATGTATAGCCAAAAGATTTGAGCGTTTTCTGATTTTAAACCTGGAACTCTGGCTCAGTTTATTTCTTTAATAAGTGCAACCACAAATTTTGAAGAGTTAAAAAATTACGTTCTGTGGTATAAAAAAAAAAAAAAAAAAAACCTAATGCCAAAATGTCCTGTCGATAGAGCTTTTATTGATTGTACGGAATGTACCGTAAATGACATTTACTAGTGTATAAACTATGTGTAAAATGTTTTTACTTTGATAATATCAGCTTACCGTTAAGAAAGGGTGTTTGGAGTTCTGGAGGACCCGGTTTTCAGTAAGTGTGTGTGCAACCTCATCCTACAAATAAATAAGTAAAGAAAATAACTTGTTAGAACTTCTTATTTACAGTAATTACAATTTATGTATAATTAGAATTTGTCAAGGGGGGGGGGGGGGGGGGGGGTGGGCATTGTACAGGTGAACACACAATGCAATGTTTAAATTTACAGAAAGAAAAAGTAAAAATAAAAGCGAAGGACGTACTTTTGCTACTATCACATCCTTCTTGAGAATTTTCATGGCGTAGTATTTGCCCGTGGCTTTCTCCTTCACCAGTATGACCTTCCCAAAAGTGCCTTTCCCCAAGAGTTTGAGGTATTCAAAGTCATGCATTGTCTGCACAACATAAAGAAAAGTCTTTGAGAAATACAGTTTTAAAAAAATTTCTGATTCATCATTTTAAAAATCAAATCTTAGATTTAAAAAAAGAAACATTTATTTTACACTGATTTATTTTCAATATTTGATTCCTTTTTCATTTTCTTATAGTGTTTACTTATAAGATTAATTATTTTCCATAAGAAAATGATAGGAGAAAGTATTTTAATCTGAAACATTTTATAGAAATAGTTGAAAGGATCAATAATGATAGTAAGGCCTAACATTTCGGCTGTAATCCTACCACTTTGAGTCGAGGTTTGGACAGGTACATCTCCATGTCCATGGGATCAGGTGAAGAGTCCATCCTCTCTTCCTCCTGCTTCTGTAGACTATCTGCCACCGCCTGGATGGCCTTCGTCCACTCCTCCCTGCAGAAAACAAGACAATCACACAGGGTAACTTTTCTTTTACTCCTTTCTTTTGTGCAATGAGAGATTAAAAAATGTACTTTAGGGAACTTGAGGAGTGCTATCATGAATTTAAGCAAAAGAGTTTATACGGTAAATGAACTGTACAGCATACTGGTACTGCAACCAACCTTTCTTCTGGAGTATCAACATGAAAAGTGCGTTCAATAACAGTAGTCCACTGCAGGCACCGAATAATAAAGGTGTTTGTCTTTGGTCGCTCCGTCTTCATCAGCTGACATTCTGAGAGAGAGAGAAAGAGTGTGTGCATTTTGGTCATTTTGGGGTTCTTAAAGGGGTCATATAATGGTACATGCACTTTTACAAGTTGATTGTACTGAAATGTGTGTTGGCAGTGCCTGTACACAACCATCATAAAATGATAAAAATCCATCCAGTGTTTTTGTTTTAATCTCCTTATATGTCTTCCCCTGCCTCAAATCAAGCCGTTCGACCGTGTGACGTCACACGGTCGGAAGCCCCTCCCACGATTGTTGATTGACAGGAGCGTTTCAACACAGACCCGCCCTCGCTCGTGAGGGAGCTGTCAATCATAGTCTGCACGGACCGGCGCAGTCATTGTTGATATGCTGGAGAATGGCGTCTAAGCGATTGTGGTGTTCTGTTCTTGGGTGTAATAACGAACACAGCAGTCATTTTAATGTTCCTAAATCCGAACCGCTGAAGACGCAGTGGCTGAGTTTGTTTTCGAAGGGAATATTCCCCACAATCAACGTCAATGCTCTCATGTTTGCGCGAATCATTTCACACACCAGACTGCTTTATAAACGAGGATCAGTATAAAGCTGGATTTGCTAAGAAGCTGCTCATGAAAAAAGGATCGGTACCAGATATTCGTGTTCCTGCTGAACCTCTAGAACAACTGAAGTGAGTGTAACGTTTTATTAAACTTTATATTAATATATTAATTTTTGCAAATCGCTAGCTGCACGCTTCACAATGAATGCGTCTAAGGTTTACACTCAGGGTACATTACGGCATGTTTTCTATGTATGACGTTCTCAATATAATTCATAATCCCACGTTTATACTGAATAACGCGTTATGGTTATTGTGTTACAAATGGTGTACGCACAGAACAGAGAGGCAGGGTGAGCAAAGCCCATTATCATTTAAAGTCATATGCACTGAAACGGCGTGCTGAAAACAGAGCTGTTTTTGACCAGGTAAAATAAGTGTTTTCTTACAATACTAATGAGAATTTTTAATTAAAGTATATTACAAACTTTTAATTTAGACCCTAAAGAATCATATTAGCTTGTACAAAAATGGCATTATATGACCCCTTTAAGTGGGGTTAGGGAAGGATGCAAAAGGGGCCAGATACAAACCAAAAAAGGCAAAGAGAGAGAGAGATTCTTGTTCACCTGTAAATTCTCCCCGGTAAACTGTTAAAACAAAATGGATACCTACGTGCCACTGAGAAGTTATTGAGTGGAGTTTCCAGCTGGTCAATATCTTGCGGTCGCTCTTTGTACCCAATAAAAGTTCCGTCACTCTTGAGTAAAAAGTATCTTGGTCTCCATGTCTTTATA
Source organism: Rhinichthys klamathensis goyatoka (assembly GCF_029890125.1). Classification (NCBI taxonomy): domain Eukaryota; kingdom Metazoa; phylum Chordata; class Actinopteri; order Cypriniformes; family Leuciscidae; genus Rhinichthys; species Rhinichthys klamathensis. The sequence goes on from NW_026606555.1 coordinate 5,585,030, forward strand.
TATTCTCCTAAAAATAGAGACAGTACATTTAGATCAGTTGAACATCTTTAACAAAAAGCTTCCAAACATGATACATAAACAATAATATGATATTATTATGAAGCCAAGTATAAAATGGAGGCATAAACGGTAATGAAAAATCTCTGTGATATATATAATAAAAATATATTACTGTTCAAAAGCCTCTTATGCTCACCAGGGCTGCATTTATTTGATCGAAAATGCAGGGAAAACAGTAATAATGTAAAATATTATTACAATTAAAAATGTATTATGTAATGTACTTTTTAGCATCATTTGCAATAGAAATATTTTTTAACATTTTAAATGTCTTTACTGTTCATTTTGATCAATTTAACGCATCCTTGTTTAATAATTGTACAATTCTTACTGACCCCAAACTTTTGAACGGTCGTGTATACGATAAATATCTGTGTAGTTTACATGAAATACTTTAGGAAGTTGACATGTTCAGTGGTGTGACATTTTAACCTCCATTCTGTACATTTCTTATATTTTTAAACACAGTGCAGTGCTTCTGGGTTCTACGTCAGTTTATTCTCGTCACTTTATAACATTAAGGTTGAACCACTGTAGTCACAAGGACTATTTAAAAAATATATTTACTACCTTTCTGGGCCTTGAAAGATGCAATGACGTTGCTGTCTAAGGCTGGTTCAGAAACCTCTCGGATTTCATAAAAAATAAAGGGATGGTGACAGGAGATGGTGAAGGGATGGTGACAGGAAATGGTGAAGGGTTGGTGACAGGAGATGGTGAAGGGATGGTGACAGGAGATGGTGAAGGGATGGAGACAGGAGATGGTGAAGGGATGGAGACAGGAGATGGTGAAGGGATGGTGACAGGAGATGGTGAAGGGATGGTGACAGGAGATGGTGAAGAGATGGTGACAGGAAATGGTGACAGGAAATGGTGAAGGGATGGTGACAGGAGATGGTGAAGGGATGGTGACAGGAAATGGTGAAGGGATGGTGACAGGAGATGGTGAAGGGATGGTGACAGGAGATGGTGAAGGGATGGTGACAGGAGATGGTGAAGGGATGGTGACAGGAAATGGTGAAGGGATGGTGACAGGAAATGGTGAAGGGATGGTGACAGGAGATGGTGAAGGGATGGTGACAGGAGATGGTAAAGGGATGGTGACAGGAGATGGTGAAGGGATGGAGACAGGAGATGGTGAAGGGATGGTGACAGGAGATGGTGAAGGGATGGAGACAGGAGATGGTAAAGGGATGGTGACAGGAGATGGTAAAGGGATGGTGACAGGAGATGGTGAAGGGAGACAGGAGATGGTGAAGGGATGGTGACAGGAGATGGTGAAGGGATGGTGACGGGAGAGGGTGAAGGGATGGAGACGGGAGATGGTGAAGGCATGGTGACAGGAGATGGTGAAGGGATGGTGACAAGAGATGGTGAAGGGATGAAGACAGGAGATGGTGAAGGGATGGTGACAGGAGATGGTGAAGGGATGGAGACAGGAGATGGTAAAGGGATGGTGACAGGAGATGGTGAAGGGAGACAGGAGATGGTGAAGGGAGACAGGAGATGGTGAAGGGATGGTGACGGGAGAGGGTGAAGGGATGGAGACGGGAGATGGTGAAGGCATGGTGACGGGAGATGGTGAAGGGATGGTGACGGGAGATGGTGAAGGGATGGAGACAGGAGATGGTGAAGGGATGGAGACAGGAGATGGTGAAGGGATGGACACAGGAGATGGTGAAGGGATGGTGACAGGAGATGGTGAAGGGATAGCGACAGGAGATGGTGAAGGGATGGTGACAGGAAATGGTGAAGGGATGGAGACAGGAGATGGTGAAGGGATGGTGACAGGAGATGGTGAAGGGATGGAGACAGGAGATGGTGAAGGGATGGTGACAGGAGATGGTGAAGGGATGGTGACAGGAGATGGTGAAGGGATGGTGACAGGAGATGGTGAAGGGATGGTGACAGGAGATGGTGAAGGGAAACAGGAGATGGTGAAGGGATGGAGACAGGAGATGGTAAAGGGATGGTGACAGGAGATGGTGAAGGGATGGAGACAGGAGATGGTGAAGGTATGGAGACAGGAGATGGTAAAGGGATGGTGACAAGAGATGGTGAAGGGATGAAGACAGGAGATGGTGAAGGGATGGTGACAGGAGATGGTGAAGGGATGGAGACAGGAGATGGTAAAGGGATGGTGACAGGAGATGGTGAAGGGAGACAGGAGATGGTGAAGGGATGGTGACAGGAGATGGTGAAGGGATGGTGACAGGAGAGGGTGAAGGGATGGAGACGGGAGATGGTGAAGGGATGGTGATGGGAGATGGTGAAGGGATGGTGACGGGAGATGGTGAAGGGACAGTGACAGGAGATGGTGAAGGGACAGCGACAGGAGATGGTGAAGGGATGGTGACAGGAGATGGTTAAGGGATGGTGACAGGAGATGGTGAAGGGTGGTGACAGGAGATGGTGAAGGGTGGTGACAGGAGATGGTGAAGGGATGGTGACAAGAGATGGTGAAGGGATGGTGACAGGAGATGGTGAAGGGTGGTGACAGGAGATGGTGAAGGGATGGTGACAAGAGATGGTGAAGGGATGAAGACAGGAGATGGTGAAGGGACAGCGACAGGAGATGGTGAAGGGATGGTGACAGGAGATGGTTAAGGGATGATGACAGGAGATGGTGAAGGGTGGTGACAGGAGATGGTGAAGGGATGGTGACAAGAGATGGTGAAGGGATGAAGACAGGAGATGGTGAAGGGATGGTGACAGGAGATGGTGAAGGGATGGAGACAGGAGATGGTAAAGGGATGGTGACAGGAGATGGTGAAGGGAGACAGGAGATGGTGAAGGGAGACAGGAGATGGTGAAGGGATGGTGACGGAGAGGGTGAAGGGATGGAGACGGGAGATGGTGAAGGCATGGTGACGGGAGATAGTGAAGGGATGGTGACGGGAGATGGTGAAGGGATGGTGACGGGAGATGGTGAAGGGATAGCGACAGGAGATGGTGAAGGGATGGAGACAGGAGATGGTGAAGGGATGGAGACAGGAGATGGTGAAGGGATGGTGACAGGAGATGGTGAAGGGATAGCGACAGGAGATGGTGAAGGGATGGAGATAAGTATTTGTTTTAGTTGTAATCTTGACCATTAACTTAAGATTTTGTTTGGTTGCTGTACATGAGTTATAACAGCCAGATGAACAATGAACTAAGGAGATCTGATGGTGTTGGTTGTGATTTAACATAATCGTTATTTCACAATCATTTGACCTCAATCACTGAACTTATATTGAACCCAATTTCTGAGTTAAGTTTACCTTACAGTCATTGTAGAGCATACTATTTTTAGGCTTTTCAATGAAATTCAAATGATCAAATCAAGAAATAAAAAATAAACTTCTTAAAAAAAACGTTGAGTAGGCACATACAGACATCAAGAATCAGCATATGAATCTCAGCAATGGTGACAAACAGATCATAAGCTCATTATTTATTCATGCAGCAATGCATGATGGGCGCCATGAATGAGTTTTGATTGGTGGCACCTAGAATGCACTGCAACATGCTTTATAATTGTCACCATTGTTGAGATTCACAGGCTGATTCTTGATGTCTGTGTGTGCCTACTCAAAATATTTTTTAGGAAGTTTCTTTTTTATTTATTGATTTGATCATTTGAATTTCATTGAAAAGTCTAAAAATAGTATGCTCTACAATGACAATGCTGCTATTATTCGAAAGGTTAACTTAACTCAGAAATTCGGTTTAATATAAGTTCAGTGACTCAGGTCAAATGATTGTGAAATAATGATTATGTTAAAACACAACCAACATCATCAGATGACCTTTGTTTACTGTTCATCCGGCTGTTATAACTCATGTACAGCAACCAAACAAAATCTAAAGTTAATAAGTTAATGGTCAAGAGCCCATTGCACCTGTAAAATTTTGTCAAGGCCAATAACTCTTATTCTGTTACCAATTTTAGAGGGTATTAAACAAAACATGTCAGCTTAATAAAAAAAAAAGGATGGTGATAAATGTTATATGTACAGTAGATGTTTGCAATTAGCAAATAAGTCAAGTGGTACTGTTTCTATTCTTATGCAGACACTCAGGCAGGCATTATCTATGACCGACATACAAATTCTTGTAAACTACACAAATTACAGTACAACTGTCACTAGCTATTCTCCTTTAAACCACATAGATTGCAAGTCCACACCTACGGCTAGCCCATTTCTTCTTGTTGGGGAAGTCCGGGTACTTTCAGGTAACGTGAAGGGGCATCCCTGAACCCTTATAAAAGAGAAAGATGAGATTTTTCTTTATTTGATCAGCTAATCTAGAGCCATCGAAACAAACAGGAAACTGCTGTTTAGCTCTGAATAACTCACTCAAGATAAGGTTCACTCAAACTCAACTAGAGAACAAAAAAAACCAAGATCAAATAAGAGCAAGACAGTCTCTGTCAAAAGCAAGAGTTCACATTATTAATCAGTCGAGAGCAGTCGTCACCTACACAAACCTGCACAAGATTACTCAAAAAACAAAAACAACAGTAAGAAGTGATTGTCATGGTTGTATTTTAATTTCTTTTGTCTTTTTTTATTTTAATGTCACCACACTAGTGGGACTTCTGGTAACTAAGTGTCGGATTCTTGAAAACAGGAAACGACACGAAAGATAGCATGGCCACACAAGCAGTTTAAAAATGAGCCACTGCTATTGCTGACTCATTTCTGCACTGATATACACACACAAACACATGCACAGTAAGATCATATCACATGATCATCCAGGGAGTGTGTCAGTTTTTTAACTGTGTGTGACAGAAAATAACCTTTTTATTTAGAGGAAATACTTGCCCCCTGTAAATCATTATTCATTTATGTTACCAGGTATTTTTTCCTTTTTTTTCTGAGAGACACTGGACCTAAATGATTTTCAGTATCACAACACAACACAATAAATGCTTTGCTGGAATACATTGTAAATAATTGTCCAGTCTCTATGTAAGATTGCACAAATCTAATCTCTTCATATACATTAAACAACATTCACCTCTGAAACAGATATTTGAGATCACTATAGTATCTGCACTAAACAAATAACAAAAATGCACTGTAATCACTGGCTGTTCAGTTCTCAGCAAAGTTCTCAGTTTCAATTTTGATTGGTTAATAAAAAATAAATATATATATATAATAAACTGATATATATAAATATAATAAACTGTAATTTGATATATCCAAACATTAAAAGAAACAGGCTATGGATATAACACACAGTGGAATATTTAGACCCTAGGGTCAAAACCCTGTGAGCAAAGCAAAACCTTGCGATTCAAAATCGACAATAAAATCCAATATAAAGATATTCGATGTGATTTATGTATCAGCAATACATTCTTTCAACAGGTAAAAGTCAAGAAGTTCTCCTCTGAGAAAGATCAATATTCACTAGCAACATTTGATCTAAGCATCTATACGTGTATTCATAGTCAACAAGTTTGTGTGAAAATTGTTCTGTTCCAGATTAAGCAGGGCCACAGTTTGCACTCAATGACTTCCTTCTGCTTAAGGACATCAAGTAAGTTTATAGACGGACGAGCAGAGGAAGTTAGTTAGTTAGTTAGTTAGAAGTTAGTTAGTAAAGGGGATTATAAATTACTCTTTATTTGAAAACAAACAAATCCCATATGTCAAAAATAATAATAATTTGAGAGAAAAAAATCTGTGAAACATCAACAGATTATATTCAACACAGTGTCCTACACATAGGAGAAAAAATAACTCCCCAAATCCCTTGTGGGCAAAACAAGCATGCCGCCACACTAAGCAGCATAAATCCAGGCAAAGGCAGCGCTGCTTTCATCTGGGCCTAGAGTGCCATACGGGTGGTGTCTGTCTGCATAGCTGAACTGGGATGACCTTGCCTACAGAAGCACACAGCCCTACACTGTCCGGCAGTCCGTGCCTCACGGGCCCTGGCAAACTGAGGCTAGCAAACACTCGGAGTGCCTCAGGGCTTGATATTCAGCCCTTTTTTCTGTGTTCTGCTTGCTTGCCACACCCTCAGGCTTTTTTCCCTGCACACTGTTATGTCTGCCTCTTTGGCCCAATGACTCTGATGCTCTGTGGTTTGCAAGGACAGACATGCGCTCAAAATTTCCATCCTTTGAAAAGTGCAAAACAGTAATATCCTCTCACTGACACGTACCGTTGGAAAATTTACTTGAGAAAAATGTGATATGATCATGTTGGCTAATGTTGAAAATACTGAATAAATGAGAAAAGTAGGAAAATATAAACACTGCTAAAATGAAGCAGAATGGCACCTTTTGTAATGGCTATAGGCACACGCAGCCTTTTACATTTTCACTGACAGTGTGTTTACACTTGCACACAGGAGCAAAGTGTCCGTTCCATTGATTCCTATGGGAGTCGAACCTCATGCTTGCACAGTGAATTGTAGGACTGACCACGGATTGTAGAAAGCGTTGAGAGTATTCGAGAGCATCCAAAAGTTGAGAAATCCTGTGCAAACAGCTGTAAAGTTCAAGTAGTGACGTCTGTCTTGAGTGTTTAAAAATATGCAGATTGTGCAGAAGTTTCTGCTGGATTTAGTGCATAAATCCTATTGTTTACATACTGGATGCTCTACAGTTGTTCCATATATTACATATATGTTAAATACTGCAGTTTAGGGCGCTTTCATTACAGGTGAGTAGGTGGCTGGGTTTACGTAATGTGACACTATTGTTACTTTGGACATTCCAAAACAAAGCTTGCATCTTTCCAACTGAAATAATGTGCATAAAAAATCATTATATTAGCCATGTGCTGAATAAAACATCAGTTTAATATGCCCGCTCCAGCCTACAGACACCCCAAAGTGGAAGCAGTTTTGAGCAGCACTGAGTTTTGACACACACACACCGCGAGTGTTAACAGGCACCGAGTGGTGTGTGCGGCGGACTTCTAAGATGATGAGACAAAGTCCCATCTTTATGTTTGCTTTTTAGTCATTTGTAAATTCGTGTTTCACTTGATATTTACACAGTTCGAACACCAAAACAATAGCATAATATTTTTGCATGTTGTATTAGTTGCTGTCTGATGTCTGATCAAGTTGCTGCATTTTGACAAATTCTACAAAGTAATTACTACAAAAGTACCAATTACAGAAACAATAACAGAAGTGCATATCTTTGTTGAAATTTTAAAGTAGAAATTTAGACTGTAATTCATATAAAATGAACAGTACAAATACAGAAAATAACAGTTTGACAGTCGATAACCACCTCTGGATAACCTGATTTGACCGCACTGACAGTTTTGAATAGGAACAACACTTGAACTTAATTGAGCTGGATAAAGACACAATTGTCTTCTGTAAAGCTGAATCGAATTTGTTTCAAAATTAATGAACTTTGCAACATTGACACTGTTTTATTGAACTGAATTGAAACTATTGAACAGACTTGTACTGAATAATGACACTGTAGAGCTGCTTCACAGTTGAGTTGAGCTTGTTTCATCATTGATGAACTTTGCAACATTGATATTGAAATAAATTAAATGAACATTGTGCTAAATAATGGCACTTTTGTCTTTTGTACTGCTTTACAGCTCAAATTGAAATTGTTTCATAATTTAAGAACTGTAAAACATTAAAGGTATTGTTCATCAAAAATGAACATTCTGTCATCAATTTCTTTCTTCTGCTGAACACAAAAGAATATATTTTGAAGAATATGGTTTCCACTGTCGGGCCAAAAGCAAACGTACTAGAGTGTGTTTCCACTGTCACTTCCTTGCGATCTGATGGGGATTCTGATAGCTAAATGCTACTTATGCTAACCATTGCGATAATAAATACATATGTTTGTGGAAGATACCAGAGACTGCTTGAAGAACGTATATCATATATGTATAATCGTGTATTTGTTTTGTTTAATGTTTTATCGTTTCTTCCCTGTGCCTTTGTTGATACCGGAAAATATGCATCAGCATATGTCATAAATTGCATGCACTCCGGTTAACTCGTATAACTCATAACTCCTGCTTTTTCTTGTGAGCTCCCTCTATTGCTCTGGCTGAAAGGATAACAGTATGAGACGAGAGAGATCGCTCAAACCTCCTCAGATCATGCTGTTTTGTGGAAAATTAATAGAAATGCTCATTCTTTCTAAAGAAATGTGTCGTAAACATATTATATTTTGTCAACATTTTTCTAAATATGTAAGCCATTGGACTTAAAAGCCTTAATGGAGATCGCAAATAAATGGAAGCAGGTGCAACTGAATAGGAATGTGCTCTACTTTTATTTGAAATGGTAAAATGTTTGATTCAGCATGACTGATGTGCACTCCTGACACAAATGAATAAATTACTATCATTGGAACCTTTTTTATTGTAAAACGTTGATCAAATATTGATGCTGGAATCTTAAGTCTTTAAGTAAAGACCAAACGTTCACTTCTGTCACGCTCATTTTGCGATCTAGCTAGTTTTCAGTCAGCTGGTGAAACTGTGGGTTGTGTGACGTCGTTCTATGACGTGGTTGCGTGACATCGCTACTGGGTCGACAGTGGAAACGCAACTTGATTTTGGGCTTGGTGCTTGAGGTCCGAGACTCCTGGCCCCACCCGGCACGCTGTTAGCCCTGGCTCGCACTGGCCCGACAGTGGAAAAGTGGCTAATGACTTCCATAGAATAAGAAAAAAAATACTAAGTCAATGGGCCAGATAAACTGTTTGGTTACTAAAATTCTTTAAAATATCTTCTTTTGTGTCCAGCAAAAGAAAGAAATTCATACAGGTTTGGAATGACTTGAGGGTGAGTAAATGACAGAAAGTTAACCAATCCTTTAAATCTGCTTTGAAATAATCTGTATTGTATAAAGCGCCACACTAATAAATGTGACTTGACTTGACGGTAATAATTGAAATTATTTTTTTGTTTCTCACAAGAATCATCCCTGAAACTGGAGGAAAGCTTCACAGAATCTTTACCTCGCTTATGTAGCCATCCTTCCTTCACAATGGCAACATCACTCATTGTGGCTGGAGAGAAAACCCTCGTGTCCCTTTGACTCGGACCAGGGGTAGAAGGTGGGAAGTGGCGGGTGTCTTCAGTCTAGACATTCAGCAGGACAGGTGGTCTGTAGGAAACAGAAGAAACTTTTTTTTTTTTTTTCAAAAGCTATAGGGACATAATAGTTATTGATCCAATTAAATAAAAAAAAAGACTAGTTATTTCTGAATTAGTCAAAGCCACATAAGCTAATATTAATGTAGCTTTATCCCTCGGTTTCAGCTCAAAGTGTGATAACACTTTTCATAAATGCGTCTCTTACTGAATATATTTATATTGTGTCTGTTTAAAAAAGGAAATAAAACCACACTGCAAAGACAAACAAACAAACAAACAAACAGCTGACAGGAATGAATCTCCACAGTGTTTACACCAGGCCTTTGCCTACTTTACAGCTCTGCACACTTTTGGCATTCTCTTATTATTTATTATGCAATTACACATTATGTATAATTTACATATGCATCATTTCCATTCGGACATGGGATACTACAGCGTTTAATGGTCATTGCAATCAGGTCCAGATGAAACCAACAGCACACTTGCATGTGGAAGCACAAACTGAACAATGGACTTTTAGACCTCTGAATGAGAGCCAGTGTGTCTGTCTACCGTCTTTTTTATTAAGCCATCAGTCAAGTGTGCATAATTGATATTTTTCACTTTGCACACAATTTTTTGTTTATTCTGATCACAATTCAAAGCGGAATTCTCATGACCCATAGATTCATTACTGTTGTAGCAGTGCATCCACTACTAATATTGCTACTTTTAGCCTAAATTCATATAATATTTAAACTTTTGAATATAATGATTTTATGTAATTTTAGTGTTTAACTCCATTCATGAGTATGGCATATTTAATCAAAATGTGTTTAAAATCAATCTGTTTCTGTCATTAATACATTCACACCAGTAAAAGAGTGTGTAAACATGGTCCAGAAAGAGTCAGAGTCAATCACATACACAACTGTATGCATAGTTGCACACACAACGTTCCTACATCAGACCCAGGGTACACACATTCTTCGACTTTCGAGTTTTGCAAATTAACTCTTTAAAAGACAATAGTTAGTCACAGTATAGTATTAGAATGAGCCGAGTCAACTGGGGAGTAGCTTTGACTGTAGTTTCTGAGGTCTGTCTGTTAAAGCCTGCTGCCCTTGATGCACCCACAGCTATGCTGCCTCCGGCTGCCTGGAATGCAGTGCGAAAGAACAGCGTTCTCCTGCCTCAGAGCCGTCTGAAACAACAACCCTATGTGAACTTCCCCTCCCCCTGCCTCAGAGATCAGCTACTCCGAGACGCAGGTACTCCTCTGACACAAAACACACACGCATACACAAAACATACCATCACTAACCCTGGGATGACAACACATGTGAGAAGCAAAAAAAAGTTTGATGACATGCAATCACATAATCTATGAGAGAACACAAGCATATGGTAAAAACACACTGAAGAACCATTTACTCACAATGATGCCAAGCAAATGCAAAGGTGCACATAGACCTACAACCCTCGGGCACAACTACCTTCTCTAATGTCTGTCTGTCTGTCTGTCTGTCTCACACAACCCCACACGCACCAGGGAAGTCTCATGTGTGTCTGGTGCTGCCACTGCAGCGTGTCTCTGAGAACGGCCCCTCCCAAAGCAGCCACGCTGTGGGAGAAAAAGAGAGGGTAAAAAAAGTGGGCGGGTGACCAAGCCTGTGCTCAATGCAGCACTCCATATGAACCCAATGGCCTCACAGATGGTCACGTGGCACAAATAAAGCGAAAGAGTGAGAGACAGAGGCCACTGAGGCTACCCACTTCATTCAACATTTCTGCTCTTACTCGTGGCTCAGTGAGAGAAAGAAGGGGTGGAAAAGGCATCAGTGACCCCAGTTTTTAGGAGCGTTCAATGGCATATTTGGCATACTCAGAGGAAACATGTATCGCTCGGTGGTTGCTTTTCCTAAGCTCAGGAGACTTAGTTGTGATTCTTATCTCTTATTTTAGTATCAACAGCATTGCAGATGTTTCTCCTAAATTTCCTTAGGACAAATAAAAATAGAGAGACATGAGAAATATTTGAAAGAAAAAGAGTCAAAACTGAGAATGTGGTAGAAGAAACATAAAACATATCTTTAATCTCTTTCTAGACTCCATTATAGGAACATTTTATTGCTCAGATGTTGTTGTTTTTTATGCCAAGCAAATGCAAATGTGTACATACTGTAGACCTACAACCCTCGGGCACAACTACCTTCTCTAATGTCTGTCTGTCTGTCTCTCATAGAATCTCTCATTTTAGTATTAACAGTGTCTCAGATGTTTCTCCTAAAATTCCTTAGACACAAAAGTAGACACAACTGAGACATGAGAAAGTTCTGAGAAAAAGGTGTCATGGAAGATCTCTTTATTGTCTTGCAGAGGTTGCTCTTTTTTTATTCTTATTTTATGCCATGGGGTTTTTCACCTTTAATGGAGGAGAGATGAGGAGCGAACATGAGCAGGAAAGTACCTTTACCCTGTCGATGTGCTGCTCACACAGCTATGGCTCTGACAGAGGTTTCTCTAAGCTCAGGATACTAAGGGGTGATTCTCTTATATTTAGGGAACGAGGGTTACATACGTAGCCGAGACATTCCCTTTCAGTCGGTCACTCTTGACGTCACTTCAGTGACCCATGAAAAGGAATCCCCTGCCAAGGCGCCACAGCTGCCTTCGGAAAAGGAACGCTGTGGAAGCCACATCCTTCCCCGAAGGATTCATGTTGAGATAATATTTGGAATTACTGAGGTGACACCAATCTCCTAAGAGAGGGGTTCTCCTAAGGGAAAGACAGGGGCTTCCGTTTAGGAGCAACCATGGAAAAAAGCTACATATGGGCACATAAGGCACCCAGCCTAGACCCAGTTCATAAGGATTCAGCGGGATATAGGCCTGGCGCCATATGCTCTGCCACGTAGCCGACCATAGATGGGCCTGCTTCTACACGTTTGAGATGAGAACACAGGAGGGAACCGGCTTTACACGGAGGCTATAGAACCTAGCAAATGTTTTGGGTGTCGCTAAGCCTGCAGCACTACAAATATCTGTTAGCGAGGTGCCACGTGCCAGCACCCAGGAGGATGCAACACTTCTTGTTGAAGGAGCTTGTGCTTCGTAAGCCAAGGCGATGGCATCCACTATCCAGTGGGCCATCCTCTGCTTGGAGACAGCCTTTCACTTCTGCTGGCCTCCGTAACAGACAAAGAGCTGGTCTGAGGTCCTGAAGCTTTGAGTTCTGTCTATGTACCGTCACAGAGCGCGGACGGGACAGAGCAAAGCCAGGGCTGTGTCTGCCTCCTCCAAGAGCAGCGCTTGCAGGTTCACCATCTGGTCCCTGAAGGGAGTGAAAGGAACCTTGACTTGTGGAGATTCATGTGCTGATTGTTGATATCTGTGTGTGTCATCGTAGATTTACTTTTTGTGCTCATATTTGTTAAAATCTTCACACACAAGACCAGCGTCGGCCAATAGTGAGAAGATGAACGAAAGTCTTACGGGGTTGGAACAACATGAGGGTGAGTAATTACGGACAGAATTTTCATTTTGGGGTGAACTAACCCTTTAATGGTAAAACACAATTGTTAGATTCTAAACACATCAGTGAATCAGTCGAATTCATGATGATTATAAAACCATCAACAGGTAACCATCATCACCTGATTTCGTTTCACTTTAGCTTTCTTTGCTGCTGAAAATGTGTTTGATAAGCACACTGTCACAGCAGCCAAAACAGACAAAAGATATAATAAGAGTTAAAAGCCCAACTAATGGAAACACTGATCACTGTTATGGTGACTTCTAATGAAACACAGAGATAAACCCCTGTTAATTCTCAATAAAAACTTTTGTAGACGTCTGACAGAAATAAAGTCAGTCTGGTTAGTAATAAGTGAAGCTGTGGTAATGCTGTTTGTGGAGTTGTTTAATCCTCCTCTGCTGAGATCTTCACAGATTTAATGTCTTCTTTTAGTCAGTTGTAGTTCTTGTTTCCGCTCGTCTCTTTTTCTGTTCTCTTCTTTCCTTCAGTGATTCTGCTTGTTAACAGGCGTATTAAGGCTGAAATGACTCCATATTTAATATACACAGATTTTGTGGCTCAGATAAGGTCCAGTTCTGGTTTATTTCTTTGCTCTTGGCTGACATGTGGCATTTCTATGGCCTGCTTGTGGCCCAGATCTGGCAAACAGGAGCAGTCCGCCCGAGGGCCGTCATTACGCTGCGTGTGGGCCAGATCATCTTTCCACAAATGCCAGATGTGGGCCGGATCTGGGACGTCACAATGTTGCTATGTGGGTCATAAGGTGGTGGTAAGATTGTCTTGATCATCTGATTTTTGACTTTTGAAAAACTAAATATTCACAAAATATTTTTGTCTACTATTCCTGAGTTAAAAGTTGTGTAAGCACGGGCAACTTGAGCCGTCATGCAGGTAGATGTCTCTGAGAAACCCATCTCTATCGTTTGATACACATACGACAAAAAATCTCTATATCCAAATTTATGTACATCATCATGTTATGACATGATGTTGTAGGCTACATAAATTTGGATACCTCGGACATCTCATGACGGCTCAAGTTGCCCGTGCTTACACAACTTTTGCCCGTGCTTACCCCAACACATCAGATGCAACTTTGGCTCATTTCACAAATTCTTCGAGCTTCTTATAGGCTACAACTTATTTCCGTCATGTTGTGGGTAAAATTATGTCCTTCAGAAGTTACTCTTCCCGCTCTTATGATGAACTCTCTCTTGGCCTTGGTGTTCATCCTAAACATATTTTGGTTTTCCCTTCGTTCGTTCGGGATATTTCAGCAATGGCATCGATGCAGTAAGTGATTTTTGAGTTGCGCAGGTGGTGACGTCATGTTGTCTTAAACAGACCCAATATTTCCTCAAAGAAACGAAGGTGTAAATTCTACTGGCGTTTTTTAGTACGGATCCCGGGAAGTCACCTGTAGGATTGGGAAAAGACCTGGCTTGTGCCGGGTAAGTTTTGTACTGTATATCTAATAAGGTTAAGGAAGTCCACTTTAAAATCCTTCATAAAATCTATCCTGTTAATTCCACAATTTTTGTAAAAATATTATGACATTAATAATGAGACATTCTCTTTTTGTGGTCTTTTAGAAGAAGCAGATACCCGTTTTTTTTTTGTAGGCTAATATAACCAATCAGTTTTGGGCTGATTTAAGTTTAGTATTTTCGATCCTACAGAAGTAAACCACTCTTTTGTTCTCAGAGATATGATTTTCTATTATGACAACCCTGATCATTTATCTCTTTAATATGTTGCCACTTGCCAACTATTTTTTGCAAGCTAAATGTTTCATTCATAATAATAATAATAATAATAATTATTATTTATTTATATAGCGCCTTTCCAGAGCTAAGGACGCTTTACAATAAACAAGTAACAATAAAGGCTGTAGACAAAGACAGCAGACAAAACAATGAGAGTGTAAGTACTGAAAGTGAGAAATTATAGATGGGGCGGCACCCAGCAGAATACATAAAAAAAAAAAAGCAGTACAACTTAAGAATTATAACATTCAGAAAATAAGTGAGTTTTGAGCATGGATTTAAATTCAGAAATAGTATTAACAGAACAGAGTGATCGAGGGAGAGAGTTACACATTTTGGGTGCAACGACACTGAATGATCTGCATAAACAAAAATGGTTTAAATCACCATTGTGTCTTCCACTATTTCTTACTGAATTTAATCCTCTAATTTCATCCCTCAATGACAATGATAAAAAAAATGTATGCTCTAAAAAAACAATTTAAATGCATTTAATTTTAATACTGTGCCTTTCTTAATTTATGTACATAAACCCGTGTTCATTCTATTTGGCTCTTTATTTAGTTATTTTCTTAGTATCTTATTTAAGATTTGAATATGTTTTCTCTGTTCATGTTTTACTAAAATAAGTACTATATTTTTTTTTACCATAAATTTGTATTATAAAAATTATATATATATATATATATATATTTTTTTTTTTTTTTTTTAAAGGCACACTATGCAAGAATTCTACCGTAATATAACAGCTTCAAAGTCATTTCGGTGGTAAATAAACTCACAGTAGGGCGAATCATCCTGGTAGTAAAGCTTGGGGGGGACGCCGCTGTAAAAACCAGCAATGCAAGTTTGAGATGAGCGCCCCCGACAAATCTCGCGAGAATAACGACATGCTTTATGGCAACGACGTCACACACATCAACAACAATATATGAAGCACGAAGACACTTGCGTGCATTTCAGACGTGATACTCGAAGATGGAAAAAGCAAAGAAAACACGGTCGGAAGAGACTAGGAAAAGAGAATCTGACCGCGTGAGGAACTGGAAAAGAGTCCCTGATTCGCCCTCGCTATGTGTGTGCGTGTTGTGTGAGTGAGCGCGCCTGATCAGCGCGGCTGATGAGCTGATTAGCGCCAGCTGTTCCCTTTCGAGAGGTTCCTCCTATTGCGTAATAGCGTTACGCTATGGGAAAACTCCTTTTCTCGAGAAATATTGAAGTCTTTATGTAAAACGCATTGCAGCTGCACAGCATACAGCAATGAGCGAGGCAGCTCGGTCATTGGCTGTGCTGCGGCAACTTGCACGAACCAATGACGGGGCGACTCTGAACCCGCTTCCAATAAGCGTGCTTCTCGCCCACGCGCGTCAGAGCCCGCCAAGATGGGCGTGGCCAAGGGCTATATATTGGGCGCCCCGTCGTCTGAGTTCTTCAGATTTAATCTCCTTCAGCAAAGAACCTTCTCTTCGCTGGATCCTCCGGATTTGTTGGAGTCTTTTCGCCGCCGCCGTCGACAAGCCTACAGCAGGACTGCTTCGAGGACGCCGGCGCCTTCAGCCGCCTTCGATCGCCCTTCTGCTAAGCCATCCGGCGCGCACCATCTATATCCTTTTACAAAGCTATCAGTGTTCGCCCCCGCGACACTTTTTCTAAAAGAGTCAAATTTCCAAGGCGTTGTTTCAAATGCCTTCCTGCGCCAAATGCGCCAAATGCTTTCAGGACGGGGATCGTCACATCATCTGCGCCCGCTGCTTGGGACCGGACCACGCAGAGGCTGCCCTTACTCGAGGCGGATGTCCCGAGTGTGACGCCCTGGGCCTCACCGAGCTGCGCGCTCGCTTCGCCGTTTTCACCGCGAAAGAGCCCACCTCTTCCGTGCTGCCATCTCCTCTAGTCGAGCCGCGAAAGAAAAAACGCCGCTCACAGAGGCCGCCGGAGCACGCGGTTTGCAGTGATGTCACGCCGGGCCAATCCCCGCGTGCTTCATCACCACCCGAAGACTCCCCGCCGCCAGTCCAGTTCACACAGGCGGACCAGCACCCCTCCAGCGGAGCGATGGGGCTCGTCTCGTTTGGCCCGTCAGGGGATGACGATGATAAGGATGACAGTTTTTCCTGTGATGCTGCATCCGACGATTGGCCGGGCTCGTCCTTCGACCCCGCGCCATCGACATTAGCGGGCACGAGCGCGGGCTCCAGCATGGACTCTGAGATCGTCCGCATTCTCTCTAAGGCCGTGGAAGACCTCGGGCTCGATTGGTCTTCCCCGGAAGAACCCGCCCGCAGCCGACTGGACGAGTGGTTCCTGCAGGGGCGCCGACAGGCCCCTCGACAAAGACCCTCCCCCTTCTTCCCGGAAGTTCACGACGAACTCACGAAGTCGTGGAAAGCCCCGCACTCCGCTCGCCTGAAGCCTTCTTTTTCTTTGTCGCTCTCCTCTGTGGACGGCGCGAAAGAAAGAGGCTATGAGGGGACTCCGCCCCTCGAGGAAGCTGTGGCCAATCATCTGTGTCCACCCTCCAACGCTGGATGGAAAGCTAAAGCTTCTCATCCCTCGAAGCCTTGCCGATCTACTTCAGCTCTCGCCGGTCGCGCATACGCCGCCGCCGGCCAAGCTGCATCAGCGCTTCACTCTATGGCTGTCCTCCAGGTTTTTCAAGCCAAACTTCTCCGCAGTATGGACGAGTCTGGACCCGATCCTGAGGCATTTAAGGACCTACGCAGCGCCACTGACATAGCGCTGCGAGCTACAAAAGCCACCGCCCAATCCATCGGCCGTGCTATGGCTAACCTGACTGTCCTTGAGCGCCATCTGTGGCTGACGCTAACAGAAATGAAGGATGCAGATAAGGCGTCATTTCTCGACGCGCCTATCTCCCAAAGCGGCCTGTTTGGACCAGCGGTGAAGGAGTTCGCCGAGCGCTTCACCGAAGCCCGTAAGGACTCACAGGCTATGCGTCACTTCCTGCCCAAGCGATCTAGCTCATCGCAGAGCCGCCAACGGCCGCCTCAGCAGCAGCGAGCTAAGACGGCGCCCCCCGTTTCTCAGCCCAAACCTGAAACGGATTTTCGACGCCGCTCGCGCTCCGCCAACAGGAAACAGCCGCCCGAGCGACGGGGACCTCGGCCCAGGATTGTGCTGAACCTAGAGCCTCGTAAGTCCTCCTAGCTACAGGGAGGAAAAGGGAGAGCGCGTGTCTCGCAAGAGCCGGACCGTTCTCTCCAAAACGTTTAAAGCATTACCCAGTCCCCTCACAGGCGGCTGGAAATGTCTATACAGCAGCCAATGTGCCAGCCACACAGCTCGCCCACCTGCAAACAAACGCCGTTTTTACGGCGACACACAGAAATCACATAAAGAGCTATTTTCTGCCTGTGTCATTAAAGGGTCACGTGTCCACACCAAAGTGCGCATTCCCACATATCAAAACTGTAAACTCAGTGCCAAATGTTTTCCCAGCTCAGGCTGGACGCCCCATAAATGTAGATTGTGTGCCAACTGTTACGTATGCACCACTACACACAAGCACTGTTCCCACAGTTATAAACACTTCCCCAGTAAAAGCGGGAAGTTGTATAAGAGTAGCGCGTGTGCCCGCTGTTATGCACGCACCCCATCTCACAAACACTGTTTATATGGCCAAAAACCTCCCGCCACGAGCGGGAAGTTTTATGAAAGTGGCGCGCGTGCCTACCACAGTCTATGCACCCCCACCCATAAGCACTATACACACAGTGTTAAACATTTCCCCATCTCACTCTGTGAGCATTACAGCGAGCGTGCCTGTAATCTCACACGCACCCCTGCACTCGTCATTCAACAAAGCTGCTCAGCGCGCGCCCGCGCCGCTGACAGCTGTGAGCTCGGTATTTACACAGAACGATTCGCTGGCGGGGGCCATACGTCACTGCGACACGCCCCCGGCCAGCATTCAGCCCATATCTGTGCGAGCGAAAGCTTGGGAAAATATCCCCGACATGCCGAAATGGGTTTTGAACATAATAAAACACGGTTACTCGCTCCAATTCGCTCGCAGACCGCCCCGCTTCACAGCAGTGGTAGAGACGAAAGTGAGAAAAGATGTTTCACATGTTCTACGCACCGAGATGCTCAAACTGATAGAGAAAGGCGCTATAGAAACAGTGCCCCCCTCTGTGAGCGAGGCAGGTTTTTACAGCCGCTATTTTCTCGTCCCGAAAAAGGATGGCGGTCTCCGCCCCATCCTAGATCTCAGACATCTGAACAAAGCTTTAATGATTCGCTCGTTCAGAATGTTAACAACCAAGCATATCCTCGCGCAAGTTCGCCCGGGGGATTGGTTTCTGTCAGTGGATCTGAAAGACGCTTACTTTCACATTCCAATAGCGCCTCATCACAGGCCATTTCTGAGATTCGCTTTCGAGGGACAGTCATACCAGTACACAGTACTACCATTCGGCCTGTCACTGGCACCCCGTACATTTACGAAATGTATGGATGCAGCACTTTCCCCCCTGAGACAGCGGGGAGTGCGAATACTAAATTATCTCGACGATTGGCTAATACTAGCACAATCAGAGAGCCAGTTAGTGACACACAGGTCTTGGATTATCAGTCATCTAGAGTGCCTAGGTCTAAAAATCAATTTTGCAAAGAGCATGCTATCCCCCAGCCAGAATATTTCTTTTCTGGGAATAGTGCTAGACTCGGTGCAGATGACAGCACGCCTCTCATCAGAGCGCGCGCTCACTATTCGGCGCCTTGCAACATCGTTCAGAGCGGGTGCGCGCGCCCCCGTCAAGCGATTTCAGAGGATGCTCGGTCTCATGGCCTCAGCATCAGCTGTACTCCAGCTAGGATTGTTGCACATGCGTCCTCTCCAACGATGGCTCAAGAGCCGTGTCCCCACTCACGCATGGCGCTCGGGCCACTTTTTAATCAGAGCAAATCACGGCTGCATAAAAGCCCTGACGCCCTGGAAAGCTGTCGACTGGTATCAGTCCGGCGTGAGTTTGGGCGTGAACACAAGGAGAAAAATGATCACGACAGATGCCTCCAAAATAGGTTGGGGGGCCCTTTACGAGGGCAGGCCTGTCTCCGGCTTGTGGTCAAACCCGGAGAAGCGCCTACATATAAACTGTCTGGAATTGAAAGCGGTCGCTTTGGCTCTCAGAGCCCTGCTCCCGTACCTGAAGGACGAGCACGTCCTAGTCCGAACGGACAACATGACGGTAGTCTCGCATATAAATCGTCAGGGTGGACTCAGATCGAGCTCCCTGCACTCGATGGCCAGGGAGCTCCTACTATGGTCCCAGCGCAACCTGCGCTCGCTGAGAGCGGCGCATGTGCCAGGTGTTCTGAACCAGGGAGCGGACATGCTGTCCAGAGACAAAGTCCACCCTGAGTCCACCCTGACGATTTATATGCGAGACTACCGTCATGTTGTCCGTTCGGACTAGGACGTGCTCGTCCTTCAGGTACGGGAGCAGGGCTCTGAGAGCCAAAGCGACCGCTTTCAATTCCAGACAGTTTATATGTAGGCGCTTCTCCGGGTTTGACCACAAGCCGGAGACAGGCCTGCCCTCGTAAAGGGCCCCCCAACCTATTTTGGAGGCATCTGTCGTGATCATTTTTTTTCTGTGGGGTCCCCCAGGGCTCCGTACTCGGTCCAACCCTCTTCACCATTTACATGCTCCCCTTGGGTCGTGTCATCAGCAGGCATGGAGTTAATTTCCATTGCTATGCTGATGACACACAACTCTACCTTCAAGTTACTCCCTCTAGCTCCCCCTCTGCCACGGCTGCACGCCTTAGTTCATGCCTGGAGGAGATAGAGGCGTGGATGAGTCAAAACTTCCTGCAGCTAAATGGCTCCAAAACAGAGGCCATTCAAACTGGTACCGTCCATCAACTCCGCTCCTCTCCAATCTCCACTGTTTCATTTTTTGGACACACCACTCCTCTCTCTTCCTCTGTTATTAATTTAGGGGTAAAATTTGACCCTCACCTTTCTTTTGACAGTCATGTCACCACCATCTGTAAAACTGCATTCTTCCACCTACGCAATATTTCCAAACTGCGCCCCTCCCTCTCCCTTTCTGCTGCAGAGAAGCTCGTCCATGCTTTTGTGTCCTCCAGGCTGGACTATTGTAATGCACTCCTCATCGGGATTTCTGGCAGGAGCCTTCAAAAGCTCCAGTATGTTCAAAACAGCGCTGCCAGGGTCCTGATGGGGGTGCGAAAACATGAGCACATCACTCCCATCCTCCGTTCACTGCACTGGTTACCCATTCAGTCTCGCATAAAATATAAGGTCCTCCTTCACACCCATCACTGTCTGCACGGTGTGGCCCCCACTTATCTCACTGAGTTGCTCACACCAAATTCATCTACCAGAACCCGGTCAGGCCAACAGCACCGTTTGGTCATGCCCAGGACACGGCTCAAAACAATGGGCGACCGGGCCTTTCAAGTCGCCGCTCCTAGCCTGTGGAATGCGCTCCCAGACCACCTTAGGTCCCCACAAACAGTTGACAATTTTAAAAAAGGACTAAAAACTCATCTTTTTACACATGCTTATTTTAATAACTAACGTTTGTTTTTAGTCCCGCCGTTTGACATGTTGTGTTTTTAGTCTTTATTGTATTGTTTACTTTAATTTTTTTATTATGTTTTATTGTAGCACTTTGAGATTTGGGTCAAATGTAAAGTGCTTTACAAATAAAATTTATTATTATTATTATTATAAAGTTCTCCCAGGAGAATGGTCTCTCCACCCCCTGACGATTCAGTGGTTATGGCAAACCTTTGGCAGAGCAGAGGTCGACCTCTTTGCCTCCAAGGAAAATGCGCACTGCCCTCTCTTCTTTTCAAAGAGCACAGACGCGCTCGCCCAAGTCTGGCCGAGCCGACCGCTGTATGCCTTCCCTCCGGTCGCGATGCTACCTCAGGTCATCAGTCGGATCAGGGAGGAAAAATGTGCAGTGCTCCTGGTAGCCCCACTCTGGAAGAACCAGACGTGGTTTCCAGAACTGATGCAGATGACGCAATCTGCCCCATGGCCGATTCCACTGAGGCTAGATCTCCTCAGGCAGGCCAACGGGATGATCCTCCATCCCCGCCCCGATCTGTGGGCCCTCCATGCGTGGCCCCTCAACGGATTCCCGGGAACCTCCCCAGTGGAGTGTTGAGAACCATCACTGAGGCGCGAGCGCCCTCTACGAGGCGCTTATATGCCCAGAAATGGAAGGTGTTCAGTGACTGGTGTAAATCCAGGAACCTGAATCCTGAGACATGCGAAGTGCCGAGTGTGCTCGTTTTCTTACAAGAGCTGTTGGAGGCAGGCCGCACCCCCTCCACGCT
This sequence comes from Rhinichthys klamathensis goyatoka, assembly GCF_029890125.1. Lineage (NCBI taxonomy): Eukaryota > Metazoa > Chordata > Actinopteri > Cypriniformes > Leuciscidae > Rhinichthys > Rhinichthys klamathensis. Next base: position 5,606,821 of record NW_026606555.1, read on the forward strand.
CAAAGTATATGTGGCTGCCATAGCGGCATCACATGAACCGGTCGAAGGACGCACACTAGGGAAAAACTGCCTAGTTGTTCGTTTCCTGAGGGGCGCCAGGAGGATGAATCCCCCACGCCCCCCCTCGGTGCCGATTTGGGACCTGGCCACGGTCCTGGACGCACTTAAGCGTGCCCCGTTCGAACCCCTCCGAACTGTGCACCTTAAACAGCTCTCGCTCAAAACTGCTCTCTTGCTGGCTCTCGCCTCGGTCAAGAGAGTGGGCGACCTGCACGCGCTGTCATCAAGCGCTAACTGCCTGGAGTTTGGACCTAACGACAGCAGGGTTGTCCTCAGGCCAATACACGGGTATATTCCTAAGGTGCTCTCTACTCCTTTCAGAGCACAGGTGATATCTTTGGCCGCGCTATCGTCCCCAGCAGACGAAAGTGACGCTAATTTACTCTGCCCGGTCAGGGCACTCAGAGTATATTTGGAACGCTCTGCCCTGTTCAGACAGACAGAGCAGTTGTTCGTATGCTTTGGCGGCCGCACTAAAGGTCTGGCTGTGTCAAAGCAAAGAATATCGCGCTGGATAGTTGATGCTATAGCGCTGGCTTATGAAGCCAAGGGCCTTCAGTGCCCCTTGGGCATCAGAGCTCACTCTACGAGAGGCATGGCCTCCTCGTGGGCGTGGTCGAGTGGGATACCCATTCAAGATATTTGTGCGGCTGCAGGCTGGGCCTCACCGTCCACATTTATCAGGTTTTATAACCTACAGGTCCCCTCATTGCATTCTAACATACTGTCGGTCTAACTATCATAGGCTGGGGTGTGTACATGCTGAGCATTGTCTCCTCCCTCATAGAATCACATCTTTGAAACTGATGTGGAGGATTTTTCATACATGACAGTACATGAAAATGTGCTTGTGTGTGTCTCTGGACGCCCATCGGGCCGTTCCACGTTGTCCTTTATAAAACCCGCCTTCGGCTGGCTTGTTGGATAATTACTTCGCTCAAAGGCTCAGGCTCCGGCCTCCGGCTTAATAGAAGCGAAGTCAGCACGCACGGCGTTTTACATGGCGTTCCCATAGCGTAAAGCTATTACGCAATAGGAGGAACCTCTCGAAAGGGAACGACTCGGTTACTAACGTAACCTCGGTTCCCTGAGAGGAGGGAACGAGTTTTGCGTAATCTGCCGTGCTTGTGCTTGGTCAGTTTGCTTCAGTCGATTGAACCTAAAGAACTCAGACGACGGGGCGCCCAATATATAGCCCTTGGCCACGCCCATCTTGGCGGGCTCTGACGCGCGTGGGCGCGAAGCACGCTCATTGGAAGCGGGTTCAGAGTCGCCCCGTCATAGGTTCGTGCAAGTTGCCGCAGCACAGCCAATGACCGAGCTGCCTCGCTCATTGCTGTATGCTGTGCAGCTGCAATGCGTTTTACATAAAGACTTCAATATTTCTCGAGAAAAGGAGTTTTCCCATAGCGTAAAGCTATTACGCAATACTCGTTCCCTCCTCTCAGGGAACCGAGGTTACGTTAGTAACCGAGTCGTTTTGAATGAGGATGTCCTATATATTGTTTTTTTTACCTCGTCCTGTCTATGTCAGATGGTAGTTGAGGCTACAGGGTTCTCCTCACCGTGTTCTCCTGCATTCCACTCCTGTACCCATGCAGTGGTTTCCTGAGATTTTCCCGGAGGAGTTTCTACCTGTTCCTGCATCTGTGTCTGCCCACTGCGTCCCTGTTTTTCCGAGCCTGAGTCTTCTTCTGCCTGCTTCCATTTTGACCCACACGGCTATCTACTATTGTGCTCAATAAATTACTGTTTACTCGCAACTGAATCCTTTGACTATTTCCTTCAGAGTTGTGACAGTCCCACTCGGTCGGGCTTTCACTAGTTGGCGCGAGCTAAAAAGCAGCACTGGATGCAACAGCGATGCTGACCTGGCTAGCTTGTTGATAGACGAGTAAATAAATCTCTTATTTCTAAACTTGTTTGCCTTCTATGTTGTTGCTCTTGCTTGTCATTTTTTTACGATGCTGTTCATTCATTCATTGTTGATAATTAGACCAGTCCAATAATTTCCACATATGTCTAGCTAGCTATTTACAACAGTGCAAGTATTCCACAGCGACTATAGGGGTCGCTGTTTGACAAAAACACAATTTCTGCATGGTGTGGCTTTAATATATATATTTTTTTATTTCATTATTATTTATTCTTTATTAAATCCTTAAAGAGACCTTACACACAATCTAACATAGCAAAAAGGATCCATTTGATGATGTGGGAGGGTGGAACTTTACAACCAAATAATGTTGGCCACTGTGAGTAATGTAATCCAATGAGCCCCAAAAACAGTGCTAAAAAGGTGAATTATTCATAAATTATTGAAATTATAGATATAGGCTAATATATCTCATATAACTATTTCAACATAAGCTATGAAAGAAGTTTAGGAATTTACAAGGGTTTAATTGTGTATAATTGCATAAAACACCTGACAAGTTCCCAATCCCCTGGTTGAAACAGTTTGGTTTGGCTAAAGTTTGACTGACCTCATAACTAAGGTGTCTGAAACCAGAATACAAACATTTGTGTAATTCTGTAACCTATTCAAAACCTTATTCTGTGAGAATATCCCGTGTAAATAACAATCCATTCTCCCTATTATAAAAAAATGAATACAATTATAGGCCTATTAGGTTTTCATTATATATAGAATTTTCCTGCGTATATACTTTTAAAAGAAACCAAGTCTTTAAAAAAATTCTCCTAATTTACACTTTGCCAATAATAAAAAACATTATATTATTTATTATTTTATTTATTATTAGCAGTAATGACAGAAGTATGATTTTGTTTTACTTATTAACAATGCAACAGAACCTACCATACCAATAGGCTGAGATTAGATGCATTTGTATTTTCAAAATGAAAATTTTACTGTAAACATGTGTTGTATATTCCATACAATAACATTGCGTCGGCCCAGATCCGGCCCACATCTGGTACGCATGGAATCCACATGTACCAGATGTGGCCCGGATCTGGGCTGACACTATGTTACTGTCTGGGATGTTTGATCTTGATTCCTGCATCAGTTTAATCTGTTGCCACAGTACTTGTTCCTTTTTATGTTTTTGAGGTGGTTGGCATTTAATACAAGGTGCTTTACCGCCACCAACTGGTAAGGACTGTGGATCAAGATTAAATAGCCTACTGTACATTTTTATACTCTATTCTCTTATATAACACATCATCACATTCTACTGTCTCTTCCTCCATGCAAATTTCTCATTTCTCTGTGCCATGTTTGAGCTTAAGTCTAGAGAATTGTTTGAATTTCATAAAACCATACCTGCTGTATCCTGTATCCTTGCCATCTGACCCTCATTTGTTGTTTAATTACTATTTGTGTAAGAGGTTCAAATGTTATGGGAAGAAGGAGGCGGGAACCGGCGAACATTTAAAGATATTAATAAATAAATAAACAAATACAAAACGAAAGTAAAAGAGAGCAGCCCCTCACAGACGCTGCTGTCACATATAACAAAATAAAACACATCATAAAATCAGGCCTGCTGTTCCTCTATCGTTCTTCACTGTCGTAATGCTTCCGCCTCCTCCGTGACCGTGAGAGATACGAGACCGCGCGTCGCGCAGGTGTCGCTCATCAGCAATCATGCCATCGGCCTCGCGCCGCTCTCTCACGGGCCACGGCCCTCGGCCTCGTGCTGTTCGCCACACTATTCATTTCAGTCTTACTTTGGGGATGAATATTGTTTGTTAGCCTATGGTTTTGGAGGATCGAGAATAGGATTTCAGTCCTACTATATTTAAGAAAAAAAAAATCTTTCCTTTCCTTTAAATCCTTGCTTATTTGGCTTATATGCTACTCCGAGCAATGTCTGAACTTTGTATTTTGAGCACTTCTTGCGTTGTTTTTGTCTATTCACGATGACTCGCTTGGCTTAGTCCTCAGTTGTAAGTCGCTTTGGATAAAAGCGTCTGCTAAATGACTAAATGTAAATGGAAATGTAAATTATGTCCAAATCTCTTTGCTTTTTAAATTATTTGTAGCCTACTCCCATCTGATATAGCCTAAAATGTATTTTAAGTAAACTTTATTTATATAGCACCTATCACAGATAAAATCACAAAGTGCTTTACATAGCAAGTTTAACAAATATTAACAATTAATACACATCATACAGAAAACATACAAACATAATAGCTCAGTCAACTGAAAGCTTGTCTGAATAGTACTGTCTTTAGCTGTTTTTTTTTAAAGAATCAACAGAATCGGCCACACGCAATGACGAGGGCAGGGCATTCCACAATTTGGGAGCGACTGCATGAAATGAGCGGTCTCCCGAGTTTTAAGGCATATTTTGGGGACCATCAGGAGGTTCTCTTTCTAACATTCGTTCGGTATCTCACTATGGGAACGCCTCTGGGCGTGTCCGATCGCGGAAGCACCAATTACACCACGTCTGCCAACTATGGCAGACCAATCACTGCAGCGATCAGGGAGTCCCGGCTCCCTGTATATAAACGCAGCTACCTGCCGTTTCGTCATTCTCGCTCTCTTCCCCGTGGAAGATTTCGGAAGCTGTCCTCAGCAGACTTTGGGAATTATTTTGCTTAACAGTTTTCAGACGGAGCCGACAGGTAACCTCCCAAACGCTATAATTTCCTTAGGTCGTTGAGTGACTTCGTCACTTAAGAGTACGATAACTAACGTGTCAAGACGAGTTTTCTTGCTCTTAAGTTCTCTATCTTTTTCCAAGTTTTTCTGGGCGCTTACCACGCACCAAAAGTACAAGGAAAACGACAGCTCTCTAATCGCAGCACAGCTCCGTACCAGTTGTCACGTTGGGTGAGAACTCACCGTACGAAGAGAGTGCTAGCCCCATCATGGCCACCGCGATAGAACCGGAGAGCCCCGGAGGGAAAGGTCGCCCTCCACATCTGTGTGCCTGTGGAATGTGGATTTCTGCTAAGGATGCACACGGCCTCTGCATCTCCTGTCTGGGCGCTAAACACGCGCACGCAGCGCTGTCCAACCACGAGGGATGCCCGCACTGTGCTACGTTCTCGATTAAGACGCGAGAAAGAAGGCTCCGCGTGGCAGTCGGTGGAAAATCGGACCCATGCCTCTCTGCTCAACCCAGAGAGGAACCCATGGATTGTCCCCGGACCACCACCTCATGGGCAGAGATGATGGAGAAGGTTTCTCCCGTCCTTCCCCCGCTGTTCGATGATCCGTTAGCGGGTGAGGAAGATGACGATGATGAAGTGTTGTCGAACATCCTCGAGGACGACGAAGATGCCATTCTTCCCCCGAACCATTCCAGGCCGCCGAGTGCACAGGATGAGAGTTCACCCTCCCCTGTACAGACGGATTCGGATCTAATTGAGGTCTGTCGCAGGGCCGCGGCTAGATTATCGATCGACTGGCCATCCCAACAGACAGGTCAAGGGGCTGAAAGAGACCTGTACGATGGAAAGAGACTTCCGTCACGTCTCCCGCCAGCAAGGCAGTTCATTCCGGCCGTCCCGGCCTGTGTGACGGAGATGAAGAAATTTTGGGACAAGCCTTTTTCTCATCGAGTGCCAGTCAAGGGTTTCTCGAGGCTTGATGTTCAGGGAATGGAGGATCTAGGGATGGCGGATCCTCCCCCGGTGGAAACTTCAGTGGCAAATCACTTGCACCCGGGCCGCAGGGCGGCGCTCTCTTCAACCGGAGCGTCGCTGCCAGGGAAAACAGAGCGCTTCGCCGCCTCTGTTTTTCAGAAGATCTATAAATCAACTGCACTGTCCGCCCGTGCTTTGAACGCGACGTCCCTCCTTACAGCCTATCAAGCGGAGCTCTTAGAGGAGATGGGTCGTCAACTGGATTCCGGATCTCCCAACCCAGTGCTCTGGGAGGAGATATGCGTCATCGCAGATTTGAACCTGCGCACGTCCCGCGGAGCAGTTCAAAGTTGCGGACGGAGTATGGGCTTAGCAGTAGTGGGTGAGAGATCGCTGTGGCTGGGCTTGTCAGGGCTCTCTGAAAAAGAGAAGGCAGAGTTTCTGGATGCTCCGATAGATCCAAAAGCCATGTTCTGCGCGACAGTAACGGCGATGCGGCAGCAGTGTGACCTGCGAAAGAAGGAGGGAGAAGCTTTCCAGGTCTGTCTCCCCAGAAAGCCGGCGGCTCGGCCTTATCACCCGAACCGGCCGAATTTCAGACCGTCAGGCAGAGGAGGGCATCCAGATTATCAGCCTTCCCGCTCTGCCCCACCACAACAGCCGGGCAACACGGCCCCACAACCAAAACCCGGTTTCGTTAGACCTAAACAGTCTTTCGCGGCCGCAGCAGCGAAACACCGATCGCCCGCCCCCCAGGGGAACAAGAAGAGGCGGTCGACCTGATACGTCAGTTCTGCATCAGGAAGGGTTGGGAGACAGTACCCAGGGTTTCTCTGTCCCATCCCTTCAGAACGATTCCTCTCTCCCTCCCGCGGGGAAAAGGAGAAGGTTTTCAGAGGTGAAAAGTGTTTGTGTGGACAGTTCAGAGTCCAATGTGTGCGGGAATGTGGCCACCGTTCGGCGAGTGCCCCCCAAGAGATCATCTCCCCCTCCACCTTCGAGGTCTGTTACAGGGGAAGAAGGTCTATTGTTCACAAGCAGTTGTTTAAAAATAAATTTTCCTCTGACGCATCCAGGTCTAAGACCGAGGGCGCAGAATGTGAAAAAAAAAAGAAAAAGTTCACAAGAGAATAAAACAATCACAAATAAAGACCAATATAACTCCGTCACTGGAGCGGTCTTCCCCCCCTCTGCCGCTAGAGTGTGCTGCGGCACCTCTAGTGAGCGAAGACGGGAAGGGCCCACTCGCTGCTCAGACGGTGAACTGGCGCGCATGCGCAGTTCATCCCTGGGTATTAATCACTGTAGAGAGGGGATACAGGCTTCAATTCGCTGTAAAACCTCCTCTGTTCAACGGAGTGGTAATTTCAGTGGCCAAAGGGGAAGCAGCTCTGGTTTTAGAGGAAGAAATAGCCTCTTTAATGAAAAAGGGAGTTATAAGAGTGATTCCAACGGAAGAGAGCCACAAGGGTTTCTACTCCCGTTATTTTGTGATTCCCAAGAGAGGGGGAGGTCTCCGTCCCATTCTGGATTTACGGGTCCTCAACAGACACCTCAGAAAATACAAATTCAAAATGATGTCTATCAGAACGTTGTGTCAAAATATTCGGCAAGGAGACTGGTTCACCTCGGTGGATCTCCAGGACGCATATTTTCACATAGATATTTTTCCTGCGCACAGGAAATATCTGAGGTTCGCCTATCAGGGCACAGCATACGAGTACACGAGAATACCTTTTGGCCTAGCTTTAGCGCCTCGAGTATTCAGCAAATGTGTAGAAGGAGCCCTGACTCCATTGAGGAGATCAGGGATCAGAATTTCGTCATATCTGGACGATCTGCTTATCTGCGCGCCGTGCCGACGGCAGGCAGTGAGCGATACACACACACTAGTGACGCATCTGGAGAGATTAGGTTTCAAGATAAACCAAGCGAAGAGTTGTCTATCTCCTTCTTTAGGAAATTGTCTACCTGGGTCTCAGGTTGAATTCTGTGACGTTTCGAGCGTTCCTATCAGAGGATCGCATCAAGACTTTTCACAGCTGCCTCGCTCTTTTCCAACGAGGGAGATCAGTCTCTTTCAGGATGTGTCTTCGGCTACTAGGTCTGATGGCCTCAACTGTGTCAGTGGTTCCCCTGGGGCTGTTACGTATGAGAGATTTTCAGAACTGGACAGCGTCACAGGGCATTCGCCCCGAGAGCCGCCTCAGCCGCAGAGTGCGCGTCTCACCAGAATGCACGAGCGCTCTCTGTCATTGGAGAGTCCTGTCTTTTCTCAGGACAGGATGCCCTCTGGGTCCGATCGTACTGAGAAAAGTGGTGACGACGGATGCATCTCTCACAGGCTGGGGCGCAGTGCTCGAGGGCAGGACAGTGAGAGGAGTTTGGTCTCCCGCACTAAGAGAAAAGCACATACATTTTCTAGAGCTACTGACAGTGTTTCTAGCTCTGAGACATTTCGTGCATTTTCTAAAGGATCATCACGTATTGGTCAGGACAGACAATACGACGGTGATAGCCTACATGAATCGGCAGTGAGGAGTGCATTCTCAGACGCTTCACATGGTAGCGAAGAAACTGATTATGTGGAGCAACAGGACCTTCCTGTCTTTACGCGCGACGCATGTCCCGGGGATAATGAACAGGGGAGCGGATCTATTGTCCAGAGGGAATCCCCTGTACGCGGAGTGGCGACTCCACCCCCAGATGATCCTCATGTTGTGGCAGAGATTCGGCCAGGCTGCCGTAGATCTCTACGCATCGCGCGAAGACGCACAATGTCCCCTGTTCTTCTCTCTGGTCGGCGACGATGCACCATTGGGTGTGGATGCGCTAGCCCACGAGTGGCCAGACGTGTTACTGTACGCGTTCCCTCCGTTAAGCTTGATCGAGCCGACACTATGGAGGGTTCGGGAGCGCGGACATGTGTTAATTCTGATCGCGCCGTACAAGCCGGGGAGACTGTGGGTTGCGGAGATTGCGCAACTGCTCTACGACCAGCCTTGGCAGTTACCAACGCGCAGGGATCTCCTCTCACAAGCACGGGGAGAAATATTCCATCCCTCCCCTCAGAAGTTAGCTCTCTGGGCCTGGCCCGTGAGAGGTTGAATCTGTGTGCAGCCGGATTACCTCCAAGGGTTATTGAGACGATTCAGAACGCGAGGGCGGCCTCGACTCGTTCTTTATATAACCTAAAATGGAGAGTCTTTGAGGAATGGTGTGCAGATAAGAACATTGTTCCGTTCTTGTGCTCTGTTTCAGATGTGCTGTGTTTTCTTCAAGACCTCCTGGATAAAGGCAGAGCTTTTTCCACGGTGAAGGTTTATCTGTCCGCCATATCGGCAAGTCATGTAGGCATTGATTCGGCTACCATGGGTCAACACCCTCTAGTCTGTCGTTTTATGAGAGGTGCACGTAGGTTACACCCAGTATCAAAGACGCTGGTCCCGCCATGGGATTTGTCTGTGGTCCTGAGCGCGCTCTCAAAAGCCCCGTTCGAGCCCATTGATAGCATTGCCTTAAAACTGCTCGCTTTAAAAACGGCTCTGTTACTTGCTCTTACAACAGCAAAGAGAGTGAGTGAACTACAGGCGTTATCAGTTCACCCTTCATGTATGAAGTTCGCTCCGGGTGGTCAAAGAGCTTATTTCAGAACTAACCCGGCGTTCGTGCCCAAAGTATATGATCACGCGGATACCGTAAGAGCAGTGGACTTGCCAGCTTTTCATCCTCCTCCTTTTTCTTCTCCAGAAGAGGAGAGGTTACACTGTTTATGTCCGGTTCGCACGCTGTACAGTTATGTACAGAGAACCCACTCATTGCGTAAGAGCAACCAGCTATTTGTCTCATGGGCTGACTCTTACAAGGGAAAACCTATTTCCCGTCAACGCCTTTCTCATTGGGTGGTGGAGGCTATTGGTTTATGTTACAAAAGCATGAATATAGAGCCACCAGTGCATTCTACTAGGGGGATGGCTACATCCTGGGCTCTATTCAAGGGTATTTCTATTCAAGAAATTTGCGCGGCGGCCAGCTGGTCCTCTCCGCACACATTTATCCGTTTTTATAGACTGGATGTTACGGAACCCTCTCTGGCACACTCAGTTTTGGGAGTAAGTAGTCAGGAGGAGGTTTAGATGGTTTCAATAAGGGGGCACCTGTCCCCATATCATTCTGTTTTTCTTCCGTCTGGGATCATGATTCAGTATTATTATATCCCCTCTTCTTCAGTCTGCTTCGTCAGCATATCGGCAATACGGGAGTTGTCTATATCCCATAGTGAGATACCGAACGAATGTTAGAAAGAGAACGATAGGTTACTGACGTAACCCCGGTTCTCTGATAACATGAAGTGAGGTATCTCACAACATTGCCCTCCTTGCCTTTTCGCACGGAGAAGAGATATGCGGAGAATGACGAAACGGCAGGTAGCTGCGTTTATATACAGGGAGCCGGGACTCCCTGATCGCTGCAGCGATTGGTCTGCCATAGTTGGCAGACGTGGTGTAATTGGTGCTTCCGCGATCGGACACGCCCAGAGGCGTTCCCGTAGTGAGATACCTCACTTCATGTTATCAGAGAACCGGGGTTACGTCAGTAACCTATCGTTTTGACCTGAAGAACGAAGTGCGGCCGGAAGAATAGAGGTCAGCATGTCAGCGATATGGGAGACTGTCCATGCTGCTGCTGCGTTTTGCACCAATTGGAGACGGCTCAGAGAAAATTTGTTAAAACAAGTAAAAAGAGAATTACAATAATCTAGCCGTGAAGAGATAAAAGCGTGAATGATCAATTCCATGGTAGCTTTAGGTAGTATTGATCTCAGTTTAGAGATATTTCTCAAATGAAAGAAACAATTTCTGACCATCTGTCTAGAATGACCATAGAGACATCGATTGGTCGAACGAAACACCCAGGTTTCTTAGACTCATCTGGACGGACGAGTCCAAGGAACAGAGGTGTTGTTTAATTTGGGGTAGTTTTTGTTCTGGAGCAATGATCAACGTTTCAGTCTTTTTTGTATTCAGTTGTAAATGATTATTATATAACCAGGTCTTAATGCACGACAGGCATTCTATAAATCGGTTAATTTACCTAACTCTGACTCATTGAAAGAGCAATACAGCTGAATATCATCAGCATAAAAGTGATAGGACACATTATTAAAATTACAAATTATTTCACTTAGAGGGCTAATATACAATAAAAACAAAATTGGACCTAAAATCAAACCCTGAGGAACTCCATATCGCTATTTTACTCATACATGAGCCTGGTACCCATAAAATCTAACACTTAATCCCATCATCTGAATCCTATCATTTGTAATATTGCAATGAAGATGTCGGTCTTTCATTATGTTCCGTGTTAAACCTACGTGGCCTAAACTCTTTGTGGCCTTTGGCTTTTGGCTTGCTTAGTTGGGGACACTTAATATTCAACAATATTATTATATCGCTACCATCACTGAACTTAAGCTGGACTGTGACGCTATTTTCTTCTAGATCTGCTGTACAGCCGTAACAAACTCCTTTGCTTTATTGTCCTGTTCCTGTTATCTCTGTAAAGCTGCTTTGAACGATCTGTATTGTAAAAAGCGCTATAAATAAAGGGGACTTGACTTAAGTTAGTCTATGCCTAACCCAGGAAACATGGGACCTTTTGTCATGAGTTTATTATTTGTCATATAAATCTGGGGAAGGAACATAGGCTATATAGGATGAATGAAACATCATCACTTTGACTTAAATGAAACAACAACACTATACTGCAATTTAACATTTATATGTTTTATATATGTTATATTTAAATAACATTGTTAGGCTAGTCATTAATAGGACAATTAGTGGTGTTTTATATTCAAGAATGAACCAGTTTTTTTGTGGATGAATTATAACCCTTTACAGTCTATGATTATAACCCTATAAGTGAACACATTGTTTCATTTATGTCCATTGTTTCATTTGTATACGATTCAGTGTTTCTAACAAATAACTTGATTTAAGGATTTTTGACTCCCTAATAACACAAAAATAGATGCACATTTATCATCACCTACTGGCGTAGACAATGAGTCAAAGCTTTATTGGCATGATTTTTTACTAAATATTTATGGTACTAAGTATTAAAAAAGAAACAATACAGAATGTTAATTGGGAAAATAGATCAATTATATAGGCCTAACAATAAATAAAGGCTAAGTGATAAAACAAACAGTTGCAGACTCTCTGCATCAATACAATGTGCAACACTTGGGCTACATTACATTTTCTCGACATCTCACGATTTGGGGCCACATGATTCTGAAGTGGATTTAGTGTGCTCTGAGGTTTTGCTTTTTTTTTTTTAGACCTGGGACAGTCTTGCACACGTACTTAATGTCTCCCTTTTATTTTAACACTCTTTCCATGCTGCAGTAACCAGCACCCCAATGGTCCCAGCGTGCAAAACATGCTGCTGACCAGCAATGCTGCTTGGGACACAACTTTGAAAATGTCACTACAGAAATGTCAGTTCTGGGACTTATTATTTAAAGTCATCAATTAAATCAAAATGAATTAAATTCTTATTTTTTAACGGAATTGCAGTGTTTACTATGATTTATCGTGTACCTTATTATTACGAAATTCAGCAATTAACAAACAACAACAAGGATTTAGTCAATTCCTGATAGACAAAATGAATACATTTTCTTCTCAACTGAGAAGCTGTTTCACTTGGATATTTGTCACAACAACAGGGAAGAAAAGATTAACACAATTTCTGTTTCATGCCAACATTATTTTAAAAAATGTTTTATTTTGATTTATTTACTGTAGGCTGCATGATTTGGGTTTATTTTGTCATGTAACCAACTTGGCACCACAAATTATAAATGATGTCTTCTGTTACATAGGAACTAACATACGAAGTGTAGGCTATAGAGTTACCCCAGTCAGAGCTTGGTTTCGCCAATTGAACATGCATCGGATTTATAATGTCTGAGAAGAGACGTACACTAATCTGGTGACCGTCGGCGTTGGTCTGCGTTTTTGCGCATGTCCACACATTGTATCCGGAAGTTTTGAACCTTAACTGGTCTCTGAAATGTACTGTGTATAATCACGCGGAGTTTCTGCTGACCTAATGATCGACGCCAATTTTGTGTTCAGTTTTACTGGTGTGTTTTTTTCTAAAATAAAACTATTATTACAGTACGTTGATAGTTGCGAATAGCTCAAATGTGGGTCATTTTAGGTCGGCCATAAACCCACGAAACGCTTCAGCGCAGCGTTGACGATTACGTACACGTACACCACAGCGCGAGCTCGTGCTGCCATGACACCTGCTGAAGCAGCGCCGAAGAAGAAACACGTTCGGTTTGCCAGGATGGAAGAGGACATTGACCACGACGAGCAGGAGGAGGACACGCTTTTCGACAAGCGTAAAGACATTAAGGAGGGGCTGAGAAGTGCGCTGAAGGGGGGTAAAGGGGTCATGAACCCGGACTCCGACCAGGTTGATGTAATTCGACCCGGACGGAGCCAGAGCAATACTGGGACATGCTGGCGATGGCTGGTCAGCCTTTCGCTTTGCGCATCGTTTCTCGGACTGGTGGGTCTGTAATGTTCAGCTTGCATGTGGGAAAGAGAAAACGATCATATGAACACATAGGGCTTTGCACCCTGTGATTTTAATGTCCTATTTCCTGTTATTTTATGTCTGAAGGTGTTCTGTGGCTGTTTAAAAAAAACAACTGAATGAAAAAAATAACTGTGAATAATTAGATGTTCAAGTCATTGTTATGGTAATTCCCTGTTCGTCTACTGTATTGTCATGAAACAGGATAATTTTCATAAGGGAAAATGTCTTGACAAGTTTCAAGTTTGCAGTGGTGTAACATGACAGGTTTACATGACAGTCATAGTTTTTAAACATCATATTGTATGCATTCACACAAAGTACATTTTATTTTTTTTACTATTTTTACCAATACAATAATATCTTGGAATTGTTTGAAGTACCATGAAAATACTGGTATGTGAATATAAAATTACCATTTTAAGTCATTACTGTACCTTGTTACTGTAAGATAACAATCCATTTTATGTGCACATGTTGAAATGTGCTTCACATAAATTATCTTCTATATTTTTATATTTCTGCATTTGTTTATATGGTATATTTATAGGGAATGGCCATCGCTGTATTGGGCCCTACCTTTGAAGACCTGGCTACCAATGTCAACAAGAACATGAGTTCCTTATCCTATATATTTGTGAGTCGTGCATCAGGATACATTGGAGGCTCCCTGATAGGAGGGATCCTTTTTGACTGTGTGAATCCCTATCTGCTTTCTGGTAAGGCCCATTAACCCCACAGAGAAAAAGACAATGTGTTAAATGAAAGAAGCTTTTTATTTATTTAACTTTAGTAAATTATTTACTTATAAAAATGTGTGTTTAATTATTATGGGAGTTGGTCTAACAGTTAAAGATATGGACTCTGGGTAATCACCTGATGAAGCTAATGTGTTTAGATTTGAGTAACCTTTGATAGGTTTCAGTGATCTGATGCAAAGATTTATAGAGCAGAACTATTTATTAAAATTATGCAAAAAGAGAAAGGGGAAAGCACAGAAAGGGCAAAATAAGAGAAAGGCTACAGAAAAGCGAGCTAAATTGCCCAGAATAATTCCCTGTCACTCTGCTACCAACTATCACGCATGAGTTCAATGATAGTTGGTGGGACCATGTCTCATGGTGTATGTTTTGTGGTAGGACCCCACAGAGTTGCATATTTATTTGACTGAAATGTTTTTGAAAATTCATGGCAGTTAAAGGACATTTGTCAGTAGTACACTGGAGTATGTTCTCCCCTTTATTTTGTATTTAATTATATTTTTTGTGGATATGTGATGATATGATTCCCTTTGTGATTCATTGCTCACGTTTGGTTATTGTCTGCAGGCTTCTCAATGTTAATCACGGCGTTTGGGATGTCTGGCACTCCCTTCTGTAAAAAAGATTGGCTGCTCACTGTTTTTATGTCCGGTGTGGGGGTTTCAATGGGAATTTTAGATACAGGTAAGCATGCTCCTGGTCTACACCGTGTTATAGTATATAATACCAGCATTAAGGGACATAACAATGTGAATTTTAGGTGACACTCAATATAAAAAACAGGGTTCGTACAAGATGCTTAAAATGCTCAAAGTACTTGAATTAGACTTTTAGAAATTTAAGTCCTGGAAAACAGCCATATTTATGAAAAGGCACTTGAAAAGCGCTTGCATTATTGAAAGACAATATATGTGAAATTAGTGTTTAATTTTATCGATAAAGCAATCTTTTCACACAAAATGAACACTGCAGCCCATCTGATATAGAGAGAGAGCCATTTCACATGGCTATGAGTGTGATATTGCTCATAAATATCCAAGAATATGATACAGCTTTAATTTTTTTGGTCAATCATATATTCATGGAAGAAAAAATCGGTTTGAATAAGGAAAGCGATATCTTTGTCATAGTAATCCTTTCAATGGTTAAAGTTACCACAGTCATCGCGTCTGCTGCACTTTATTTGTACCATTTTGTTTCATTGGTTTATTTTTGTTCATCTATATTTACCTTTTTTAGAATTTGAAAGATAATAAAGATATTGTTTGATAAGTGAGATCTCTTATTGAAGTCCTTGAAAACCAAAAAAGCAGTGCTTGAAAAGTCCTTGAATTTCATTTTACAGTATCTGCACGAACCCTGAAAAGACCTGTATAGCTTCTACTGTAACTCTGAGTTTCTGGTTGTCAACAGGTGGTAATGTTCTCATACTGAACACATGGGGAGAGCAGGCTGGGCCTCATCTGCAGGCTCTGCACTTTAGCTTCGCTGCTGGAGCCTTTGCCTCCCCGATCATAGCCAAGCTGCTGTTTGGCCACCATTCCCACAATGACTCGCTTAACACCCCTCTGGCGTCTGGCCACGCATCTAAGACCATCGTGCAATCCTCCCTGCCAATCGGCATTTCTTTATCATCCATGTGGGCCTACGTCGTGATTGGTGCTTTTGTTTTACTTGTGTCATTCTTATTTTTTATCCTGTACTGCTGCAGTTCCCCCAACTCAAATAGGGCAAAGACACCCTCAGGGAAGCAGCTGTTTTCCAAACGTCACAACATACTAATATTCCTGCTGTCCGTGTTCTTCTTCTTCTATGTTGGAAGCGAGGTGGCGTACGGTTCCTTTATATTTACCTATAGCAAGGACTATGTTCATATGGAATCGGCTCATGCAGCGGGACTGAACTCACTGTTCTGGGGAACGTTTGCAGCTGGTCGTGGTCTGGCCATATTCTTTGCAACTTGCCTGCGCCCAGTCACCCTGATCCTGATGAGTCTAGTGGGCACCACAGTTTCCTCGCTCCTGCTGTGTCTTTTTAACAAAAATGTTCCAATGCTCTGGACCTGCACTGGCCTCTATGGTATCTCCATGTCTACCACCTTTCCCAGCGGGATTGCATGGGTTGAGCAGTACACGACTGTGACGGGCCGCTCAGCTTCAGTGTTTGTGGTGGGCGCAGCTCTTGGAGAAATGGTTTTGCCAGCTCTGTTGGGCTTCTTACTGGGGAAGGTGCAGAATCAGCCGTTGCTGATGTACCTGGCACTTTGCACATCCACCTTCACTTCTATCCTGTTCCCGGTCTTGTATAAACTAGCATCCCCAGGAGGGGACGCCACCTTACGGAAAACATCAGGGAGACGCACCAAGGATGCGGATGACAGTGAGTACCGCCAAGCGCTGCTGGAAAACGTGGAGGAAGAGGAGCAAGAAAATGAAAGTGAAGCTGACCAGTGGAATGATGCAGACTTTGAGGTGATAGAGATGGACGACGCCAGCCTGTTGAGCTCTCCTTCCAAAGCCTCGGTGCCACCTGATGTTGCAGCCAGTGCGCTTGCTGCCCACTCAGTGGCCTCTCCATTGTCAGCACCCTCAAAAGACACCACAACCCTGGCCCAACCTCTGTCTAACACTCCATCTTTTTCCACAGACTCTCCCAGACGCAAACTCTTATTGTCCCTCAACAGGGAGAAGAAAGACTGATATATTGCACTGCGTCAAAGAACTCTGAGAAGAACCGAGAAGCTAAATCCTGCACTCCACGTCAACCTGAAGCATTTTTTTCTTTGGTGAAAAGATCACACTAGCCAGTTGATTTGCACTTTCTAAATGCCAGTTGCATGTTTGACGTTACTTATGGCAACACCAAATCTTTTCCGACTCACCACTGTACAGGATTATCTGATAGCAGTTTAATTGGCGTTTTAGACATTAACTGAGAATTGTCCTGTCAATGACGATCAGCCTTATTATTGGACACCAATGTATATTAAGATATTGGGACTTCTATATCTCTCCTCATTTGTTGTTGATTGATTTACCTCGAATCGAAGGTTTTGTAAATTGTAACCAGCACAATACACTGGTCTTAAGAACTGTGAAAAGATTAAGACTTGTTTTTGTATTGTATGGTTAGATTGGATGTATAAAGTTTCATTAATAGTAATATTTTGATGCTGAAGTCTTTCTTGAAAGTCCTCCTTTTATGTTAACAAACAATTTCTATTCAATCATATGGATTGCTTGGTAATTACTAATTATTTAGCACATTATGGCTTAAATTGTGTGAATTTAATTTAGTTTTGCTTTCAGTGTAGACAGACAAGTCACTTCTGGGTTGGACATGTTGATGCAATTTCACAATTTTTCATCAAAACAAATCTAACATTTTTATTTCATAGAAATGAATCGATCTGTATTACATTTTTATTGCTCTGTTAATAACCAATATGTGGTAGAAATCCTACACCGCATAAATATTTGTGAATTACAGTAGTGATGTAAAAACCAAAGGACCCATTTAAATAGAAACAAGCATTTGTTAAATACATCAACTTTTATTATATCAATATTAAATCTCCACCCACAAATGTTCTTTAAAAACAAAGCACCTTAAGTTTTTACAAGTTTACAAAAACAGGATACAGAGCTCTGAAAGCTCTTGAGTTTTTACATAGGTAGGTAACAATGTCTGGTTCAGAATAGAGAAAGCATTAGAAAAGTTTTTTAAAAGGACAAAAAAAAAAGAATACAATTGTGCACACAGACAATATAAATTATTAACCATATTGCCGAAGTCCAAGTTAAGGCTGATACTGACTTGCTTTTCCTCAGACTTGCCTCTGTAGAGAATGGACAGGCATAAGCAGGGCATAAAAAACCCTCCAATATTTTAGTTTCTTTCTTTTTTTTCATCAGTGCTTACAGACAGAATTTTGGATCATCATATGCCAGACTTATTTACAAGACACTTTACAGGGGGGGGGGGGGGGGGGGGAATAATTGCAGTCAAGTTACAGCCAGTACTGAATCTCCTTGATTTACAAACTGCTACAGTACGAGGTTCAGTTTAGAGAGGATTATGCTGTAAATGTTTGGCCTGTCAATCTGCAGAAATGTACCAAATTATTTAACACTCTGACAACAACCATGAAGCAAATTCAAACACAGTGCATCAAAATCATCTTCCTCTTTTCTGTATTTAAGGCCTCTTCAGTCCCCCTACAATGCAGTCAAACAGTATTAGATGGAATCTCTCAAAGGTCACGTAGGGGAAAAAAGCACCTTTTCAAACAATGACACATAGAAATTGTGCTGAATGGCACAGTGTTAATAGCACCAGAGTAAAATGAAAGAGGACTCTCAGAACTGCTCCAGCAGCTGGCGAAGGTATGGTCCTCGGGAAAGATGTCGACTGACACGAGACAGCTTGTAGAGTACAGGGCAGTCCAATGAGACACATGGCACCTGACGCTCTGCACTGCCACTGCAACTTCTACATACCTGTCAATCAAATCACAACAGAAAACAACAAAAGATTGATATATGACAAACATGAAGCATGTGACCGTAGTCTCACATAGCTAGACACTTTTGACCAAATTTGGTCCTCATTGCAGCTTAAGGTCCTTTCATACATCAAATGTGTTGCAAAAAGTGGTCTTCCACACCAAAAGCTAAAGAAAATAAGTCAGACTGAAGGAAATGGCATGCCTGTACAGAGAGTACAACACAAACACCTTTCTCCACTCTGCACCGCCATTCCAGGTCTCGCAACAAAAGGACAAGACCATTCAGCTCTGCCAATTCACCAATCAGAAAACAATTAAAGTCATTTGCATGGTTACATTTGATCACTGAAGGTCAGCAGACACTGGTAAATAAAGTGAGAGTAAATTATTAAAGTACTTTAGTAAAATTTTGCAGGTTTAAATAGTATTCTGTGTTTGTATTACCCTGTGCGTTTTTATTCATTTTGAAGAATACGGAATGTGTTTGTGTAAGTGACACACCAAACAAATCATTTCACAAACCCAACTCTTCTTTTTTCTTAGCTTAAAAGCGAACTGACTATCCATTAGTCAGAAAAACCGAACATTACATTAATCGCTACTATTTTGATCTTTTGACCGGCATTTGCTTTTTATAATTAAGAGAAACTGATTGCAAAAAGAGATGTAGACCTTAATGACCTGTACATTAATTAGTAACATTAACTTTGTTTTTACGTGCCCGAAAAACAAATATTTAGCTTACATGCAGATACTGTGGTATAAAAAAAATATCTAAAAAGTCTTGGTGGTCAAATTTTCTTAATCAAAAAGTACTAAATATAGATTAGTACACTAACATAACATGGACAACATAGCAGAACATCTGCTTATATATATAGTTTGTGTAAAAGTTCTTAGTGATTAGTTCAAAATCAAAAATGTATTCATTTTATCAATCTGAAACGGGTTTTCAAGCAGGCCTTAAGACACAGACCCATACAGTAGCTCACTCCCGGAAGCTGTGTAAAGCCAGATAATCAGATCAGAACAGGTCAGTGAACAAACTATGGCATTCTAAGACAAACCAGCATGACCTCTGACCTTTAGGAGCTGGTCTTGCTGGCTTTCCCAAAGCCGCAGGTCTTGGTGTAGGTGAACCGCAACGCGCTGCGGTTCGGCTCGGCATCGCTCACACACTCCCAGCTGTGTCAGCTCATCACAAACTGGGCAATGCAGTGTTGTAAAGTACTGAGAGATGGTGCCCTTTCTTGTGCCCTCATCTCCTCCTCCACCCCCCGCAGAGCTCCAGGCCTTCTGTACCTGTGCAATGAAAACACCAACAAATGACGGTTTTTTTTGGAAATGTCTTTTTCTTAAAAGGTGAAGCATGCAATTTTTTGATGTTAAAACTCAATAAATGTGTTTTAACTGATGTTGCTTTGTCGAGCTGGTCTGGATACTTAAACAGAACAATGTTTGAGAACCAGACACTCAGTGTGTCACTCAACTTACAGTTGTCTCTGCATATGAAACTGGGATAGGTGAAAGTATTTTAATATGTAAAAAAAATCTAACGTCTTCTATCCCACCACCAGATGGTGCCTTTATATCAATAACAGCTAGTATAAGTCAGTATCATTTAGATCTCAAATAGCTACAGAACAGACAAAGAGCAACCGAAAAGTACAAGAACTAGTAGATACACCCATTAAAGCTGAACAATGTTTCAGTCTCAAGCTTGATCATTTATATTCTGCATTTGCTAAAAGACAAAATGACGTAACTAACCCTCGGCAACTCGTGGTACCAGATGAACACATCTACTCCAATCAGGTTAAAAATTCGTGCAAGTGGTGGCAAGATCTGCTTGGTGATGTAGTAGGTGGCGTTGAGGCGCAGGCTGGGGTCCTGCAGTACCTCTACAGGACGCCGAACCAGCTGTATGAGCGGCACTCCCGGCGTCCCGTACACAATGACATACGGCACACGCTGACCCACACGCGGCTCCAACCGCCGATCATGTGCCATCATACGCCTAAGACAGACAGAAAAGAGCACACAAAAAAGGTTTATACAGCAACATGTGGGGCATTTTAATGCATTTCGATTCAGCCTGGATTCAGAACAAGGAGCGGCATTTTCAACAAAGATAAAATTCCCCTAAACCATACCTCAAATCTAATTTCAACATCTGTTAATGGATGTGTTGCTAAGCGACAGCCTTAGTCTAGCACAATAATAGTCTTGCAGCACGCATGCAGAAAATAAAGCGAGTCCTGAGAGGTCTGCATGTAGTGGTAGTGAGTAGTGTAGGGTAATGTCATCAGTCCAACGAAACTAAAGTGTGCCGTAAACGGGAAGGTGCAGCATTAGAGAGCTCATTAGCATGATCACCACAGCTAAACCAATATTTGCTATTGATAGCACCAATATTTGCCAAGTATGTACCTTTCATGCACATGTGAATCTGTTTTGTGGGTGAAGCCTGCGTAGATTTGTCTTGCATTTAAAGACCAACTATAGCCAAAGTCCCAACAGCACTCGTGAGCAGAACAAGTATGCCCCTTCACTGGACTTGTCAGTATTTATTAGTTCATAACAGAAAAACAAAAACAAGTTTCATGAATGTGGATCTGCTGACTGACTCTACGTAAAGGAAATGTCCACGAGTCAATCTTTTTCACAACAAGGACAGAATAGATGAATTATAAATGTGTCAAAGTGACAATGACACTGACAATACATTACAATGACAGATGTTACTGAAATGTTTTTTAAACCATTATCGTCTTTTTTGTATAGATTATTTTTCTGTTGAGATTTACTTTTTTATTAGATTTGTGAGAAATTCTTAGTTTAGACTTGTAGACATGCAACTTCTAATAAAGAATAAGGCTTGTTGAATTTTGGTTCAAATCAGCGCAATCTGAACAATATTTTTTTTTGTGAACTCATTCAAAAGTCACTGGGATGAATCAATTTCCACCACTTTTATCACTATTTTCCACACTAGCCCTCAAAGCGTGACATCACGTCCACTAAACTGTGAATTATTGGCATGATTATGCCGGTTAATTTTAAATATATAATTATTAAATGTATATGAATTGTAATGTGCCCGTTTTCAAGAGTCGGCATTTCCCATGAATTACCTAGACCTTAAATATTACATATTGTAATTTTACAATTGTGAAGTAAAAATTATATTTTAAATTAAAACTTTAAAATTACACTTTAGCGGCAATCGTCAAGGTCCAAGCACCAATGGCACATGTGGATGATTAGCGGTTTTATGATGTAGTTTTTACAGGAGTCATTTTAAATCTTCACTGAAGGTTAAGGTTCAATCATAATGAGTGTATATGTGGACTCATATTTAACATTTATATTTAGATGAATCACGTCAAAGGAAGTCACAGGACATTTTCAAATGAATGTGAATATCATTTATCTTAAGGCCCTCTTCATTTTTTTTTGTCATTTATTTCTAAAATGCTTGTAGCACTCTAACCTTTTAAACCATGCATTTGGTGTATTTAAACTCTAATGTGAAATGTTTTGTAGAACAAACTAAAACCAATAAATAAATCATGTCATATTTTGGTAGAAATTAGAAGTGTAATACTGGAATGCAGAAATACTACACAGATCATACAGTGTGATGTTCATTCTGTTCATTAAGATCAGTTAAAAAAAGTAGGTAAAAAAAACAAAATTGGCAAAAGAATTGTAAAAATTGAAATTAAATGAGCTTGCGGGGGGAATAATTTTGTTTCCAGCCCTTAGTGGTTCCAAAGTTATGATCCAAAATGCAAACTGCCTTATTTTATCGCCTATAATATAACAATTGCAACACAGTCAGTGAGTAAAACCACTAAAGATGTAAAGGTTCACATGTACCTCATATTTTGGGAAATTTCCCAAGCTTTGGTTATTAACCCTTAAGTACAAAATGGCTAAAAGGATAAATATGGAAAAAATAACCACTATTCCTTTAATAATAAACAGTAGTGCTATCATTGTTTTCAGTGACCAGTAAACATCTGTTGACATCTCAGTCATCCGTATTTGGCAGTGACCATGTCCATTTCCACACACAGATCTACACTCGCTCACCTGGTCAGTTCCAGAGCAGGGACACAGGCCCCTGGCCGGTACGACCCGCTGCCGCGGTATTCTTTGGCAAAGATGAGGTCCTGCATGCTGGCTTTGGCCTCCAGCACCTTCACACACTGCCGCTGCACGTACTGCTTCACCTGGCTGATGTCACGCGACTCAAAAAGCAGCTTCAGAGATCGCTCCAGGATCTAACAAAACAAAACTTAATGAAACCCCTTCAACTGACACTCGAGAATCCCACGGCCAATGCATCTGAAGCAACCAGGCAATAAGTACATGTACATGTGCAGTTACAATCTAGCATCAAGAGGTTTTTGTGGAGTGAATATACAGGCATGTCACGATGCGTAAATGCGTAATCTAAAACTGATACAGACTGTGTGAATAGCTGTGTTGTGTTCGCTGCATGTCATCTCTGTTTTCACACAACACAAAGTCCATTTGTAGTGCGATTAATGTGTATACTGTACATGTGGATAAAAGATTTCACAGAAAAAAACAAATGATTAGATTTTTGTTGGAAAAATGTTTTCATGACGTATTATTGCTTTAGTCCATCTCAAATCAAGTTTTTCAAGTGCATGTAAACAATAATAATATCATAGGACAGCGTGTTCAAGGTAGGAATTGATTTTTCAGTCCAGCTCCAGCAAGATTATGTCCCTGAAAGATGTTTTTTCTAGAAAAAAAAGGTATATTGTGTCCTAAAAAAAAATTGAAGGTTTTATAGACAAACACAAGGAGAATTCCAGAACATGGAGGAATAAAACATACACACACACACACACACACACACACACACACATAATATATATATATATATATTATTTTTATTTTTATTTTATTAATGTATATAAATATCTAAATTTAAATAATATATAACACAAAAAAAAAACATTTTAGGATAAAGAAAATGTATTGTGACAAAACAATAAATATTTAAGATTTTGGATTATTGTTTTATCATAATTGAGAAAATGTGTGACCCAGTGTTAATCCATTCAAAAAATGTTTACTGACAAATGTTTGGGCAAGGCTTTTTTAATTTTTTGTCAATAATTTTCACATAAAAACGTAAAAAGTAGTGATAAAAAAAACAACAACACTCAAATCACATTCAAATCAGCACAGTCCAACCTGCAGACACATAACAAAAACTCAAGAGCACTGCCCGGGGAAAGAGGAGGGATGAGGTGTTCTGCAAATATTTATTTTAATATTATGTTTGTCATGCATAAATGTAATTTTTAATATTATGTTTGTCATGCATAAATGTACATATTTGTGTGTGCAAATGAAGACTGGCTGTAATTTGCGAGCGAGTTTAGCCATCTTCAGTCTAGATCACTAATAAAAATTATTACGTGTCATGATGTCATCCCAAAAACGTTTTATTAAGTCATTAAGGCATAAAGTAGTGTACAAATAAAGTACAGTCATTAAGGCAAAAGCAACATTAGCGGATTGTTTTTGTCGAGACACAGCCACTCAGCGGAGCTTCAGACACAGACACAGCTGACACTCACTGGACAAAGGCTGCAGAACCACAAACGTCCCGAGCACAGCAATAGAAAAATAAAAGCAATGTCTCTGCAGACACAAACATCACCACACACGGCTAGTGGATCATGAGTATTGATTGAGATGGATCATTTTTATACGAGTCAACACTTTATTTGTTTGGGAAAATCCTTCATAGTGGACGTTTAAATATATCACCCTCATATTCAGTTGTGCGCTGTATAATGTTTTAAAATGCAAAAATACATTCTGTGTGACTACTCAGTGCTGCCTGGTCTACATGTTTTGATGTATTGTTTTATTAAATAACAATTGTGTGTAAGGTTATTTTTCATAATAATAATAATAATATTACTGAATAGCGAATAATATAGATATTTTTCCATTTTCTCAGAATTTAACTTTTTTTTTACCAAACTCAGCTTCCCATTACAACTGCAGTGTGACTGACAGGTGGAGCAGTGACATTATCCAGCGAGTAGGCAAAAAGAAAAGAAAAATTGAGGAATGCTAGTTACCTTGGCAACAGCGGGGCAGCCATCACGACGCACAGTTTCAATGCCTTTGGCATCAAACACTGGGTTTTTCTGATCCAAACTCTCATACATGTATCCAACGTAACGCTTCTTCGTCTGTAAAACGCATGGGAGGTACACCTGCACAAACACACAGGAATGCAGACAGACAAAATTAAAAAGCACAATAAACAATCATGTGACTCTCACAGAGTATACTTTTAGACAGACCAATAATAAAGCACTTCACAAACCTTCTCAAATTTCAATTTGATGGGTTTAGGGTTGGTGGCAGTGACAGCCTCGGCAATTTCATTACCAATCTTAAATGCCTGTTCCTTAGTTGCTCCTTTCAACAACACAAACATACTAAAAGAGAAAGAGACTTGTATCAGAGACAGCATACAACGGTTTACCAAGCAAGCACAAAACTAATGTCCACAGACAAGCAATTTGCCTGTTCACACTGAATGACACTGAAGAACTACTGCACAATGGAACAGTCAATGAGAACATTTTGATGCTGATGTTAATATTGTATGCAATTTTATGAGTTATTTTTACTTTAGTTTTAACACAAACAACACTCTCACGAATCAGGCAGGGCAGGGAGTTTATCAATCAATCAGAGAGCAGCATCCGACAATTGATAAAGTTTTAGAGGGAGGCAGTGCCTCCACAGCACTATGATTGGCCAGTTAACCTGGTAATATGATATCATGTACACTTTTGGGCAAAAAAAAAAAAGAATAAATAATTAAATAAAAATGGGCCAAGCCTAAAATGGCTAAACACTAAGGTTTTAATTGTCTTGAGAAGTATACTACTAAATGCATCTCTAGCACAGTGAGGCTGGAGGAAGAGTGTCATGTGTGCGGAGCCCTTTGAGCTGCTGGTGTTGGTGAGATGCTTCCCTGTGATACAGTCATTTAATGCTTTGAAGCACAGGAGAATATATTGCAGAATGGCTTGCTTCCCACAAATGAAAGGTTATCTAAAGAGGAATGATCAGATGTTATTTTTCAACAAGACAATGCTCTGCCCAAACTGCAAAGACAATCAAGTAGTGGCTTGAGAACAAGTCCATCAGGCTTTTTTTTATATACTCATGAACCATTAAAATACAACAAAAAAATTTGCCATTTTTGGCTAGGCCCTATTTATTTATTTTTTGCCCAAGAGTGTATGAAAACGGTCTGCACATCAGACTGAATGAGTCAAATTGGAGGCAATGGACTAATTACAAAAAATAACACCACCACTTGGTCAGCAACATTGTAGGTGAGGTCACATCTTCATCGAAATGAACTAATGCATCCAGTTTTATTTCTCTACCTGTCTGTATCTCCATAGACCACACGCGCTCCCCACTTCTTGGTGTCATTGACCATCTTTATGGCTCTCTCCAGAGTCTCTCGGGCCTTGTGCACAATGCTGTCGCCTACCTGGAGTACGAGGAGAAAGACATTTTCTCTGGTTTCTTTGGCAAAATAGTAATCTCAAAACACATCCTGTTTAATTTTGGGCATGTGGCCTTTTCAGTCTTTTTTATTTGTTATGGAGCAATGTTGCATGCACAATTTTAATACAATCTAAAATGTTATTTAAATCGGTGGCTTTACTTCAGGAGCCAGATTTTATATTAGACATCAAGTTAATACAGTACCAAAATTGGTTTAAAACCAAATCAAACATTGTGTAATAATATTAACCACATAGGCCTAAAAATATGCTAATTTAAGACAACGGCTGCTAAGAGAATTCAGTTTGAGTGTTCAGTCTGTAATATACTCTTGAATTCCGATGGTTTCAGCAACCAAAATTTTACTGCACAAAACCAACTTTTAATCAAAAAATCCTTTTAAAAGGTGATAATCATTTCGATAGCAAAATAAATAGGCTTAAGGACTATTTGGTTAGCTGCAATTCATTCTTTGCATCTAGCATTGTTTTTCCTATCTGATCTGTAATCACATTAGACATGTAACTCATTTTTGGGTGGAGAACCACTGATTTTAAATGCCAGGTTACAGCATGTACCTCAACGCTGGGCATTCGTCCCGAGAAGTTGGCAGCAGTGTAACCGAAAGTGACATTAGCAATGAGTTTGAGGCCGAGCTGCCTGGCATCCAGCAGGCGCAACAGAGCTTTGTCGTTCTTGTACGCCTTCATGGACTGCTTCACCATGATCCTGGTCTTCAAAATCTCCTCCAGCATCCGTGGAAGTACACCCCTCCGCACTGATGACTGAGCACACACAAACCGTGAGCACAACCGACTTTGACACTGGCATTGTAAGAAATATTACAAATAAATGTTACTAGAAAATCGACAGTTCTTGCTCTAAAATCGGGCTGGATGAAATGATGCGGCTGTGACTGCACATCTGTTGTATATTATATCAATCTCTGCTCATAGAATGACCTTTATGATGCATGGTAACCAAAAGCAGAATTGTATATAGTGATTATTATTCACAATATTCTAATTATTCCTTACACCCTGGTATCTTTTATCATATTTTAGTCGCTACTGTTTTATAACAGCAATAAGCCATTAGAAAATGTTGGTTAACTTTGTGCATTGCGCTCTCGTATCCATCAACCAGTGACAGTTTCTGAAAAGCCAATCCAGTGGCAATTTTGGAAATCCTGTTTCACATACTATTATTCAAAGATAATAAGCAGTACAGTATACAGTACAAATCATACAGAAAGTAGCAAGCTAGTATTCCCTTTCAACTACTCAATTTAAATGGCTCATCTCGTGAGGATCATTCAGTATTTAAAAGAAAAGGTTTAACGGTGGTGTAATCTCAGAACTACCTTAACAAATGCGACACCATTGGGAGAAATGGTGATGTCATTTCTGAGCTGGTATAGGAGGTCAGGAGGGACTCTGAGGGATGTACAACCAAACCTGAACTCATCGCACCTGAGAGACAGTGGAAGAGATCAACATTTATGAACCACACAACAGATACTGCAGATATATGGAAATGCTGCATTAATACACACTAGGTCTAATGTAGTTTTACTCTAAATCCAAAAGCATGCTTACGTTCCGAGGTTCTCGACATGGCCAAGGCAGGTGGAGTAACAGTAATTGTAGGCAATGATGATGGATGGATACAGTGACTGGAAATCTAACACAATGACCGAGTTGCTATAGAAACGCGACTCTGGCTCCATGACCAGTGGGATGCACTGCGGGGCCCTTTGCTGGGCGCGCTGCTGTGTGCTCGGTGTCACTGGGATGTAATTCAATGGCTTCGCAATCCTTAACATCATTGATTCCACACGGTACTGCAAGAGGAGGAAAAAGATTAACTACCAACCCCGAAACTGCAAAAAAGCATTTATGGATCTAATAATCAAATACTTTAATATAATATAAATCTGTGAATCTCTCTTTTTCAAGAATCAAAGGAATACTGTTTTTTTTTTTTTTATATATACAACTTAATCAATAACTTTCCACACAGAAAATTAATTATGATTGGGAATCAAGAACCAAGAGAATAACTTAAGACTGGATGGCGCAAAAAAAAGAAGAAAAGAAAGAAAGAAAGAAAGAAAGAAAGACAGACACATCTTTCTATTGCTATGTCTACACTGCTTGCAAGCAACTAGTATACAGCATGACAACTGCAGTCTTAAGGCTGGAATACATTTTACAACTTTAATGTTTTTTTTTAAAGAAAATAATACCTTTTTACTCATCAATTATGCATTAAATGGATCAAAAGTTACAGTAAAGACAATGACTGTTCATACCTAAAACAATGATTTGGTAATCCTCCTATTCCATTGTTCTCTTTTGTGAAAGGAAACAAGTCTCCTGACAGTTCTCTGTCAAGTTGTTTCTATTGTTGTCAGCATTAAGTATGAAAAGGCATCTGTGTGCTATGACAGGTTTTAGATGGATGATGATAATAATAATAATAATAATAATATTAATAATAAATTTAATTTATAACGCACTTTACATCAATTCAATGACCTCAAAGTGCTACAATGAAAAAAACAGAATAAAAACAGAAACATTAAAATTATACTTTTAGCCACAAAAGGCTTTTCTAAAAAGATGGGTTTTGAGGCCTTTTTTAAAAGAGTCCACAGTCTGTGGGGCCCTTAGATGGACAGGGAGAGCATTCCAGAGACTGGGAGCAACTGATTTTAGAACTGATGATTACCTGTGAGCCCCTGGTTAGCACATGGTAGAACTGAATTCCAAACACGCGTGCCAGCTCACTTGTCCTGCCAATAATGTCCTGCTGCTGGAGTAACTGGACTGTACCACACACACGGCTCACATAATGATCCACCACTTTCCACCTGGCCCAAATGAAATCAACAGATAGATATCAGAGTATGGAGGGCAAAAAAACCACGTTATTTTGTTTGTATGACCAGTAAACATTATTAAATGTCACGTGCACACTAAAAATATTGTATCCCATAAAGCAATGTGCCCAACTTGACCTTACCCAGCAGGCACAGGATATAGACTACAATGTCGCTCATACGTTGGATTTTGGTTGAAAATAAAAGTCGGGTTGATGTCTAAATCCAATGTTTGTTTGACGTCAAGCTCTAACGTTGGGCAGTCGTCGAATTTTGGTTGGAATAAACCAAACAAAAAGGTGAAATGCATGGCCGTACAGGCGTACACTTATTACCAGCTTCACTTAAAACTAACCATATTTACTTTATGTAATTTCCATTTTAATGAAATCATATTTTGTATTTTAAAGTCATCATGATGGTGGTTAGCGTTTGCTTTAGTTGTGCTCTTGACCCTTGACTCTTTAATATAAAATTTTCTCTGGCAGCTATAATTGTGTGTTTAATAAAGCACAATTGTTGTAGCTAAAAAAGCCATGAGAAAATGAGATCCGGTGATGTTGGCTGTTTATTGATGATGATGATGATATCATCATGTAATTGCCTGAATCCCTGATCTTATTCAGTGTCTGATGCTTTGATTATGTAGGACTTGTGGTTTTAATATTGTTTTATTCATAATAGAAGTCATTTGATTCTACAGCATATCTAGCAGTGTGATTTATCAAATAATATACTTGGTTTTTAAAGACTATTTTGTGCACAAAAACCTTTCATCTATGGCATTACTTAGACGCACACAGACATCAAGAAACAGCATATGAATCTCAACAATGGTGGCAATCAAACAAAATATCCTGATAATCAGATCAACTGAGCGTAAAACAAGCTACAAAAAAATCCAGCTGCATAATTTATTAATGCCGCAATGCATGCTGGGAGATATGGGTGAGTTTTGATTGGTGGTACCCAGCATGCACTGCAGCATGAAGCATTTCATTGATTGTCACCATTGTTGAGAGTCATACACTGATTCTTGATGGCTAAGTAATAATGTGGAGGAAAAAGTTTAATGCAATAAATGTTTTTACAATCCTTTATATTATTTGATAAACAACATTGCTCTCATGCTGTAAAATTAAATGGCTTTAATTATAAAACAACATTAAAAACACAAGTCCTGTATAATCAAAACATTAGACACTGAATAAGAACAGGGATTCAGGCAATTACATGATGATATTAATAAACAGCCAACATCACCTAATCTCATTTTCTCTCTTTATAAACACAATTATAGAAGCCAGAGAAAACTTTATACTAAAAATTTAAGGGTCAAGAGTCCAACTAAAGCAAACGCTAACCACCATCATGGTGACTTTAAAATACTATTGATTCTATTGCACGCCGAAAGGCGGCTGCATTCAAACGGTCCCGTGTGTATTTGTTTTGTGCTTTAAAGAAATTAACCAGTATGCCATTCTGAAGTTAGCTTTAGTTAAAAGATGAATGGATAAATTATGTTCCAAGGAACAACTCTGCAATAAGACCAGTTATTGGCATCAGACGGATGCGAGATCCATTCTCACCTGTGCAGGTGTGTGTTGTGGTCAAACCAGTCAGAGAGTGTGCGAGGGCTGTAAAGAGGAAAGCGCTGATGCAGGAGGTGGAAGGCCACATTCTCAAAAGTGTAGTTATTCAACGCAGCCTGCAAACATACAGGAAGCACTTGATTAAAAGGAGAACACTCAGATAAACAGTGTTAGCTCAGGCATTCTGGGGGAATGAATGTGAAGTAAACCTCAGTCTTCATAACTCTCCACAAGTTGAGGACAATGCGTCCAATAATATGGATTTCCGTCATAGTGTCTGCACCATATTCATCTTTTTCTGCCATGAACCGATTCTCCTTTGAATCTCCTGTAATAGTAATGACATCAAATACAACATTTGAGAAATGGGATACGGGGAAAAGGCACAGATTTGGCAGAACACCTGGCCTGCCACAACTCTTAAAGTGAAAACATGACCTCGGCTTTTAAATATTAAGTGTTTTCACTGGCCCTTTTCACACTTGGTTTTAACATACATCTGGGCAGTTCTGATCAAAAGTGCTCAGGAGTTAGTTAGTTGTGTGTGTGTGTGTGTGTGTGTGTGTGTGTGTGTGTGTGTGTGTGTGTGTGTGTGTGTGTGTGTGTGTGTGTGTGTGTGTGTGTGTGTGTGTGTGTGTCAACGCAGAAGTTGTCAGGAGGAAATGGCAATTATAACAAAGGTGAAGCCAAATCAATTTTAAAAGTACTACGAATAATGTGCTTTTGCTTATACTTGGTCTCCACAGACAAGCCAGAACCCCTTGTGATAAAATGTAAACAGTTGCATGGACAATGCATTTTTCTTTTCTTTAGTTTATGGTAAAAATACACTAGGCTAGACAGAGAGCACTGGAAGACTTCGTTCTGGCACGGCCCATCTTTATTTTTTATCTCTTGAAGTTAGACGTGTTCACACTCAGCCTGATGAGACGACTTTCTTTTCTTTTTTGGTTTTGAGCTTGCACTACTCGATCTTACTAGTTTGTAAAGTAAACACTCTTGCTTTTGTAGCAAAACTAGTATAGTGTCTTTGATGTTAGAGCCCTTTTCAGTGATATCGGTGTGTATACATGGACAGCAACATTAGAGTGCATTTAACACCTGGTAGTATTTTGTAGAACATGCATCCACTTGAGTCTAGATTGCCCCTATTTACAACACTCACTACGTCAGGGTATTACTACATGTTAATTAATGTCAAAAAAGTAAAAAAAATTATATAAAAAATACAGTATATAAAAAAATAAAATAAAAAAAATGCAGCAAGCAAGAAAGTGATGCACACACCAAGCCCAACTGTTCGACATCTTAAAACGCTAATCCTAAATCTCTTATATGTCAGTATAGTATTTCATCATAACTACTCATGTGAGTTTAGAGACTATTATAACAAATATAGTATACTCTATAGCAAAAGCAATACTTCATTAAAACACATCAGATGGCACAGGGACCTAAACAGGTTGCGGACCGCTAACTGAGCGAACCGTACCTGGCACACGAGAGAGCTGCTGGCACAGGTCCACACCGAGGGTTGAAGCGCGCTGCAGGAGGTAACCCCAAGAGTGCATCTGGACCTCATAGCCAACCAGAATGTCTGGGTCAAACCTGCGGGAAGGTGGTGTGTTATGAGTGTTTTTGCTGTACAGGGTCTAGAGCTCATTATTATCCTCCTTTCAGATCATGTAAGAAAAAAGTGCTCATCCTCATGTATTTCAAACCAGTATGTTTTTTTTTTTTTTCTGCTGAACAGTAAAGGAGAGTACGGAGCAATGTCTTTCCATATGACAAAAAAGAAGCTCCCCTTATGTGTGAACTTATGAAGTCATAAGATTGCTTTGTGTGAACTGAAGCAAAAACAGCAATTTAAGTCATTAGAACTCCTGAATGGCAGTATAGGAAAATATATTCAGTGAATGAAGTAAATTTTGTCCTGTTCATCTCATAAAGCCATTGCTGTCACGTTTGGTTGTGAGTTTTGTTTCATGTTCATGTTTCATGCCCTTTATTTTGAAGTTTTTCCATCGTCATGTTCCTGGTTTTGTCATGTGCTCCCCTTTTCATGTGTCCTTTGTTGTCATGTGTCCTATGTCCCATGCTCCACAGCCCAGGCCTGCCACTGCTAGGCCATGCTTCGGGTCCAGTTCCCCTTCACGGGGCTGGCCCTCCATCCCTCCCCCCGGACCGCCTCCGCTCCTCCACCCTCCAGGACATTCTGCTGATTTGGTTTTGGGGAGGATGTTCATTTAAGGCGTCAGGTGCCACCTTTTTTGAAGGGGGAATGTGTCACGTTTGGTTTTGAGTTTTGTTTCATGTTCAGGTTTCATGTCCTTTATTTTGAAGTTGGCATGTTCCTGATTTTGTCATGTGCCCTATGGTGTCATTGGTTTATTGTCTTTATCATTGTGTTCAGGTGTTCCTTGTTTAGTCCATGTAAGTATATATAGCCCTCATATTCCCATTGTATCTTGTTTAGCATTATTCGTGTAACCCGCTGTTTGGTGAGTTAAGTCACGTCCAGGTTTATGTTATTTCAAGTCAAGTCAAGTCACACTTTGTCAAGTCATTTGTATCTGTTCACAGTATCAATAAACTGCACATGTGTTCAGTTCAACTCGCCTTTAGTGGAATGTTACAATTGCATTATTTCAGACCATCTGGAATATAAAGCACAAGTTGTAGGACTACTTTTTGACACGGTTTAGTTTAGGTTTTTTTTGTCCTGTTTGGAGCATTATAGTATGGTCACTATGAAACATTACTGAATGGAAAATAGCAACCTAAAACATTTCCTTCTGAGTTCAGCAGAAAAAAAAAAGTTTGGAACCACCAGAATAAATGGCAATTAAAAATTTTTGGGTGAACCGTTCCTTTACCATTTAAATATTTAAAATGTTGTCAATGTCAGTACATGTGAGTAGGATTGCAAAAAGAAATCTATAAAAGTGATAATGAAAATAAACATGTTTTATTATAAGATTAGTCAGGCATGTGTACTGTGAAAGAAAAGCCTTTTTATGGATACAAATAGAGGTCACAGAGTGAGCTACTGTGTGAAAAGTGTACGACCCAAGTTGTCCAAAACATGAGAGTCCTTTATATCAAGAACTTCAAACAAACTTGTAAGCATAAAGTTGTAATGTGACATGCCCTGTCAGAGGCTTTGAGACAGAGACATTATTTCCCAAGCACATTGACTGGATTAAATAATAATAATAATTCTGTATTTTACTTTATACATAGATTTTTAAAAAATGTATCCAATGAATTGTAGAAATAATCATAAAAATGCGGCTGTACATAACATAATGAAAATCCAACAGATACACGGTTAACCTACTTTCTAACAATGTTGGAGATCTCTTCAAACAGCTCCTTCTCATCACTGGCATAGGTCACCTGCAGTCCTGTCACACCAGATCTAAAAAGAAAGGGTGCTGTGCTCCTGGAGGCTACAGTAAGAAGACAACAAACAATAATTTAGCAACAAAGAGACATTGAATAGTACAGTATATAAAACATGACTTTTAAATACACTGAGGGTTTTTTTTTTAAGACAAACAGGAACATCAAGAATCAGCATATGAATCTCAACAATGGTGACATGTTTCAAGCCACAATGCATCCTGGGAGCCATGAGCTTTATACTATTGCGGCTCCCAGCATGCATGTCTTCTTTTCTCTTCAGTTGATTTCATCTAAGGCTGTGGCTGAAAGTCAGTTGTAGTTCTTGTGTTTCACTTTTTTCTGTTCTTGTTGTTTCTCTTTCCTTCAGTGATTCTGCTTGTTGCCAGCAGGTGTTCATCACTAATGCTCAATCATCACTTAAGTATCTTATTAACTTTAAACACTGATTCAGAGTTATTGTAACTCTTGGGATGTTGCTGTGTATCAGAATTGATTTTCTGACATGTACACACTGCACAAATACACAGAGTTTCCCGCTGTGTGTGGATACTACTCTCCTACATTGCTTATTTTCTTTGTTTTAAAGAGCAGACTTAATATTTTTCTATTTCGGGTCCTGATTAGCCGTCGAGCACATGAACCGTTATGCCCTGCTCATTTAGTATTTATCAAACAGTAGAAATGCCCATTCCCACGCCTACAAAAAGTGTCTGTGGATGAGAGTATGACGTGAGGACTGATGGGACGTTGTTCTGCTCCACTTCACAGAAAATGAGTGGTAGGAAAATTTTAGAATAACACGAGTCATTTACGACTGCAGCTCGTTCCGCACGTCATTACGTCATTTCCACGTCATTGCACATGCGCAGTCCTTTCCAGTTTCGGTTTCAATCTGATAAAACTCTGATTGAGTTGTCAATCCGATTACTAATGGATTATTTGTTTGCATGTAAACATAGCCATTGTGAATTAGAAAAATTAATAGTTTTGACACCTTGGTTTCAACAAATGCAAAGATTTTATGTCTGAAATCTACAGAATTTCAGTATACAGACTTAAAGTATAATGACCTATATGTCAGAAGATCAAAGAAAGTTTGATTCCTCATGACCCCTGAAACTAACAAGTAGGGTTCACTTATCGCCTAAATGGTTGCCACATGCCGCATCAACATGGAGACTTCTAGTTTGTTGCTTTTCCATGTCACGACTAGTACACATCAGTAATAGTAAGTAAATCAACACCGATCTCACCTTCAGATGAACCACAAGAATCTTTATCAATGACAATGGCCCCCGTCATCTGGATAGTGTTAGATTTGGGGAGAGGGACATCAGAACTGAGGCAGTAGAATAAAGCACAAATTGGGTCAAATTCAGGGTCAGGCTCAAGGTCACGTCGAGTCCTTGCATGAAGCTCCATGCTTATCAGTGTGAGGTGCTGTACCTGCAGTAGGGGGATTCAAACTTGAAATGAGAATAGTGAAATGAAAATGGACTTGAATTTCTAAACATGTGAGATGAAATCAAGACAATAAAGCTTTCTCCACTTTACATTTTTATGCAAGCTTGATCAATCACCCAGTTTAGAGAAAGCTATTCTTACTACAAGACAAAAATCAATTCCCACCTCATGCAATGCTTTGGCCTCCTGCAAGTTCTGCATACTGACTTTAAAGCCATATGAATTACAGATTGACGGTCCCTCAATCTGGGAGTTCTCTCTCTTTGGAACATTCACATTGGTAAGCTGATTCTGAATGGGATAAAATGAATGTGCTATAAAAACTGCAATTAATATAATACAATATACTATTATTACTATATAATACACATAACATTGTATCTTCGGGAGATTCATAAACTCACAAACTTTGATCTGACCTTAATTTGTGTGGTAAGCAATACTCTCCGTAAAGCATCTTTTTTTTTGTTACTCTTCCGATGTAGCCGCTGTGATCTGGGCTCCATGTCTGCACAAGAACAGATACAAAAGAGTTTTGCAATGAGTGGCTAAAAGGCCGTGTTTAGACATTGGCTGTCTTGGAACAAAAATAAAATTGATAAAGAAATCATGACTAATTCATAGTTATACTGAGCTTGAAACGCTGGTTATGTCATCTGAATCATTCATAAAATGTAATGGTTTTTAAACTGTGGGTCGCAGAGTGGAAATGAATTAGTTGTGCAAGTTTGGGAATGGTGACCCATTTATGCCATGTCAGAAATATAAGCAATCAAGTTAAGTTGATAAGCATAATTTGTATCTACATATTTCTGACATGACGCATTACAAACGTGTCACACATCACAACTTTTCATGGGCTGTACGCAAAAACAAGCATACAGCCTGTGTGGCCCGATTCACAAAGAAATGCCATTATGGACAAAAAGATTCACAAAATCAGGAGTTATCAATTTGAAACAATTTGATGAATCCTTCGCTGAATGAACTTGTGACTGCACACATCATTACTGAAATACAGCCAATAGGTTACTTTGTGCCAGAAAGAATGAAAAAATATATTCTCTCTTTAACTGTAAAGAACATTCAGGAAGTATTCAGAGTCAGACCCCTTTATTTTTTCATATGTTCGTATGGTGCAGTCTTACTTTTTTTTTTTATTACATCAATCTACACTACACACCCCATAATGACAAAGCAAAAGAGAGGTGGTTGGTAGAGGTGGCTCTTTGGTAAGAGAGGTGACCAGGAACCCGATGGTCACTCAAGGGAAGTTCCAAAGATCATAATGTTACACTACACATATTACACTTTTCAAAGTGAAATGTCTAGTGAGTGGTGCTAAAGTGTGTTCAGTTTTATCCAAAACAGATGAATGTGGATCTGGCAACATCTTTATCTGAGCAAGATTACTACGTCAGAAAAGTCTTACATATGATGCTGGTTATGTGATGTAAATGTCAAAAAGTATTAGTTTACAAGCCATGCACTTTGGTAAAACCATATACTGCCTCTAGTGTTACTTTCAGATGGAAACTGCAGTGAATTATGTGTTTAGGTAAGTTTTAGAGTTTTGCTGTCTCAGACTACGAGAAACAAAGTTCACCTTCCAACAAGAAAATGACCCTAAGACCACAGCCAAGACCACGAAAGAGTGGCTTAAGGCTGGAATACACTACATGACTTTTGCTTAGATTTTTGTCCAGATTTGCGCCCTAGATGAGTTGACAATGGTTGTGCCGGTCTTTAGATTTTGGGCAGTCGGAGTTAACAGATTTCACAGAAAATTGCGTAGTGTATGATAGGCACAGACTGTCATACACTACTGTCCTACTGTGCCTATTGCGTGTATGATAGGCAGAGACTCCGAATTTTTAGCTTTAGACTATGAATTCATCTAGTTGGAGGATATCAAAACATGTTTGATACGATACCAAAATGTTAGTAGTCGGTACTACTACCAGTAAACTTTAAAATTCTCTGTACTACTTTAAATACCATTGCAAAAACCATTTAAACAGACTATTTATTACTATGTAACTTATGTAACATAAGACATTTCTATGGCCTCTGAAAACAACAGAAGAACGATTACAAGTGTGTCTGCCATAGGTTTGCTGCAGCGAGGCATGAGGTCTGCAGATGTAACCAGCTATTGATAGATTACTTTTGGTAGCGACCCAAAAAACTATTTGCTTAAAACTATTTGCACTTGGTGCTAATAGCCTCTGCCAACAACCTAAGAAAAGTTTCCAAAAAGAAATTGCATTGAATTCCTTTTTTCTTCCCATGAATGCATTTATGCTGCTGTTACAATAGCACACATAATGCTACGAGATTAAAGTTATTTTTAAATACTGAAATATGAAAAAATAATAATAATTATACATTAAATATAAAACTCAAACACCAAGTCTTGAGTCATTCAGTCAATTCAACGATTCGTTCAAACGGCTGATTCATTCAGTAACTACAGTCTTTATGAATGGGTCACTGAATCATTGACTCATCCAATTTATTTAAAAAAAAACAGATTCATTCTGTATCAAAACACAGCTGAGTAGCTTGGAGATGCACAACAGTTGTGCAGTGGCTTTGCTTGGATCGATTTTCGTTGTTCGAAAAAATAATCAATATTGACAATATTGTGTCTAAAATGAAATTCACAATAATAACTTCTTGTTTATTTAATTTTATAAAAATCAATATCACATTTGCAATTGTGCTATTCAGGAAAAAACAGCACTCTTGATCGTGTGATGTGCTAAACTAGATCATATGATAAAAAAATACCAAAAAAACTGAATCTTGAATAATAGGGGCATTTTAATTGTACACAAACAAGGCATGCTTTTGTCTGTTGTGTTTTTTTGCAAGGTGAGTGACATACTTGGCAATGTCAACGTCAGCTCGCATCATTAAAACAATTATCGTAGATACAGCTGTAATATTTAAAACATGCACACACGAATCGACCTTCAACTGCCTGCAGCATTTTCAGCTTATCCTGTGGGATAGATGTAGATTTCTTGTCCAATCAGCTGTATATATTCCATTTGCAAAATATATCTACCTTTTCAGTTTTGTATGACTTCTTGTTGTGTTTTGACTTTTTATTTTGTTTTCAAATTTGTTGTTTTCTGAATAATTTGTAGTTTTGTTTTTTGATTTATTTTGTTTTCAGTATTGTGATTTGTTTTGCACTTCTCAGCCACCATTCATTATTGATAACAGAACTGAACAACTTTTAGCTAAAAGATTTAAACTCCAATGAAAACCATAAAAACATACCCTCATTTCTTATTGGACTACAGCTTGACCCATCGTCGTCAATGCAGCTTCTCCTGTGGACAGGTGTGCTATGGAGCAGGTAAGAGCATTTGACATCTGGGTCTTTAATGGGAAAAAGTGATGGACTCAAGTGGTCCTTTGGCAGTACATTTTCAGTACCATTGAGATTTTGAGACTGATCCATGTCAGGGAATTGCAATCCATCAGTAAAATCCTCCTTGTCCTCATCTTGTTTAATCTCAGCTAGGCCTTGCTGCCATGTAGAAATCTCAGGAGAGTTTGGAGAAGTGATAATCTGATAACTTTTGTTTGTTTCCATGTCCAAGGTACATTTCACACTCTTAGGGCTAGTGTCAGATGAAGCTGCCATAACTGGTGAGAAAAGGTGGGGTAAACTTAAGCCATTCCTACTGATACTCTGCAACTCTGAAGCTTTTTCAAGCGTTTTATCATGATGCTCTGAGGAAGGCGAATTCAAGTCCTTTTTCTGAGATGAAATCTTGTCATATGTACTCTGCATCAGCTCTGCAACTGCCTGGCCACACATTTGTTTCTTGTCCCTCTGAAGGCACTCATACTGTTTTTTGGCCTGCAGCCAGAGCTGCACCTCTTCTGGGCTTGGAGCACACTTGCAGGGAAGCATGATCACTTTGTGATCACTGCCAGAAGATGGGTTTTGGTCCTTGATAAATATAGATGATTTAAACCCATAGGTTGGTGCAGAGGCTTGATTTGTCATGGCACAAAATGCAACTTTCCAAAAATGTAAGCCGTCTTGAGATAAGTCTCCATGAAATTCAACTAGTTCATTCGCCAGCCTGGTTTCCAAAATCAACTTCCGACCACCAACCTCCCTGAAAAAACAGTATGAATGGTTATGGATGATTTCATAATCGAACTTAAAAATTTGAATATACAAACACAAAACTCATGCACTCACTCATCCATTATAAATGTTGTGTGTTCTTACCTTGGCTTCAATGGTGCATCTGATGGGTCACTGCAGAATGGTTCCTGGTAGGTGGCTTCTGAGAGGTCCAGATCAATCAAAGTAGCTAAGATTTCTTCTCGAGTAGGCGGAGACATGAGAGGTTTGAGAATGTGAGTTCCTCCGCTCTTTGAACTCTGACCAGCATTTTTCAGCTGGGACAGTGAGTTGATGGACCGTGGGGAACTGCTTGGTGTTGCTGAACTGCCATCTAGGGGATCACTATTTGGGGAAACACCACTATAAGCAAAATTAGCAGAAGTAAGGGGGGAAAAGGGCTCTGGGTCAAGCAACACATCTCTCTTTTCACAGTGAAAGTCCTGAAAGTGGCTGAGGCCATGGATTTTACCTAAAGAGCCCACCCAATCTTTGCTAAAGATCTTTTCTGAATCAAGCAGAGACAGAGATACCTTACTGGTATAAACTCTGCCATTTTCACAAGATGTCTTATCAAAGAGTTCTGGACTAAGAGCCCCAGACTTGTTCCAGTCCTGTTCATGCTTGCTGTTCTCATCAACGTCAAACATCTTTTGAGATCTGTCCCCCAACCCAACCAGGGCATTGATTGCCTCCTGACTGACATCACTGAGGAACTTCTGAGGCAAGTGCTTGTCAGTTAACACAAACTGGTTACTTGAATACAGACTGGAGAACTCGGTTTGGCCAATGGCATTGATATCAAA
This sequence comes from Rhinichthys klamathensis goyatoka, assembly GCF_029890125.1. NCBI lineage: Eukaryota > Metazoa > Chordata > Actinopteri > Cypriniformes > Leuciscidae > Rhinichthys > Rhinichthys klamathensis. The sequence goes on from NW_026606555.1 coordinate 5,647,246, forward strand.
ACTGTAATTGTCTGGGAGCTCCGGGGACAAGCTATCCTCAATAGAGCAACAGCTGTCAAAGCCAGGATCAGACAAAAACACAGGACTGTCATCTGATGAAAAATAGTCAACTCTCAAATCATCAGGTTTTCTTTTCTTACTTCTGATTTTGGACTTTAACTCTTTTGGCACTTTAGTTCTTGCACCCCTTGCTTTTCTTGATGTTGATGAAAGAGCTCTTCTAGATTTGGCTGGTTTGGAAATATCAGTTGATTGACTGGTAGAAAACACAATCTCAGTCATTTGATCACTTTTATGTGGTTCCTTTCCTGCCTTGAGTTGCCTCTTCTGGAGAAGCTCTTTCAAGACAGCCAGTCCAGAAGGGATCTCAGGAACAAACATTTCCCTATTTTTAGGGTCTGACGGCAATGTGAGACCTGTGTGAGATCCATCTGTAATTGCACTCTTAACAGAGGACATAAGGGAGGATCTACAATCAACAGACTCCAATAAAGTTGTTACGGTATCTTTCTTTTTTGTTTGCGGTCTTCTTGACTTTACAGTGGCTTTTCTGTTTGATTGTGAATGCTGTACGATACTGGGGCTTTCTTCATGGCCAGAGGCATCTGAATTGAATTCATAGGGATTTTTTGTAATGGTCCCATCTTGACTAGTATTTTGTGATTTTGAATTGGAACTGCTGTATGTGATGACAGAACATGGATAACCAACAGACTTTGTGGCTGGGGAAAGAATACTGTTCAGAGGTTTTTCAATACAGGTATTGGGTGTAATCTGTGAATCTTTTTGCGAGTCATTTGAGGAAATGGCATTGATGAGAAAAACATCTTGATTTGACCTTTTTCCTATGCTGGTGACCTCTGTTTTGAAGTCTGAACAACTGACAGTAAGATCCTCTTGACTGCTTTTTTGAAAACTGGGACATTGGAAAGGAGTCATGTCATCAGATGAGGAAGTAATAGGTGCAGTGTCAACTGAATGTGAAGCCTGTGAATTATTACTCTTCTTACCTTTGACCTGCTTTTTTCTCAGGGATTGCTTCTTATTCAGCATCCCGCCTTTCTGAGAAGTTGATGTGCCATCTCCGAGAACAGTCCCTTCAATACCTTCACACTGTTTTTTTTGCCTCCTTGAAGCTGCTGGAATACTTCTCCTTTGTGACTCCTCAGTTTTCACAGAATCTTTGTTCCCTGACTTTGTTGAGGTATTAATTCGTCTTTTTGGGCTGGTAGCAGAAGACTTTTTAGGCCTGGGTGTGCTGCTTCTATCCCACAGACCTCTTCGGCATGGTTTTGAAGCCAGTGCTTGATAGGGTGAACCTAGACATGGATCATTATGGGGGTTTATAAGATGATCATTTGAATTTGATTCCAGTAAAGGCTCCGTAGGAGACCAACATCTTGGTGGGGTTGAATCAGTAGGACTGGGGGCTCTTTCTGACAAATAACCCAACTCCACCATCACATCAGAATACTCTGTACAGCAGTCATCAGTGAAATCATTATAACAAGGCCATGGAGGGGGTAATTTTGGCAAATTTAACAATGCTTTGGGCCGCTTTGCCCTCCTAGTCTGATTTGCTCGTGGACATCTAGATCTTGGGGAGGTGCTGGCCCTCTTTGATATTGGGTTGACCTTGGTTTTTCGTTTAGGACATTTCTTTACTTTTGGCTCAAGTAGCGGGTACTTCACTGCCGTAGACTCTGGCACTTTGGGCCAGAATTCTTTGAGAGGAGCGAGCTTTTTGTATTCGGCAAGCTTTTCTGGTGTTAAAACTGTGTGCGTTTCCTCAGCCTTAATTTTAGAAATCTTCACTAGCATGTTCTTCTGACCTTTGAATCTGTTAATGATTATATATTTGATGATGATTGGTGGCTCTTTTTTAGCCAGTTTCCTCTTTTTTTGGCTGAAGACATGATCTTTGCCTTTAAAGCCTTCATGTTGCACCAAAGCTTGTTTGAAAGAACCAGAACTTTCATGATCCCCCTTTTCACTGTCGCAACTCCTTTTTCTTTTTGTCCGCAAGGTATATTTGCTACCTGGCAAACTGGACACCTTTGTGCAAGAGACTTTGATGGGAATATCTGCAAGTTTTTCATCTATTGAGCTCTCAAGTAAACCTTTAATAGTTGGTGGATCTGAAGTTTTCGTGTCAACCTCCTTATACATTTCTGGGAGAAAGTCTGGAGTGATGGAAGGAAGCACTGTGACTTCCTCTTTCATTGGAGATGGAGTCCTTACAGGACTTACCCGTTTTTGACCTAATGTAGTTCTCTTTTTGGTCAACTTTAACCTTGACCTTCGCTGTTCAGGATTGTCTAAGATACAGCAACCATCCCCAGTCTTGTTCCAGGCCTGTTTTTTGATGGGTCTGGACAGGCAATTAGACAGAATTACGCTTGGAAAAAATTTGTAGTGTGCCTCCTGCTGTGCCACAATGGTCCTCTCAGTTTTATTCTCTTGGTAGTCCTCGTATCTTATTTTCAGTTCACCAACATCTTCCTCTTTTCCTCCCTGTCCTGTCTCAGCTTCTTGAGGGACCAAAGCTTGACTCTCTTCCACAGGGCTTTGTGTCTGGTCAAAACTTATCACAGTACTTCTGCAATCATTTGGACTGAGTTCCATTTCAGTCTTGGTGGGGCAGTTCATCAGCTCAGAATAACATACAGAGAAGCTCCTGTGATTCTCCAGGATAGATAAATGGTTCTTTTCCAAATTTTTAATACTGGTATATTTTTTTATGCTCAGGGGAAGCTTAGAGTTTCCAAACACTGAATCATCAGGATCTGGCTGATTAAGACCAGTGGCTTGGTTTTCACCAGTGTACAAAGGGTGCATACCAATTTTTTCAGCACCAATTTTAGATATATTTGCTGTATTGGAAGGGACTGGGTGTTTAACTGGTTGAATATATGGCACCTCTTTGTTAACTCTTAATCCAGTTGAACATTCGTTTGCCTCTTGACTTTTTAAATGCTTATCTGCTAAATCCTCTTGATTGAGTCTCTGTTCAGCACATTTGTACTCAAGAACAATTTTAGCAGAGGACGGTGGCTCCATACGGACAGCTTCATTTGGAAAAACATTTCTTCTACCAAGGATCTTTTCTGTTGCTATTAGAGATGAATGTGTCCTTGATCCTTTGTCTGTTAGTGATGAATCTACAGGAAACAAGACAACTATGGATACACCACTGCACCAAAAGCAATCATACTTGTCATTGTAGTTCATTAAAATACTTAATTAAAATTGAGCTTACCACTATTCTCATCTGCAGCTCCATCCAACTGTGGAATGGACAAGCCAGTAAGGAGAGCACTGTTTCCACTCCAATACACCTCTTCATCTGATGAGGCTTGCTGTTCTTCGCTGGAGCTTTCATTTGCTTCTTTCATGCATAATCTGTGCAGGGAGGCAACACAGATTATGATTAAACAACATGCCACCAAATTAAATAATGCACAGTCATAACTCACACACGCACTATATAATGTCTGCTGTGGACCAGCTAGTTTTTTATTCTAAATACCTGTTAAAAAGGGCTCAATAAATTGAGTTTCCTGATCAAATGATTCTGCCTAATCATTTAAATGTAAACAAGAATTAAAAGCAGACAATTACAAAAATCCATAAGTGAAATTTTGTGACCTTTTCCTGGCAGAGGGTTCTGGCATGTCACTGTCCCATCTTTGTGACATGATTTTACTGAGCTCTGACTCATTTTTCTCCAGTTCAGGCCCAGCTTCCTCATCATCACTGTTATAGCCACAGCTAGCAGACAGCTGCTGGGACACTGCTCTGGACCTGTCGGCTCTAAACCCATCATCTGCCAATGCTTCTAGCAGATCAACCATGGCCTGGTCTTGATTGCTGTCTGTTAAAAAAACATTGTTGAATATGTAAATATAAATTAAAAAAATATTATAAGAACATGTATAAGAGAAGATGCATTATGCATATGTACACACATGCAAAACTGAAATGAATGTGAATATAAAGAGATGCAAATAAAGATTTGAAAGAATTATTTTCTTAATCAGGATTTTTTGTTGTTTTCCAATATAATATCTATAAAATAAAATAAATCCATTGAAATGCCAATCTATTGTTTTATGCATAAAACAAAAGAAAATGGGATAAGATATACAAACTTTAAACAAAAATAAAAGATTAAAATGATCTGTGAATACACCAATTGTATTATCTTACACAATTACAAACGATATTTTAAATATATTTTGATGTATTTATGTATTGATTTATTTAAAATACTGATTAAGAAAAAAAGTTGCAGTGCGACAACACTGCTTGTGGAATCAGATATTATATTTGTTATGATAGTCTCGGTACCAAGTATTGCTGATTGGTTGGTTCTCTGAGAGAGAGGGAGGAAGGTCTGACTGTTTTCCAACAAACTTAAAATGGCCTCTTCATCAACAACTGCCACTTCAGCATCTTTCCCACCATGCCTTTTTGTATCTATATGGTGAAAAGGAAAAAAATTAGACATTTCATCATACATTGTCAAAAAGTGAAACAGTCAGAGAGAAAGCTTCCCACACCACTAATTTTAAATTTTCATGTACAGTCTCTTTGTTTTTGCAGTTTTCTTTCCTCAGCATGAAGCTGCTTGTCACTCTTTCTTGTGACAATGAAAGGGTAAAAGGGTTTAATTTGAAGCAATTTTCATGCATCTAGTGTTACATTATAATTTCTCATAAACCAGTGTGCCAGTGTTTCCTGCACTGCTATTAAGCACTGCTGCTGAATCATCAGAGCTCTGTTGTCTTGCGATGGCATAAGCTTTGCTGATTCATTGCACGCAAAAACCATAAAAGAAACCAAAATCATAATAGTGCAGCTTGCAGTTCAACTCATGAATCATTTAAATAAATCAGTCAAAAGGAATGGGCAATCAATCACATGATTTATCCTCTCAATCATACACTGAATCAGCCAGACAAGATCTTCACTTTAAATCGGCCCACATTACTCACATGCTTCGTAAACCACAGGTTATTATGGGTGGGTTGTACCAATAAGAATTCATCTTAAATCTAGATGAAATCAAGGTTTATCTAATAATACTGATGCCCCAAACTTTAAACCTTGTTTAAAAGTAAGCAGGTTGACAGTTAAACCATCATTTTTATCCTGGATATATTTATATTTAAGATAGATAAACTTTAATCCTGCTTCTCCATAACTTAGATATAAAATCTCAATTAGAGATTAACTTTAAAGTGCCCCATTATGCTTTTTCGAATATTACCTTTCATGCTATGTGTAACATAGCTCTGTGAATGTAAATGTGAATGTAAACGATCTGCAAAGTTGTGAAGCCGAAAGTACACAATAAATAAAGTTATTGTTTCTCAAAAGAAAGAATCGACTCTGAATCGCCTAAACGAGTCGTCAGTAATTCAAATCCCTCTATGTTATGGCTACATGTCACTAAGTAAAATGTCAAGTCACCTTTATTTATATATTGCTTTTTACAATACAGATTGTTTCAAAGCAGCTTTATAGTGATAACAGGAAACTAATGCAACAAAGTTTGTTTTGGCTTTACAGCAGCTCTAGAGGAAAATAGTGTCCTAGTCCAGTTTAAGTAAGTTCATTGTGGATTAATTTCTGTTGTAAAAAAAGTTATTAATTTAGTTAATTTATCTATATGGAGAAAACAGTGATGTCATGGTCCACCTCAGTTCAGTTCTCATCCAATGGTGTCAATGCAGGCATTTCAATAATATTGTTTTAAGTGTCCCCAACTAAGCAAGCCAGAGGCGACAGACACATCTGCATAATGCCTGCCTATGGTCTTCATTGATTGCCCGCGAACAACGTCTACTTTGACCCGCCCTCAAACGCTGTGTTGAGTACAAGTTGAGAATATGCCGTTTTCTGCTCTTGCAAAAGCAAATTCTCTTTGTTCGAGGATGTGAAGAGTCAATGTTTAAAACGACCACAGCGATACAACAGCAGTATGATTGCTTCTCAAATCTGTAAGGATTTACAAAACTCTTATCCATTAAAGATCCATTTTATATTGTGCAAGTCTCCGGCTAACTGGCTAACTCACGTTATTACTGTCTTACTGAAATACTTCTGCTAAGCAGCTGTGGGCCACTATTACCTAAAACTGGGTCTATTAATGCAGATTGTCTGTTGTTCTTACTATGAGTAATGATAAAGAATGGAGCAAGATTTGTTTTGCAAACTTTAATGTTACATCAGTCATTCACGTTAACGTTTCCGCTGTTATTGATACAGTTAATGATGCAGTTCCCATATGTGCACTGCAATAAATTAGAAATACACACTTTTCTTTGTTGATGGACATACACTTGTTAGTGATGATGGTGAGGAATTACAGTTGCAAGATCTCAATGTACGTCAAACTGAGTAGTGTATCACTGAGAGACGTCCTTCTCAAGTCGTCCTTGCGATGGAGGTTCTCGTTGAATAACTAGATCTTTCCAATGTTACATCATCAGACTCAGATTGATATGGTAAAAATGATGCCATCGTTACAGTCTTTACAGTTTGTATAATCGCTGAGCTTTAGGAAGTCTCCGGAGCTGAAATTTAGTCATGGTAATGTGGCGTTTCGTTTGGCGCTGTAAGCGGTAGACCAATCACAACAGACTGGGCTGTCTGGCCAATCAGAGCAGAGTAGGCTCGTGGAAAGGAGGGATTTAGAGAGACTGATTCATCCATCGAGTCGTTTGAGAATCATTGAAAAATGTGATGTGCGTTGAATATTATGAGAAAATTAAAGCGTTCTTTGACCCTTTGATGCATGTAAACCTGTTGTAGGAATCTTTAAAATAGCATAAAAGGGGCACTATAAAGTTACATGTGAGGAGCATAGGCGCCGATCCCGTATGAGATACGAGATATTCTCTTTTGATTTAAACCAATATAAAAATCGATTGCAGCTTTCAGACACGATTATCTTCACCTTTTTTATAGTTTATTTGAGGCCGTTTCTATGGTGTTTTTTAATGACAAATGTCGAGAGCGCTTCCAAGTAATGCACGAGCACAAATCTCTCAACTCGCAGGCGGATTTATTTCACTCTCGCACAAAACTGGACGCAGGTTCTCAAATATAGTCTCATGTTTCTTGTCTGCTCTCGCTCAGATATTACGTGTACTCTAAATCCAGGAGAGAAGACCCTTCTAGAGAAAGAGCAAGTAGAGAGTTTATGTTGCCAAAAGCTTTCAACCACTAGACTTTCACGATTGACTGACGAAATAACACCGTGTACCTATAAATCATAAAGAAATTTGCATTTATTTCATGAGATAACATTTTCAAGCTGATTTTAGTCAGCCAGTTCTCAAGTTATTTTATTATTTAATAGTTTGCGTTAAGTGCTTATTGTAAATAGGTATTTATTTAATTATTTTATTTACTGAACCGCTACTAATCAGCAACTATGGGCGCGACTCGTGACAACACTGATGGAAAGAATGTGCTTTTGGTTGGTTGGTAACAGGCATAATATCGAGGGACATGTCCCAACCCCTTTTTGCGAGGGTCGATACTTTCCCCACCAGTTTTTTGGGGGGGGGGGCGGGGGGGGGGGGGGGGTGTAGTATGGAGTGTGGGAACTGGGCACCCACCGGCAGAAACATAAATCGTCGCCTATGGGGAGGAGGATTAAATAAAATAAAGTGCACCTACAATTAAAATATGTGGCTGATTGAATAAAGACAGAAACAGTGGGTGTGTCATCAGGTCTCATAAAGGTGTTTATTACACATTTAAAAAAAGCTCACAGAGAGCAGAGTGCGAGGGTCGTGGCGGCCCGTAAGCTACCACCTGCTATCGAGTCCGGGATGCGGATCCGTCACTCGTCTCGGTGTAGCACAAAAAAAGAAGAAAGAAATATATTTAGCATTTAACGGCAGCTGTAATGATGAGGTGAGCGCCACTGATCGCCTCTCGTTTCTCATGCCATATTACTCCATTAATTTATACTCTAAATATATTTCCAGGCTTATGAAATCTGCACACGCTGCCGCAATGTTTTCATCGCCCGCTTGATCAGTACGGTCTCTCTACATAGCAGTTTATAAAAGACAGTTAATTTTCTTTATCTGGAAGAGCTACTTTGTCAGAAAGAGTTTTTCTGGTGGTCAATAAAGGAGGAAATGGAATGTTGTTTAATGGCGAATCCATCATGGCAAAGAAAATTCAGTGTAAATGGAGGTTAATCACAGGTTTGAATTCTAATGCCAGATTTGTTAATCTATGTTTAAAATTAAGTGGTGCAACAACTCGATTTAAAATAAAACCCAGATAGACCAAATAGAACCCATTATAATCTATTGCCAGGTTTCCACGGACCGTTTATTAGTTCGGACCAAAAAGCTGCGAGCTACTCCAGCGGGCCGATCTCGATCACGTGACACCGTTACTACACAGTGCTGGGAGATCCAGTGAAGAAAGCCATTGAATTTGCCACAGAATTAATAACATTGCTGTGAGATCAAGTAAGAAGCATTCAAATTTAGAGATCTTTGTTATAAACCAGAGATATTAGATCAAATATCGCTGACGTGCGAATTTTAAACATAGAGCCTCTTTCACCTAGATATCATGTGTCTGTTCCCCGAATTAGGAAATACAAAAAACTTCCAAACCCATCTAAGGTTAAAAATTGAATTGATGTTCAACAAATAAAAAACAGATTTAATACAAATGAACAAATGATAAAGCTTGGGTTGCTGAATATTCAATCCCTTATTTCAAAAGCACTTATTGTTAATGATATGATTACAGACTATAACCTAGATGTGCTGTGTTTGACAGAAACCTGGCTAAAACCAAACGATTACATTACTTTAAATGAGTCCAACCCGTAAGATTACTGTTATAAACATGAACCTCGTCTGAAAGGCAAAGGTTGTGCTGGCTACTTTATACAGGCCACCAGGGCACAATTCAGATGTTATCAAAGAATTTGCTGACTTTCTATCAGAGTTAGTACTCGCTGCAGATAAAGTCCTAATTGTTGGTGATTTTAATATACATGTAGATAATGAAAAAGATGCATTGGGATTGGCATTTAGAGACATTCTGAACTCTATTGGAGTTAGACAACACGTGTCAGGACCTACTCATTGTCGTAATCATACTCTAGATCTGATATTATCGCATGGAATCAATGTTGATGCTGTTGAAATTCTGCAGCAGAGCGATGACATCTCAGGTCATTATATAGTTTCGTGTAAACTTAATTTAGCCAAGGCTGCAAATCCGACTCAGTGTTAAAAATATGTTAGACCTATCACTTCTGCCACTAAAGATTGCTTTATTAATAATCTTCCTGATCAGTTTCATCATCTAAGCATCCCAGATAGCTTAGAAGAACTCGATATTGCGACAGAATATACAATCCCGGAGAACCTACTGAAGTCAACCAATCAGAGTTAGACTTTTGCCTTCATGAAAGGATGAATTTTTATGTGTGCGAGTGTTTCAGGGAGGTTTCAATGAAAAACATTTCTTATTTAGCCGATTTCAGTTATAATGCTTCAAATTGATTTCATATTAAATTATATTTCTAAAGGAGATTGACATCCTTTTTAAAGCCAACATAATAAAATAAGGCATCTCATGACAACATATTAACATCTAGAAAAATCAATAATTGACCCTTACACACATTTATAATATTCATAAGAGTAAGAGTTTTTTATTTTATTATTACAACCATCTTAGAACACTTCTTTAAAAGCTTTGCTTCCCAAGCGCCGCTAATATTAAGCATTTGATATAATAGTGATGCACGCTAATAAGCATGTGAGATAATAATAGTGATGTTTTGCTTCGGAAGCACCACTAATAAGTTTGAACACAAAATCTGTATGTTAGCTTTCTCAAGACTGTGCATCTCACCTTTGACAGCATCTTGATGCACATCCACTTGGCTGGCAGGTATGAAAGGCAAGTCATCTGGGCTAAGCACAGCAGGATGGAGTGAGAGCTCAGGAAAAGAATCGACTTCAGACCCAGTCTGAGTCCTACAAAACAAGTAAAATCAACATCAACTCTACCTACGCACTCTGACGCAATTCAATTCTTCCAGCATCCTCTCCCCCAGTCTTCTGAAGGATTTCTACACACCTGTCAGGAGACTGGGTAGTGATTAAAACATCTCACTGAAATCTCTTTTGTCCCTCGAGACTCGGAAGAAAAACATTTATTTAAAAGTTATGATAAACTTCACTCACACGTCAAATGCATTTTCCCTGAGAATTTCCTTAAACCTCTTCATGAAGATTCTTTCACTCTCTGCAAACTCTACAAAGCCTCGATCTGAAACAGTAACCATCGAAACAGAGTTGGGCAGGATGGTAAATAATATTAATAGTGGTGCTGCACAAAAATAATGCTCTCAAGAGCTTTTCTCACCTTGCGATTCAGGCATTTCAATATGAGAGCTTTCACTGTTCTCCCGTCGTCGCTGTTTCTCATCATCCCAGATGGCCTGGAGACCAGGGTTTCTACCAATCTGATCTGGAAACAACATAAAAAAAGCATGAGTTCACCACACAAATAGCACGACTCCAGAAAGACTCAAATAAGGCTTACAGTCGAATCCAACAGAGTCTGATTTTGCCACGTTGCTTTTCACAACAAGCAAAAAATACATGATAGCACAACAACCATTGGGTGAAAGTGGTCACTGCTATACACAGGTGTAAAGATGGTCTGGACATTTAATTCCACAAATCTTGCAACTTTGGCAAATCCAGCTTTTAGACCTGTTAAATTGTACATTTGTAGCCTGCTAAAAAACGTGTGTATTCTGCGTGACAAACTATTCCAGTTGGCCGCTATGTCTTATTCACTGTGTACTGTATGTAACATAACTGCTATCTTGCCTTTTTTTTAGAAACTATGAAAAGAAAAATGAAAAAATATGAATATGAAAACAACTATAATAACATTACAGAATCAAAAAGTTCATATCTAAAGTATAAATCGGTTTATTTTACATATTTTTAAGTTCAAATTATTTTATTGATATATTTTCAAATTAATGATTTCTAATTTGGTAAATATTTAAAATATAATTTTGTTGCAGCAATGGTCTTGTATGCGTAATTTACTTTCGGCTTTTTTAAACTAAAGTTGCGACTATCTCATAACCCCCTCACATAAGTGCTTGTCAGTGTGGGTGTATGTTGTTGTAGTCTCTGATAATTTGTTGTTGTTGTTGTTCCGTCTCTTTAGTTTTTATTTTCTACTTCGAAACATTGGCCCGTGCCAGTGTTGGCACCTTGTAGACAACTGGTTAGTGCAAAACAGATCCAATGCGCATGTGTGACTGGTCTAATTTGAGAACTGATTTCATTTATTCATTCGTAATCATGTATCATTTTATCAATCCCTTTAACCATTTGTTACAAAAACCGGGCGGAGTGCGTATTGTATGCGCATTCTATTCTCACTGCATGAAAAGAGGTGTTTCCGGACTAGTAAACTCCTGCATACATGATTTCTGGAAGTATCCACAAGTATCCTGACCGTATACATAAAATTTCACGAGGTCAGATACTTCCGTAATGGTACCAATTCGGATGCATGTTGCTGAGGCATTCTACCGTGCTACAGCCATCTGTTGCCATGGCAAGTAATCCCATTAAGGATTTTGTCAGGGGACATTTAACCAGACAGCTATTGGGCCACTGAGCACACAGACTTTCCACAAAAGTCATTTCATTGGTCAACTTTAACCCACCCAAAACCATGCAAAGTGACTTTATTGGTTATATTTAAAATGTATCCCACCCAAAACTCTTACAGCTGAGTGATTTGATTGGGCAGGTGGGCAGATATAAAAAATTGTTTAGCCAATAATTGATTGTCTGTCTTTATTAGGGAAAAATAGTAAATAAAACACAAAGAAAGATATTTATAAGAATGTCGGTAAACCAAACAGTTGATGGACCCCACTGACTTCCATAGTAGGAAAATGCTTGTGTTCAGCAGAAGAAAGAAATTTTTAAGTAAACTATTCCTTTAACTGCAAGGTCATTAATATATGAAAGGTCTTCACACCTGACAGCCATCAGTGTTTCAGCTGTGAATGTCCATAACATTTCATGGATTCCTGTATATGTCCATGTAGGCCAAGTATCTGGGTATTTCTGGAAATCTAAATTGTGTAAACTGTATAAATCGGCCCAGGTATTTTCATGTACATCCAGCAAACCCGAAATTACACAATTTACCATGGTCTGATATTACCAGATACGACCCTTTTCATGCAGTGTGATATTTACATAACGCGGCCCCTTGCGTACATTAGGGGTGTAATGGTTCTCTGTAAAAAAAAAAAAAAAACATTCTCCACCCACGGATCGGTACGCACTTGCACTGCGGTTCTTTTAAATCTGACGACGCTTCTATAATATGGTTTGATGAAAATTAACAGACAGACAAAGTTTGTCACATTCTCTGTCACTCTTTGTAAACTTTGTTCAATGGAAGTGCCGTATGCTCGAAAATGACCAGTCATTTACACAGTCATCACCTGAGTGTTGATAGCGCGCAAGCGAGGCCTGAATAGCACACGTTGCTATCTGTTTAAACAAAACTAATTTAAGCGTTGTCAATTTAAACATTTGAGAGCCAGAAGAAGCGAATGAGAACTCGCGCGCTGTGAGAAGATTGTGTGTGCACTCATCTGAAGCGCACAAAACTGCATCTCAGACAGCGTGCAAATATGGAGTCTGCTTTCAGCTTTCAATCTTGTGCTTCAACGGACAAAAACTCTTTGACAGTATAGTGTCCCCATTACTATATTGGGGCGTTAGGACCCACACAGACCACAGGGTGAGCGCCCCCTGCTGGCCTCACTAACACCTCTTCCAACAGCAACCTGGTTTTCTTAGAAGGTCTCCCATCCAGGTACTAACCAGGCTCAGCCCTGCTTAGCTTCAGTGGGCAACCAGTCTTGGGCTACAGGGTGATATGGCTGCTGGCATATTTTAATGTTAATCAAACAACAAAAGACAAGGACAACACTCACTGCTCTAGACTGAATAGCTTTAGTAACTTTAATAAGGATTCTTCAATTTATGCAGTCAAATACACAATGTTATTTTACCATTTGATTTCTAATGTTAGACCTACTTGAAAAACACTTTTTATCTTATTTGAATCTTTGCTTGTATTTAGATTATTTGTTCTTAATTTTAATTTGAAAGTAGTCCTTTTTCCCCCTGAACATAGCACATACCGAATCGTACTGAAACAGTGACCCTAAAACCGTCAATGGAAGTGCCGTATGCTCGAAAATGACCAGTCATTTACACAGTCATCACCTGAGTGTTGATAGCGCGCAAGCGAGGCCTGAATAGCACACGTTGCTATCTGTTTAAACAAAACTAATTTAAGCGTTGTCAATTTAAACATTTGAGAGCCAGAAGAAGCGAATGAGAACTCGCGCGCTGTGAGAAGATTGTGTGTGCACTCATCTGAAGCGCACAAAACTGCATCTCAGACAGCGTGCAAATATGGAGTCTGCTTTCAGCTTTCAATCTTGTGCTTCAACGGACAAATTCACACATAAATTATGTCAACGACCCGTCTTGGTGAGTATCCTAGCAGACAGTCGGTTACATCTTAAGTGAATGAAACAGTCGAGACATGTGTATCAGTATCAGGGTGTACTGGAACTGGATCCGTGCATTATATCTTAAAGTGACAGCAGGCTAATATTCCTGCTGTCGGTCTTTTTAATAATAATAACAATAATAATAATAATTCATTACATTTATATAGCGCTTTTCTTGGCACTCAAAGCGCTTTACATAGAAGGGGGGGATCTCCTCAACCACCACCAATGTGCAGCATCCACCTGGATGATGCGACGGCAGCCAGAACGCCAACCACACACCAGCTTACTGGTGGAGAGGAGACATAGTGATGAAGCCAATTGGTATATATATATGGGGATGATTAGGAGGCCATGATGGACAGAGGCCACTGGGCAAATTTGGCCAGGATGCCCGGGGTTACACCCCTACTCTTTCGAAAGACATCCTGGGATTTTTTGTGACCACAGAGAGTCAGGGCCTCGGTTTAACGTCTCATCCGAAGGACGGTGCTCTTTGACAGTATAGTGTCCCCATTACTATACTGGGGCGTTAGGACCCACACAGACCACAGGGTGAGCGCCCCCTGCTGGCCTCACTAACACCTCTTCCAACAGCAACCTGGTTGTCTTAGAAGGTCTCCCATCCAGGTACTAACCAGGCTCAGCCCTGCTTAGCTTCAGTGGGCAACCAGTCTTGGGCTACAGGGTGATATGGCTGCTGGCATATTTTAATGTTAATCAAACAACAAAAGACAAGGACAACACTCACTGCTCTAGACTGAATAGCTTTAGTAACTTTAATAAGGATTCTTCAATTTATGCAGTCAAATACACAATGTTATTTTACCATTTGATTTCTAATGTTAGACCTACTTGAAAAACACTTTTTATCTTATTTGAATCTTTGCTTGTATTTAGATTATTTGTTCTTAATTTTAATTTGAAAGTAGTCCTTTTTCCCCCTGAACATAGCACATACCGAATCGTACTGAAACAGTGACCCTAAAACCGTGATACAAACCAAACAGTGAGTAATTTGAATCGTTGCAACCACAACGATTACTGATTAGTGATGTATGCAATCACAGATGTTATAACCCGGTGTAGGCAGGGACTCGCTCATGCTCACAAAAAAAAAAAAAAAAAAAAAAAAATCCTTACTCTCAATCTCTAAACGGTTGAGAACATCAGCAGCCACGGCATCGACCTCCAGCTCGCACACACTCATCCGTTCCACCTCCTCTAAAACCAGAGAACTGCAAAACACACATGAAATAAAGGTAAAAATTACATATCTGGTATGACAATGCTGGTATGTATTGACATATAGCAACACAAACACACCTTGGTATGTTGTCCTCCTCCCAGCGAGTACACATTGTATCCCTCAGCTCGCTGTCACTGAGTTTGGACACACAGGGATTCTTCCATGGGCTGGTGCTGCCCCCTATATTCAACATCTGCTCTCCTACAAGTAGTAATAGAGGTGCAAAGTGTAAAAAAGTACATGTATTGAGGTGAGAACTCTTATTATAAGTTTGATATAATGAAGCGAGTTGTCTTATTCCTGAATTCTGAGTTTGATTCAGTCTGATTTGTGAACTGGCCAGACTGATGTCAAATGATTCCGGGTCAAATGGTTCATTCATTTGAAAATTTATTTTTGTGAGGAAACGTTTTTGTTTTTCCATTATGTATGTGCATATATGAATGAAAATATGAATACAGCCGGAGAAACCGATCTCTAAACTGTCTTTATATTCTCTTTAACTTCATACCTCTAAAGTTAGTAGAGGTAACACTGAACACGGAGTTAAAAAGTTATTTAGATAATTTATCTATACAGCCTCTCTGGGGAAAACAGTGATGTCATTGTCCTGCTCAGTTCAGTTCTCATACAATGGTGTCAACGCAGGCAGATCAAAAATATTGTTGTATATTAAATGTCCCCAACTAAGCAAGCCAAAAGCCAAGGCAACAGTGGCAAGGAACCAAAACTCCATCAGTGACAGAATGGAGAAAAAAAACCTTGGGAGTAACCAGGCTCAGTCGGGGGCCAGTTCTCCTCTGGCCAATGAACGAACAGTGTATGATTATGATTCAGGCAATATTACAGGTCAGAAGTCAAATTAGATCAGAACATTCACAATATTATCCAGTTACAACTAGCAGAATAATGCATCACGATACACATAGTCTCACTTTTAGTTATGTCTTTTAACTATTATAGTATTTCAAAGGGCAAAAACATGAAGTAAATCCAATATTTAAAGTTCAAGTCAGCTGTCACTTTAGCACGAGGCCAGTATCATATAGCATTAGCTTCTTAGCCTGAGCAAACTCGATCACGTCGAGCTAGGGAGCGTGGTTTCAGCAACCAGCACCTCAGCCTCACCCACGTCCCGCCTCTTTGCCCATTTTCAATTATCCGGGAGTGACGTGCGGTGACACGCTGCCAAGATAGTGACGGCCGGCTCCGCCCACTTTAGGCTTCAAAAACGCTCTTCAGAAACCTACAGGTGACGTCACGGACACTACGTCCATATTTTTTTACAGAGCCAATAATGTTTAGATCTCAGTGCACTTGAGTTTGGTAGGTCTAACAGTAGTATGCAGGTACAGAAGTACTACAGAAATTGAACTAAGTAATCAAATGTAAAAATACTGGATAGTCTT
This sequence comes from Rhinichthys klamathensis goyatoka, assembly GCF_029890125.1. Classification (NCBI taxonomy): domain Eukaryota; kingdom Metazoa; phylum Chordata; class Actinopteri; order Cypriniformes; family Leuciscidae; genus Rhinichthys; species Rhinichthys klamathensis. The sequence continues at coordinate 5,663,546 of NW_026606555.1, forward strand.
CTCTGTTAATACATTAACAGATACATAACCGACTGCGTTTGTGTGTCAAGTCAAACTAGAGGAAATATAAATTACAAATGGAATATAAACGAATAAATAACATGAATAAAATATAAATTAATAAAAAACTACTACCTACTGTTTAGTAGTCTCTCAACCAATCGGAGCGAGGGGCGAAAATAGGAAACGGAGAGGAAGAAAGTCAGTGCTGTGATGAGACGAGGCTAACGTGAGCTCTGTCCAAACTCACGAGACGAGAACACGTGAAAAGTGCACAGAAATTATAAACATCATCAATTCCCGGAGTGGCAGCCGCTGTGATCTTTAATAATTCATTTTGCTTCTGTAAATGGAAGAGAATGATGCTGGTGTAGCGGTAGATGCCGAATCAGTTTGTGAATGACGGTACGGAAAGATTCCCTACTTTCTTTAACTGCTCATTACATGACTATTTCAAGCTAAATGTAGTTCTGAGTAGCAAATATCAATGTTAAGTTACTTGTGTATTGATTTGTATATCTTTGTTTGTATTTCGATTCAATCACGGGAGAGTGATAATAAAATATTAATTATTTCTGAAGTTCACGCGTGATTAAGCAGATCGTTAAAATAACGTATTTTATCTGATTCTATATACAGTACATATATTGTATTTCTAATCGTTCAAGTTAATCTTCTGAATTGTGTATGTTGCAGACTGTAGTTAAGTATATAAAGCTTGTTAATAATATCATTTGAGATATTCAAACTCAATGATGATGACAACAGATGTTTAATAAGAGGTTTTCTTCCTATCTCTCTGACAGACAATTCTACATTTCAGTTCAAGATTTTCACTCACCTACTGTCCCCCTGAAGCAAGGTGTCCCCCAGGGATCCGTTCTCGGCCCATTATTATTCATAATCTACATAATACCTCTTGGTCAGATCTTCCACCGTCATGGTTTTAATTATCATTTTTACGCTGACGACATCCAATTATACACTATCTGTACACCTGCTCTATCTGTCACAACCGACAAAATCTCTGCTTGTGTGCATGAAATAAAAGATTGGCTTCATTCAAATTTTCTAAAATTTAACATGGACAAAACTGAGATTATTTTTACTGGACCTCCGTCACTCACTAGCAACATTCCTACCAACTTCACCTGTGAGATTGCAGGCTCCCACATCAAACCATCTAGTACTGTTAAAAATCTTGGTATAATCTTTGACTCCCCACTCTCTTTCCAGGCTCATGATAATTCTATCACTAAATCAGCATTCTTTCATCTACTTCGCCTTGCCCAGCTCCGTCCCTTCATCAGTGTCAATGACGCTGAAACTGTCATCCATGCATTTGTCACATCACGTCTTGATTACTGTAATGCCCTTTTTATTGGCCTATCTGCTAGCTCCACTTCCAAATTGCAATACATTCAAAACTCTGCTGCTAGATTACTTACTCACACCAAACGTTCTGCCCATATCACTCCAATTTTATATGATCTTCACTGGCTTCCAGTGGCTTACCGTATTAAATTCAAAATCGTCCTGCTCACTTTTAAATCTCTGCACAGCTTGGCTCCCCCCTATCTCTGTAACCTGCTCCACCCCTACACCCCCACTCGCTCTCTACGATCCTCCGACTCTAGCCTTCTCGTTGTCCCTCGGCATTGCCTAGCTTCAATGGGGTGCAGATCATTCAGTGTTGTTGCACCAAAACTATGGAACTCTCTCCCCCGATCACTCTGTTGTGTCAACACCATTTCTGAATTTAAAACTATGCTCAAAACTCACTTATTTTCTGAATGTCACCATTCTTAAGTTGTACTACATTTCATTGTGTCTGATTGTATGCTGTATGCTGCCCCATCTACATAATTATCCTTTACTGTACTTTTACTCTCATCTACCTACTGTTGTTTTGTTTGTTATCATTGTCCATTGCCATTATTGTTGCTTGTTCATTGTAAAGCGTCCTTGAGCCCTGGAAAGGCGCTATATAAATAAAACGTAGTATTATTATTAATAAGATTTATTTGCAATTCATTTACATATTTTGTATTTTTGTTTCTGTTAAAGGTTTTTCAACTTCTGTCTGGCTATTTTGAACTTTCGTCATAATTGATGCTATCAAAAGAAGAGTGGAATCCAGTTAAAGCCTCCATCGATGATGTGTCCCTCCCTTTCAAGCGGGGAAATTGTGCACGCAAAAAATAAGCTGGACAGTGAAAAACCTGGAAGTCAGCTGTGTTAGCAGAAAAGCAAAAAGCAGACCTTGAAAAACTGCGAGCGAGTGGGAGTTAAAACTAAAAGTAGTTAACGGTCTACTTCAAGAGACTCTCTGGGCCAAGTATGTTGATATTGAACCGTTCACAGTTGCCGAAACTGTAAGTGAACGTGTCCCAGAAGTAGTTCCAGATGGCAATCACAAAGCATAGGAATTCGAAATTTAACAAAGACTGCAAAAGACCTGTACAGCCGGTGGCAGCGATGCATCCCACCAGGTGATTAAACTAATCTGGTAAGGCAGAAGTTATTTTGGAGAAAAGCGGAATTCATTTGGGCGAGACAAGGAGGCAGAGAGAACAACACCTCCACTAATGATCTCCAACTACCCCGTGGCAACAATTAAGTTAAAGCCCACATCCCTTCCAAAGTTCACTGGTAATAAATGTGACTTTCACAAGAGGAAGAGAGACTGGGAAGCGCTTCAGAAGGTAAAAAAGGAGGTAAAATAGATTCAGGTGCTAGACAGTCTGGATAAAAGGATTGTACGAAATCTCAGCCTCACCACTTATAATACAGCTGATGACATTTTCTGTGTCTTGGAAAACTGCTATGGAAACGTGACACCTATAGCAATTGAAATATTAGAGGACTTCCAAAAAAACCCTGCTATCAGAAATCACCAGCCACGGAAAATAGTTTAATTAATTCAAGCAGTAGAAAAGGCACTTAGTCCACACTCCTGCGTTTTCGTTTAAAAACGGAGAATTAAAACGAATACGATCTCCGTCCACACCAACGTTTTATCTGCGTATTAGAATTGATCTCCGTCGCCTGAAAACGCGGATCACGTGACCATTCACCAACACTGGGCATGCGCGTGTCGGTGTAAACGGTGGCTGACGAATCAGGGAAGGATACGTCATGACACCCAATCATTAGAGCCGAGCGTGAGCCTCTGCGTCAGCGTTTCTAAAGTCCTCCGTTTTGTCCCGTCTTCACTAAAACGCCCTCCGGAGATTCAAAACACAAAACGGAGCTGCAGCGTTTCTAAACTTCTCCGTTTTAGGTCTTCGTTTTTTCCGTTTTAGTCTGGACGGGAGGTGCAAACGTAGCTAAAGGTCTCCGTTTTTAAACGAAAACGCAGTAGTGTGGACGGGGCCTTAGAGACGGAGTGACTGAGTGAGTGATACTGGCACAATTAAAAATCCACTAGTGTTGAAGTCAATTGAAGGAAAACTTCCTGAGTCTTTCAAGAAAGAATGGCTTGTCCACATCTCTGACCAGCAGAGCTCTGTCACACCAGACAACCGGTTTGACAAACTTTTTGAATTCCTCAAAGAGCAGGAGAGCATTTACGAGCAGCTTGTACCATTAAGGGATGAGGAACCAAACTGAAAGGAGTTAAGAACCGAGCCAAGATGGGCAAGAACAAAGTCTACTTAATCAAGCAACGATCAATCAGTGTGTAGTCTCTGGTGACGTTAAGCAAAAAAGGAAGCTCTACTTCTGCAGACAGTTCCAATCACTAAAGCTAGCAGACAAGAAGGCTTGTAAACGGTGCCTAGAAGTCCACGAGGACCATTCATTCTGCAAACCCAGCTATCTATGCAAAAACCAAGACTGGGGAAGAAAGTGTTCTTGAGCATCACTATTATTTATGCCCCAATGCTGAAAGAAAGGAAAGCAGCACTATGCAGAAAAAGAGCAAACTTTGTCCTGAAGGAGACCAGGGCAGGAAGGGTTATACTAAAAATCAAGAGGACTTTCTCAGTAGACATCCACTAGACTTAACACAGCAATGCCGAAGTGTGTTCTCAAACACTGCAGCTAGAGCGTTCAATGTGACAAATGTATAAACTCTCCAGGGCACTTTCAAGTCATCACTGCAAAGTATCACTGCTAAAAACATTAAAGCTAAAAAGACAGAAGGAAAAACTCTATATAAACTCATTAAATCAAACTCTTCAACTAATAAACTATAGTTGGATTTTGGACTAGTTGACCATCCTGCTGTTTTTCATGTTGGTCAAATAATCTCTTTCTAAGCGGGCGGCACTGTGGGCAATGTGAATCAGACTTTTGATAATCAAAAGTCTGGCAAAGCAAGACTACTTCTTGTGTGTATGAATGTCTGTATGCTTTACCTGTTGCACTGCTTTTTCGAAACTTAACAGCAGCAAGACTGATCATGTTCATGCCGTAGAGGTTGTAATCGATAAAGAGCTGGAGCAGGAAGGGAATATGAGCTTCATGGGGCTGAAAACTCTTATTCATTACAGCTCCACCCTGCAGGAGTTCACTCACCCTACAAAGAGAAAACATGCATTCAATCAGTAACACCAAACACATGATATACACACCAAACACACACACACAGGCTTTCCATGTTCTTTGAGGACTTTTCAGAGACTATGATTTTTATACAGTAAAAACTCTATATTCTATCCACTAACCCTAAACCTACCAATCACAGATTTCTTTTTTTCACATTTAAAAAAAAAAACTATGATTCATAAGTTGTTTTCCTTATGGGACCAAAAAATGTCCCCACAAGGACCAGGATTTTAGAACTTGCCATCTTTGTGGGGCCATTTTGTCCCCATAACGTAGGGTTTACCAGCCCACACACCCCTACATAGTATACTAGAACACACCACATCACTAAAGGTTACTTTGGTACCGAATTTTCAGTAGTAGATGCCAATACAAGAAAAATTCTTGTAAAATGAATCTCGATATCCATTTCAGTACAGCACAAAAACAGAACAGCAAAACCATTGCTATTTAATTTTTAAACAATATTAATTACTTGAAAACAATGCCATATAACAAAGCTTTTCTCAATTAAAGGTGCAGTATGTGAGACTTACAGCTAGCGGTTGAAATAGGCACTGCAGTCCAAATTCAAAATATTGGAGAGAGTTGTTTCCCCCGCCTGCTCAGACTCGACGCTCACGCTGGTTGCCAGATTGAGGACACGCAACAGGAACGAGTGCAATTGACAATGGAATGCGAAGATACTTACACAATAATTTAATGAGTTGATTTATTGATTTATGATGAGTTGATATGAGTTTTAATATGCTCCCGTTCATAGAGATTTTTAGCAGGGTGCGGAGGCTTTTTAGGTCGTGTAGAATCTACGATCTCTGACCCAGTTTGTTCGCTGGCTTCCATGGCTGCATTGAATAATATATATTACTACATAAAATTAAAAGGAAAATTGCCTAGGCCAACATGTATTTGAAATTTTAACTCATCTATTCATAAAAATAAATAAAAACGTTTTAGACCACCAGATATAAATGCATCTTGGATACATAATTTCAGTGGCTTTACCAAAAATACACACAAGTTAGCAGGATACCACCATCACCAAAAGTAATTGGTTGTATCTGCTTTACTGCAAAACACACAATCATTGTGACAGCTTCACTAACACGCAACGCACGTTGTGACCCTTTTAACAGATGCATAATTTTATGATAAGAACACCCTTTTATGATTAGAACACCCTGAAGTGCAACCGGTGACAAACTATAACAATTTAGTGAACTCAACTAACTACGACTTATTATCTAGCCCTCTAAAACATGGAAAAAAACCTTTAGCCTACTCTGTAGAGCTACTTCATGGCGCGGGAAGTTCATAGGTTAATGTGTCAAATGTGCAAGTCAAAATGTGACTGCGAAACAGACTTAGTCTTGCGTAGCTAAACCTTCAGACTGCTCACAGCAAGAAATAGTAAATCTGGTGCAGTCCATGAGGATGAGATGAAGCTGATGGACCAGTTTCCAGCTGGACCGTTAAAGAACGCAACACACAAATCTCCTGGAAATCCTGTAGAATTCCTGAAGTGTTTCCAATTTTGTGTGCCATAGGCATCAGACGCTCAGCCAACACTCGTGGGCGTGACGTCTGAGGCTGAGACTAGACTGTTCTCAACTAAAATGTTGCTATAGTAGCCTAATATTAATGCATGAAAGCTTATGCACTTCGAAATTGTGATTTCTAAAAAAAGTCTATATTATTCCATTATTAAAATTAATTTTCACGTTCATTTTATTAATTAGAGAGGCTTCTCTTGAAGCAGGGTCAGACATTCTCAGGGGGTTGGGGGAAAATGCCCAAATTAATAAAATGCACCCAAAATTTAAGATTTGGTGGCAAAAATGGCCATTGTTATATATTTTGTTACATTGTATACATTGTTATTTATCTCAAACAAGCCACAGCAAAAGTTACAAATCAAGACAAGCAAACAGATAATAAAATAAGATCAAATTAACAAAAATGGCCAGTTGTTTTTATAAAAAAAAATAAAAAAATATGACAACAAGCCACAGCAAAAGAGATGCGTGTTTCCAAGGTGAGAAAAACACACAGTGGTGTTTCTAAACGAATCCAGGGTTTTGAACGAATCGGTTCAGGAATTCAGTGACCCAGTCACTTGTTTTGCTCCAGAATGAATCAGACGTTTTGAACAAATCAGTTGAATGAATGCTTCTATGACTCATTATTGGCAGTTTTAATTTCATTATTAAAAGTATTATGCAGTTGTCCTTAATGGGAAAGTTAATTTCTGTCACTTCCCTGTAGGTGCTATTTCATAGAAATTCTACTCATAGAAAGATAATTTAGTAAACTACGTTCTAGAGATTTTTATTAAACAATCAGTCTTTCATGCATGTTCAATGAACCATAAACAACTATTGTATATGCACCTGTGGAAGGAGTAGGTCACTTTAAAATGAAAATGTACACACCCTCAAGCCATCCTAGGTGTATATGACTTTCTTCTCTCAGACGAATCGGAGTTATATTAAAAAGGTGACATATTATGAAAATCTGACTTTTTCCGCTTTTAAGTGCTATAATTGGGTCCCTGGTGCATTAACAACCCAGAACATGTGAAAAGTGACAACCGAGTAACTTTGTTTGGTAAGCCTTTCTCCCGCAAGCATGTCAAAAAATAAGCCGATCAGATTTTGCTCCCCTTCTGACGTAGGAAGGAAATGTTATTGTAATATTACCGCCCCTTAATCTGCACGTTTCCACCCACGGCGCCGCCATTTGGTTTTCGCAAGCGACAACAGTGTAACCAGTCCTAACGCCATGGCAAATGTTCGAGCAAAGCATGCAAACTGTTCTGTCGTTGCTGCACAGACGAGCACTGAACACCATTTAGAGTCCCAGCCTCAGAGGAGACAAGAGAGCCGTGGATTTATTTTATTTTCAACGGAAATCCCCCAGAAACAGATGAATCAATGTTCCACATTCACTCAAGTGAATTTAAAAGCAAATGCTTGTCAATCAGAATTGAGTTGTACCCGACATTAATGATACTGCTGCACTTTTTTTCTAACTTGGTACAGAAGTGTCAGTACTTTTTGATATCCTTTTACACACCCACACACATACTAGGACTCACCTTTTGACCATCTGTGGGTTGTATAGGTAAATCTTCATAAAGGTTTTTTCCTTCATATGGTATCCATAGAAAGGCCTGTGGAGAGATAAGACGGTCAGATCGTTGTCCAGATGTTTCAATAGGTAAACAATGAATATTCAAGTAAATACAGCCATATTTAGAATGTAAATAGTTGAGAAAGAAAACAAGTGTTATTGAGTGTTATTGAGTAACAGTATACTGGATCTGTGCATAAGCTCTTAAAGTAACAGCAGCCTAATATACCTGCTGCTGTCATGTTCATGTAATAACTTTAATTGTAAGCATTAATCTGCATTTAATTTTACAATGATGAGTGTTATTTTACATTGAATTACTTTATTTAATTTCTGTAAAATGTAATACTACTGTTAGACTCACCTGAAAAACTTAAACCCATGTTCATTTCATTTGTCTCTTTATTCTATTGTATTTATTTGTGCTATTGTTTGAAATTTGTTTATTTGATCTTATTTTATTAGGCTGTTTACTTGTCTTTTTTTTTGCCAATTTAATTCAAAGTTTCAAATAACACCCCCCTCTGCTGTGTGTAAGCTATTGCAACAATTACTCTAATCATCAAAAAAAATTATGAGATAATAAAAAATATATTTATGGCAGTTTTCCCCATGGTATTGAAAATGGTATCGAATATCTATATTTTTCAAGGTGTCATATTGAAGTTAGACATTTCAATATCGAGACAACACTACTTTCACCTAGTGATTGCACAACTGGTTTATTATTTCTGGCACCAATCAACGTTTTTAACTAGCCATGGATCATATGACTTCAGGTTGCTCTTCTTCTATAATATTACTGTATGTTCTATGGTGACAGAAGAAGAAACAATTCCTGTCCACAAATAGTGCCCCAGTGTTGTTGCATGAGATTCGTTTTGTATAGTAAGTACAGTATTTGTATAATGGCCAAATATTTTTTTAATTACACAGAAGTGAAAAGGTTAACCCAGAGTGTTTTGCCTTCAAAAAGCACTTAAGAGCACGACTGCATGCAATATATTATGGTTATTTTTAGCTTTTAATGCTCCTTAAATTAATCATTGTAATTGCATTTGTACTAAATCTAACTGCATTAGATTTACTAAACTAATCCAATTACAGAGCTTCACAATTGATTTCTTCAATTGATAAAATTATTGAGTTGATGTGCGCATTTATGTGGAATTAATCTTTTGACATGTGCACACTGCATGAATATACAGTTTCCTGCTTCTAAGTTATTTGTTTTAAAAAGCATACTTGATATTTATCTATTTAGGTTCCTAATTAGGAGACAACAAGCACATGAAGCTTGTCCAAAGCAAAGGACTAGTGGGGCATGGCCACCGTATGCAGCTTTAACACGATCCACTTATTTAAAACTTCCTAAATTATATTAACATCTATATAACCTTTTTTTCGCTAATAAACATCTAAATAACTACAGCTTTGTGAAAATTAATTATCTCCACGAGAGAAGTTCTGTGTAAATGCATAGATAAAAACAGTTTCTATTCCTGACAATGTTTGCGTATTCCAGCGAATGGATGTGTAATGTGTGCGGATTGAAGCGAATATTCCTGCGTGTTCCATTCGCTTCACTCTTTACCCCATCAAACAACTACAAACTGTAGTTTAAAACGAAATAACGAATACTTACATTTATGGGGAGTTGATAGACTCCCCTGTCGTTTTATGTTCTCCATTTGAAAACAGACTTTGTAAATGTATTTTGCCTGTTGTTAATGTTGTTAATAAAGCCAAAGTATACTTTGGACATCTAGTGCAAGCTTAAAGGGTCAAACACACACAAATGTGTGTCAAAATGTCTGTCTTGGCAAGTATTTATGTAAACCGAATCGTTTTTTTTTTTTTTGTGAATGTAAAGGGTTAAGAGAAAATCGGATTCCGAAGCGTGTCAGTACTGGATCCGTGCATTAGGTCCTAATACCCATCTAATACCTGCTGCTGTCTGTGTCCTTAATGTTAATCAAATAGCAAAAGCAAAACTTGCACACAAAAAAAACTTGCAAAATTGTCTTATAAACCAACATGAAAAAGAATCGTGATAAGATCATGGTCCGTGACATAGCATGAAAAAAATTGTGATATGATATTTTTTCCATATCACCAACTCCTAGTAGCCATCCAAGCAAACCCTAGTGTGCACTTGCGTGCCTTTTACACGTACATGCCAGACACCAGAACCACTTTAAAGATGTGCTGCACATTAGACGAGGGGTTTCCCATGCTGACATTCAGGGCTCTGTCAATACTGTAGGCCACCTGTCGAAGGTACCGATCTGCTTCCTGTCCAAATCCGTCATACGGCACGTAGATGTATGGGAACAAGCCATGGAGATGAAGACATGTCTTCTGGCCTAGAAACAAAAGAGAAAAAGAAAAAGCATCAGCATCATCTTATACGAGTGAAAAAATGAAAAAAGTTCTTGAAATCAAGGTGCTTGAGAGATTTTGTGCACTTCTCTTCTCAAATAATGTAAATTCTACTTCTGCAGTCTGTTCAACAGCACGACACTACAATAGACTTGAGTCTGTATCATCATTGTTTGATAAATATCCTGCATTGTACAATGAATTTGAAAGCAATAAGCCACACGAGGCCAAGCATTGCAGTGACAATACAGTTATGGAGTGTTGTTAGGCACAATGAACTACCGGTACAGAAAGTCTGTTATCGCTAAGTTTTTAAAATCTCAGTATCGACCACAGAAGTATCGGTAGTTTTACCAAAACATTAAAACCAACAAGTAAAGCAATTTGCATACAAGAACAATACAACCATATAAGGTATTGTTTTTGACATTTTTTGTCATTATGCACATGTTTTGTTTGGTTTTTGCAAAGTGAGGGACATAATGTCAGATTCCACATCATTAAAAAAAACAATTACGATATTATTGTAGGCAATATATATTGCACACCCCTAATGCACATTATGAAAATGATTTGATTTGAATTAAAACATACTGTTGGCAAGTACTGGTAAAGGGAACTTCTACATATCCCGTGCTCAGGGAATAGGGAGCAGTGTGCAGGGGCCGGTCAATCAGCAGTACTCAAGAGAAAAGGGACCGCAAAGATCAATTGTGAAAACGATAATCATATGACTTTAAAATAGGGCTGCACAATTAATCGCAATGAAAAAGCATGCGATTTGGCAAAGGCTGCGATTGTTGTATGTGCAGCTTGTCAGTGCACGGCTGATCGGTAGAAAACGCTGCTCCATCTGAACACCAGAGGGCGTCTCACGCAGACATGCCAAATATGCCCCGCCGCAGAAGTACGATAAAGCACATCATTCCAGGAAATTCCTATCAGGCATCATACTATCACTGTGGCTGAATAAACAGAAGATCGAAACGCTTTGATTGATTAAACATGACTAATAAACACACAACTGCCTTATTCTGTGTAAGAAGCCACATCCTCTCACAGAAGGATGATCTCAACTGTCGTTATGAAGTGAGTTTGGAGTAAAAGCATGTTATTAAATGTTGTCTTTTACTGGACAAAGAGGTTCATAAATGCTTCTCATGTTTGGAAAGATGCTTGACGCATGTTGCTTTTTCAAATGCACGTTATAAGTGACAAACTCACAGTGCTTTCAGATGGAGCAGCGTTTACAGAGCCGTATCAATGACAAGCTGCGCAAAAAAAAAATTGCAGCCTTTTCGATTTTGAGCCAAATCGGTTTAAGTGCGATTTCCTGTAAATTGGGATTAATCGTGCAGACTTACGTGCAGTTTTTTTTTTTTTATGATTGGTTATGGTTCCATTTTGGGCGTTACATGGAGATATAATTGGTTAGTGTCATTTTAGTTATCCAGTCTGGACAGCATCCAGTCCTAAAGTGGCTTTGACAACACACAGTGATGTCTGTAATGATTACTTTAATAATGAAAATACATTTAAGTGTAAGATCTGTCATATACATAAGATGATAATAAGAACGCTATTGAATTAGAATTTGGGCTGCAACAACTAATCGATTAAATCGATAATAAAAATCAACAACGAATGTCATTATCTTTATTAAACCCACGGTGCACGGAAAAATACAGCCAGTCGCGTCAAATCACAGCACTGAATAACGCATTTCTATGAACAAAATGCATGAGTGAGCTGATAGGCGCAATGATCCAAACTGCCCAAAACATGAGAATTATTTATTTTAAGTTTCAAGCTAATGTGTTAGCGCAATGTTGAATGCGACTTCCCTGTCAGGGGCTTTAACAGATAAGTGTGCCTCTTAGGATAAAGAAATTTTCTTGGAATGTTCTGCATGAACACACACATTCACTTTGGACACAGTAACCGTGTCCATAGTGAATGTGTGTGTTCCTGGAGAACATTCCACTTATCTGTTAACACTGAGTTTGTATTTTTCTTTTTCTTTATTATTATATTCATGTTTAATTTAGGGATTTAAACTGTCCTTTTACTTTATAGCTCTTTTCCACATAGCTCTTTTCCATATAAGATAGATATAGATACATGTTTTCATAGCACTCTGTTGGCACGTTTGTTTGAAGGACAGCATTGGGAGGATGTGGAATAGTATGTTTTGTCAATAAAATAAAATTGATTCATCGGATAAAAAGCTCAATTTCCTAAGAAATAATCGGCCAACTAATCGATTATCAAAATAACCGTTAGTTGCAGCCCTAATTAGAATGTTGTAAATACTTTGCTTAGTTGCCTCTGTTTTAGCACGCTGTAACATGCCCTGCTCTTCCACTAACATTCAGACTAGCACATCAAGTTAACTTTATATCTAATACTTCTTTCAGCTTTGGTCAAAGTCACCAATGGATTTCTTGATGGCTTCTGACTCGTGCAATTTCCATTCTCATCCTTCTTGATTTAAGAGCAGCTTTTGAACAAGTTTTAGGTGTGGCGGGGTGACAGCTTTGAAGTAGATTAAATCCCATTTCACGGACCGTTCTCAGTTCATTTGTTTGGGTGGTTTCAAGTCTGAGATTAGCTCCGTTCTCACTGGTGTTCCCCAGGGCTCAGTCTAGGGCTTTCTGCTATTTAATATTTATCTGTCACCACTTGGTCACTTGTTGGAATTGCTTGGCCTCCATTATCACTTTTATGCTGATGATACGCATATTTATATACACTCAAAATCTGGTGAACACCCTGGTGTTGGTTTTCTCTCCGGCTTTATTTCTGAAATGAAAACATGAACAAGTAAACATTTCTTGTGTCTGAACAGTGGTAAAACTGAAGTCATGCTCATTGGTTACCATCATCATGGTTCTCGGTCTTTGCTTTGACTATTTATGGCTCTGTCTTCGAGACTCAAAGCAAAGAACCTCGGATAAAGGAACCGTATAAAACATTGTAAGGCTTGGGCTCCACATTATTTATCTGAATTTTTACATTCCTATACCCCAAATCGTAGATTGCGATCTTCACAATCCAACTTGTTGGTTGTTCCTCATACACACTTACGGTCTATGGGTGACAGGGCTTTCTCTTCATATGCTCCTGCCCTGTGGAATTCTCTGCCTATTGACCTTAGGGAAGCTCAGAACTATGACATTTTTAAAGGTAGACTTAAAAGGTGGGGTATGTGATTTTCTTTTTTGACCATTTTTTTCAAAATCACTTGAAATCCTATTCCTAACCCACTTACAGCCACTGAGTTAGAAGCACTGAAATGAAAATTAATCAATTTAATCATCTGTGGAACGGGCAGGACTCGAAAAACTCCAGCCAATCATTTCCAAGACCACCTAGACTGTAAGTGCGTCAATCAAACGGTCGTACCATACCCCCCATCCCCCTCGCGCGTGTCCCCTTCGTGCGCATACTCAAAGCTCGTGACCCAGTCACAGTAAGTGCAAGACGCCCCGGTACAGAGAGAGAGAGAGTGAGTGCAATCTCGCGCATCTGAGTTTTGCAGATGCATGATTGCGCGTCCATGTTGGGTGGAGTCAGGGCCAGCGTAGGAGGAAGGAAGGTAGGACCTTTTGAGTTGTGTATTTTCAAAATCTGCCGGTCATTTTGCAAATCCCATACCCTACCTTTAAGACATTTTTTTAAACTAGCATTTGTTGGTTGATGTTACTTTTATTTCTTGAGCTATCCATTGCTTATTTTGTGTACAACACTTTTTAAAATAAAGTTTATTATTATTGTTCTTTCAATGCAACAAGTTCTTCATAAAAACAAACGTCTGATTAAAAATCATGAAAAACAATCATTAAACAAAGTTTTAATATCTAAAATTTAGCAAAGCACTGCAGTAAATAATTTAACTAATGAAATAATTTGCAGCACAAATTTAATGTTCGTTACTATGAATGGGCAATATGACCAAAATCTTATTTCACGATGATATCACAATACAGTTATTTTTGTTATTTTATTTTTTTAGAACAAAAATACAAATTATATTATAAACTATGTTTTTCAGTAGGTTTATGTAGTAAGAAATACTACAAGTTGAATAAATGTAAAAATACAACACTTCATATTTGTAATGGTCATGTTCACTTATGTTGTCTTGTTTTGACATTCTGTTCTGGTGTCATTAGTTCCTGTTTCTCAGCTCAGTTTAGTTTCCATTTCCTTGGTTTCTGATTATGTCATTTGTTTCTACGGTTACCTATTATGTTCACCTGTATCTCAGTGAATGTTGGTGATTTGTGGACTATATGACTTGTTCATTCATGGCACAATAGCCGCGTTTCCACTGTCGGGCCAGTGCGAGCCAGGGCTTTAAATGGGCCGTGCCTCGGACCTCTAGCACTGAGCCCAAAACCACGCCACGTTTCCGTCGTCATTTAGAAAGACATATCATTTCTACAGTTTTCCACCAAAAATATAACCTGAGGAGCTTCAGCACAGTCCCAATACAGTTATATATTCAGTCAGAGAAACAGAGGAAGCTCCCGGAAAACCAGAGTTATACAGTCCGGTATAAAGAGACGAGACGAATAGTGACAGATAAAATGAAAAAAAAACATGATGGTGATAGCCTATATGATTTGTCTGATTTCTTCAAGCGGTCATATTTAGCATACTATGGTAATGGTTAGCGCGCATAGTCTTTTGCATTGCATGTAAATATGTCTGCCTTATACGGTAATCAGAATCCACATCGGATCACAAACAGAAGGTATTCAAACATGAAAGTGAGTTTTGAGCTAAAAATGAATTAAATTGTCTTTAATGCTGATGTAAGCTGGTATATGAAGTCATCCAGCGCCGCTGTCTCCAGACTCAGATCAACTCTGCCCCTGTTCGTAACCACTCCTCAAGCCCGAGTTGGCCCGCTTTGGACCAAGGTATTCGGCGGACCAATAAACAGTTGGCCCCGAGGAAGTCCCAACGAGGCCCGATCAAGCCCCGGAAGTGACAGTGGAAACGCGACTGGCCCTGGCACGCACTAGCACGCTCGCTTTTGGCCCGACAGTGGATTCTCCAAGGCTGGATTTAGCATCAGGAAAACCATGATCGCACTTTTGCCTATGGAATGCCAAAGCTGACTTAATTAGAAATAAATAAATACATAAATAAATATACGAAGAAATGTAAAAAAGCAAATATACATAAATAAATACATAAATAAATATACAAAGAAATGTAAAAAAGTACAAATAAATGAGTATTTATACTTTTATTTCCTTATTTATGTATAATTGTATTTTTCACACATTTTTTTTATTATTTTTTTTATACATTTATTCATTTATTTATTTCCACTTTTATTTATTTATTTCCACATTCATTTATGTATATAAAGTCAAAATCTTAATACAGAGGAGAATGCTTCTACACTGCAATTACAATTGCATAAACGTCGTTATGAGATTAATGTTAAAAATGGGGGGGAACACCACGTGATACTGTTAAATGACTTAATGACTTTTGTTCATTTTATTTTACTGATAACAGCCATAGTGCCTTATTATAATTATAACTGAGTAGTTTATCGATTAATATTAAGAACTTGACATATATGATGATGTATAGCCTACCTATTTAATAAGGTTTGGGTAGATATAAAATCAATTTATAGGGGGAAATATCACCACGACCATGGGCACGACAGGTGCTGTTTGAATGGGCATGATGATGCTTCTGTCCTCCACTGCATGGGGTGAGATGCGTGGCTCACTAGCTGTGTTTACATGAGCCCCTTTTGTTTGATTTAAGAATAATTACAAATTGATGACTTGTGATTAATCAGTATCTAAGAGCAGCATCTATGAAATATGGGTTGTGTTTTAAGCATTTGAATTGTCACCTGTTATGCATACGAAATTATGAGAAATGAATGTAAACCGTGTATTGAGTCGCGTTTCAAACTCATTGATCAATATGCTTGCGTAGGAGTCAGTGACGTGTGCTGGTTTCTCTCCGCGTTCTGCACTGGTGTGCGAGTCTCATCGACAATAAACGCAAGCTATGCATTTATTCGTGGAATTATCAACTTTGTTTATATAATAAATTAAATTATACTTTGTTCTCGACTTGTTAATGTTCAACATCAGCATTGCGTGACTACATTTCGACCTTCCGATATGTATCCTTGTTTTCGCATGGGTCCGGTTGCAGTCTCTTTTTTTCACTCCGAAGTCCAAACGAAGTCTTTTGCATTTTACAGCGGGTGAATCTCTAGGTGTCACTGGTGATTGTCGTTTGAACCTTTCTGGATCCGCCATCAAATTGATACGTTTAATTATATCAAGCGCTGTGAGAAAAGGCTATAAATCTCCACCTCCAACATCCTCACACGCAATATAGCCTACTAGCCGAGACTCCTTCTTTATGTGTACAGATGTGACGTAATGACGCAAAGACATGCTCGAATCTCCCGCGGAAATCCACCAGTACCACTGGAGTTAAAAACATTATTACAAGCTTACCGTTTTGAATCGAGCTACGGCAAGCAGATAGTTTTGATCACTGGCTGGTTATGTATTTTTTCAAAAATGTATTTTAGATAATTTTTAACCCAAAAAAAGCTACGGACTGCAGCTTTAAGCCGTTAAACGTTTTTCAAGTTAAGCGTTTTAGAATGTATTTTTTCGCGCGCACACAATTTGAAAAGACTCAAATGGACACAGACTGAGTGAAAGACTGGATTTTTTTCTCGATCAGGTATGGGTACAAGTGATTTCAAAACATTTCAGCCGGTTCTAATTTGATTTTTGGATGCTGTGAACATGTTTAGCTAAAAAGACTGCCGCTCCAGTTTAGCTTTTATTGTTGTTTCTGCAGTTAAAAAGACAAAGTTGACAATCCTGGCCATATTTTCGTTATTTTAATAATTTCTTTATTTTTATTTTATTAATTAATAAAATATTTTATTAATAGTTAGTTCATATTTTATTAACTTAGGGTGATCTAATTTAACTATTTGTGACTTGTGTTTTTTGTTCCCCTGCACTTTAGGCATTTTGCACACATTTGTTCTGCATCTTGTGACTTGATTCTGACTTATTTCGTTTTGTATTTTTATTTATTATAAATGTATATTATGTTCTTAATTGTTGATTATTTTTCAGTGCATCGATGTTGCGCTG
This sequence comes from Rhinichthys klamathensis goyatoka, assembly GCF_029890125.1. Lineage (NCBI taxonomy): Eukaryota > Metazoa > Chordata > Actinopteri > Cypriniformes > Leuciscidae > Rhinichthys > Rhinichthys klamathensis. The sequence goes on from NW_026606555.1 coordinate 5,680,783, forward strand.
TAGGCTTAGAGCGTGCTTGTACAGGCAATTCAGCCGATTTAATTGATTTGCATGTGAAATGCAAATTCTATCTGCAGTGTGGCCTTTCTGCAGTTATTTATATTATTTCTTTGTTTTATTGATCCAAAATGTTTTTATACATTTTCTTCTATATCTTTTTGTGATGTTCTGTACATCGTGGCTTTAAAATGTTAAAGCCCCGCCCCCTGCCCAACACCACACACATGATTCGACTATTAGTCGACTATAGACAGGACTTGACGATTCTGATTCGACTATGAAAATCCTTAGTCGGGGACACCTACTAATCGCTTAAAAACGACTACTAGTCGACTAGAAAAATCTTTAGTCGAGGGCAATCCTACACAAAGGACAAACAATTTCAAAGGACAAAATTTCAAAATCCCTGGTGGCCCTTCAGGCAGGCACTCTTCAGATTTTGGTAGCCCGAAATGTATTTAACAAGCCCGAATTTAAAAAAAAAAAAATGTAGAAAATTGGATAGGAGTCAAAACAATCAATCAAAAATATTTTCAAAACACAAATATCAACAATTGTATATAAAATAATCAAATTAAAAATCCCCAGTACAAATATGCATTTTGTTGTAACTGAACTGCAAATTTCAGTAGAACTGACATACCAGTGTAAATCCATTCACTTCTTAACATTCACACACAAGTGATTTTCTCAAATTTCTCCACTGCACATGCAATCTCCATCACTAAGCAAAACACTCCTTTAAACAACACTCCTTTAAACAACACTCCTTTAAACAACACTCCTTTAAACAACACTCCTTTAAACAACACTCCTTTAAACAACACTCCTTTAAACAACACTCCTTTAAACAACACTCCTTTAAACAACACTCCTTTAAACAACACTCCTTTAAACAACACTCCTTTAAACAACACTCCTTTAAACAACACTCCTTTAAACAACACTCCTTTAAACGGGGTGGCAGCAGCAATTGTCTTTCCCAAATGACAGAATAAGAGAAGGCAAGGTGGAAAGTCTTAAATTTATATGGTCACGGCATTAAATTGTGGGAGGGATTGATAAATGCTTCTTGCATTTCTTTTTAAATTGAAGAGAAGGCATCATTTTTAGATTAGAGTAGATTGCTCAACATTCATTGAACAGAATGCAATAGGGGTGTAACAGATCGCGGTTGATCCGTGAATCGCATGGACCAGGCACCACGGATCAGCATGCAAAAGCGCCTCCTTTTGTCTCATGGACAGGCAATGGTTGAAAGGGGGTTTTCTGTAAGCAGAGAAACATGCAACATGCAGGAAGATACAGAGGTTGCGCAGAGGCTGATCTGTGATTATGTGCCTTTAAATCAAAAGAGTTACTGAATGCAGCTAAATCAGCAAGATCAAGATACAGACTCCACCTGGATGAGGAGAGCAAGAGAAAAGCCAATGAACTGCAGTCAAAAGAGGAAGGCAGCTGAGGAAAACATTCAGCAACTGAAAAATATATAGGCTATGTTTGTGCATCTCTGGAAAAGGATGCTGACTTCTGTGCTGAAGCGGCAGAAAGCGAGTCCGGAAGTCAAATGGCACAGCTCATTAGCAAACCAAACGCACTGTGGTTGAAATCAACCGTTTGGTTGAAAGATAAGCAGAAGGAAAGGAAGGATTTGGAAGCAGAAATTGCGAAGAAAGTTGTTCAACATGGACACAATAATTGTCTTGGTTCTTCAAAATATTTACAACTCTGATGAATTTGGGCAATCTTTTGTCTTCAAAATAAAGAAAACAAATTGTTGAGTCATTGTTCCTAGTTTGTGCCCACGTATAGGACAAGATATTTGAATTGAAGAATTAGAGGGAGGTTTTCACAAGAAAAGAGAATTTGTGCTCCTTTTGTTGAGCTTCCTAGTTTTAATGCCCAAATTGTATTTCAATAAATTTTAGTTTTTCCATGTTTCATGGAGATTGCTTGTATTCTATTCAAGGACTTGGACATAAGTTCTAGGGTGTTGTTTAAACACTATTCAGGAGAGACTGCAGCGTCAAAGGAATCTATAATGGGTCTACAATGGGTCTGATCAGAAGGTAAAAGTTCATTCCACATTCTAGGGGTTGGAAACAGAGGCATTCAAGCCTCAACATTAGCGCCGATTCACACACAGGGAATGTGAGTTGCCCAATGATTGTATAAATCATGTTTTCATAAGCTTTTTCTGGATCTCTTTCGCTATTTTAACATGCCTCTGTCTTCCTCCATTTTTCACTGCAGTCACACCAAGGGATGGAAGAATCACTTGCTTACACTATGTTAGAACAGTGCTATGAACGGGGCTGGTTGCCTAGCAACTACAGTTGCTCACACATTGCTGGGATGCGTCTGAGTGAGTATGTGCTACCCTCTGGATCCAGTCGTGTGTGTGTGTGTGTGTGTGTGTGTGTGTGGCTCAGTGAAGCAGTCTCTCACCTAAAGCTCTGTCCTCTCGAGCAGTGGCTCTCTCAGATTCAGCTTAGACTTAAAGGCAGAATAGTTCCAAACAAACTCAAAAGAAACAAGAAATAATATAGTTTACATATGGCATATCAATTCTACGTAGTACGCAAGACCCACTTTCTCCCTCTTTTTCTCTCACAAATGCATAGGGAGAAAGCGAACGCTCTCTCAGCCAAACAATGGTGAGTTGGGGCACACTTGAGAATCTCGCCGGAAGTAGGTCATCCGGGTAATTTTTGCTCTTTTGTGAGTACTGTGAATTCAGACTTTTGCCACATACTGTTTTTCACCTACTAGGCCTATATAGTAGAGAAGTATGCGATTTCGGATGCAGCCACGGTCATTCATTCAGTGCTTAACATGGCGAATGCAGGAGCGCCTTAAAGTTACAGTTGAAGGAACAGTCACTGTCCCGATCGGGCCAGTCCTGCATGATCACGAAAATTCAGCATTTGCACGCGTTTTGAACCTTGCCAATTTAAGCATTCATGCACAAGAAGAGAACTTGGGCACGTTGTGTGAGAAGTTTTGTGTGCGCAAAAAAGCGTACAAATCATAAAATAAATTCTCTTTCACATTCTCCTTGTGCTTAAACGGACAAATTCACTCGGATTTATCTCAAAATGTCTGCCTTGGTTAGTATCCAGGTAAACACAGCCGGTTATGGCTTAAAGGAACACTCCGACTTTTTGGGACTTTAGCCTATTCACCATATCCCCCAGAGTTAGATAAGTCCGTACATACCTTTTTCATCTCCGTGCGTGCTGTAAGTCTGTTTGACGCACCCACCGCTAGCCTAGCTTAGCACAAAGACTGGATGTAAATGGTTGCAGCTAGCATACTAATCCAAATAAGTGACAAAATAACGCAAACATTTTCCTATTTACATGTTGTGCTTTGTATAGTCACAGAGTGTACAAAAAACAAAGTCACATGAGACATAGACATATTTTAACCGTATAAATACTGGGAACTATATTCTCTGAAGGCAAAGCACTGCTACTTGGGCGGAGTGATAACCGCAGCACCTGAGACGTACCGTACCCAAACTCTGAACGAACTCTCTGCTCCTCACCACGGCGCGTCTCAGGTGCTGCGGTTAAAGTTTGTGTTCGTCATCGATACAAGAAAGAACGAAAAAATGTCTGCAAACTGGACTGAAGTAGAGACCCGTCACATCCAACGTCCCGCGTCTTTCCGAAACATACACGGGTTGTGTGAACGCGCTCTCTGATTCCGGCAAATCACTGGCAGTGTGATTGAAGCAAAATCAAACGAACCCGGTTCAAATCCCGGGTCACTTTATCCGTGTATTTTCCGGAATCTCTGTGTGAAAGGGGCTAAAGTGACAGCAGCCTAATATTCATTCTGCTGCCTGTTTTTAATGTTAATCAAACTACAAAAGACAAAGAAATCACTCACTGCTCTTCAATGAATAACTTTTTTGTAAATTTAATAAAGATTAACCTTTAATTTGTACAGTGAAGATTATATGCAGTGTTGTTTTACATTTGATTTGGCTACTTTATTCAACTTCTGTACATGAAAACTACTGTTAGATCTACCTGAAAAGCATGGATTATTTCATTTGTATCTTTGTTCTATTGTATTTATTTATTTGTGCTATTGCCTTTAATTTAAAAAAATATATATTAATGACCATTTACTCGTCTTCAATAATCTTTGAAACTTAAATTAGTTAGGCCTAGCTAGTAGTTTTAGCTGTGGTATCGAAATTCGAAATTGTATTCGAGAATTGTTCAATTTCGCTGGTATCTAAAATTTGTGTCAACCTTATTTATTAAAATACAAGGATACATGGGTCAAAAACAAACTTTTTATTAATTTATTTCTTTTTTGTGGTGAGGCTGGTGAAAATGTAATAACTGAATTCATTGAATCGACATTCTGTATCGATATCCAGCCCTAAAATTTACTGAAACTGAACGAATGCTCCACTGAATAAAAGCTCCTGAAACGTGCAGAGCGTCAGACAATAGGCTATAAATTAATTACAACAGCGATTTTATGCCATATCAATTCTCACAACCATGCATTAACAAAATTCATAAAACGTTACCAAGCTACTGGAGAGTAACACCATTTTAAAACTGATTTTAACTCGCATGTGGCGCTTTGAACCCTGGCTATGCAAATGGTGTCCCAAAGCTGACGCCGCAAGCTCGTGCAGCGCTCCCTGTCAGGAGCAATCTGTGCATGACAAATTCAACATTTTGCAGTTTATTTAGTAATTATTTAGTACAGTAACAATTACCACCCCCATGCGACTCGGATGAATTGCTAAATTTGAACAGTGTGAAAGTTTATAATTTGCATATGTTTTGTCTTGCCAATTTACACATTCAAGTGATTTTGATTTATTCCAGCGCAAGAAGAGCCCAGAGAGAACTCAATTCGGTAGTTGCGTGCTGTTATCTATGGCCACACACACCCGTTCCCACGCACACAATAGAGGAACGTTTCAGATATTGCGCAAAAAACGAATGTATTCCTCTTTTGTGTCTCCTTGCGCTTGAATGAACATATACACAAAATGATATCAAAATACCAGTCTTGGCAAGTATTCTCATAAACAGTTGTTTATGTCTTAAGTGAAAGTAAACAGTTGAGAAAGAAATCGGATCCGTGCTTATAAATAGGCTACCTGCTGCTGTTTATCTCAATGTTAATCAAACAACAAAACACAGCTATATTTAATTCATACAGTGAACACTAGTGTTATTTTTAATTTAATTACCGGTACATTTCTTTACCTGAATACTACTGTTAGACCTTACTTTATTTTTAATTTTGTTATATTGTATTTATCTATGCTTGTAAATGATGTGTTTGTTCTTACTTTTTACTGACTGTTCACTTGTCTTAAATCATTTTTGAAGGTTTTGCTATTGTATTGAAGTACTTGAAGTGTGCTTTAAGTAGTAAATGGAAAGCAAAGTTACATTTGCCCCCTAGAAATGAATCCAGGAGATTCCTTTGAACGTGAACTGACAGACACTCAATTAAGGCCCTGATCATAGACTGTAAAAAATATGGACAAAGCGTCTGTGACGTCACCCATAGACTTTCTGAAGAACGGTTTTGAGGCCATTTATGGGGGGTATGGGTGGCGCCATCTTTTGAAAATCTTGGGAAATCCTAACCCCGCCCACCTTCTGGCCAATCCCTATATGGGTAAAAGGGCGGGCTTTGAGACTGAGCCGGCCAGTGGACGCGCCTCTTCAGCCAAGCAGCCTCAGCTATCTGTAACGTTACAAGATCGACTGGCAGACTAGGCCACTTTTTACAGCCAGTATCATTCTTATGTTGAAACTCCTTTTCCTCGATTTACTGAAGCCTGTAAAACGCATTTGCAGCTGCATAGCTCGCTCATAGGCTGTGCTGCGGCAACTGCACATCCAATGGCGCGGGCACCTCTGACGTGCGACCAACTAGCCATCAGTCTATTCTTATGTTACATTTATTTATTTGGCAGACGCATTTACAGTGTTTCAAACGTCAGTTATAACCATAGGTAAAGTACCTCAGACGCTAACTTATCTGAGGCGATTTAATGCTAACTGTTGCAGTGCCACTGCCCACAAACATTGATGCTAAATAGTAGTGGAATGTCACTTACCGGAAAAAAAGGAGCGAAGTACTCCTAGTCCTACAGTGTCGGTTAGTGCAGTTTATAGCAGAGCAACCCATGTTATGTACGATATTTCAATACAAATGTTCAGAAAGGATACAGAGGTGGTGTGATGTGTTGTGTCAGATCATGGCCGAGACGTCAAATTTCAGGAATTCCACTCGGTCATACATTTTATATCTAAATACGATCTAAACTAACGAGTTCGAAAAAAATTCACCCCCCCCCCCCCCACCCCACCCCACCCCACCCCCACAGTTGTCAAGCACTCGGAACCTATAGAAAAATACAATAAAAGTCCATGGGACCAACCTGTAAAAACATGAATTTATGCTGTGAAAATGGACATTTTAACATGGGGTCTATGGATATTTGCTCCCTTTTGGGACCTCCCTCTAGCGGATTTTCGATGTATTGCAGTTTTTCGCACTTCCGGGTAGGCTTCATTTTTCAGATTAGAATTAGAATAATCGGTATCGGCATCGGCCCTGAAAATCATATATCGGTCGACCCCTAGTCGTCACAGTCACAGACTAATACTGAAGGAGGACATGTTAAGGCAAGTCCAAACATTTTCTCAATAGTTTTTAGGCTTGTTCGACTTCATGCAGCACTGCGCAGACTTCTGGCTTCTGATTGGCCAACGTGGCTTTACAGTTAGGGTTATATCGCCGCCTGCTGGTGTGGCATGCTCTTGACAGCCATTGATAGCGTGTTTTTGCGTTTTCATGTGGACGGGATTTTTTTTAAATCGCAGGAGGAAAAACTCCGGTTATAAAAATACCCGTGTCCGTGTGGACAAGGCCTTAATCTGCATTGCTATTTGTACTCGTTGTGAATACGCAGGCCACAAGTAGTAATTAGGTTGTTTTTTTGGATCACTTTTACTCACGACATGCTATCCGGCAACAAAAGATTCCATTCATTATGCTAAGCTAAGCTAAGCTAAGCTAGCGGCGGCGCTACCAAACTAAGACAATGCATTCACTGGTACAAAAATGCATCTGCCCACCTATCTAAATGTAGGGGAGACGTTGAATAACCCCTATTTCAAAAAACGGTGGCGTGCTCCTTTAAAGTGAAATAACTTCATAAAAGAGCATTCTACTTGTATTATACCAAGGACAGACCAAAGAAAATAGACCGAAAACTTTTACGTTTTGAATTATTGAATTTTTTTGCTTTATCGGAATGGGATGACACTTGGTGACTTTTGTTGCATTAGCTATGTGAACAAAAAAACATGATTCGGATATGTTAAAGGGTTGTAAAAAAAAATAGTCGCACTTGGCTCCTTCGCGGTCAAAAATGACCGTCATAGGAAATGAATGGGAAATATGAAAAAATACGAAAACTCAGAGAAACTTTTGGTGGTACAAACTACAAATCAGCCACTGTGCAGAAAGAAAAGTGCACAGCAATGAAGGAGTGACACTAAAATTTCAACAGTACAAATAAGACACCCACCCCCCCACACACACAAACACACACAGAGAGAAATGAACTGGTAAGACTGCAACAGCAAATTTTGAGAAAATGCAAAATAAAATCAATAAATGAAGAAAATACTAAAGAGACTCTCGATCAAATGCACACACGCGCGCCGCACACACACACAAATAATTCTTGTGTTTGCTCTTATTTTAGCCTAATAGGTGTTCCTGATATCTGTTGCATGCAACAATACATAAAATAATTAGTTTGTAGACCCATGTATATAGTTAAAATAATATTTATTATTATTACATTTTTATTCCTCTTTTTTATGTGTTTTCTCCCTCATGTTTTTGCTGTTAGATCATAATTGCTGTTCCCTTCTGAAGTTTATACCAATTAGTTGCAAAAAATACCAATTAGTTGCAAAATGTCTGTATAAAATGTTTTGAATCATCCCTATCCATCCCTTATTTTATTAGATTTTTTAATTATCAAATACTGAGTAACAAAAATGCTTGCATTGTGTTCCCTTTCTAACCAAATGTCATTGTTTGATTGTGATAATATTGCAAAACCTTATACTTATCTAACAAAAATATCTAAAAATATCAAAAAAGTAGTCTTTTAGAATGTCTAAATATCTATCTAAATAAAAAAAACGAATAAAACGGAGAAATCATGTCTTAAAAAAACAATGGGAATCAAAATGCCTCTATGTATTTATATAGGGAGCTATAGTATAGCCTACAGGCGGTTACACGACACTACACACATTTATATTTTTTAACGCCACTGGATGGCGCTTTTCTCACTTCAAAAAATTATTTTAAAGGCCTGCACTCAATTTAAAGGGATACTCCACTTTTTTTGGAAATAGGCTTATTTTACAACTCCCCCAGAGGTAAACTGTTGAGTTTTACCGTTTTTGAATCCATTCAGCCGATCTCCGGTTCTGGCGGTACCACTTTTAGCATAGCTTAGCATACATCATTGAAGTGGACAAGACCATTAGCATTTCTAAAAAAAAAATGACCAAAGAGTTTCGATATTTTTCCTATTTAAAACTTGACTCTTCTGTAGTTACATCGTGCACTAAGACCGACGGAACATGTAAAGTTGCGATTTTCTAGGCTGATATGGCTAGGAACTATACTCTCATTCCTGCGTAGTAATCAAGAAACTTTACTGCCGTACCATGAGTGCAGCAGGCGCAGGCACTTAGTCCCGGTCACGTTGGAAGTTACCGAGCTGGGGACTATTTTCAGGCGCTGCGTCATATCATTACGCCTGCTGCACTCATGGTACGGCAGTAAAGTTTCTTGATTACTACGCAGGAATGAGAGTATAGTTCCTAGCCATATCAGCCTAGAAAATCACAACTTTGCATTTTCCGTTGGTCTTAGTGCACGATGTAACTACAGAAGAGTCAAGTTTTAAATAGGAAAAATATCAAAACTCTTTGGTCATTTTTTTTTGAGAAATGCTAATGGTCTTGTCCACTTCAATGATCTATGCTAAGCTATGCTAAAAGTGGTACCACCAGAACCGGAGATCGGCTGAATGGATTCAAAAACGGTAAAACTCAACAGTTTAACTCTGGGGGAGTTGTAAAATAAGCCTATTTCCAAAAAAAGTGGAGTATCCCTTTAAAGGTGAACTATGCAGGTTTTTTTACCTCAACCGAACAGCTTCGGAGTCATTGGAATGGTTATATTACTCTTTTCAGGTTGACTGGTGGTCGTTTCGCACCCCCCTATCGCATGTGAGCGGAAAAAACACACTTGCAACTTTGAGCCGGCGACCCGCCGGCCGCAGCATCAGGAAGTGTCGCGTGATATCAGGTCTTGCGATGTAACGAATTGCTTTATGGCAAAAAAGATCTGATAAAATAAGCATCAAACAGAAATAACCCGGCGCCGTATACATGTGGTGTTTGAGGCGCACATACAATACAGACTGCCGACAGTTAAACAGGGCGCGCGCAGCTCTTAAAGGGGCCACACCTTATTTCAACTCCTTACAGCTTCCATCCTACTGAACAGGTACCGGTGTACAGGGGGAGGGGATCCGGCCGTGAGTGCGAGCCATCTCTGCGTGAGTGCTATCAGAGAATGTCTAATATTGGGAGAACTCCCACTCACATTAAACTTCCGGGTTCTGAACTGGTTGCAGTTCCACTCTAGGTCCATATGAGGGCGCTCACAGGCGGAGTGCAGAATGAATGGAGGTCTATGGAGCAATACCCCTAAAAATCCACTTTTCTCAGGATATAATTTTTTGTCTAGTAATTTGAATGTTGTATTCGAAAGAAGATGCAACAAAATTACTCATTACTGGGTGTTAGATTTTTTAGAGTCACTTATTTGCTTTAAAAAGTCTTTTAAAATGTCAATGACGTCATACACATCGTACGACCAGAAACCTGCTTTACGGCAATCCTTCATTCACTGGTGCTTTCGCGCATAGACAGACGAGAGAAGCCGCGAAATTTAAAAATACTACTGTTATTGTGTCACGAAATGTAGTTTTAATAGTTTTTCAGTCGACAATGTAGTTGTTTAAAGCTCAAATCTGTGGTTTATTTATAAAGATAGCGCCTATTTAAAAGTTTGATCTGACGTTTTCGGAGTTGTGAGAACCAGTCTTTCACCGGGTCTCAGCGCTCTGCACCCCGCCTGGAACAGCCTTTCCTCGGCTAGTGCTTGTGACGTTCGCCGCCGGCTCTGATGTCTCTAGTAGTGGTTAAACATGAGATATAATTCGTCTTGTGTATATCTAACGGGCGATCTTTGGTATCATTAATCGTATAATTTGTTCCCTGGCAAATCGTTTTGGCTGAGGGCAAAGTGAAGTTTCATAACTTTATATTTTGGCTATTTTAACGTTGTATCCTGCTGTGTCTGAATGGTTTATTTATTGTCTTGTATAACTTATTATACCTTTTAAGCTACTTATACTGTTATAATGTCTCTTACTGATCAATAAAACTGAAATTTAACAAAAATAGACAGGGTTGTGTCATTTTATTTTATATAGCCTATATTTTTATATAGCCTTTTCATTACTATTTTATTTGCTGTATACTGTTTGTTTATTTTATTGACTAAACTATTTACTATTACTCACTGTATCTTATATTTACTATTTGCACTGCATTGTAGTTGTACCATATAGTATATGCCACGATGCCATCAAGCGGTGTCTCTGGTCGTAATCAGTCCTTCACTGACCAATCAGCGTCCATTAGCAAAATTAGGGCTGGGCGATATATCGCACGATATGTTATGCGCATCTCTTCAGTAAAGCCGGTTCCTTGATTAGTAGTAAATCACCTTCACCTGCTTTCAGATGGAAGATATGATGCAGATATGAGTGTTAAATTAACACTCAAGAGTGTTAAAGTTAATGAGATAATTAAGTGATTAATTTAGTGATGATTGAGCATTATTGAAGACACCTGATGATAACAAGCAGAATCACTGAAGGAGAAAATCACAAATTGTAAGCCACCGTTATGGCGATCAGTGTTTGCTTTAGTTGGACTCTGATACTTTCATCTTTAAATTTTGTTTGTCTGCTGTTATTGATTTATAACAGTCAAATGAACACAGAAAAGTGTGATCTGATAGTGTTGGTTATGTTTAGGCGTAATCATGCTGTGATCTGAAAAATGAAACTTATTGAGATAGTTTGGTTTAAATCATTAGTAACAGCTTTGTGATTCTACAGCATATTATTATCAGTATTTTTCTTATAAACCAAAATATTTAATAAACATTGTTCTGATTAAAAATAGTTTCAAATGAATTTATTTATAAAACACAGACATCAATAATCAGCCTGTGAATCTCAACAATGGTGACACTAATAATGAATGTTGCAGTGGCTGCCACCAATCACAACTCATTAATGGCTCCCATCATGCATTGCGGTATGAATAAATTATGATCTGAATTGTCTATGTAATTTACTTTTCCTAATTGAATATTCTGCTCGTCACCATTGTTGAGATGCATTGACTGAATCTTGACGTCTGTGTGTGCCTAAAAGAAAGATTTTTTTTTAAACAACTCTTAAGAAATCCTTTACATTATATCTAAAATGCTGGATATTTATGCAGAATCACAGTTATGCTGTAATCAACAGCATGAATCACAAACATAAAGATCAAATGATGATTGTCATAATATAACTGACATAATTAGATCATTTTTTTTCTTTGTTGATCTGGCAGTTACAACTCAGATACAACAGCCAAACAAAATCTAAAGTTATTAATCTAAAGGTCAAGAGCCCAACTAAAGCAAACAATGATCGCCATAACGGTGGCTTACAATTTTAGATTTTCTCCTTCAGTGATTCTGCTTTAGGTGTCTTCAATAATGCTCAATCATCACTCAATTAATCACGTAATTATCTCATTAACTTTAACAATCTTGAGTGTGGACTCATATACACTCCCAGGAGTGTTTATTTAACACTGGAGTTTTTGCTGTGTACAAAGAGCCGTAGTTAACTGACAAGCTGAGCCATATCGCATCAATTATCGCTGGCGATATGTCCGCGATATGGCTCAGCTTGTCAGTTAACTACGGCTCTTTGTAGTAAATGCCGCTCCATCTGAAAGCAGGTGAAGGCGATTTACTACTAATCAAGGAACCGGCTTTACTGACGAGATGCGCATAACAATATCGTGCGATATATCGCCCAGCCCTAAGCAAAATGCTAGCGTGTTATGGGCAACAACAACTCAACCTGTAAGAAATCGAAAGGACATAAGCACTCATAAGAATGGTGTGAGAATGGGGGGGTTTTGGCGAGATTTTGAAGCCCAAAAAATGCATCCATCCATCATAAAAAATAATCCATACTGCTCCAGGGGGTTAATAAAGGCCTTCTGAAGCAAAGCGATGGGTTTATGTAAGAAATATTTAAAACTTTATTAGCTATAATAACTAGCTTCCGGCAGACAGTTGTACACAGCGAAAGAGTAAACCCCTGACCCGACGCATGACGAACGTGGAAGCGCAGAGGATAGAGAAGAAAAAACACACCGGTAGCGAATTAGAAGTCTAAAACAAGAAATTTTAAATAGAAATGTCAGAGGATTTCAATATAAGAGTAGAGGAGTTTGTTGCACAGCCCTATTTGTTTAAACCGTGAGAGGCGTTTAAGCTTACGTTACTTCTACATCATACATCGTGAAATATAGTTTTAATGTCAATCCATATGGATTTATTTATTTTCTTACACAAACGCATTGCTTCGCTTCAGAAGGCCTTTATAACCCCCCGGGAGTCTTGTGGAATACTTTTATAATGGATGAATGCACTTTTTTGGGCTTCAAATTTTGGGCTCCCATTCACTGCCATTATAAAGCCTGGATTAGCCAGGACATTTTTTATATATAACTTTGATTGTATTCGTCTGAAAGAAGAATTTACACCTAGGATGGCTTGAGGGTGAGTAGGCTAAATCATAGGGTGAGTAAATCATAGGGTCCTCATCATCATCCCTTTAATGAAAAACTGTACGTTATGTTTAGATTCTGGGTTCATCTCCTTGCCTGTATAGTATGCATCATTAGGAGATACTGAATTTGGTCTTTTAATATCACTGTCTTGTCTTACTACATTATACTTAACACAAACCTGTTAAATGGCTGGTGTGACGTCACGTGAAAATAATGGCTTTAAGGGGCTTCTTGATCAAGAAAAAAAACATGTAGGGAGGGGTCGCGGGACTTTATTTTGTCCATCGGGAATTGATTGGTTCTGCAATATCATGTGAGTGACAGGTTGACCCGCCCTCGAGTCGGTGAACACATCATCGGAAAAGTCGTTGCAAGAGAAAGTAATTTAAATTAAGATTACGAGGGCAAATTAATTTAAAATAAATCTTTCTTTTTTTTTTAAAGATGTCCACGGATAATGCATTGATGATACTCACTTATAAATAAACACTGCATAATTCCTTCAAAAAAATAAGAATTGAACATTTTGATTTTATGGTGACTTTAAGAAACATAGCGTTACAACATGAGTAACTCTCGGTATTGAGAAAAGAAATGTGCATGCATGTTGTAGAAACACTAATATCACCACCCCAGAACAATGACCCCGTCTGTCTTTCTCCCTGCAACCTTAAATCACACAGCGAAGACAGTCTCACGTGATTATGAAATCAGACATCACAGATTTATTGCTATCTTTAGATATGATTTGTAACCAAATATAGCATAGGGATAGTCAACAGATAGCGTTTAGGTTTAAGATATACGGCCGGAGTAAACACGTCCACATGGCGGCGGTCAGACCATGTTGACAACATGGCGCAAAACCTCCAGAACACCAAGAAATATGTTCCTTCCCCACTTATTTAATGCACAAAGACCACAGGCACAGAAACTGCATAAACTCGTGCGATAACGTTTGCAAAAGTTATGAGATGTTTTCACGCAACATGAACACACAAATGTATGCATGCATACCTGCTGGTGTTGCCCCAAAGATCCGCACCACGGGCACTTTCTTGACATCACTCTCTCTGAACTCAGAGTAACAGGCGTCCAGCTCTCGGATCGGGCTGCTCATGTAATAATCCGCCGTGACGATCCTCAATGAAAACATGGTTGCCCTGCAGAACCGACCCGAACATGAGGTGCTATTGACAAATAAAGATAAAGGCAGCAGCCGAGCCTAGTTGTTCCAGCTGCGTGAAACAGGCGGCTTTGAGCAGAGCGTGATTTGCAGAAATATGGAGCACAAACATTCGGTAATCATATGATGCAAATGATTCCCAAAGATCACAGCTTTAATTCCAAACGTTACCCAAACTCTTCAAATACAACATGTATTCCGATTGAAAAGAAAACCTAATGTTCACTCCCCCTCCTCTGTAATACGATCACGACACTGTTGGGCAACCCTAATCATTCCCATCCAGCCCATATCCACATATAGTGCACTGCAGCATTCCTTGCAGCCAGCAGCTGGGTCAGCCAGTTCAGCTCACTTCACTTCTGCTGCTGCTGAGAAAGGAAGCTCCACGCTGGCTCTGCCCTAATTGGTCAGAACCAAAGACAAAGCGCCTTCTGATTGGCTTACAAAGAAGATAAGCGCGCTGATTGGCTCGTGTTAAGCGGAAGTAACAGAGATGTTACAATTCGTTAAAAGCCTCAGATTAAATATAAATATAAATGTATTCGTAAAATAGTCGAACAGACACCGACGACATGAGCTATAAAATAAACGACGGATCACACCAGACGATCGTTTAATCGTTATTAAACGAGTAACGTTTAATTACCTAACGTTACTCAGGTAACGTTATGCTGATGCGATTTGAGAAGCATACTTACTGTTACTACTTTTGGTGTAACGTTAGGTGATTTTTTTCTCTAATCTGCCCTTGTCTTTTCGGAAAACAGTACAATGGCGAGTGCGTCGACAATAAACGCGTAGGGTGCTCGGCTGCAGTCAGCGGACGGTCGTGTGTTAGGCGAAAGTTTAAAGAGGATTAAGTGATACTAACAGTGGTAATGAGAGAAAAAAGCTTTTCGAAATGATTCACTGTAATGAAGCGCTCGAAACGCGACGCGCTGGTGACGCCTGCTGGTCAAAACGGTGTAACTGCAGCGCAAACTCATCCGAAACCACAGCAAAACATGCATTAAAACACCATTTACAGACCTGCGAATGTTTTGTTGAAAGTGTAGTTTATCAAATGTAAATAACAAATAAAAAAATCTAATGCCATTAAAGTGGCTTTATAATATATGTTATTTTATTAAAATGTATGGCCTGTTTTGTTTAGGGAAAGCATGGTTAATCAGATCAAAAACAGACTATAAATGGGATAGTTTACCCCAAAATGGAAATATTGTTTCAATATATGTCTATATTTATATAACTAATTATTGAACTTTTTTTTAAACAAACCACTGTTACATAACATTTACATACAATATTAATAATGAAAAGTAAATAAAAAACAATGAAGAAAAAAATATATATACAAGGTTAAAATAAATAAACAAATCCCTGACAGCACTTTAGTAAATACACCACATACCAGTACATTATATCTACATGGTTCAAACATTAATATAAATTACAGTTTTTTCATTCAAGCAAATATGTTTCAATAAGTGCCCACTTCTGTCGAAAAAAGTCTGATTTTCTCAAATATACAGTATCTGTTTCAGTCTTTGTGTCCATTCTGTCAGGTTCATGCACCTTTACCCAGTTCCCAGTGGTTATCTTCCTACCTGCGATTAAAAATATATGTAATACGAATAAGTGGGATTTACTAAACTGATCCGAGGGGAAACCATCGAGCAAAAAAAAAAAAACTGGGTGCATTGTTAACTTTCGGAACTTGTACAAATGATGCTCAATCATCACTCAATTAATCACTTAATTATCTCATTAACTTTAACACTACTTCAATGTTACTTATATAACACTCTTGAGTGTGGACTCATAAACACTGAGCAGTGTAAATTTAACACTGGGGATTTTGCTGTGTATTACAAAAACACTTGTATATAAGTATTCAAGTTTATTTATCAAGTTTAAAGTATCAGGTTTAAAAAAAAATCAGTTTATTTTCATTACGATCAATAATTGTAATATAATGAAAGCCATTTGTTTTCTGGTAAAATAAGAATGACACCTTGCACTTGAAGAAAGCATGTATGAATGTATTCATTTCACAGTCAAGAAAACAACATTTGTGAAAATGACCTTTTGTAAGGGTTAATCATGATTTTAATCACTTGAAATCTTAAGTTCTTGTATTTTGAAGGTAAATAAGTTTTGAACTTATTTGAGTGACATGGCCAAAATGCTAAATTTAAAGTAATGTTTAGTCAAGTACACTTGATTGTTTAAGTAAAGACAACATTAGGGTTTACAGTGTACTGTATTTACGTTTCAAATAAATCATATAGGATTTTGCAAGCAAGATCATGTCTGAGACTGTCTTCATGTGGGTGCATGTTGGTAGGGGGCTTGGAAATATATTAATCTACAAAAGGGGGGCCAGGCGAAGATTATATCATTTTTATAATATTTCTTCATGTAATTTGGGAGATTTTTTTTTTTACCTTTAAATTACTATATTTTATTGATAAATAATAGAATTTAACCACATTGTTCATGTCACAGGTCAGGGGGGCCAAGCCAGACTGCGCCCACCCCTCAAACCCAGGACCACCTCAAGGAGCGTACCAGAGACCAGACAGACAAGAAGAATTTCTAAAAGTAACAATCTTTATTTGAATAAAAGCAAGAATTAAAAGTCTTAATACGGGCTTCATCTCTCTTTCCAGGGAGGAGGGAGGCCGAGGGGTTCACTGCGGGGGCCCGGGTTACTGGCAGCCACAGAGGAGGAGGGAGCCGAACGCCCGTCTGGCGTGCAGGTAAGTAACGTGGTAAGGAGGCTCTTTTCGGCGTAATACAGGCGGACTCTCTCCACAGGACAGGTGGGTAGCAGGTAAGTTTCTTCCAAGCGTCAGCTATTCGGCAGATGATCGGCACACGGGATGGAGTCCAGAAGGGGGACTCGCTGCCGATCAAGTAGCTAGTCGGGTAGGCAAGTCTCCTCAGTGTAGGGTGCTCTCCCCCGTGGCGTCACTGAGCAGCAGGTGTGAGGTCCCCCGATTGCCTTTCCGCCCTTGACGGCTCCAGCCAGAGACAAGGGTACCTGTATAATCCAAGACAGAGACAAGTGTGCAGGTTCAATTCTATTTCGGTGAAGTGAGGACTTACGGCTGGAGCGGGTGGTTCGGGACAAGCAGCGCTGCTGCTGGGGTGTGTGTCTCCTCTGAACAGGCAGCACACAAGAAGGCGGTGGCAGAGGAACGTTCTATTTAAATAGACAGGACAAGTTAAACAGGACAATCACACTCCTCTCCCATATCACAGGACCTGGTGGCCGAAGTGGAACCTACACATCCAACCTGAGGGCTTCGTTCCGCAAACACTGGCGAGAATGTGAACTGGAGAACACTGGCGGTTAAATAAACATGTACATCCACACACTGCAACTTCACGTCAAGTCCAATACTGTGTGAGACTTCAATTCAGGCACCGCAATCCACTCTCAAATCTTAGTGCAATAAGGCCAGCACTCACCCAATGTTCAATCCCTCCACTGTTGCGCTGATTCAACACTCAGAAGCTGATGAGATGCAGAAGATTTCGCACCGCATGGAACACAGCGTCTTCAACACTCTTTCACACTCAGAAGAAGATATCAGGGTTTTCAAAGATGAATCAGTTCACACTCTTAGTGGTAATTATATTTGGTCAATACACTTCACAATTCCTTATCCAATTCAGTGCAAGACATGCATTCACACGGATCCGGTGTTTCATTACTTATCTTTCTCCCTCGAGTGATGGTATTCTCCAATCTTGACTCAATCTCCACAATTCACTCACTTCACATCCCAACTTGCACTCCCTCAATCACCGTTGCACCCCTTTCCAGTCAGATCCTCACAGCCGCTCCAAAGATCCCCGCAAACCCAGGCCACTGCCAAAGAAATCGATCTCTCCCGGGGGAGTACCACACTCGAATGCCTTTTCCTTTTCCTTTTAACTGCCTCTCTGGGCCGTGTTTCCCAATCACAGATCCCCACACCAAACACCCGCACCTGGTCCCGCTTAGCTAATCAGCTGCCGCTGTCATGGCAACTGACAACAGCAAACCAGCACGGTGTGCCGGTGAAATCGTCCCGGGGGGAAACACACTCCTAGCGGAAATTAGTTCCGCTAGATTTGTCACCTTTAGGCAGTGGGCCAAGTCCGTCTATCTCGTTTAGTTTTTGATTTGATAGTTACCCAGCAGCTGTGTGGCTCATTTTTTTAATTTGTCTGTATGAATAATTCACAAAAAGATTACCGATTGTTTCCAACGCCAATTGTTGCACATTAAAGTATAAAAATTGATTTAATTTCGCTAGCTGATTACAAACGTTGGCCGGACTGAGATCCAATCAACGCTTGTGTTGTTACCTTGTTGAATTGATTTGGCCAATCACGTTATTCGTTGAACCGGCGTCGCGTGACTCGCGTCAGTCTGAAGTCAAATCTACAATCCAAACTGGAGAGACCGGTGTGTCTCGGCAAGACAACGTCAAGGTAAGATTTGTTTTACAATGATTATACACCCCTATATCTTAATGCTTTGCATATAAGTTGTATTTAAGACTGCAAGCTATACTTCGTCGTGAATATGCGTTGTTGTTGATGAGAACAGTAGCCACGAAAGAATGTTGGTAGTGGAGCAGTAAAGCTAGGTCCAAGGGTATGTTGCTTAGGCTAATCCAAAATAATCATTCGGTACATACACAATGAACTAAGCAAAGAGTATTCAAAAGGGGTTAATTACTGGAAAATATTTAAACGGGAAGACAGCAGGAAATAATTTGACAGGTATGTCCAGGTTGGTTTACAGCAAGCTACCTGGGCTACAAGTAAGCTAGACTAATTATCAGCTAAAAAGAGTGCAAAGCAAAACAAAGAAAGGATTTAAAAATATTTTAGTTAAAGATGGCTGTTTTTGAGCTATTGAACAAAATCATTTGTGGTCAGAACTGCAGTAGTCTTGTCAAGCTCGTTTAAGATGGTTAGCATCTTAATACAAATGTCAAGATGAAAAATGTGATTTAAAATGTTTTGTTTATTTATCTGAATAATTCAGTTGTTTATCTAACACACAGACACGGACAGGACAACATCATATCTCTCCACACCCAAATGACTACAGAGGTGACGTTGACAACCATCACATCAACAGCACCATGATGGAGCAGGTCAAGATCATGGAGTTGCTAGTATCCACATCACAGATGACCCATCTTGATCTATCGACACCACCAACAGAACCTGGCCAAGAAAGTCCAAAATGCTCTGCACTTCCTCCCACAGTTGAGGAAGGCTCATCTCCCAAAAATGCATCCTCTTATCTTTCTATAGGGGAATCATAGAGAGCCTCTTCCTTCCACCTCCACCCTCCAATAACCTAAGGGCAGCTGATTGACTCTTGCACAAATACACTGGTAGTTTATAGTATGATGCTGCTACATTGGTTTATTTGTTTTATTTTTAAATTTGCTATCAACATTTGACCCCACTTACACACATATTGCACTGCCTTTTGCTACTTGTCATGTTATCCACTTGCACTGAAATACTTTATTAATTAGGGATGAGTCACGATTTTCGAATATTCGATGATTTTATTATAGAATATTGAATAGGATGTGCGGGATGATTGTCTTTAAAAAATCCCCATGT
This sequence comes from Rhinichthys klamathensis goyatoka, assembly GCF_029890125.1. NCBI lineage: Eukaryota > Metazoa > Chordata > Actinopteri > Cypriniformes > Leuciscidae > Rhinichthys > Rhinichthys klamathensis. The sequence continues at coordinate 5,700,655 of NW_026606555.1, forward strand.
TTTAGTTGTGGTTATAAGTTGCAATCCTAAATTCACATAATATTTTTATACATTTAATAAATATATTCTTAATATTTGTTGTTTTTGTTTCTATGTTTGAGCTTATATATCTCAATATTAATAACAGTCTGGTTAATTTTGAGTCTTGAAATGTAAACTCTCAAGGGTTGGCTTTCTAAATATATGTTGGTTATGTGTCTATTCAGAATGACTTCTGAGCAGCAACCTTTTTATTTTGGGTATGTCATGTATGCATCACTTGCCAAAATTGGGGCAGACTAGTAAGGGGTTAAACGTATATAAATTAAACGTATGTTTAAGTTTTTTAACGTATATTTAAGCGTCACACGGGTGCGATTTTCGAATAATAGCCTAGGCCTATATCCAGCGATCTTTGAATATTTTTGCTTTAAATGCCCATCCCTACTATAATACAGTATACATGCTGTCTGCAATGTTAATGAATAACTGCTCCCCTTTGCTGTAATGCTGTGTTTCTGAGACAATGAAGCACTACTTGCTCTATTTGACATGATGCATGAGATGCAATGACATTATACATTTGATACAAACCTTCACTGTTGTTAGCTGCCTTTTCTTTCTTCGGTCCAAGATGTGCCGGCTAATGTTGGATTTCACAAAGAATGTTACATGCTCTTCACCAACAAAGAACACATAAGAAGAGCATGTAACATTCTCTGTGAAATCCAACATTAGCCAGCACATCTTGGACGTCTTCGGAATTTAAGTTAAATGCCAATACGGCTTTTTGAGTTTGCAGGTTCACCCATAAATGTGTACATTGAACAAACTTTGCCCAACTTGTCTGGGAAAAGGGGGTTACATGGCTTTTTACATTTGAGGCTAAATGGATAAAACACCTCATTTTTACCTCAGTATTACTGAACTACAACACACTAAAATTAAATTTTTTATGATTAAAGCAAAATTGTAATTTCAAGAACGCAGCTTCCTGGTCACTGACAAAGATCACTTTGCCTCCACTCTAGAATCTGTGTTCATATGGTTCATTGTTTACATTGGTTGTCAAGGAAACGGGAGGTTTTCTAACGTTATGATTAGTACTCCTGCTTATTTGCCGGTTTAAAAAGGTTAGAGTTTGTAAGGACATTTTGCGTCAAATGTGCATACAACAAAGTTGGAAACAATGTCTGTAGTACTTATACGATTTTATTACATGACCTCAGCAAAAAAAGACTTACACAGCTGTGAGGTAAGTATTAAATTCGTAATTTCGAGGTCCGGTGTGGTGAATAATCCGGTCACTCGGTGTGAATAGTCCGGGCGTAGGACCCAAGCAATCCGATTGGTTCAAAGCACGTTTTATAGGTAATCGCTTTGGTGCCTGGTTACAAATCATACAAAATCACTTTATTATAGAAGACGTTTGTACTACGGTATAACGAGTCATTAATGTATTTAATGTATTTTAAATTATACGTTTCATATACTAGTATTTAACCGAAGCTATAGATTGTGAAATTAAACATTTCTCGTTGTTAGTGTGTTTTTTAGTTAGCTTAGATAGTAGCATAGCATACAGCTAACGTTATCCGATGATCGTGCTATGAGCTTTACCTGAGCTTATACCACTGCACTGATACTGCCTTACCGTATTCACAGCAGTTAGTAGTGCAATTATAATTATGTCATTATTTTTTATCGCAATAATCGGCACAATATGTTACACAATATGTTTATTTTTTAAAAGAGCCATAACATAATATTTATTTGTGTGTATTACTATTTTCTTATTAACAGTTTAGACATTTAAAATAATTACAGAATGTTAGCTATGTTTTGTGGGTATAAATATTTAATTGGTTGTCAAGCCTTGACTAAAGACAGTATAATAACATTATGGAATCACAAATCTTAATGTAATCAAACCCCTTAATTTATATAATAATCTTTTATTTTAAAGAAATACCAATTTTAAGTGTGTTTTGTGACAAAGTTATTTGTTATTAAGCAATAGGGTATAATATGTTTTTTTTATTACAAGCATGTCATTTGTGTACTAATGCATTATGATGTATGGCATAATTTAATCTTAATACAGAACATCATACAATACAATAACATTTAATGTAATAAAATTAGTGAACCAAAACTTGTATAAAAATTTAATTAAATTTCACAATACATAATGAATTCAACTGAATTATGAGATGTAATATATTACATTTTTATTAACACAAAACTACAAGCAAAATGCACATCGTTTTAGGACATTTATAGAGCTTTTAAAAATACACAACAATACAAAGCAGCTTTAAACAGAAATACTTTTGTATGTCTTTACTTTCCTAAATACTTTTGTGATAGTTCTCTGGCTATACATTGTGAAGATTTAAAAACAATTAATGTCGAGTTAGCTGTGTTTAAATATTTAATGAACTGTAAGGTTAAAGTTTGAGAACTAATGAGACACAAATAGATGCAGTGTCTTTTGCTGTATGAAAAGTCAAATCTTTAGTTTGAAGTATATTCATGTTGTATATGCAGTCAATTCTTTGTGGAACCATCCTAAGGCCTACATGATGCAGTCCATCAATTTAGTGGTGGGGTCGTGACCTGGTAGGCGAGGAGGTGTCATGGACTGGCTTGAGGGAACTCTGCAAAAACACACACACATGCTGCAACACGTCATGTGCAACTGTACATATGCACAGTCTTTAGTGCTATGGAACATCACTCACTGTTTTTACTTGGATGGGCACACTGGAAGGCACAACGCAGCAGGCGTAGTGAGCTCGCTGAACCTTGTCGTCATTTCCCCTTGGCATGATTGGGTCGTGACCTGCAAAACACACACACATGCTGCAACACGTCATGTGCAACTGTACATTTGCACAGTCTTTAGTGCTATGGAACATCACTCACTGTTTTTACTTAGATGGGCACACTGGAAGGCACAACGCAGCAGGCGTAGTGAGCTCGCTGAACCTTGTCGTCATTTCCCCTTGGCATGATTGGGTCGTGACCTGCAAAACACACACACATGCTGCAACACGTCATGTGCAACTGTACATATGCACAGTCTGTTGTGCTATGGAACATCACTCACTGTTTTTACTTGGCTATGCAAGCCCAAAGGTGCAACGCAGCAGAATGTAGTTGGCTCGTTGAACCTGGGTGTCATGGATGGACTGGCTTGAGGGAACTCTGCAAAAACACACACACATGCTGCAACACGTCATGTGCAACTGTACATATGCAAAGTCTTTAGTGCTATGGAACATCACTCAGTGTTTTTACTTGGATGGGCACACTGGAAGGCACAACGCAGCAGGCGTAGTGAGCTCGCTGAACCTTGTCGTCATTTCCCCTTGGCATGATTGGGTCGTGACCTGCAAAAACACACACACATGCTGCAACACGTCATGTGCAACTGTACATATGCACAGTCTGTTGTGCTATGGAACATCACTCACTGTTTTTACTTGGCTATGCAAGCCCAAAGGTGCAACGCAGCAGAACGTAGTTGGCTCGTTGAACCTGGGTGTCATGGATGGACTGGCTTGAGGGAACTCTGCAAAACACACACACATGCTGCAACACGTGCATTTGTACACGCAAAGTCTGTTGTGCTGTGTAACATCACTCACTGTTAGGATGTTGTGACATTACAAGGCCATTTTAATGACACACTCCACAAGATAAGATATCTCAGCCCAAAATTGACTGAAACCTTCCATTCGTCTCAGTATTATAAGGCTGATCTGAACAACAGAAGATTAAATTTCTTAATTAAAATATATACTATATAGTATATATTTGTACCAAAATGATACCTTAAATTGCGTACCTCAGGAATCAGTTCACACATTACAAGGTCGATATGTTCAAGCTTTTTTTCCTTCTTTTGCTTAAACACAATGTTGTCAATGTGTCCTAGAAGTTCCTCAACATGTGCTGACAAGGCTGGATGAAAGCTCTTTGGTTGTGACATTTTCCCAGTCTTCGTTTGCCACCATTTGTTCCACGTAGGTTTCAGTGAGCCTTTCACAATTCTAAATACATAAGTAAGTAAATGTGTCCCCTGCCCCTGAAATTTATTTGATAGATTTTCATTTACCTTCAGACAAGAAATGTGACTGTCATCCACATGTTTCTTGATAGTGAAGGATCGCCACCAGAGAACGAACGTGTGCACCTGTAAAGCAGTTCCACCATGTGCTTTACAGAGCTGTGCAATCCTTGTGTCAAGAATCTAAAAGAAATAGTAGATATCAATAAAAATTTCGTTGAATAATATAAGAAGTACATTATAGGAGGTTCGTGTACAAACGACCATACAAATAAGCTGCCATTGGACGGATATGGAGGGCTCGCCTGAGTCCCAAAATTTCTCCAATCATGCATTCATGTCTATGTCTCAGCACCCTCTAACAGAATCCACGGTTTCGAGAATATCCAAGAAACTTAATTTTTCGACCCAAAAAAACTATAAGGTGTACGTGTATCCCTTATAGATATTTTGGGTCTAAAAAAAAAGTTTCTTGGATATTCTCGAAATCTTGTATTCTGTTAGAGGGTGCCGAGACATAGACATGAATGCATGATTGGAGGCTCTAGAGCCTTCCAGAGCTGAGATATGGAGATCCCACAACATTTATTCCATTGGGGCAAATAGAGACTGAAATTTTGGGATGAAATTTGGCCCTTTTGCAGCTTTTTGTTTGAACGTTTTCTGGAAACCAGGACTAATCAGAGCTATTACAAATATGTCTCAAAAATGTTATCAAATTAAAATTCTAACGTCGTCATTCAGCCATGGGAAACTTTTTTCCTGTGGACACAGTGTCTCGAAATCTTCAACTGTGGCCTGGCATCTCGGAAACTGAAAGAGTGGCCGCTTTCTGTCGCTTTCCTCACTCAAAATTCTCATATACATTTCCTAGAAAAAAAATACTTTGTAATTGTCTTATATATATAATATTATATAATATATAACAGACTTCCATTTATTTGACATCTTACCTCTTCTAGCTCCAAGATGTGAAAGCGATCCACTGAAAACTGACTTTTTTTTTCAATTTCTGTAAACACATTTGGATCAGTCAAAAATTAGTTACTTATTGTACTTTTTTTAAAGCAAATCAAATAAAGCATACCTGTGCGTGATGCATCACCTCCTGCCATGTCTGTCTTCAGGCAGTAAGAATCATGGTCATCATGAATATTCACTGAAAAGGTTGTATATGTAATATTTTAAATTTGCCATAAACATCTACTTCAAAAAGTGGACCATCTATTGTAATGCACTGCCTTTCTCACCATTCAGGTTAATGTTACGCCGCAGGAATGGTTTGAGTTGGGACACATTGGTTTTCTGGCGGAGAATGTTGCCTGATTTGTCTGCAAGTGTAGCAACCCCTTTTCCGGTAATGTCTTCGACTAGAAAAGGGCCGGTCCAGTTCCCCTCTAAACATCCACCTTTGCGCCCCTCTTTTCTTTTGTTTGCTTTGAGTACCTCCTCTCCTTCGTGGATGTGAAATGATTTCACATTTTTTCTTTTCCGGGACTCGTACTCCGCCTTTTGCTTCCCCTGTGCTTTTTCGATGTAATCCCGTGCCTTATTAAAATATTGTATAATAAACAGAGTTAATAGAATACCTTAAATAATGTGAGTTATTACTTAATTATAGTTCATACTACAGACAATTACCTTTGTCTGTACTGCTGTCACCTCTACTATCCGTGTGGGCATTACAACCTCCGGATCCTCAGGTACAAAGCAATCTGTCTCAGATACTACCTTTGTGTTTAGAACCTCTGGCGTTTTTGGGTGCCGATGAAACATCAAAAAGTATGGTGTATACTTTGTAGAGCCCTAAAAAAAAGTGTTTCAACAAATTACATTTAAATAATCAATTGCATATAATCATTTCTTTTTTAAGCAGTTCCAATCACCTGCTTTGAGGTGTTGATGGCATGCACCACATCCTCAAGTTTTTCGTCCCAGTCATTCTGCATGTCATTGCAGTACTTTGACAATGACCTCTTTATAGTCTGATTAGTCCTCTCATCCTGCCCATTTGACTGAGGGTGGTACGATGATGTGACACACTGCTTCACTAAATAAAGATAACAATTTTGACATTTACAAAGCACATAATACCATAGTATAGCCAGGTCCATCGCAGAAATTGACTTGTAGTTGCCAGTGGGGTTGTAAACGCGAATACGATTCAGCAAACCATCCAAGACCTTTACAACATAAACAGAAACCGCTGTAACCAGAGTAACAACTGTTGAGCAAAAATGTAATTGTTTTTTTATCCATACATACCCACAAAATGAAGTGGTTTCCCTTTTTGGGGCTCTGTCCACCAACAATTCTTGGAATAAGGACCGTCTCATTCTCATCAAGGTCCTTTAAAATATTTTTAAGTAAATAAGTAAGTAAATGTGTCCCCTGCCCCTGAAATGTATTTGATAGATTTTAATTTACCTTCAGACAAGAAATGTGACTGTCATCCACATGTTTCTTGATAGTGAAGGATCGCCACCAGAGAACGAACGTGTGCACCTGTAAACCAGTTCCACCATGTGCTTTACAGAGCTGTGCAATCCTTGTGTCAAGAATCTAAAAGAAATAGTAGATATCAATAAAAATTTTGTTGAATAATATAAGAAGTACAAATAGGAGGTTTGAATCCACGGTTTCGAGAATATCCAAGAAACTTTATTTTTCTACCCAAAAAAACTATAAGGTGTACGTACGTTATAGATATTTTGGGTCTAAAAAAAAAGTTTCTTGGATATTCTCGAAATCTTGTATTCTGTTAGAAGGTGCCGAGACATGAATGCATGTCTATGCCTTCCAGAGCTGAGATATGGAGATCCCACAAAGCATTTATTCCATTGGGGCAAATAGAGACTCGCATACTCGTGAAATTTTGGGATGAAATTTGGCCCTTTTGCAGCTTTTTGTTAGGTAATCATTTACTAATCACGTGTAATGGAAATTGCAAAAAACATACATAAAATGTTAGTATATCACTTGTTAATCATTTATGCATGTTTTGTAAATGATTAGTTCATCATTAACTAACCACTTATTAATGGCCTATAACTGAACATTATTATTAAGTGTTACCCAAGTCTCTATACATTTTTACTATATTTTATCATTTAATCACTTCACATTTAATCTCCAGATTAATGTAGAAAAACATAAAATAACTAAATATATTTATTTTATATAGAGACAATATATTTTAACTACTTGTTTAATGACATATTTTTTGAAGGCCAGTATCACTGATACTAATAAGGCTACTGATGTCTTGATAAATATGGGAAATAAAAAGAAATTGAATAAAGCGTACAACACTCTGCACTGCATAATGTATAAATTAGATATAAATGAATCCTTTTTAAAGCTACAAAAGTTCTTTAGTTAGGAGCAGTGAGTAATGTTCTCTGTTCCAACGTTACATTCTAATAATACAAATACATTTATTTACATAATATAATACTTACATAAATGTCACTGCAGATTAAGTATTTTCAAAAACAATATTCACAGTATAAGTATGAACTGTAGCTGAAATATAGCCATGGCATTGATGCATGAGGTCCACTACAGTGGACAGATGATTAATCAGATTTTTCTCCCAATCTAAAATCAAAACTTGGAAAATTGAACTGTGATATGATTAATTAGATATTGCTTGATGCTGCAATATGTTTTTATCTTCAAGAGTCTCCTAGGAAAGAAGGAATGGTTGGACTAGCCGAGGTGGGCTGGTCCAGGCGGTGTACTTCAGCGCTGATCCCTTAGATCTCCGAAAACGTCAGATCATAATTTTAAATAGGCGCTATCTGTATAAACAAACAACATATTTGAGATTGAAAACAACTTCATTGTCGACTGAAAAACTCTTAAAACTACATTTCATACACAATAACAGTAGTATTTTTAAATTTCGCGGTGTTTCTCCTCTGCTATTGACGCAACTTGAGATTTTAAATATTAGATATAGAATATACACAATTTACATATACAATATGCAATTTAATTTAATCTTACCTTGCATATAGCAACGGGAGTTAGCATTATACATAAAGCTACCACATAATAACACTAAAACAGCTCACGTTAGCTACAAGTTATCGCGAGAACAGATTCAGATCAGGCATACTACTGGCATACTAATGGGGTCCTACGCCCGGACTATTCACACCGAGTAACCCGATTATTCACCACACCGGCCCACCGCCTACTTGTGACATTCACACTCTTACAAATTAAATTCAAAATAACTCCAATAGCTTACATGCAACAACCAGCTCAAATCATCTCAAAGTCTCTAACATTTGGGTGTCTCTGTCGACCTCTTGTGGAAAAAAGTATTCGTGGTTCAAGTGAGACAAAAGTCCTAGGTCTTGGACCATTGCGGTGAACAATTCTTTTTTTAGATTTCAAAATGACCCGAGGGAAGAATGAAGGTTAAAACATTTCCACCCATGCAGACATGATGTGTATTTACTAGACATATCAACACTAGGCTATATAGGCCTAGAGAAAAAACTTGAGCCAAAATTCAAAATCTTTGAAAGATATCGCTGAACATTTATTTAAAAATAGTTTATTCAATCTGTTATTTAGCAGTTTAGATACCTCTTTAATGCTTCTAACAAGCAGAACACTAGCCAGATTTAAATCCCAGTTGCACAGGTGGGGCATGTAGGCTAGTAACACTGCGTTAGCCTAGGCCCTAGGCTACTGTCCGCTATTAAAATGCTGTTAAATGACGTAAGCATAAGCAACAATAATTCACGTTTATTACTTTTGAGAATTTTATTGAGAAACCACGAGAAAGATGTAAATAAAATAAAGAATTGATGTTCAATGTTGATGAGTCAATGTTCAGAAATTATTATTTCAAGAAATAGTTCTGGCTCGTCTTTGTCATCTCTTCTTGCGAGCTGTGTGCAGTTATGCGTTTTTCGTCATAGTGTTTCGTCATCTTGTTTTTGTTCGTCAAACTCAAAAGTTAGTAGGCTAATTTTTAATTATTAAAAAGACAATTTTTATATGAAATATATATAAATATAGGTATTGACAGACTATTAGTTTGTCTTGTGTATTTTCTTAATTAGATCATATAACATTTTAAGCTGTCATATGTTACAACCTAAAAAAAATATATTTCTCTCTCACTCTCTCTCTCCATTTGACCATTAACCATTCAATATTTTATGAGTTGTTGGCTCATAATATATTGCAATGTATTGAAATATATTTCTCTGGTGAAATGTGAAACCCTGCCTAGTTGAGCGTTGGATTTCAGATCGTCCCGTTGTTCTCTAACTTGATTGGATGGCTCAGACTTTTCGCTGCGCAATATTTGCATAAAGAGAATGTAGAATTCCCCTAATTTGCATATAGGTGCACGTTTCCTGAACGAACCGAAAGCAGGTGTGACGCTCTCCAGGAAGAGACACGTATAGGCTCTGAACAGGTAAGAAACCGACAAACCTGTAATCATTAAACGAGTCTATTCGTGCATATATTTGATCATAAAACTTTTGATCTATTTAAAATAAAAAGTTGCATTGAACTTTAGAGTATTGTATGTGCTTTCTCGATTGGTATTGTTTCATAAAGAGAGGTCAGAGTTTTCCACTCTGGACTCACAGGAGCCCTCACGAACTAGGCTAAGTTGTAGGCTACTTTTTCACTTAAAAATGATTCATCTCTAATTTTCTGAACGGTGTTGTGTGGTTGTGTTATTTACCCCATCAGAAATCACAGTCTGAATTCAAGAATACGGGAAAAGCAATGGAATCCTTTCAAGGTAAATCTGTTTTGAAAAGCTTTTACACTATTCATTGCAGCAGCATACTGTATCACGTCATTGTCACCAAGCCTGTATTACACTGTATCACATGACATCACCAAGCCTTCCAGAACATGTACGGGTCATATTTCACCCCAAAATAACAATAAAATATTTCCGATAAAAGAAAACCTACAGGAAAATTTGTTTGTTTTACAAATTCTGTGAAACAAAACTGAGCATAATCGGAGCTACAAACAAATGTTAAACATTCAAAATAAAACATTGAAACACAATGTTTATTTATTTATTATTTGTTGAGAATTTTGTGGCAAAATATTCTTGAATCTTGATCCTTGTGTAAAAGCAGTGCCAAAAAAAAAAAACTTTAGCTAGTAGGCTTAATTTTCTTTATGAAAAACATTTAAGATTTGGGGTGAAATCAGACCTATACCTACTGTAGTTTTTTTCAACTGATTTTGAATATATTTATGCTATATTTTACACTGGATGGAATGTATAACAGTACCAAACAGGACTGTCGCTAATCGTCAGTGACATTTAGTGACTTAAGACCCATAAGGCCATATATAATAAGATTCCTCCCTTCAAATATCAATTACCGCAACACTAAAAGCACAGGAGCACACTAAACAAATCAAGCACATTGGATCAATGCTTATTCGATCATTCGCAATTGCTTATTCTTTATTGTGCAAGAAATTTAAAAAATACAAGTCGTTTGTTAATACACTGTAAATCATGCTTATAGGCAATAAGACTTATTTAGGGATACAGTACACAGCATAAGTGAATATACCCCCTCTAAACATAAAGAAGCGTTGGAGTGTTCATCAGAGTGGTCATCATAAGACCTTAGGACCTTTGTTGCACTTGAGTTTTTGTGGTTGTAATAAAAACAGTAACAACTCCTTCCCAATCCACACACACCTTGGAGAGTTCATATATCAGGAGCAATGTTTTGGTTTTGGTGTTTGATGAAAATGTTTTCAAATAAAAATCAATCAGTCACAATGCAGATTGCACACATATGAAGTGGTTCGATTTGAACACATTTACAATGCAGAATACCTGTACTGTAACATACCTGTGCAAATGACAATACACTTTTAGAGCATTAATGTCCTTCTAGTGGCAAAAGTCATGAAATATCATATTATATTATTTTCTTTCCACAAGAGGTCATCAATAACACCCAATGTGAGATATTTTCAGCTGTTTTAAGAGGGTTATGCATGGAATAGAGATTTGTTTTGCTTTTAAGTGAAACAATGTAAAGAATGTGCTTATTTATTTAAAAAATACTGATCAAATCTTGTAATTTAGAGGTAAAGAAAAAAAAAGAAATATATATATCCAAATATATATCTCCAAAAAAAGATTATTTAAAAAATAGAAACATATTATCAAAATAAAAGGGTAAAAGCTTTCTGGACCAAAAAAAAAAAAAAAAGTATAATTTTAGGATTTCAGGTCATTCTGACCCGAGGAGTTATTACATGTACGGGGGGAGAGGAGATGACAATTAAGGTTTTATATTACTCACTACCCATAGGCCTAAATAATTGCAATTTAACCTTATTTATTAAAGGTTATTTCAGTAACCTTTATTTCAGTGAGTTATAGCGGTTACAGTTAGATTAGGTTGTTTATTCAACACATGGGGTGAAATCTGCCCAAACAAATTGAGTGCAAATTGTTACCTCAATTTTATTAAATAATCTATAGGTTTGTTTTTATGCATTTCTATTTCTAAATGATCACAATACAGTTAAGGGGAAGATGATACAATTTTAATTTATTAAACATGAATAATATGTATGATGAATAAACAAGAACATATGTCATCCATATCTGTAAAATAAGTACATTAGGCAATTTTGCTTGAAGCAATATGCTGTTTTGTGTATTTTTGGGATGTTGGAGCCCCCTATAGTTTTGATAAAATACTGCTAATGTTTTCATATATAGATTGTGTGTTTATTTTAGTGGTAGAACTTTTCCTGAATTGTTGCATATTTTGTTCATCCTGCCAGAAAGTTCAAGGTGGCTCTCAGGGTTTTATCTGTCACTGTGTACTGATAGCAGATCTGCCATAGTCTTTTTAGGGCCAGATAACATTACAATTTACTTTGTTGTTGTGTTTGAGCTTCCCAGTATGTGATGTAATTGTGTTTCATTTGTGCTATAATTTGTTTGGATTGAATTAGTTTGACAGTATTGTTTTGGCCCAGAGTATCAATGTGATGTGGATCAGTGGCCTGTTGCACGAAGCTAGCTGAACAAACTCTTGAGTTTCAGAGTATTGACAAATCCAGATAAATCCACCCTGGTTTAGATCAGGTTCAGTGGTCTCACAAAGCTTGATATAAACGTTCTCTGTCACCTCAGGTTTGATCCAGAGTTTGCGATTAACTCTGAAGAGTGTGCACCTGAAAGTGTGACACGTGCAGCAAACCAAACGTGGAACATAGAGAGCATTGTTTGATTCACTTCTCACAAGAGAGACGGCACAATTCACTTCTCTTCTAAAGAGATTTAGAGATCATTTTGAAAATTGCAATTTAAAGCGTTTAAAAGGTTGGAATAAACGCTGCTTTGAGAAGGCAGCTGAAAGAAAATATCTGACCAAATCAATGCATAAGGTGAATCAAAAGAAATAGGTTCAGAAATAAAGAAATAGAATGAAAGCTTCTCCAGAGCAGATTAGCCATGTAGCATAAATTACCATAGCGATGAACACCGCTAAAAACCAATCCTCCTTCTTGACCCCAAAAAACAGAGTTTGCGATGGTGGGGTTCAATTTTCTTCAAGACTTGCCCAAAGAATTGGCCATCCCCATAACTACCCTTACGGAACAAAAATATATGGGATATACTGCAAAATATTATGCAATATATTACATAATACATTTCCATATGGGAGACCAGTGCTTATATTTTTCAATATACTGCAATATATGCATTGACCATGTATGGCTATATATTAATACATATAAAATATTCATAAATGGAGACAAAAATAGCAATACATGTTATATTCATCAGGTTTTTTCCTTTATTGTGTACATATATTGCACATAGATGTTCCCATATAAAGGTGAATGTAAGTGCACTTATATATATACACACACTGAATGAGTTACAGCAGATTTTTAGTTCCCAGCATGCTTTGTTTTCTGACTGTTAAAGGAGAGCAAATGTTAACATTTATTGACACAAGTTTATAGAAATGTATAGTGTTATTTGATGTGTTTTGCTCAATATTAATATAGGGGGAGAATTGTTAGTGTTTAATGCTCTATTATTTTGGAATTTAAGAGGTTTTCTGGTATGTCTGAGTTTTTGGGGTTACCATTAATGACATTCCATTATTTAAACATATCTGAAGAGATCCCGTTCAGGCAATTCATAAAAAAGCACTGGTTTACTTCCAATTTAGTATTAAATGTTTCTACTCTTCATCACGAAGAGTAGAAACATTTAATACTAAATTGGAAGTAAACCAGTGCTTTTTTATGAATTGCCTGAACGGGATCTCTTCAGATATGTTTAAATAATGGAATGTCATTATTATATGATCTCTTATATGTATATTTTTAGTGAATGTTTGTTTTTATAGCACTATATAAATAGAGGTGACTTGACGTATCAATCTATATTGGTCACACATTTTCATGTGATATGAATTTCACCAAACTTAAACTTTGGAAAGCAAAATTCACATAGCCACCAGTTGATAACAGTCCTTATTAATTAAAATAATTAAACAAGTCAATGCCTCTAAAACTTATTTGTCTGAATCAACCAGAGGTATAGAGAACATTATTGCTTACTCCATTCATGCAACATACATAAACCTCTCTTTTTTTTTCTTGTTTTGTTTTCACAGATCACTGTCCACATCTTAGTATGCCTGTAGAGACGGATGAGTCTATGACCTCGTCTTCCCTCAATCTGGCCTGGCCAACTTGCCAGCAGTGCCAGTCACACAACTCTAATGAGGCAGGCAAACGTGGGAGATTCGGCCCTGAGATGTGTGTCTGCAATGTAAGCAGGCTGGATTACCTAGATGGTTACTGTGGGCTTACTCCTAAAGTCTTAAGGGTTAGTCCCTTCACCAAACTCTCCATAAGTGATTCACAACGCACAGCGAGTCCTGCAGGCCTGCCCAGTCTCTACTTGCCTCAAAGTTCGGGAAGACACCTTCAGAGAGACTGTAGAGACCACATAGAAGATCTGAGTGAAGATTTCTCAGGCATCAACATTCAAAACCGCTGCAATTCCCCTGTCCTATATTCACACGCCCGAAACCCTGTGAGCGAGGATGAGGAGAGTCTCGAAAAGCCTAGTTCTCTTCGCTCTGACCTGGGGGAGAATTTCTGCAGATATTCTCCACCAAAACAGACAGGATTTTATGGTATGTCTGTTATTTGTATGATTTAAGGGGTATGATGAATCAAATTTTCTTTAATCTTTTGACATACAAGTGGTCATTTTGCTATAAAAAATACTGTAGGTTTCAGACCTCTAAAATTCCTCCTCATTCCAAAAGAGCAAGAGAAACCAAGCTGCTAAAATAACTTATTTTATACTTTCCCCACGTGATTCTTCCACACTGTGGTAGACATTTGCATCTAGCCATGAGGTGGGGTGGGGAATATTTATGTTTTGCAAAGATTAATAAACTTGACTAACTTTATAAGTGAACTTAAAGGAACATATTTAAATAAAAAGGGTATGTCATGACCCCTTTAACACACGTCTGTTTGAAGATCATAAGCATCTTGTTTTCATCAGATATCATCCATCGCCCAAATTCCGTTTTAATGGTTAAATAAAATGTATTCTAAAGACATGCCTTATGAAATATGTTTTGCCCCCTAAATTATTTCCCCTTATTTTTTGTCTAGATTGTTTTTTAATGGTTTAATTAAACTAATCAAAAGGCATGCCTCGTGAATTGAATTCAAACAACTTTAAAAACTCAATAATTTATTAAAATGTTTAAAATAATAGGCCCCTACAAGGGCGAAATTGTCAATCACACATTGGGGGGGACAGCTGTGGAACTTTTTGTGTTGGCGCATGCACACATTTTTTTAATCAAAATAAAATAAAAGTCAGAGTCCGAATGTTTGTAATTGTATAACACAACAAGGAATTTTATTACATCTGATCGTCAAACCAACGTATAGCCTACTCACAATGATTACAGCATCGGCATCAATTACAGGCCTGAATTGACAACAAAGCGGTCAGTGATCTCTCTCTTTTATAGTCTTCTATAAACATATAGTGACTATAAACATTTTGATTAAATTACTGTTACAGGATAACAGGATATTTACCATTCATAGATAGCCTATGTGCCAAATGTCTGTCAATTTCCGCGCTCCTCCTAACTCTTCTTCTGTTTGGTTTTTCCTAACTCACTGACGATGCACAAGCTACTAAAGGGATAGGAAAACATGACATGGATTTCAGGAGAAATAGGTTTTGCTAAAAGTATAGTGTAAGGCAAGTCGAATGGATTTGGGAAATGGACCGGCCGGGATTTTATATTTTCGGAGCTGAGAAGAATTTTCGGCCCTGCCCGCACAATCATACAAGCCGCGTTTCCATTACCCTTCAAATTGCGCAAATTGAAATTGCGTAATGAAAATGCGCACAATGGAAACACTCCATTTCGCAAAAACTCCCGTTTATCCCAATAAAGTTTTTACGCTCGCATGAGGAGGTTTTTCAGGCAATTTGAAAAAGGAATATTTCGCAAAACTGGTTTTGCGAACGGGTTTTGCGCATTTACAGTCACCTGACTTAGAATACGCGGTGTGTTTTGGGTCCGTGTCCGCAAATAATAATAATAATTATCATCATTATTATAACATTTATTATATGTAGAAGACGCTTTTATCCAAAAAAGGAACAAAGCAATTCGTCACATTTCATTCATAATACAGTTTGGACAATAATAGGGCTAAGATTATCACAAATAAACACAAGATTTTGACGCATATCCAAGTGTGTGTGCGGACTGGGTGTGGAGCGCGCACTGGATGGCACGGTGGCGCGGGCGCGAACACTTGCATTTTCCTATCAACAGTCGAAACAACTTAAAATACTCTATCATTTCTGGTCATACAGAATATAATAATACATTATTCGCAACTACTTTTATTTGCGTAATCTCACAATAACAAGAAAACGATGTGCTTTTGTAAAATAAAATAAAACAATCAGGCCCGCTTTCATGATCTCCGTGAACTGAAGCGCGAGAACTGATAGGCTATATAGCCTTTGTAGACTGAAGCTTTAAATGTCCACTTTAAAAGGAACAAATTTGAATCGAAAGCTAATACCTTCTGATTATGTAATCCGTATGAAAGGTGCATTTCTCTCTAAAGGTGCATCCGGAGATGGAGATATGTTTTTAGCCGACACTGATTTAGGAAAACAATAGTTTAATAATAAACAATTAAAATGCCTCGTTATTTTTTCAGACACATTTATTATAGCCTAACTCACCTATACATCCCCTTTCTGTAGGCTGTGGTCATGGCTCTTCTCATTCAGCACTGCGGGAAAAATATAATTTCCAGGTTCTAATTTGGCCTTAGAAAACCAGTAAAATCTACATTTTTTTTTTCCTCCATATTAATTTGTGAATATTTTAAATGTTTAATAAAGGGGCAAAAAGTCATAAACAAATATCTGAAAATTCGTCTCTCTCTCTCTCTCTCTCTCTCTCTCTCTCTCTCTCTCTCTCTCTCTCTCTCTCTCTCTCTCTCTCTCTCATATATATATATATATATATATATAATTTATTTTTTTGTGCAGCATTTGGTGTAGGCCTACAGGTCAAACTAAAATGTTGGTGTTCACCTTTGAGTTTTAAAAATACAACAACCGTTCATTTTTCGTTTTGCAATTACGGGTTAAATAAGAAACATGAATGCAAGTACACTGACCGTTTGGACATAATACGAGACAGAGTTCTTTATTGAATTCATAAAAGAAACAATAATTACAGGAATAGTCTACTGGACTCTAAGCCCACTGATCTATATGACATTAATAAAGTCATTCTATATTGATCAGTGTCTAAACCTCAAAGAAATGCCAAAATCAAGACATCGGAGCAGAAATTAGGGAGAAACACCCAGGAACTCCGTGTCTTTCCCTGCCATTAACGCTTGGATAACACGCCACGTCTCCTTCCAATAATAATAATAATGTCTATGCGGTGGCTGTGAAATAGGCTATAAACCTACCAACGTCCGTTGCCATGATTTTTGGAATGACTTATTGCGAGAGGAAAAAAAGACGTTTTAGTCGCATAACATCGGTTAATGGAACGCCGTCATTTCGCAATAGTTTTTTATCGACATTTAGAAAATATCGCAAAAGTTTTGCGCAAATCTGTAATGGAAACGCGCCCCAAATATGATCAAATATTGGGGGGGACAAATTGCCCTTCGTTGAATATTGGGGGGGACGTGTCCCCCTGTCCCCCCATAGAATTACGCCTATGGGCCCCTATGATTTCTTTTTCCAGAAATTCTGTTGTCTGTTGTTGTTGTTGTTGTTGTTTTTTCTGGATTTATCAAATAAAAACATAAAACTTTAACAATTAGGTTAAAGTCTTCTAAAATGTATTAAAATTAAATTTGAACAATTCCTTTTATGGCATAACATAACAACCAGTGCTGGATAAAAGGTTTAGGCTACTGTTAAAATTAATTCATGGAGGAAAAAATATAATTATTATTATTATCATCTCTTTGAGAAGTACATTACTGTGCAATAGTAATATGTTTCTGACAATTTCTTCAAGTTAAACCAAACTTTTATTTTGAAGGGGTTTGTTTTGAATACCTTTAAGTTATTATTCCAGAGGTTTTATATTAGAAATAAGGTAAAAGAAATCTCTGATAACACTTTCTATGAAGTCCAGGCTTATAATGAATTATAGCCCCATTTATATTAAGTATTGCTATTCTATAAATATATTTATTAAGACATATTAAGACTAATACTGCATTATAAGAACATTTATAGTTACATTTATGTTATTTGTTATTACTTATAATTCATGCATTTGCTTTTGCAATGTGCATGTTCTGATGTTCATAATGCATTATACACTGATTTATAAATGATCAAATATAAAATACACTTTTTGCTGTACCAAAGTTATCAATTATGTCTTTGAGGGCAAATAATGTTTGCATTAGAGGTCATGAATGGTAATTTTGATTTGTTAAAATCTCCTCAGCCATATTGCTTATAGCAGTTTTAAAATATATTGCAAAGCAGAAACTTAAAATGTATAATGAGCACATCTTCATGATTTCTTAACATTTGCTTTAGGAAAATTGCATCCAATGTTTTCACTACTACTATTACTGAAAGCCATCAGTTATGCATTTATTGAGCTTAGTAACTGTATTATCACACAATTACATTTTTATTAAATTAAAAGTATTTATAAGAACACAAAACAGCTATTAATAACAATATATTCACTAATTTGGCAGAAATAAATCTGAATTACTAAAAAAGTCAATGTAACTATAACATTAAAACATTATAGCATTGCAGGTTGTATCTTCATAAATAAATTCATGGAACCATACGACTGACTAATTAATATTTACAAATCAGTGTATAATGGATTATCAGCATGCACATTGAAAAAGCAAATGTATGACTTATAAGTAAAAATATTATAAATGTAACTATACATTTTCCTTATAATGCAGTATAAGTCTTAATGAGTCTTTATAAATATATTTATAGAATAGTAATGTCACAGAATCGCCAAGCTCCACCTTCACTTCATCTCCCACCTGGTTTGTAATCAATCATCTCATTCACAACGCTGCATAAAAGCCTGCACCACACACACCTCCATTGTCTGGTCTATGTCATAAGACGCCTGTGCTATTTATCTGTGGATACTTACCTCCATGTCTACCTTTTATCTTCCACTCCTGCGATCTCCATCTCCTGGCTCTGTTATTCTCCGGTTCCTCCTGATTACACCTTTAAGATAAGAGAACAATATCATCCTTCCATTCATCAGCGATCTAAGGTGTGTGTGGTGCAACTCATCATCCATTTGGACTAATATATTCATCCTCACTCTGGTTGTTGTTTTATGATCATCTGCATTCCCATCTCACTGCATCTATTGCATTACTTACCGTTTCTGCTGAGTCTGTTTTCCTGACAAGTAATAATTACTAATAAATAAGTATAAATGGAGCTATAATTCATTATAAACATGGACTTCATAGAAATTGTTACCAAATGTCCTTTAAACATACACAGATTTTATCCAGCAAATAAATTTACATTATTTTTTAAATTGATACAGTCACCGTGGTTTTGCCAAGTAACACATGTTCCTGGATCAACATAATCATACCTATATAAGCCTAAACTTGACATAACACTATGAACTTGTCCCTTGAATCTGATTGGTTGATTGGAATGTTGTTCCAGTATCAACAAAGATGTTGATCCAGGAACATGTAGTACTTGGTGTAATCATGTTCTATATTGACTTGTATTGTGGGAAGAGATGGAGAAATTTATCAATGAAAATTTCAGTGCTCTCACTTTCTCTCACTTTTATGGGATTTTTTTTTTTTTTTTTTTTTTGCTTCACTGAATATTTCATATTCATAATTACAAGTTTACTGATAAAAGACTCAACCTTATGGCCCCTACAAAGTATTTTCATATTTTAATACCCGAATACCTTTTATATTTTAGATTTAGCTTGGCTGATGAGCCAAATATTTAGCAAATACTGAAACCATAGTTGGCTAACAATGAAGAGTGAAATAAAGAAAAATGTCCAGTAGAACATATATATATATATATATATATATATATATATACTATATATAATATATGTGTATATATATTATTTTATTATTATTATTATTTTAATTTAGAAGAAAAAGTGTTTGTGATTCATCAAGATTTTTCATTTTGGTGGATCACCACAGAGAGACTATTTTGAAAGCCTGTATTCTTTTGAACAAAAGGAAGCTGGAGCGCTGCGGGTATCCCTTGTATCCTCTGGTGCTCTTGGAAGGGTTGAATGTTCGTAAAGTTCGGAAGAAAAATCCAAGTCCAGGCACTCAGTGGGTTACAAAAGTAAAAAAGCCTTTATTATTATTAAAGCGAGGGCTAAACCATTAAAAAACACCAACGCGTATCGGCCCTCTGGCCTTCATCATATGTGTATATATATATTATTTTATTATTATTATTATTTTAATTTAGAAGAAAAAGTGTTTGTGATTCATCAAGATTTTTCATTTTGGTGGATCACCACAGAGAGACTATTTTGAAAGCCTGTATTCTTTTGTTCGGTTAGCCAAAATATTTAACAAAGACTAAATGGGGCAGGGGAGGTGTAGAACTTTTAGAATGACTGGTGTTCCAATTCTGTGGAAATCTGCAGAGCTCTGTGCACAAAGATTCCAGGTGGGCCTGAATGAGTAGCCTCTGCAGATCATGTACCCATAACTTAACTGTATAGAAATTTAATTCTGTGTCTCGTCTTTATAGGTGAGTATGCCCATCACTGGCATAAGCAGCCTGCAAATGATCCACGTCCCAACTATCCGCTGCATCAGCCCCTACCTGAGCATGCAAGATATTATGCTCAGAACAGGTAACTTCATAAATCTTTTTTTTTTTTTTTTTTTTTTTTTTTTTTTTACAATAATGTACCAACTAACAATCAATTCTAGTTTTAAATAACAAAAATTAAAGTAGTCATATCTTGCCAAAACTAATTTGCCTTGCTTTTTTAACTTCAAAAAGCTTGATGCAAAAACAACTTTTGGAGTTGAGAAGTCAGACAGATGGATTGGATACATCGATGCCACTGTTGTCTTTAGCTTGCTCAGTTGGTGTTTAAAAAGACAATTAATATAATAATATAATTAATATATATATAAAAAATTTAATTTTGCAACATTAAAACTATTATTTTCCTGTTTATTACTGTGAAGCTGCTTTGAAACAGTCTGTATTATATAAAGCGCAATATAATGTAACTTGACTGTTGAGGGTAAACAAGGCCTGTTTCATACTGGAGATGAACACATGTTAACAAATTAGAGGATTCATTCACACTACACAAAGAGGCGCACGGCAGGAACAGAGCAGAAGCAGCATTGCCACTATACATATTGAGGCTAATATATTACGGCATCGCTTCAGTGCCACAGTGCATTGTTTTTGGTCAAAATACACCTGAATTAACACAATAAAATCATATAAGTGAGGTGTTCCGTGTTTCACAGTAACCATGACATTCAGTGCTGTGAAAAAAAAAAAAACATAAAACACATTATTGCCAGGAGTTTTTGCCCAAACTTCAAAGGAGGTTATTTAAATGATTACGGGATATCTTAACTTTATGATTACTTTTCTCATGTAAACTACATATATACAGCATGTTATGCATATGTGTGGGACAGTAGGTGGCATCGCAACCGAGTATGCTGTCCAGCGTAAACACTGTAAGAAGAGGCACATTGGTCAATACTCGGCTGTATTTGCAGTACACAAGCCGTGGTTCAGCTTCTGTGCTGCCTCCGTCTGCTTTTACTTATTGTGAAACAGGCGTAATTAGTTCGAAAAATACCTTTTTTTAAAGGAGGTAATCAGTTTAATCTTTTTTTCTTTTCTTTTTATAAACTCCAATATTAAGTTAGTAGAATTTCATATTTTGATTTTGTACATACGCATGTTAATTGCACAACTTTGTGACCGACTGTCACCGTCATGGTGGTTCGAGTGCAATTAAGTCTGCTACAAAGTTTTTACACACTCTAAAAAATGCTGGGTTGTCTCAACCCAAGTTTGGGTCAAATAAAAGTTTAAATCAATGGTTGGGTTTTTTAAATTTGTAATGGTTTTGTCTATATTTGACCCAAATATGAGTTGAAACAACCCAGCAGTTACAAATGCTTTCTAAGTATACATGCTATAACTCAGAGACAACCAGAGTATTGCAATAACATAGCAATAAGGCAGTAAAATAAAAAATATCATTGTCCATTTAATTGAGGAAGCTAAAGCCCTGCCCCAAAAACCTTCTTTTTTTTTTTTTATTATTGTATGAGTCAATATTTTAAGTGCAATCATCGTGTTTGTGAATATAAAGTTGTACTAATTTAAAACTTGAGTTTAACTTTCCCAGAAGGTCACCCATTCAGGTACTGACCATGCTTGGCTTCACTGGGTAACTGGTCAAGCACTACAGGATGCCAGCTGTAGGTTAATATGGACTGCTTCCTCAAATGTCCCAAATACAGCATTTGAGGTCGTCATCATCACAAAAATGTGATCGTCATCACCTGTGATCGTCATCATCACAAAAATAAACCAAAAATGTTTTAAGTTAATATAAATTTACAGGGACAGGTTTATTTAACTCAAAGCAGTAATACAATTCTGGTTAGTTAAAATGTGTCCGTTTTATAAACTCAAAAGGAATAATATAAAGTTTGAAATAATCATCACGTTTAATTTAAGTTATGACACACTGAACTGACTTGCCCTGTACATATCTCAATGTTTTGCTTCCCTTTGGAGGCCCATCTTCAGACAAGCGGCTGTTGTGAGGCCTCCTCAGGTCACATCTCATCAGAGCACAGCTCCTGTGAGAGAGCTCATGTCAGAAGTGTCTGTCCAGCCGTCCCAACCAGCTGCTGTCGGCCAGCTTCAAACACTGAAGCGCATCAGTCTTCCCGATGACTGCAGTGAGTCATGCTTCAAAGACAGATTTTCAGATCACCTTGAACTCTGACAACCTATATAACTTTTATGATTTTCAGGAGATGTTTTCATAACATACTCTGTGGACACTGCAGCAGAGTTGATCCCCTTCGTGAGTTTTTTGAATAATCAAGGATTCAGACCGGCTGTAAGATTGCCTACTTTTTGCTTATTTACAGTGTCTATTATTTAAACATTTATTGTTTGTCACATGTGAATAGATATAATAAATAACTAATAACATTTTCTTTTTTTTAGATTGATATATTTGAAGACAGAGTTAGAGAATTGGACATCAACAAATGGATGGACAGTTTTTTGAAAAATGTAAGAATTTATGTATTATTATTATTACAGTGGCAGGAAAGGAGCTGAAGTGTTTTTGAAAAGTGATGTGTTTAATATAAAAAGAAAAACAGCTTAATATATAAATACATGTAAATACTGTAAGCATTCATAGATTGTTTCTTCCAAAAAGTGTAAATACTGTGACTTTTGATACTATTAAAACTTTTCTCTTTTTGTTTAAACATCATTTTACGAATGAAAAGTTTTAATACTCTCTAACCCTGGTACTGCGCCTTTAAGTTTAACAAGAAAAAAACAAAGTTTGAAATTGATTTCTTGAACAACACTGAATGTAGTATTGTAATCAATCTTGGGCTATAGTTAAATTGAGCAATATCACCTGTGCAGGAGTGCTGTTATGAAAATGATCACAGTACGCATTCTATAAACAAGGAATTAATAATGAGCAATTTCAGGCAAAATTTGCCAGTTTTTTTATATTCACTGCTTTCTGCTGGAATCAGAATTTTTTTTATTTATTTTTTTATGCAGAAGTCAGTGCTAATCGTTGTAGTGATCAGTCCAAAGTATAAGATGGATGTTGAAGGAGATGGATCTGATCAGCATGGACTACACACCAAATACATACACACTCAGGTGAGAGTTGGTTGACAGCTGTCTTTTCAAAACCTTCTATATAGACCTGTGTGAAAGCTTCTTATATAAGGTCGATCTTGTAAGATCTAGCATTTAACTATCAGGTAATGTTGTAGTTATAACTACTTTGCATTGTTTTAAATACTTTGAGATATCTCTAGCGCACTTGTTAGAGTATATGAGTATATAAATATGTCATATTACTTCTAAAACTTCTACCTGTGATGTTGTGGCACTTTAAAGAGGCTGTGGACACTATTTGTCTTATCTAATTTATTATAAATAGTAGTTTATCACAAGGCATTTTTCCAGTGGGGTTTAATCACACCCTTTTTAAATGTGTCAGGACATTCAGGACTTTAATAATTTTATACCTATTTTAATTTACAGTTTAGAAATAAAATTTTGTAGAAGGTGGTTCATATTCAACTGGTTACATTTTTTTAAAAGAAAATAAAAATATGGATACTTTTCAATCAGGATTCAGGACTAAAGACCGCACAGAATCAGCTCTATTGAAAGTTACTAAATTGTATAGCTATTGTTGAGCACTGTCCAAGAGTTTTACATGCCAGTCTGTAGAGACATCAACTTTACATTTTCACGCACCTAAACTTGATGCTGAACAAAACGAACCGTGATTGGTTGCTTTACATGTCAGTCAGACGGCCTCTTGGGTGATCTTTGGCCAGTGAAAGCTGCTTTGGAGGATCAGTTAGACATTTCAACGATATGGGACATATCACGTAAAGGTGATATAAATAAGAATTATTGAAACGAGAGCATTTTGGATTTATAAATTAAAATCACTGGCTCCTAATTGCATAATATTAGATTTTTCTGTTTTCTGATGTAAAGATAGATTACTACATGATTTTTACAAATGTCATATAGCCTATAAATTAATATTCTTAGTGTGAAGATCAGTGTTGATTAATGCCGATGTATTTCTGATGACTTCAGTCATTAGATCTTTCACTGCTTTGAATTTGATGTGGTTACCTGGATTAACTCTCTGGGGTCGGCAATCACGCCGGCGTGATCTGCTCGCTTTTTTTCTTATCAGTGCAAAAGAGACTCAAAATACTCGGTTGATTTTGATCTTACATTTAAGTGTTATACATCATTAGATCCTGTTAAGTTTCTATTTTTTTTGTGGATACTCACAATAAAAACAAAGTGTTGTGCTTTTCACCAAATAAAGAAAAACAAACATGATGCGAGTTCTGCGTTCTCTCTGTCAGTGAAGTCCATTCTGAAACGCGTCCTAAGATTAACTGTAACTCCGCGATTACTTGTCACACAGGCACGAGAGATTTTTCTTTATGAAGCTTGAATTTTCTTCTTTTAAATGAAGTAATTTAAATAAAAAAACAAATATTCTCAGTTTATGCAATCTGTATGAAAAGAGAGTGCTGTCAGTATTTTTTTTCCCAGCTCATTATACTTCATTACGCGTTAATCTGACACGCCCACGGAGGACGCGCGCTATTCAAACGCAAATGTCGAGGCAAGCCATGACAATGCCCACATCAGCCGTTCCACCGCGGCGGTAAAATGTGTGGTGTATTTGCTGCCGTTTACCGCTAAGAGGCGCTACAATCATAGACTCTGAAAAGTGTTCGTTTATTCCGGTTTATTCTCTCTAATGCGTAATCTGCTGCCGCACCGCGGCTGATTCAGAGCGATTGAAAGCTGGTAGCAGATGTATTCAACAAGTGAAACGTAGTTAAAATAATTCATAATCACAATACTGAAATTAGGCTACTGAAATGTAATTGAATAAATAATGAAAACATTTCAACATAAAACATTGCAATAAAAACATTTAGGCTACATCAATGAGGCTTTACAACTTTAACAGCGTAGCCTACAGACGGTAGCTCAATGATCAACGCAACAACACGAGCTTCGAGGAGCTTCAATAGACCCGAGATCGAATCTCAATGTAGCATAGGCCTACATGTTGTTAACCGATGTTGTCCCACAGCGTTTATATTTTCCCACCTTGATGCTTAAATAGGTGACTGTTTATATCTGTTTACTTATTTAAAGTCAAGAGTTTTGTTTGATTATCATTACAACATAAATTTGCTACATTCCTGTAGAACCGCAGCCGCTGCACAAACGACAAAAACTGATGAAGGAAGATTGTCAGCCGATTGCATCAGAAAATGAAAATGAAGAAGCTCGTCTTTAGTCTGCTAAATTATTGTGTAATATAAAAGAACACTAAAATTACTTAAGTTTGAAACCAAGTTCGAACATTTCAAGGTTTAAATTTTTTAATTTAAAACAGGGTTGCATCGGGTTTAGAGTTTATTTCTTTTGCGATGCAAAATAAGAAACACTAGGCTAATCTTATTCTTGCGACATTTTAAATTTGTATTGCCAAAGAAATTACAGCTAAATTAAACAATTAAAACAGTACAAAACGAAAATTGTCCAAAGAAACATAATTAAATTAAAAACATGCGTTTCTCTTTGCCTCTCTCGCGCTGGATCTCTTTTTAACAAGTTTATTTAGTCTCCCTCGCTGCGCGCGCTGGGTATCTCTCGAAATTAAACATTTCAGGGTAAAAACACATCATACAGCTGATAATACAGTATATGTCGCTACGTGTCAGCCAACGCCTACAAATCACGAAAAAATTATTTAGCCTTTAATTGTTGCTTCAAAGACACAGCATGCCTTGTTGAATTCACCTTACAATAACTTCAATTGAAATTTTGTGTGAAAAAAACTTTAAATAGGCTACAATAAATAAACTACAATATTTATAATTTAATAAGATATGGGGCGTACATTTGGACACAGATTTATCCTTACAATAATTTTGCCTGCTCATCAGGCTGGCTATCCGACACTCTCCATATGAAAGAGGAACATTAACACCTTTGTCCAGCAACTGTCCCTCCAACCCCCCACAGGCTATCGGAGTCTGAGGCTGACTTAACACAAAGAGAAGTCGCAATTCACACTTAAATCACTATTCTAGACAGTGTTGATAATGAAGGAATTAAATGATTTAAGTTACATGTAGCCTAGTGATATTTCTGTCATAAGAAAGTTAATTACTAAATATTTCATTATTTCAATAATTGATGAAATAAAACTGGTTTGGGCCTGCTTTTTCCAAGCAAAACTAAATATAATCTGAAAAAACGCATGTTAATTTGTTGTCATGAACAAAATATTCAACTTAATATTAAAGTCTGGGATCTTTGGATGCTTACAACCAGGCATGCAATTTGTGAATTAAGTTTTTATTTTATTTTGTATTATTCAAATAAATATCGAAACACGGTGCTTCGTGGTAATGCTGCTAAATTCAATAACATTTATAGAATAATTATGAACTTAAATGAAACAATATCGCAACATTTCGACAAATACATTATTTGATCTGTTTTTACATTTTAATTCAGGGTGATTTAGCCTACATTTAATTAGAGCGAGATTTTCACCCTTGTCTTGTCATTTTCTCATTGGGAAGCGCTTACATTACATGTTTGAGTAGATCCTCTGTACCTCTCGTTTGGATTAGCCTACACAATCAGATAACATTTATTAGCCTAAATATTTAGACATTTAAAGGCTTTAGACATAGCCGATTTCTTATCGTGACTGAGCTGAAGTGGCTTTCGGTTCATTTTTGTGACGCGCAGTTCCCGGAGACAGAGACGACAGATATACTGTTTTTGTCGTTAGCCTATATACAAGTTTACAGTTTTGAATGATGTAAGCTACTATACTCTTATCTGTATGACCAAAAAATTACGGGGGGGGGGATTAAAATAATTCAGCAGAAGCAGGAATGTTTAGACCAGAAGGAAATCCCAGTCCCCCTGGCAAATCACACTTTACTTAAAACCATGTTTTTAAAAACTCTAGGTTGTAGGGAACAGACATCTCTGCCATGCGCGCGCATGGTTTGGAGCACAATATCTGTCTCGCATGCACGCTCGCTCTAGATAGATTACGGGATATTTTAACTAATTTGCGGTATAACTAGTCGATCACGAGTGGCTCAACAGGTAGATCTATAGATAAACTATATCTTTTAGGAATTTGACCGACCGGGTTGACACTTCAGCGTGAGAAATCGGGGGTGTGGCGTGAGAGCGTGAGATTCGGGTCAATTGCGTGAGTACTCTCACGCTCAATGCGTGAGAGTTGGCAGCCCTGAAAAAAAAAATATATATATATATATAGGCTATATATAATTAATTTTTTTACAGAACTGCTTTTGAAATTACGATTGGTAGCCTATTATTATACAGATGCAAAGTCGTTCTGTTGGATACCGTTGGCCGTTCTGTTCCTTAGTGTAAAATGGAAATGCATGATATTTGTATTTTATAAATATAAGCAAAAAAAACTGTATGGTGTAACAGAGTTTTAGAGCTAGACAAATCTAAATAAATATAAAATTTACAGCAGACCATGTTTGTGCGGGATTTGAACCCGTGTCATCTTGATGATGAACCGTAAGTTCTACCGCTCGGTTATGAATTTTCTCACTGAAAAATAACCAAACGTCTGTTTCTCACATGAGCGAGAAAACTTTTTGTCTTTAGCCTGTGAGTGTAGGCCTATACTTTAGCCTTTTAAAGTTTTAAAAGATTATATCTTATCTGTATGACCAACAATTACGGAGTAGGCTATAAATGTTTGTTGTAGGCTTATTTGGAAATTACCATAACTTGTAGTATTTCATCCTTAGGCTACTGTTAATAGACATTAGCCCCACTTACGTTTTGCTAAATGTCCCTTTGCGCCACCTGGCGGTCGTTTCGCGAACGACTTTGAAATGCGACTGGTTTATTTTTACCGCGGTGGATGGCTAAAAATGGTATGTGGATGGCTAAAAGGTGTGACTAAAAATGTGCTTTTGGCTTTCATTTATATTTTGATTGTTTGTTTGTTTGTATATATATATATATATATGTGTGTGTGTGTGTGTGTGTGTGTATAAATATTTATTTATTTATATATATATATTGTCCTTGCATTCTTTCTTGTGTGACACCCCTGAATGAAAGGCTCATTAGTATGCAGTCTGCTCAGGTGAGAACTGCCTAATTATTCATGAGGGGGTTGGGCCGTTCCGCCCATCCGCATATTGCCTTTGCAAACAAAAAAATGTTTTTCACAATTTAAAACAATCTATTGTTTTATGTGAATGATTAGGCAGAATGATTTTCAGATCAATTTGAAGCAAAAACTCTAGGCGACAACATCCACTAGTCAAAAGTCTTGTGGACAAATATTTAGTATGTTATTTGTGGCCTTATATTAGAAACTTTAGTTTTTAGTTTTTTCAATAACCACGCATAAACAATATTCTCTCAAAAATACAAACATGTACATACATGTTGCTCACATATTATGGTAGCCCTGTGTGTGCTATATAGAGTGTAATTTCACCTGTGCCATTAATATGTTTATAAGCAACTGAAAAAAGCAGAAATGTCAGAGCATACCAAAACATCTCAAGGACCCCGAAAACACCTCAGACCCCAGAGGGTTAATGTGTTATGATCTTGCGGATGAACCCAAGCGCAGACAGGATGCTTGACACAGTTTATTAATGGACAAAAAAAAACAGGTAAAACAAAACCCACGAGGGGGCAAAACATGGACAGGGTGAGGAGTGACAGAACTAGACTATGGGCCCTATTTTAACGATCTGAAACGCAAGTGTCAAAGC
This sequence comes from Rhinichthys klamathensis goyatoka, assembly GCF_029890125.1. Lineage (NCBI taxonomy): Eukaryota > Metazoa > Chordata > Actinopteri > Cypriniformes > Leuciscidae > Rhinichthys > Rhinichthys klamathensis. The sequence goes on from NW_026606555.1 coordinate 5,729,966, forward strand.
GCAAGTAACTTTGTGGGCGGATCCCGGCGCTGTTGCTATTTTCCCGGCGGGATAAATGCCTCTTGCGCCTGGCGCAAATCTAAAAGGGGTTGGTCTGAAGTAGCTTCATTATTCATAGGTGTGGTTTGGGCGTAACGTGAAATAAACCAATGAGAGCGTCATCTCACATTCCCTTTAAGAGCAGGTGCGCTTGTTCTAAAGCGGATTCCTATTATAACGGCGGATTTGCCAGGCGCGCGCCAGGAGCGGTTCACAGCCGAGGAGAGCAACGTTCTCGTCAGGGCCGTAAAACACAGAGAAGTGACATTGGGGATGAAGAAACCCACCCAAATTAACTTCTGTTAAACAGGCGTATGATAATTTGGGTAAATGTGTAAGCTACATGTATGCTTTTATAATAAATTGTCTATCTATCTATCTATCTATCTATCTATCGTAATAATGTATGATTTGCAAAAATGAAAACTGCTGCTTAGATGAGAGAAGCAACGTGTATGCGCGATACAGACGATATTTTATTTAGACGATAAACAAACAGCGAATATAGAATCAGAACTCTCTCTAGACAATACTCTTGACAGGATACTCACAAGGCTTAACAAAGTAAGGTAACACGCAGGTAAGAATTACAATGAACCAACACAGGACAGCAAACACAAGGGGATGATATAGGGAGACACTAATGACAAGAACAGGTGAAGCTGACTAGACAATAATGACAAGACGAGGATAACAAGGGGGCGGGGTTACGTAAGGAGACAACACAAGCACATGGCCCAGACAAAAGGCCATGTGCTTGTACACAAAACATGAGTCTGTCATGATCCTGCCCCAAGACTTAAAGAAAGACAAGGACTAGATGGCAGAATCATGACATAATGCATAAGGATTGGTAATTTGTCCAATTGGTTATTTTTTTTGATTGTGGGATCCTCTGTTATTGTGCTTGGTGTAAATTTATGTCTTGTGATTCATGAGGTTTGTTGGTGGATGTGTTAAACAAGATCATAATATATGGATAATTGAACACATTTAATTGAGTGATTTTTAACACTGGTCAGTTTTGATGACGTCAATGTAATTAATTAATAGTTTAAATAGTGGTTGAAAGGATTAGAGCATTCAACACACTAAAGAAGGCCTGCAAGCCTAAACGTCTGTTGTATTAAAAATAAATTAAATAAAGTGACTATTTTTAAAGTGATTTTGAATTTTGAGTGTGGATCACAGCTATATTCCAATGCCATACAGTCTTGGAACGACTTGAAGATGAGTAAATCAGCAGCTCTAGAATAAAGTTATTGTCCAGCTAAAGTTAGTTTTGATTGATTAATTCCTGTATAAGCTAGGTCAAAGAGATGTGTTTTTAGTCTGGATTTAAACTGACAGAGTGTCTGCTTCCCGGACAATGTTAGGGAGACTGTTCCAGAGTTTTGGTGCTAAATAGGAAAAGGATCTACCGCCAGCAGTTGATTTTGATATTCTAGGTATTATCAACTGGCCAGAATTTTGAGATCGTGAAGGACTATAATGCGTTAAGAGCTCGCTCAAGTACTGAGGAGCTAAACCATTTAGTGCTTTGTAAGTAATCAGCAATATTTTAAAATGTATACGATGTTTAATAGGGAGCCAATGCAGTGTTGACAGAACCGGGCTAATATGGTCATACTACCCGGTTCTAGTAAGCACTCTAGCGGCTGCGTTTTGGACGCATACAGTATATGTAAGATGTTTTATACTCTTATAGTTTTGGTATCTAATAAATTCACTTCCCCTCTGGGTTAGCTGTGCATGTTTTTGATTGTTTCCGTTTTTTCAGATCCAGAATGAATTTATTCTGCAGAGATGTTTGAACTTCAGATTGGTACCAGTGCTGTTTCCCAATGCTAATCAAGTAAGTCTCCAAAAACAAAATGTATGTGCTAAGGGCATGAGACGAAATACATATTTGAAAGGAAATATATATTTATATATATGAAGATAGCCGTAAGTTTACAATCTGTTGCTTTCTCTGCAGAGTCATGTTCCACTGTGGCTGCAGAGCACTCGTCTGTACCGGTGGCCTGAAGATGCTAAAGACCTGTTACTGCGTTTACTCAGAGAAGAGAAATACATTGTCCCTCCGCTGGGCAAAGAGCTGACGCTCACTATCAAACCCCTATAAGAGTTTATCTCATTACAGCATGTTTCACCTCAAAATCAAAAGAAAAAATAGGAAAGCCTATTTTAGGACCATCATTTTCATGAGAATTAAGGACATTGTCAAATTACAAAAAAGACCAAACAAAAAAAAAAGTAATTCTATAGTAATAGTAATTCTTATTACCGCAGTGTAATTTTACTGGATTACAGTGGTTTCTAAACTTTTTCATAAACACGTGCATTAAAACACTCTCAGACATGACCTTACGTGCAAAAATCCTATAGGATTTCTTTGAAACATTGTAATTAATACAGTACTACTACAACTAATCAACTTCAATGGGCTTCTCTTTGTGTTTGTGATGTGAAGTCTCTTATAAGTGGCTTGTTTTGCTTGTAAGTGGCTCTTGTTTGTCTTGTTTGGCACACATAAGACTGTGGTACTGGTAATCTGTTGGTGAGATTACCTTGAATACCTTGAGAATACCTTGTCATATTTTCTTGTCTTTAAAATCATAGTGTCTACACCGGACGCAAGGCTGTCTATACTGGACACAACAGACAGCGTAACTGAATTGTGTTTTATTATTTACTTTTATGTCAAGTAGCTGCATAAGCGAGATCATTGAATTCTCATTTGTAAAACATTGTTTGGATTAAAGCATCTACTAATTGAATTAAAACATGCCAATCTGTGATGTCTGGTGACTATTAAACTTGCCCGTTTTTTTTTTTTAGACGATTTGGACAGAACATCTTTATTCAAATTTACTTTAACACTCTGTAGAGTGTGACCATATGTACTCTGAGCAGAGTTCATTTAACTCTGGGGATTTTGCTGTGTATGATTTAATTTGTTGGTTAATGATTTAATGCACTGAGCACTGCTGTAGTTTATATCACACACTCTCCAACAACAGAATGCTACTTTAATTACAATTAGAATCAAATTAGAATTATATCTTAGTTTTACCAGAAATATGTATCATTTGTGATTGCATTTTTTTAAGATATGGCCAGACGTGGAGTCAACTAATAACATTAGAGCGACAGCAATAGGAACGCCCACAAGCATCTTCACAGTACAGAGACTAGCGACATACAGTGACAGTGACTGGGGGTGTGAACGGGGCTTAAGATTGTTGTTTTTTCAGGCTGTTCTTTTTCAGCAGGAAAATATTTGACCTATTTAAACCTCATAATTGTGTTCTAATTGGTCTGTTTTCCACTAACCTTATTTGGTAAATAGTCATTAAAGCTACATTATCAGTGTTAAAGTTAATGAGATAATTAAGGGATGATTAAGCATTAGTGATGAACACCTGCTGTTAACAAGCAGAATCACTGAAGGAAAGAGAAACAGTGCCTGTATTTATCAAGCCTCTGAGGCAAGAATTTTTTTACTCTTTAGTCAATTCTTAGCAGTGTTTTTGTGAGTAATTCTCAAAGCTGCGCTTAAAAGTTAGTTATCAAGCATCTCAGTCGTAATTTAAGTGAAGTGTAGGACAAAATCTTGTGTCAATCTTAGTGATGATTCACAACACTTTGCTGTGCCACAAACAGGATTTTGGATGATGACATAGGCATGGACCAATCACTAAATAGATTTCTTAATTTAAGAATATTCTCAGATAAATTCACATTGAATGGTGTAATTCCTGAGAGTTTACATTCAACACACATTTGACAATAAATAATTTTCAAGAGAATACATTATGATATACACATTGGAAATGAAAGATAGACACGGTTTCCACCATCTCTTAATTACAAATTTTAAACCGGTGTGCTGTATAACTGACCTGCCTACACACCTTTTTGCCCCCAAGGCGCCCCTATAAGGAAATATTCCAGGGCCCACACGAGACTCTTATGGTTCTACATAGCACCATTTGACAAAGATGCTGTATGACACCTTTAAAGATAGGTGCTATATATAGCACTTAAAGTGGTTCCCCTAGGATTACAAACCAATGACCCACTTTAAGTGCTATTTAGCACCATTTTTGTTTGAGATTACATTGTGCTGAAGAGTAGAGCCTGTGCTTCAGTCTAGGAAAAGACTAAGAAACACTGATGATATTGCTGCATGTTGCTTTATTTAAAGGCATTAACTTTTTAGTTTCTGATGCAGTGATAGGTACATAGTTTTACAGAGTGTTTCACAAAATTAATCCAGGAAATTCTTGTAAAGTAACTGTTTTTTTGTAAAACATTGTTAAGGAAAATTGTAAAAATACAGCAGCCGCACAAGGTCGCATAAGGCTTCAGGCATAAGGTCGCAAGACCGAAAGCTTGCTAATAAATTTATCTTGCACAGTGTTTGAGTGGGCGGCTGCTGTATTTTTACAATTTTCCATGATGATTTAATGTAGCAGCACCTCTCTACAAGACTTTTTTTGACGGATGAGCGGTGGTTCTTTTCTATTTTTTCTATCTTGTAAAACATTGTTAAAAAAAATATATAATATTTTACCTTAATTTTTGTTTTTGTTTGGCAGATGCTTCTGGCAGATGCTTCCGTTATTTCAATAATTGTTGGGCACCATGTGCTGCCATGCATTTCACAGTTGTTGTTTTTTACCGTGTATTTTAATGTCATTTTTTAATAATTTCCCCAACTACACTAAGAGACACATCAATGACTGTCAGCTACAGCTACCAAAAAATACCGTAAAATATCCTAATTTAAATAAAGTGCAAAAAACTTTTACTTAAATTTTAAATAAACTTTTTACAAATAAACACTATTTTTACAGGTATTTCCTAAATTATTACTAACAAACAGATTCACTGTAAAATGCAAATCTCTTGCAGTTAACTACATGCACAAATTAATGCAACTATAGTCACTGCATCAGCAATTACAGTTACAGCCTCTTAAATGAAGCAACATTCAGCATAACATCAATGTTTATATGTTGATGTTTTATTGAAAAAAATATTGGTTAATGTCACCATTATGGTGATCAGTGTTCTGATTTAGTTGGTCTCTGGACCCTTGACTCTTTAAAGCTGCAGTCCGTAACTTTTTTGAGTTAAAAATATCCAAAATAATAATAATCATAAAAAACATAATCATCCAGTGTTCAAAAATATCTGCTTACCTTTTCTCGATTCAAAACGGTTAGCTTGTAATAATGCTTTTAATTCCAGTGGTACTGGTGGGTTTCCGCGGGAAAATCGAGCATGTCTTTGCGTCATTACGTCATTACGTCACATCTATACACATGAAGAAGGAGCCCCGGCAAGCAGGCTATATTGCGTGTGATCATGTTGGAGGTGGACATTTTTAGCCTTTTCTCACAGCACAATAATTAAAATTATGGCGGATCTAGAAAGGAATCGACAATCACCAGTGACAACTGTAGATTCAACAGTTGTAAAACCAAAAAGAATTTGGACTTCTGAGTGGGTAGAGAAAAAAAGAGACTGCAACCGTGCCCTCGCGAAAACAAGAATAAACATCGGCAGGGCTTTTGAAAGGTGGCGTGAACTCCGTGACTTGAAGGGGTTCAAAACGCATGCAGAGACGGCTTTCTTACTTGTTACTTACTTGTTCAGATGACATTTTCATGTGAAAATTCTTATGCTGGTCATACTTCCAAAATGTAGAATCTGTGATTCTGAATGCCAGTCACAGTATCCACACCGGAGCGGTGATTGACAGACGCGCACTCTCCTCAAAACAATGTGTTCATCTGCGCTGTTTCATGCCAATGTACAACTCACGTAAAGTTGATAATTCCGCGAATCACTGCAGTTACAGATTTCGAACAGAGATGGCGACAAAGAGGAAAAAGCTACGGACTGTAGCTTTAACATAATTTTTTCTCTAGCTTCAGTAGCTGTGTGTCTCTGACACACGTTTGCTATGGCAGAACATTCAAGAGAAACCCTGATCAGGTGTTGGTCATCATTTAGTGGCCTGATTCACTGATACCAGTCTAATCTCTGATTTGAATTGTTTAATATTAGTTGTTAATTTCACATGCCAATACTACTGTAGAAAGTCCTATGCTGTGATACTCCGAAAAATTTTATGAAGTCATTATGCAGAAAATGTTTTGACAGGAAAATGTCGACTCACACAGACATCAAGGATCAGCATATGAATCTTAACAATGGTGACAATCCAAAGATATTCAGATCAACCTATATGGGGAGGCTGCAGACCTGGAGCCGGTAGATATACGCCCCTGGCAGTTTTACGCCCCTGTTGTTCCTGATGCGTCCAGTAGGGGAATATACAATTTTGACAATTAAATATAAAGGTTACAGTGTAGATCTGCACGGATTAAAATATCTGTAGATATTCAGTTGGGCTTCGCTCTCTTCACTCAGCCTACAGAAGACTTTGTTTTTGTGAATTGAAAAATTAAAATTACACATAGTTGGATCAACTGTTATGACAAGTATGACCAAATATGACCTACTGCAGTTAAAGGCCAATTCACCGTAGGTTTTTATATACAGGAGACTGAGTGAAATATGTTGTTGTAAATTTATATAAAGTTACATTTAGATATTAACCAAATTTAGCCCATTAGACATACAGTACTGTCACAGAGACATCCAGAGTTCTTCAAAATAACACATGGAGGACGTTGAATGCCATTTTTATATTTATTTACGTTCTCCCAAGCCAGTAAAGTGCAAGGTGCTCACAGGTGCCACAGCATGAAAAATTAACAAAAGAAAAAAAAAAAGAAAAAAAACTTCAATATACCAAAAACAATAACCTTGCATCAGGTCTAATATTTCAATCAGAGTACTCAGTTGATACAGCATTCACTACCACCAGTCTTAGCTCTCCTGATCACTTCATTATGTGAGAATTTATACCCCTGGGTACAACCATTTCTCACCAATAATCACATGGGGAAGTAATAAAGACCATGAACATGTAATAAATATCAAGTAAAAATATTATGTGATCGAGTAACTCCATTTCCTTCACCACACAAATTTAAATAACAGTACAAACTTCAATAAGTAAACTTCAGCAATAATTAGAGGAAGTACACATTAACATCAAGCAATTCCCCTTCCTTTCCCACCATACTTGGTATCTCCCACTTCCCATGATGCAACACAGCACAGGTAAAAAAAAGCATGAGGAAAGTTCATTCCAGTCTTTTACCCAAATCAAGATGGCCACCACCATGTATGCTGATCCAGGTGACAATCAACAGTCTGTAGCAAACTTTAAATGTCCTCTGGGTTAGTTGTAGATATATTTGTGTGGTTAATCCATCTCTCATGTCGCTGGTACACTAAGGTAAATAAAAACCAAGTATGTGTTCATGTGTTTTGTGGAAGGGCTAACAAGGGGTCACAAAGAACTGAGGGTAGCTCTGTGACACTTCTCCCTCCTTCTGCAGACGACCCCTGTCGTCCCAAGTGTCAAAGCTCTGCCCCTCCAAGAACCAGGGTCGAAGAACCCACTTTAGCATTTACCTCCTCTGGGATTCGAGACAAAAAGTCAGCCACCTTGTTCCTAGCTCCCGGACAGTATTTCACAGTGAACTGGTAGGGCTGGAGAGAAAGAGACCATCTCGTAATCCGGGCATTAGAGTCTTTCATGCGCTCCAACCATTGCAGAGCTCGATGGTCGGTTTCTAACACAAAGGGTCTCCCCAACAGGTAGTATCGAAGTGAATCCGTGGCCCATTTAATGGCCAAGCACTCCTGTTCCACTGTCGAATAGCGTGTTTCTCGAGGGAAAAGTTTTCGACTCAAGAATGCCACTGGCCTGCGATCTCCATCCACTTCCTGCAGTAACACCGCCCCCAGTCCGACTCCAGAGGCATCCGTCTGCAGGATGAATGGTTTCTGGAAATCTGGGCTAAGCAGAACAGAGTCTCCACATACTGCTTCTCGTAAGTCCCGGAAAGCTCGCTCACCCTGCTCCGTCCAGACCACCTTGTTGGGCGCTGTGGATCTAGTGAGATCTGTAAGCACAGAGGCCCTGGCCGAAAAGTTAGGTATAAACCTGCGATACCATCCCAACAAGCCCAGGAAAGATCTCACCTGTTTCTTAGTTGTGGGGGGTTGGTACCTTTGGATAGCCTCTATCTTCTCCTGCTGCGGCCGAATGACTCCTCCTCCAATCACAAATCCCAAGTAGCTGATCTCTCTCTTGGCTATTATACACTTCTTAGGGTTAATGGTAAGCCCGGCTGCCTTAATCCTCCCCAGGACTTGCCGCAGATGTTGACAGTGTTCTTCCCAGGTTTCACTGAAGATGACCACATCATCCAGATATGCTGCAGCAAACTCCCTGGTACCTTGCAGGATCTGGTCCATTAAACATTGGAAAGTCACTGGCGCCCCCTGCAGGCTAAATGGCATAACCCTGAAATGGAATAACCCAAATGGGGTTTTAAAAGCTGTCAGTTCCTTGGCTCTGGCAGTTAAAGGGACCTGCCAGTACCCCTTGCATAAGTCCACAGTGGATAGGTATTTGGCTCTGCCCAGTCTTTCCACCAACTCATCAATTCTTGGCATTGGATAAGGGTCTACCTTGGACAGGCTGTTCAACTGTCTGAAGTCAATGCAAAATCTAAGGGTTCCATCCTTTTTGGGGACTAGAACAATGGGGCTACACCACTCACTAAGGGATGGTTCAATCACACCCATGGAGAGCATAATATCTAGTTCATCCTTAAGGACTGTCACCAGGCGTTCAGGGATCCGATAACTCTTCTGACGGGCGGGAGTTGCCTCCTTAATGATGACATCATGTAGTACCAGGTTAGTACACCCAGGCTTCTCCTGAAACAGCCTGGGATCCACCAGCTGCTTTACCTAGTCTCTTTGAGGTTGCTCTAGATGGGCTATATCCACAGCTTGTTGGGTGGAGCTGGTTGGAAAGTACTGCTCTGTTGGTTCCTCTTCCTCCCCAACCACACGAACGAAAAGTTGCACAGCCCCGGTCTCCTGCCTGTGGTGGAATTCTTTCAACAAATTAATATGGAAGTTTTGCTTTTTCTTACCCCGCTCTGGCATTGAGATCTCGTAGGTGACTCTACCCGTTTTCCGCAAAACCTCGTAGGGTCCATGCCACTTAGCTAGCAACTTGTTCTCACTGGTGGGTAGCAGCAGCAGCACTTTTTGGCCAGGCTCAAACGATCTCTCCCTTGCCCTCTTATCATACCAAACTTTCTGGGTTTGCTGAGCTCTTCTTATGTTCTCCTGGGCCAATGATGTCATTTCTTCCAGACGCTCCCTCATTTGGACCACGTACTGGACCACACTGCACATACCATCCTTGGGTCCCTCCCACTGCTCTTTGAGCAGGTCCAACGGTCCTCTCACCTGCCGGCCGTATAACAGTTCAAATGGGGAGAAACCCGTGGACGCTTGTGGCACCTCTCTGTAAGCAAACAACAGATAAGGTAACCATTGGTCCCAGTCCGACCCTGACTTGGAAACAAACTTGCGCAGCATGCTTTTGAGGGTTTGGTTGAACCGTTCAACTAAGCCATCAGTCTGGGGGTGGTATGGTGTGGTCTTAATGGCCCTTATTCCCAACAGTTGATACACCTGTTTCAACAGCAAGGACATAAAATTAGTACCCTGATCTGTTAAGATTTCGCAAGGAATCCCCACTCTGGAAAACAGCTGCACAAGACAGTTCGCTACTTGTCTAGCTTTGATGTTTCTAAGGGGAAAAGCTTCTGGGTATTTGGTGGAATAATCACAGATTACTAGAATATAACGATTTCCATTCTTACTTCTTTCCAGGGGCCCCACTATATCCATTCCCAGACGACTAAAGGGTGTGTCAATAACCGGCAATGGTAACAAATGTGCAGGTGCAACTCTCCTTCCTGATGTCATTTGACACTCTGTATAAGTACGAATAAACTCTGTTATATCCGTATATATTTTGGGCCAACTGAACCGACTTGAAACCCTTGCTAACGTCTTCTGCTTGCCTAAGTGTCCTGACCACGGAACAGAGTGCCCCAAAGACATAACCGTCTGAAGCATTGATTCCGGAACTACCAATGCTTCAACCTCCCCTTTCACCTGATAGAGTATAACTTTTTTCACAATATACTCTTCATCCACCAAACACGATCCAACCTTTTTTCCAACACCCTCTACTACAGACACCTTCTGGAACCAGTCTTGCAAAGTAGGATCATTTCTCTGTACTTCAGCTATGTCCTCAGGGATTGTCATATCAAGAGGGCATTCTGGCAAAGGTAGCTCCTCAACCTGCTCTTTCACACTACCCTAAAACTTCCGTTTCCGCCTTTCCTTTTTAGATGTACGTCTTTTCTCCACGGCTACCTCAAAGTCAACACCAGCAAAAGGCATCTCCTTGAAGTCGCTATAGCACTCTGGGCTCGAGTTACCGCATAACAAAGCTGAACTTTGGGCACCAAATCACAAAGAATGAAGATCTTGCCCTAGTACTACTTCATGCGGTAACTGGGACGCAACGGCCACCTGCAACAAAAAAGTCTGCCCCTACACTGTTAGGTAAATCTCTGCAATCGGATACTCCCTAACTTCTCCATGCACACAGCAAACTTTAATGGATTCTTGGGTAATGTATTCATCTTCAGAAACCAAGCTGTCATGCACTAATGTCTGAGTGCTACCCGTATCCACTAAGGCCTTAGCCGACTGACCATTCACAAGTACCGGCGTCAATATGTCTGTGGGGCGTGTCTGTCCAGACTCATGGGCTGAAGTTTGGGGCAGGTAGGGGCGGGGAACATAACAGAAAGCAGAATGGATGGACAACAGGGCTTTGTATGTCCTACCTCCCCACAAGAGTAACATCTAACTTCCTGCTTGTTGGTTTTATCCCCTTGTTTTCTAACAAAACCCACTTTACCTTGGCCATGACCACCCTCACCCCTTAGACTTACTTGGCCATCTTTGACTTCGACCTCCAAAGCTGTGCAGGATGGTATCGCAGGTTTATACCTAACTTTTCGGCCAGGGCCTCTGTGCTTACAGATCTCACTAGATCCACAGCGCCCAACAAGGTGGTCTGGACGGAGCAGGGTGAGCGAGCTTTCCGGGACTTACAAGAAGCAGTATGTGGAGACTCTGTTCTGCTTAGCCCAGATTTCCAGAAACCATTCATCCTGCAGACGAATGCCTCTGGAGTCGGACTGGGGGCGGTGTTACTGCAGGAAGTGGATGGAGATCGCAGGCCAGTGGCATTCTTGAGTCGAAAACTTTTCCCTCGAGAAACACGCTATTCTCGCTATATACACGGATTGCATTAATTTGCTCCTGATCTTCAAAGTACAACGGCACAGGCACTTATTGGTGGAACAATAGTGGAAAAAGTGTCAAGCCACTTTGATTTCTTTTGGCCACCGATGTTGGACTGTGCAGAGAAAATTGAAAATGACATGAAATTGAAAACATGTCCATGTTGTAACGAAGAGGCAAAATCGTGCGGATCCATTCGCAGTAACTTTATTAAACAGAAAAGCACACAGAGAGAAAACAGGGAACCAGGAAAACCAGGGATACTTGGAAATGTTCATTGATGTCTATGTGTTTGTAAATACATATATATCCCGTGTAACCGTAGTAAATACATAAGTAGTCTTGCCTCTATTAAATTAAATAAATATTTATTTGATTGATGTACTGTCTCTTTGCTCAGTTTCAAGTCCCTTAAGTGCCAAAGATCTTATGCTACAAGCTTACTAAAATTAAATATACCTTAAAGAGTATGTGTTTATAGGGCGGGAAAACCAATTCTTCTGGCCAGAGAATTGCGTTTCCTGAAATCCTATAAAGTAATATGATATTGTGGATCCCACATATATTATCCTGACAATTGAGCTAATTCATTTTACCTGTTTGTGAAACGTGGTCCGTGTAATTAATTGCAATTAACTTGTGGTTAATTTCAGGGATTCACATGCATGCATGCAGGTAAAATGACAGATCCTCCCTTATCGGGAGATTTATTAACATGTAAGACTGATCTAATCCAAACATGCATGAATAATTATTAATTACCAATTATTAATTATGATATGCAAATTCCCCACGGATTAGATCCGCCCTTAAGTCTTTACAAATTGGTGGAGAAAATGCTAGGCACACTTTAAACTTGTTTTTGAGCAAAAATCAGTTTTCAATCTATGTCTATATTGTGATTTTTATATTGTACGCGCGCCTCGGGTGAGTGAACGCAATGCGAACTCACCGGCTGACTGTCCATGTCAGCGGAGCACATTACAAACTGCTAAATTCGCCTAAACGTTTTAGTCGTTGTAATTGCTAAAATGAATTGCAGTTCGTAATACTGATATTCACGGTTAAAGTATTGAATGTAAACTGTAGTTCGTAACAAAAGAGATATTACCTCTGTAAAGACGTTTACATGTTAATATATTTTCTTTTGATCAGCCTGTTTTCAAAACGAGAATCTTTTGAGCAGAGCGAGAGAGGATCTGAATACAGCGATGCTCCTGTATTCAACCTAAAAGGCCTGATATTATAGTCATTAGACTAACGAAAACTCCTGGTTTCAACTTTGATGTAGCTAACCAAATGTTAAACCAGAACATTTCAATCATTAAAGTGCTAAATGATAAATGCATTGGGAGTTAAACCACAGACGTAAATTCCTGTTGGTATAGTTACACGTAAATGCAGCGAAATAATCCTGCCTCGTGAACCCGTGAGAAATATAGCACCGAAAAATCCAAAACCTAAAACATTTTAATCATAAAATGCTATTTGATAAATGTATTTGGATCCGAACGACAGACGTGTAATTCCTGTTGTCCCTATGTGTGTGTGTAGAGAAAAAAATCCTGCCACGCCGTTGTGTGAAATATAGCATCGAAAATTCCAAAACCTAAAAACATTTTAATCATAAAATGCTATTTGATAAATGTATTTGGATCCGAACGACAGACGTGTAATTCCTGTTGTCCCTATGCGTGTGTGTAGAGAAAAATAAATCCTGCCACGCCGTTGTGTGAAATATAGCATCGAAAAATCCAAAACCTAAAAACATTTTAATCATAAAATGCTATTTGATAAATGTATTTGGACCCGAACGACAGACGTGTAATTCCTGTTGTCCCTATGTGTGTGTGTAGGAAAAATCCTGCCACGCCGTTTTGTGAAATATAGAACCGGAAAGAAATCCGTCGAGATTTAAATTCCGCACTATTTGTGATTTATGCAGCAATTGAGGCGTGTAATTCTTTGCACGTCCTCTGAGACAGTCACATGTGAAAGCAGGCGGGTTGCAATGCTACTGCCAAACGCTAGGGCGCGCCCTTGAGCTTTCCAGTATCAGACTGCCTCCACGTCCTGACTTTACCCTCCATGAACGAAGTGTCGCCATCGTGTGGACAATGGTAACAAGGTCATCCTTTCCTAAATAATTTTCTCTCAGCACCATTTCAGATTGTTCCAGTGAATTCCTGAAATTGTGTTTCTAACTTTCAATGCATGTGCAAGTTCCAGTTTTAATAACATGATTTCACTCCTGACTGTGTACACTTATTTTGAATTTGGTTCCAACCACATTTGAACTTAAAATTTAAAAGTAAGTATTAGCAGTTTCTAGCGCCCCCTTTGTGGCCACTCCCCCTCTAAGTCAGCTCATCACTTAGTTCCTAACATCATTCTGTTCCGAAGTGGCTTTCTCCCAGCTGGCTTTATTTTGGTTATTATCATCGATACCTCACCATAGTCGTGATCATCATCAAATATAATGCCAACCTTCAATTTCCTACACTTATTCAAATTTGGTTTGAAACAAACAAATTTCAAGATTAATTTGAATTAAGTCTCCGTTCCTGTCGGGAATGGTTTTATGGCTTTATTTCTATATTTCCTTTTTCAAATTATTTTTAATAAATTTGATTTGATATGTTATGACAACTATTCTAGAAATTACTTAACATCTACGCATACGCTCGATTTGAATTGTATTTAAACCAGTTGGAATGCAATTTAAACCAAGTTCTCTGTCAGACAGGTGGACCACTAAGAGGAAGTGGCCCAAACACCCCACTACTGAAAAAAAAAATTTCTTTTTTTTGTTAAGTTATTTTGATAATTAACATCATTTTCATAATTCCCTTTTTACCATTATTTAGTAAAACCTTTGCTTCTATTTTCTACATACATAATTACTCAATTCAGTTTAAACAAGAAAGCTGTCAGTCACTGTTAAGCCACTTGTTCACACTGTTCTGTATTTATAAGTAGAATCCACTAAAGAGCTGTGGTGATTTGACAGTCATCTCTGCTTGGAGTCCAGCATGCTGGTTCACCTGACCTGCGTCACCAGCGCTGACTGAGCACGGGTCTCGGACTTTCCCGTGTCTCTCCGTTGGTGCGGCCCGCAACACAACACCACCAATTTGGCACTGCCGGTTGCGTGAGAGGGCGCACATCGGTACAGATATACGGAGGGGCCCGGGACACTGCTGTCAAGTGTTTGGGGACGACAGAAAGACCAACCACGATGCTGACTCCAACCCGAATGACCTCATTTCACCCCAGGCAAACTAGAAAAAGGTATTGAACCCATCCACTTAGTATTGGCCACAAAATCTATGAATTCCCCCGGTCATTGAAGCGTTTGGCTCCCTTCTCCTCTCCGAGCCACAAACCGCAGGCTTAGGCCTCCTCTTCCCTTGTAACACTTCCTGTGTACTATTGACGCCATTTCATTACAGACCTTTCCATCTTTGATGGTTGCATGTTACTTCAAACTTTGCTATCTTGCCATTGCTCTTTTCTGTTGTGCTCTGTTCCTTTCAGTTCACCTAGAAGATAGAACCTATCTGAGACAACAAGAAACGCTGAATAATAGTTTGACAAACCAAGCCGTTAGCATCAACAGGTGACCCCTAAGCTACCGCCCTGTTAAATTTTATTCAGGCCCATGCTGACCTACCTAAATTGTCCCACCGAATGATTTAACTGTCTGCATCAGTTAACCAAAATTTTCATACACGGCATAGCCCGTATTATAGCTCGTTAAACGTAGAACGAAATTGCATTGGTCTCTCTGCGTGTGTTGTGTTCCTCTCGCCCACAGTGAAGCCAGTATGTTCCGGTCCTACAGTCCCACAACCCGCTGGGACAACCTCGACACATGGCCGACGGCCATGACGGCTAACTTCCTGCCCGAGGACGCTAGTGACTCAGAGCCTCGAGCCAAGAGCATCGCAGACGTGGACAAGCTGACGGCGCACAAACCAAGCCAAAGCTCCCACGACAAAGACCGGTCAGACACATCAACCTCACTTGCCAGCTCATCACACAAGAACGTCTCCACGAAAGGAGCCGCATCGCCCTGGAGCACGAAGTTGCAACACTAAGGATGCAAGCCGAGGATGACAACGACCCCTAGCTACAAGAAGGAAGTGGAAAGACTTCAAACTGCCCTGTCTGATCTTCATCTGCACAATAGACCGAAGAGAGCAGTCAGAGAAAAGAACCAGAGAGGAACTCGACGAGAAACTCCGACAAAAGTGAAGCCCCTTGCAAAGAGCAGAGACTGAACTTAAAGAGACTCAAAAGCCTTTCCAGGAGAGGCCTGCCACTAACCACGGCATGGCTCCCAAAAGACTTAACAAGCTAAAAGAAGCTTACACCAAGCAAAAGACTATGTCCTAAAAGACTTTGAATAACCCCACAATCTACTCTGTCTCTGAACAATACTCAGATCTGCCTCTAGAGGGCACCCCACAACACCATAGCCCTGTGTACAGAGAGTCAAGACCGTTCCAGGCCAACAGAGGGCAGCACTACTGCGATGGTGCTCATCCAAGACACCAGAGCGAGCGCTTTGACAGATTCCGGGACCTGCAACAACCACCTGACCAGCCAAAAGGTGGAGCCACAGGGGAAACCGACCAATGGCCCAGAAAGAGCCGAGCCCCAGCGACCAGACCATCAAGCCCAGACAGCCCAGAGCGGAACCCCTCTCGACATGCCACTGATAAGCACAAGTCTGAGCACACACCAGATAAAAACAGTGCCGCCACGTCTGAGACAGCCGAGACCCTGAAGTCGCTGAAAAGCTTCTTCACAAAAGACTTTCAAAAAATTCAAGAGGTACGAGCCTTACATCCTATGTCTGAGCGTAATACCTACAGCAGCACACAGCCACCACAGCTGACAGCTGCACAGCCTGAGCGAGACAGCACAGCTGGGTCCGAAACCCCAAAAGACCTGATCAAAAGGGGGTGGGCCCGGAAACTCTACCTACCCATCACTCTAGACAATGAGGTGAGCCTTGAAACCCTGGCAGACACCGGCTCAGACCTCACTCTAATGTCAGCTCAACTCTTTGAAAGACTCAGTGCTAAAGCTAAGGGCAAAGATCGAACCCTTATACCCCAACTATGTGAGCTGAATGTGCAGTCGTACAGCCAGAACGACCTCCGGCTCGAACAGAGAGCTCCCACTTACCTGACAATTGGTCTGTTGAGGCCTACCCACCCGGTGCACATCTCACAAATGGACATGTACCCCTTTCTGATGGGCAAAGACCTGCTAGAATGCTCTGAGCTTTGATTAGACTTCAAACACCTGACCGTCTGGGCCCAAGTTCAAGAACCCCGCCCCTCCAGTCACACAGGTCACCAAAGCCAGACTCCAAGGTCACAGAGTTCCCAGGAACTCCAGCAGCCATCCAGGAATACACAGCCTCAGCACCAAGTCAAGGTTCAAGTTCGCGACCCTGCACCTTCCAGCTCGCCAAAGACCACGCAATGCCCACTCAACGATGCGTGACCTAATGCAGAAGGCCTCCTCACAAAGAATTCCTAAAACCCCACTGACTTTGAACTGCAAAACCAGAAGACACTGCACAAACACAGTGCAAGACTCTTCTAAAAGGGTCCCTGATCAGCATAAGGACAGAGAACTTTTAAGAATAGACGAAAATGTGTGCTCAAAGAGACACAAGACTCTGCAATAGGAAAAATTAGAACTTTACTGATTTAAAGAAAATCTCGAATAGACGTGTAAGCCTCACCTGCCAAAAGACTATGCACGACTCTTTTAAAAACAAACATTTGCGACATGCTGGTTGAAATGACACTGCTAAACATTAGTTTCCATGACAATGAAGGGTTACTAATTAAGTTTTACTTAAAGAAAGTACACTTTCATGATCATATTCACACTTAAGTGCACTTTTTACAAATGCACTGTGTAATAATATCTAATTAAGCTTAACTTACACTTTCATCACAATATTTCTAAACACACTTAAGTGCATGTTTTAAAACAATCACTTTTTAATTGTGTCTACTTAAGTTTTACTTAAACATAAATTTTAAATAATTATGATTTTATAGTGTTTTAAATTTATTAAAGTTACAAGTTATTAAATGAAATTTATTTTGATGTATTGACTAATATACTAAATAAAATAATAATTTTAATGGAAAACATGGAAAGTAATTCACTTTAATTTCAACTCAAGTGTGTTGTCCAAAAATAATTTGTTCATGTATTTTAAATGTGTTTAGTCTATAATATATACTGTGTGCATTAATATTGAACAAAAATATTGACTTTTAGTTAGGTGAAAGAGTAAAGTTTTGTGAACGTACAGAGTCTAACAACACAATGAGTTAGAACAAATTCAACTTAAACAGAAAAGCTGAAATAAAAATATACTCGATACGAACATGGTGTTTAATGCGCATGCGCCAGAAATACTACGTCATGATGACGCACTACTTCACTAGAGTTTGAAAAATGCGCTGTTATGTGTCTGTAATGGCGGTGCATGAGGAAACTGAAGCTTCCCAAACAAGAAGAGAACAAAAGGAGCGCCACGTTTGGCTGTTTGCAGATGAGATGTTATACTGCAAATAATCAGTCAAGTAAGTAGGCTTGTTTGAGATGCGCCTTGCCTCGCCTGAAATGTAGTCGAGAGTAGGCGGCTGCAGTGAGAGGAGGAGTGAAAAAAGCGCAGGCAAGCCGGACAGATCGCTCTTCTCGCAGTGGATCTGACACCTGTGAGATCAAAGGGGGATATCGCGGGATTCACGCTCGTGCACGGTGTTGCTAATAAACTGGATGTAATTTAAGTTTTGTTGCTTTTATATGAAAATAAATATAATGAACAAGACACCCAAAGTAGCCTACTTATTTAATTCCATTTTAAATAGGCTTACATGTTTATGAATCATTTTTTCTTTAAAACAGATAGGTGTTTTTATTTAAAATTATTTTTTTTTACATCACATAGATCGCACTGTCAGAGAGTTTGGGGATATCCACACATAATTTATACACATAAAACATGATATCAGAGTTTTAAAAGCAAACATTTTAAAAGAGAACAATATACATCACGGTTGTTTAAACCAATGAGCATTAAGCTGTGTCGTCAGCAAGTCGTTTCCCATCATGCTTTTGATCAGCGCAGTCGGTGGAGAGCAACTGCGCGCGACTGCAGAATCCGACACGTGCGCCTTGTGGTCGCGAGAGTTTTTTGACACACGTCAGCATGACATCAGAGCAAGGCGGACCGCACTCGGACACATTTCTTACCGGCATGCATCTCGCGCTGATCACCGGTGATCGGTTCTGCGCAGATTTTGCTCATCTCAAACAAGCCTAAATTTAAGTTAAATTTGCATGCTGAATGCTGATCCAATATTGTAACTCTCGAAGACATAATATATTAATCAATCTTAACCACCATACATAGCCTATTTAATATATCACCCACCTCTAGAAATAATGCTTGTAACGTTAATGTATTTAATTTCGTTTTGCATTTGAAGAGTGAGTTGTTCAGTTACTATTTGTTTTGGAATATGTAATATTTTTGTGCTTATCTGGATTAAACGTTCATTTTGCAGGATCAGTTCATATTTGTTATTGGAGATACAGGGCAAGCGGTGTGGAATCACAGACCTGTATTGATGAGGTGATGTTACAAGATTTATTATGAATTTTTGCCCAGCCAGCACACCTCTATCAAGCTAAAACACTGCTATCAAGTCCCTAACTATCCCTATAGCTTTTAATGCTTTGAATCTTTTCCATTTGCAAGTAATACATTCCCACCTGTGCATTTACATATGCCCCTATAATCATCATATATTTTACAGGTAATAAACCAAATGAAGAAGGCTGCTGCATTACTGTGTCAACCGTGGTAAATACAGGAACATCCTTCATGAAGATAGTAAGATGCAAGCTTAAAATTCAAGATTACCTTTCTCAATTTGCATGGGTCTTGGGTTTGCATGGGTCATTAACCTATATTTGTGTAATTGATAAAGTTATGTTTAATTCCTTTTAAAGTAGCAAAATAAATGTTCTCTATTTTTAATGACTTTAAGCCCAGTGTCAGTGAAGATGGCGTGGTCAGTGCAATCATGTTGTTTGTGGGAAATGGAGGAACCTTGCCCAGCTTTCTACTACGGTGTGACCCTGATGAGGTAATTCATCACATCACACATTCATCAACAGTTAGCAGTCAAAAGTTTACGTACACCTTGCAGAATAAACTGCTTCATCAGGGTAGTACTAAATAAAAAGACAACATATACATTTTTGTGTTCCCTCTTATTGCTAAAATAAAGACTAAAATACTGCAAGGTGTATATAAACTTTAACGGGAAAATATCTATCACTGTCATTCATTTGAGCCAAATATAATAATGGACTGGATATGTTTTATAAACAAATGTTTTCCTTCACTTTTTTTTCCCTCAAGGTATTTTTTCTGACTTTCCTGCCTCTTTGGAACAAATCCATTCACATTTACTTTGGAGAGCACCGGGACATTGACATAAACAGCACTTTCCAACTACTTCAAAACATTTGGTGACAAATGATTTTGGTTTTCTTGTTTTTGTGCCTTTAGATTTCTTCAGTTTTTGTTTTTTTGTTTTTAGACAAACTTGAAAAGGTTTAAGAGCTAAAATTAACAAGGTTCGGTAACACTTTAATTAGGTCTCATTTGTTAATATTAGTTTATGTATTAGCCAACATGATCTAAAAATGTGCATATTTTTACAGTATTTATGAATCTTTGTTAATATTAGTTAATTAAAATATAGTTTGTTAAAGTTAGTTAATACAATTTATTGTCATTGTTCATGCGAGTTCACAGTGCATTATAATTTTAATACACAACTTTTGAATATAATAATGCATTATTAAATGTTTAAATTAACATTAACTAAGACTAATAAATGTTTAAAGTATTATTCATTCTTAGTTCATGTTAACTGAAGGAGTTAACTAATAATACCTTTTGTAAAGCATTACCCGTTTGAATCTTAGTGTTCACATTTTGCAGTAGAACGTCACATCACATTTTGTTTGTATTAATTCATGGGTTGTGTGTTTGATGTACTGTGTGTTTGCTTCTAAAATGATGTTTGTACTGGTGATCCCTGGGTTATGGGGACCAAATTACCCCAAAAGTATAGTAATACCAGTAAATTACATGGAAACAATCTTATAAATCATACAGAATGATGTTTTCTGAAAATGTAAAAACACAAAAATGTTTTCTGTGATGATAGGTTTAGGTTTAGGTACCTTTGTATGAGGGAGAACATGATTGTGCATATAAGCATCATTGCCCTCCAGACTCTTTCTAAATTAGAGTTAAAGGGATAGTTCACTTTAAAATGATAATTCTGTCATCATATACTCACCCTCAACTTACACTTAAGTGATCTTATGAATCACTGACAACTCTTAAATAACTGGTTTGTAAAAAATGCCATACTTAATTTAGAAATTATTAATTGATCATTAACAAAGTATGAAAATATAATTATTAAACACATTATAGATATGCTTATAAATCAAGAAAAAGCATTTATAGCTGTATTTATAAACTTCTTATTAATGTATATTAATGCTTTATAAATGATGAATTAACTGTTAACTCATGCTTAACTAATGATTAATAGTGTGCAGTTATTATAAAGTGTTACCTTTCTTTCTTCTGCTGAACACAAAGGAAGATATTTTGAAGAATGTCAGTAACCAAACAGTTAACTGGTCCCATTGACTTCAATAGTAGGAAACATAATACCATGGAAGTCAATGGGACCAGTTAACTATTTGGTTACTGACATTCTTCAAAATATCTTCGTTGTGTTCAGCAGAAGAAAAATTCATACAGGTTTGAAACAACTTGAGGGTGAGTATATAATGACAGAATGTGTCATATGTGTCAAAGTGAACTATCCCTTTAAAGTGTTGTAACTATTTATGTATAGTGTTTTCTTGGGTTTTTTCTTGTGCACCAACAGAAAGGTTTTATGTATTTATTTTAGAGATTGTTTTGTCAGTAAATGTAGAGGGTTTTAAATTGAATTTGTGTTGATTGTAGCTAGGTTAAGACTTTTTTTTGTCCAAATTTGAAAATATTTGCAACTATTTTTTTTTTATTACAAATGTATTTAATTATATAATAGTGTACATGTATATTACATTAAAGTATATTTTAGTTCACATTAATTGCTTGTCAGTATATTTGGAAGTACACTTTTACCATATTTCAAAGTTCATATACAAATGTATTAAAATCCCACTTAATTTGTTCCAAAAAATCACTCTTAATATCAACTAATAGCATTTAATTTGAGCTTAATCTGTGATACATTTGAAATCAATTACATATAATATGCAATAAGTGTGTCGAAAACATTACACTTAATTCACATTTAAGTGTATTGTTAACTGACATTAAAGTACATTTTAGTTTACATTAATTGCTTGTCAGTGCATTGTGTAGTGCACTTTAAAAACATTTTAAATGGACTAGAAGCAATTATGAAAGTAAATATAAAGTTGTATTAAAGTCCCACTTAAGTGGTACCAAAAAATCACTCTTAATGACAACTTATTGTATTTTATTTGAACTTAATATGTGATATATTTGAAATCAATTACACTTAATGTGCATTCAGTGTGGCCAAAAAATTGCATTTAATTCACACTTAAGTGTATACCTTTAAAGTATATTATTTGTGTAATAAGTACACTTTATAAAAGTACACTAAAGTGCACTTTTTTTTCACAAGGGCAAGCTTTGACTTCCAGCAAATCTATTTCCTTACTCTGTAAACAAATAGATTAAGTTGCGTAAAATAAAGAGAACAGTTCCACGAGTAGAATTAGCAAATGCCAAAACACATCTGCATTTTACTTAATGTAACACCAAGTTCTGGAAGGTCTTAAAATATAAGTGCCCGTTAACCCGTTTAAACATGCATAATTCATGTAAAATGTACAGACATTTTTCAGGGACTGTTGAATCGTCTGACATGCTCTGGTTCCCATGACAACAACCTGTCACAGGAAGTGCTAACTTGTGATGTCACTTTGTAAACAAACCAGCCTAGGAAGCTAAGCTAACCTAACCTAGCGTCCATCCAGCTTACGCTAAGCTAAATAATAATTTCTACAGTTAGCAGTTAGCATCATTTACTTGAACCCTTAATCACCGCTTGTGTTCACACAATGCAAAGTATTCTAGAATACTTTCCTTAACACCAGTTAGGGTTTCTAATTATTCACTTTCCGTGTTTGCAATTCCTCTTAGCTAAAGTTTACCTTCCCTAGTTCACGCATAGTCCTTACTAACCGTCGGAGGATAACTTCGCAGATGACCTGTTAATTAAACTTAAGTTTAACTACATGTAAACTGTGTAGCTAGAGAAGAATTCATATAGCAATAGGGATTTTAATCGGCAGGTGACTAACCCTTTGATGGGACACACACGGTGTGGTCTGGAACACGCAATCGCCGTAACCCACTATGAAGGGTTGACCCAGGCAAATCCAAAGTTTAGTCACTTGATTATTCTCGCCTTAAGATCATTCCCGTTGTTTTGATCACTTTATTTCTTTTCGCTTTTAATTTTAATTTTTTTTTGCTCTTCGTTAATTCTTTAATTTCTTTGACTTTGATAATAATAGCACTCAGCTATTCCCTTGGCTATTCGGTCATCTATATGATTTAATTTAATTTCCTCTCTTGTTCAAATGTGGTTCCATTTCCCATAGGGCCCAGAAAGGAAACAGGGACACCCGTTTTTGTTATTTAGGCTTAGTTTCATCCAGTGCACTCATTTTTGTGACCCTGCAACACAAGTAATTTCAACAATTTACTAGGGCACAACTATAGTCCAGAGGATTGATAATAAGCATAATTTGAATAGGAAAGCTGTCCTTTTTCCCCCTATCATTCACTTCGTCAAGCCGTAGTGAACCATGACTATGCCCTTTTCAGGACATACTCTCGGAACCACATAAAGTCTTGGCCTCCTAACATCCACAGCTAAGATAAGGATACAAGACACACTTCACTAGCTAGCCACACATGAAACACCTAGCTTTATGCTACATACCTAGTGAACCCGTTAAACCGTGGTTCTGAACTTTTAGGGTCATGACTCATGCATTAGTCTCTCCCCACAAGTGTGACAAAATGTCACAGAGCCTCTGTTTAACCTGACCTTAACCTGACCTTAACCTTCCAGCTTACCAAAGTCTATAACAACCCAATGGACATTATGAGAAACCACCTCTCATACCCCTCCAACCACCCACGGACGCCGTCTGCACACACCGACAACCGGTGCCCCAGACAACCTACGTCAACAAGCACATGCTGCGTGCACTAAACAACATTCAGCGTTCTGCACCTGAGGCCATCACCGCGCCACAGCTTGTGATGCCACAGTGCAAAAGGGGGGTAATGCCAATGTATGCCCTAGGCCCATGATGCATCGTGCTGCACGCCGCAGCACCAGAGACACTTGCAAGACACCGAAGCAAGTGGCATAACGGCGTTCTCATAGCGAAAAGACTGTCCTAGCCAACCAAGGACGAGACTCGCTGAAATTTTTCCTCCCTTTCTCTCTTTCTCTCTCCCTTTTACTTTTACCAGGATGCTGCTGTACCTCCAGCCAACCAGAGGGCAACCGCAATCGGACATCTCACCAGGTCTGGCACCAGGACTCCTTTTCTGCCGGACCCGCACTCAGAAAGTGAATGTGCCACCTGATCCTCACAACGCCTACAGAACATACTACCCCAGTGTAACAACACAATACAGCTGGGTAGGTGCCGATGGACAAAGGACTCCCGCACTCACGCTGAGGCCGAGGTTGAACACATGCTCAAGCAACTTGAGAAAATGACTGTCACGCTAGCGGAGCCAGGTGGCCACAACCACCGCCGCACTGCCGTCAGAACTCTGTTTAACACTTGTATGTCCAGCATGAATGCAGCAAACCTCACCAACGTGGGACGGCATGTAGCCAAAATTCAGACTGAGATTCCACAGATAAAAGAGCACTCACAACAGAGTGCATCCCTGCAGACCATCGACAAGACACTGAAGGGAACTGTGGTAACTTTCAACACTCACAGCGTTGAACCCCATGCACTCCAACACTCACTCCAGGAAACAGCTGCTTACTGTCTTCCAGAATGACTTTGCTCAAACTCAGCTGGTAACAGCCCTGATGACAAACCTGCTGCAGGGGGTGAACTCCTCCATCGACAGCCTTAATGGGTAGAATTCCACCGCACCTGATACCCTTAAGCCTCGTGAAAACCGTGCTGGCGTCCGCCATCACCACGCCAACTGACTCTTTACAAATACACCTTGCCTACTCTCTGGGTAGTGCCATCCCACTCTGCGTCGACTACAAGCAGAGAAGGGGGGGGCTTTCTCCTGAACTTGCCCATCATAGAGTCAAGCCGAATCTACCGGCTCAAGAACATTGTCAAGGTCAGATTTTGAAAAGTAACATTCACATCAAGATCCACACGCCGGACGGGGTTGACTGCAACGACAGCAACACAAAGCCGTCCTAAGCTCCGAACCCGTACGTGTGCACATTGACCAAAGAAATTCACTATCTCTGCCCTAACAAACCTTTCCTCAGAGACAACACTGACGGAATCTGCGGGCTGCAGATCAGCGACACCCGCTGCCCTGCCGAAGCCAAGCCGCGCACTCAAGGCATCAAGACCCAAGCAGAGAGTGTAAGTGACAGGCGGCTCGCTAAGACTCCTGTGCGCACAGCTGCACCCACTTACGACCAGAATGACACTGACACCTGTGTCACCTCGCTCCACTAGAGCCTGTGAATCCAAACACCGAAAAGTGCCATCCTTCACCTTGACGACCTGGCATGGTACCATCTTCCATGCAAAGAGTACAAATTAAAACTGGAAATCCCATCCTTCTCCAGGAACCACACTTTCACCCTAACTCCAGAACGGGAGTTGTGGTTTGCGAAAGGGGGGGGGTCCCAGCGAATTGACATTTATCCTATCGACACAGCCCTCCAAGCTTTGTCTCAACTGCCCGCTTTAACTGCCTCACCTGCTGTCCAATCCTGGACTGCGGCCGACCCTACGCTGGGTACCTCTATCAACCACACCCTGACGCTCGACAGGCATCCTGCACAGGAGGCTCAACGAGGTGCGAACATCTACAGCCAAGCCCACGGGACCCTCAGGAAGAGAGTACCACGCCAGAGGCCGCGCTGAACCTTAATCAAGCTGAGCCCTCAGCCTCACCCTGAGAGCACCTGCTACCCGATCATCATGATTCACCTGTCATCCGTCCATTGTGATGATTGTTGTCCGATTAAGTCCACACAGGGACTTCATCAGACAAAAAGGGGGACTGTAAGGACTGGGCGAGGGTGAATCTGAATAACTAAATACATCCTGTTAAATACCCAAAAAGCCTGGAATGTAAATTTACACACACACGCATTCCCCCACCAGTGAAGACCACGCTCAGGACAGAGCGTGGTATCCAGTTACGAGACATTTTTATGGCTGACTTGAATGTGATTCCAAAGAGAAAGAAACTTCTTTTCTTTAAAAGGCATTTAACCCGATATATTCGATGTGTTTTTATGTGTGTCCATTTGCCCATGTCACATTGTAATGACTATCATTTTTCCGTAACTTAAAAGTGAATTATAAATACCCTAGATGTATTTTAATGTAAATGTTTACCTATAACAGTTGTGTTTGATATCGTAAAAATGCCCTGGACTTGACTCAGCCAGATATATGTATGAACACACCGTAAAAGGTATGATTATGTGCATAACACATCTCTGCAGTAGAAATGACCATTCCTAACACAGGTCATAATTTAATTAGACAAGCAGTCTGACAAGACAAAGAGAAATAAAACCCAAAGTTCCGCCTGTAAACTTCCAACCCTCTAATTGGCCAAGCCAACAGGAAGAGGCTGGATTTCTCCAAAAGTGATAAATGACGCTTCCCCCCTCCGCTCGCTCTCTTCCCTTCCTGTCCTCGTGTCATAATGTAACGTCTCGCCTCCGGGCGAGCTCTTCGCCTTTCTTTTATTTGTTTCTAGTTTAGTTTATGTTTTTCAGTTTTAGATAAGTCTCTGTGTTTAATTCCAATCGACGATTGAAAAGAAAACCCCGTGACATATCTCTCCAGCAAGTCCATCTACAAGGGACCTTTAAACGAGCGCGCGCTCGCTCTGAAGGAGAAACACGTGCACGTGACCGCGTGACGCGCCGGACCGAGCGACGCACGCGCTTCTTCACCAGCCATGCAAAGATGTAACGTTAACTCCGCGTGATTTCCCCGTAGAGATCTTTATTTATTTTTTGTTAGTCAAAGTTTTGTTTTCCGTAGTCGACTCAGTTCACTTCCACGAAGTGAAACGAACTTAGCCGAACTATTTCCCTTTGGAAATGTTACCCCAAAGACTTTGAACCTCCGTTCAACACGCGCGCCAAGCAGCCACGTGACGCTTCCTCACACACAAAGGACTCAGCTCACGCGGCCAGACAGGGCCGTACAGGAATGCCTCGACACAGAGAGACCATAACATAACTTGTGCAAGTATAATCTCTTTATAGAGCTTCTAAGAAGCTTTAAGATGATGTTTCGTGTTGTAATCGGAGAGGTGAATGTCTTTCTGCCAAAATTCTGCCAATGTTCTCTCTCCCCCTCCCCCTCTCTCTCTCTTACTCGCTCACGCGTGTAAGTTATCCATTGTCCAAACTTTACGCATTTCTCGTTCATTGATGTCTTATTGTATTGTTCATTGATGTCTATGTGTTTGTAAATACATATATATCCCGTGTAACCGTAGTAAATACATAAGTAGTCATTAAATTAAATATATATTCATTTGATTGATGTACTGTCTCTTTGCTCAGTTTCAAGTCCCTTAAGTGCCAAAGATCATATGCTACAAGCTTACTAAAATTAAATATACCTTAAAGAGTATGTGTTTATAGGGCGGGAAAACCAATTCTTCTGGCCAGAGAATTGCGTTTCCTGAAATCCTATAAAGTAAGATGATATTGTAGCTTTTGTGCTATCAAAAATACACGGAGGCAGGATTGCGGTGTCAGAACAACAACAGTTGTGTTTTTTAATGAACTCATGCGTCAGAGAAAACGCGCATTAAACCACCCCCAAACTCTCATGAACGTCTTCTTAAAGGGGACATGTCCAATATACATGTGTGTCGGTGATGAGTGAATTATGTCAGCAGATCCATGATGTGTGAGCTTGTATCTGCCTCTACACAGGTCCCCCAGAATTCACCAACACCGGCAACAGCAGCTTGCTAGGAGCTCGAATTTGTCTCCCTGAACGCGTGAAATGCCGCGAATCGGCAGCATCTTGAACCTCTCGCGCAGTCTGAGATTCCGCTTTGGAGGCTGCTTCCTTGTTGGTGGCTGGACGACCCCTCCTTGGAGCCTGCGCCGGAACCATCGGTTGACCTGGCTCCCCATGAGCTGCTTTGAGTCGATCAACAGTCACGCGCTCTGGGCGTCCTCCAATATCGACTAGAAAGGTTTTGGCTCCAGCGTCCAGAACCCGAAACGGTCCATCGTAGGGGGGTCGCAGAGAATTCCGATGAGCATCATGACGAATGAATACAAACTTAGCCTCAGAAAGGTCTTTGGGAACCCAAGCCACAGCCAGTCCATGTTGAGATGTAGGTAGAGGTTTGAAAGCCTTGATCCTGTCTAAGAGGGCAGTGCGTTCAGAAGATGGACTCCAGGGCTTTGTGCTGTCTAGAATGAAATCTCCCGGGACCCGCAGACACTGACCGTATACCAATTCTGCTGAAGAAGTTTGTAGATCCTCCTTGGGAGCCGTTCGCAGGCCCAGCAGAACCCAGGGTAGCCGCTCTGTCCATCTGTCATCTGTCAAACTGGCCCTTAGCGCAGCTTTCAGAGAGCGATGAAAGCGTTCGCAGAGGCCATTTGCCTGTGGATGGAATGCTGTAGTACGGTGCAGCTGCACTCCCAGAATCCGAGCCACCTCTGTCCACAAATCAGATGTAAATTGGGGGCCGCGGTCTGAAGAGATGTCTGATGGTGTGCCGAAACGTGCAACCCAAGTGTCAATGAAGGCCCGTGCTACATCCGCTGTTGTCGTTGAGGTCAAAGGTACCACCTCCGGCCACCTGCTGGTTCGATCCACCATTGTCAGAAGATGAGTAAACCCCCGGGATGGTGGCAGTGGTCCCACCAGGTCGACGTTGACGTGGTCAAAACGTCGCTCTGGTACCTCGAAAATTTCCAGTGGTGCCTTGATGTGTCTTTGTACTTTAGCTCGCTGACATGCTACACAAGCCGAGACCCAGTTTCGGATGTCCTTCTTCAATCCATGCCACACAAACTTTGAAGAGACCAGTTTCTGTGAAGCTTTCCGTCCAGGGTGTGACAAACCGTGGGCTCTGTCAAAAACAGCTCGCCTCCACTGTCCAGGTACCACTGGGCGAGGGTAGCCCCTGGAGACATCACACATCAGTGTAACTCCTGCCTCTGTAAAGCGGACATCTGCTATTTTCAAACTTGAGACAGCTGTTCTGTACGCCTGTACCTCGGGATCAGAGTGCTGGTCAGCTGCTAAACGAACAAAGTCCATGCCCAAGTGTACTGCTTGCACTGTGGCCCTGGAAAGGCAATCTGCCACAACGTTGCTTTTTCCTTCGATGTGCTTAATATCCGTCGTGAACTCAGATATGAAAGCCAGGTGGCGTTGTTGTCGTGTCGACCAGGATTCTGAAACTTTAGACATGGCATGAACCAAGGGTTTGTGATCTACAAATGCTGTGAAAACACGGCCCTCCAAAAAGAAACGGAAGTGTCTTACTGCAAGGTACAGTGCAAGCAACTCTCTGTCAAATGTGCTGTACCTCTGCTCATTTGGGCGTAGCTGGCGACTAAAAAATGCCAGGGGTTGCCAAACACCGCCAACCAGCTGTTCATGTACTGCGCCGACAGCGCGGTCTGAAGCATCTGAAGTGAGGGCAATGGGGGCACCTGGAACAGGATGGGACAGCAAGGTGGCTTGCGCCAAAGCGAGTTTAGCGCCTTCGAATGACTTAGACATCTCCTCTGACCAGGAAATCGTTTTGTTCTTGCCATGTCCTTTGAGGGCTCTGTACAAAGGATGCATGAGCTCGGCTGCCCGAGGAATGAAACGGTGATAGAAATTCACCATCCCCACAAATTCCTGTAGTCCTTTGGTTGTCTGGGGAACAGGGAACTGTGTAATGATGTCGACTTTGTCTGGTAGGGGAACTGCCCCTTCGCCGGTGATTCGATGACCAAGAAAGTCGATGGCAGTCAGGCCAAACTGACACTTAGTGGGGTTAATTATCAAGCCATGCTGGCTGAGGCGAGCGAACATCAATCGCAGATGCGCCAGGTGCTCTGCTCTAGAGGTACTAGCGACTAAAATGTCATCCAAGTATACAAATAAAAAATCCAGATCTCGTAGGATTGAGTCCATCATGCGCTGAAAGGTTTGTGCCGCATTTTTGAGGCCAAAAGGCATCCGCAAAAATTCAAAAAGGCCAAATGGTGTTATCACTGCTGTTTTTGGGATGTCTTCATGGAATACTGGCACTTGATGGTATCCACGAACCAGGTCTACCTTTGAGAAAATAGTTTTCCCAGCCAGGCGGGCTGAAAAATCCTGAATGTGTGGAACCGGGTATCGATCAGGTGTGGTCATGTCATTGAGTCGACGATAATCTCCACAAGGGCGGCAACCGCCGTCTGCTTTGGGAACCATGTGGAGGGGTGAGGCCCAAGGACTGTTGGAGCGCTGTACTATACCCAGTTTTTCCATGTTTGTGAACTCCGCCTCGGCAACTGCTAGCTTCACTGGATCTAGTCGACGGGGCCGGGCATAAACTGGCGGCCCGGATGTAGAGATATGATGAACGACCCCATGACTGGCCAGTGCTGAGGAGAAAGTGGGCTTGGTGAGATTGGGAAATTCATTGAGAAGCTGGGCGAACCCGCACTCGCCTGTCAATGCACTAGACAGGGTGGTTGTGGGGAAAGTGCTCCTCGAACAGGGTAAGACATTAAAACCTTCCGCCGTGACTAAACAGCAATTTTTGACATCAACCAACAGTCCATTAGTGCACAGGAAGTCTGCGCCCAGGAGAGGCCTACTCACATCCGCTAAGACAAACTCCCATGTAAAGCGTTGTCCATTGAAGCACAGTGGTATTAGCCGTTTCCCATAGGTGCGTATCTTGCCTTGGTTGGCCGCCTCGAGCGGTGAGCCAGCTTCACCCAAGCGTCTGTCCACCGGGGATGCGGGGAGAACACTGACCTGCGCCCCTGTATCACACAGGAAATGTCGGCCAGATAATGAGTCAGTGACGAACAGTAGGTAAGCGTTGTCGTTAGCTACTATGCTACTGACCGTAGGTGTGGTATTATGGCTCCCCTTGAACGTGCATGGTGGACGGCACCTTTTGGCTTTCGCCCCAAAACGGGCGTGAAAATAACATAGTCCTTGGTCCGGTGATTGCCGCACCGCAAAAGCTGGTCGTTCATCTGCCCGTTGTGCTGCAGCTCTCATAACCGGGTATACAGACGCAGCCACTGACTCAGTAGTTGTACACTTGTGTGATGCTGCCTGATAAACATCTGCCAGTTGTGCTAGTTCTCTGTAGTCAGTCACTGTACTATTTGCCAAAGGGGTACGAACGCTCTGTGGTAACTGTTGTAAGAACAACTCTTTAAACAGAAAACATGGTTTGTGCTCACCCAGCAGCGCTAGCATGTGATCCATCAACTCTGATGGCCGGGAATCTCCGAGGCCTGGCAGTGAGAGCAAACGACGTGCTCTTTCAGTCTCTGATAAACTGAAAGTCTTTAACAGATATGCCTTTAGAGTATCATATTTATGCAGATCCGGGGGGTTTTCCAGAATGCTGATCGCTCGCGCGGCCGTGGAGTTGCCGAGGGCTGCAACAACATAGTAATATCTCGTGTCGTCCGCGGTTATGTCCCGCAATGCGAACTGAGCTTCGGCTTGAGCGAACCACACGGCCGCTTGTTGCTCCCAAAACTCCGGCAGCTTCAGAGATACAGCATTCGTCGACATCGTACGTTAATTGTTCTGTATCGGGGTCACCAATGTAGCTTTTGTGCTATCAAAAATACACGGAGGCAGGATTGCGGTGTCAGAACAACAACAGTTGTGTTTTTTAATGAACTCATGCGTCAGAGAAAACGCGCATTAAACCACCCCCAAACTCTCATGAACGTCTTCTTAAAGGGGACATGTCCAATATACATGTGTGTCGGTGATGAGTGAATTATGTCAGCAGATCCATGATGTGTGAGCTTGTATCTGCCTCTACAATATTGTGGATCCCACAAAAATTATCCTGACAATTGAGCTAATTAATTTTACCTGTTTGTGAAACGTGGTCCGTGTAATTAATTGCAATCAACTTGTGGTTAATTTCAGGGATTCACATGCATGCATGCAGGTAAAATGACAGATCCTCCCTTATCGGGAGATTTATTAACATGTAAGACTGATCTAATCCAAACATGCATGAATAATTATTAATTACCAATTATTAATTATGATATGCAAATTCCCCACGGATTAGATCCGCCCTTGAGTCTTTACACCTCTATGAAATATATGCTGTACTATTCTCTATTGGTCGTCATACAGCTACAAAACAGTGTCCTACATAGCATTTTATGAAGACAAACACAATTTATCCCTTTTCTAAAATTCCAAGGGCCATTTAGAAGAAAGAGACAATATTGTTGTTCACAAAAAAAAAATACATTTATTAACACCATTTATGAATTATGATGTCTCCCTGGTTTGCCACTCTTCTTTAACTATTTTTCTATCCTCCTGTCAAAGGGCTCCTGCTCACTGATAAAAAAAATTAAACATTAAAAAAAATTTAAAAGGACATCCATGGTAATTTGATCTTGTCACTGTGTGTGTGTGTGTGTGTGTGTGTGTGTGTGTGTGTGTGTGTGTGTGTGTGTGTGTGTGTGTGTGTGTGTGTGTGTGTGTGTGTGTGTGTGTGTGTGTGTGTGTGTGTGTGTGTGTGTGTGTGTGTGTGGATGTGCTTCCCAGAATTGATGTCAGGTGAGTGTGGATTGCATTAATTTGCTCCTGATCTTCAAAGTACAACGGCACAGGCACTTATTGGTGGAACAATAGTGGAAAAAGTGTCAAGCCACTTTGATTTCTTTTGGCCACCGATGTTGGACTGTGCAGAGAAAATTGAAAATGACATGAAATTGAAAACATGTCCATGTTGTAACGAAGAGGCAGAGTCGTGCGGATCCATTCGCAGTAACTTTATTAAACAGAAAAGCACAAAGAGAGAACACAGGGAACCAGATACTTGGAAATGTCTGCAGGGCAAAACACAAGACTTCGCAATGGACACAGGGATAACTCAGGCTTAAGACAGGTGCGCTAAACAAGATAATAAAACACAGGTGCATAAAATCAACCATAATCAGTTCAGGGTAAAACATAATGGAAATAATAAACTAGGAAGGAGTGCCCCCCAGAGGCTCAAGCGGGCACTCCAGCCGCAGATCATCACACATGTATCTGTAAGTCGTTTTTTTTGTAAGTCGTAAAAAAAGAGAGATGGGTGTTGTTTACAAGTTTAGAGAGAGAGATTTTTTCATTTCCTTAAGCTGAAGCAAACACACATCTTTATGAGATGCAAGTTAAAGAGAACATGGTAAAGACAGAGTAGCCTATGAAGAAACACACATTAAGTGCACATACCCTACATTTTAGTCCAGACCAGAAAGCTATTTTAAGAAAAAAAATTATATTAAGATATAAATTAGATAATTAGATCATCTCATTTATAAGAAACAACTCAAACCAGAATCTACATTCAAACCATATGGGAAAAGTTTTTATTGTGGGTTTTATCATGTATGACGTTGGAAATAATCAAAATATTTTGAGTGTGCAGTTCAACTCTTTAATTGGAGAGAGAGATTTACATACATACATGTATGCCTATTATAAATGTGTCTTTTTGTGTGTTCACAACATAGACTAAAAAAACAAGTTCACATATTTCCAATATCTACTGTAATGTTGCCCCAGAAACCATGTGGTGTAGGTTATGTTTTAATGCAAGGACTAAACAGGGTCTTACCAGAATCTCACGCAAGCTAAAGACAGGCAACAAAAGAAAATTAAAAAGAAAATTAATTTTAAAGTGAGTAGAGAAGACCAGGGGCAGCTAAACCTACACGTGGTTAGCTAAGTTTAAGCCATATAGAACATAAACCTATGGAAGCCTGTTTCTATGGAATCCCGTTTCTAAGCCCCTTTCCGACACAGTTGAGTAAAAAAGTAAAAAAATTCTGTAAGTTATAATAATGATAAACTTTCTCATAATTATGACTTAGTTTCTCATTATATTGAGAAAGTTTCTCATAATAATGACTTAGTATCTCATTATAATGATAAACTTATGACTTAGTATCTCTTAATAATGAGTAATTTTCTCATAATAATGAGAAACTTTCTCATAATAATGAGAAACTTTCTCATAATAATGACTTAAGTATCTCATAATAATGAGACATTTTCTCATAATAATGACTTAACATCTCATAATAATGAGAAACTTTCTCATAATAATGACTTAAAGGTGCATTGCGCAAGTCTCTGAGTTTTTGCAGAACTATGCCCCCTCTGGCGACAAGCGAAACTGCAACCAGAGGTGTGCACAACTGCACGCTCATGGACCACACGCACACTTGCACGAGCACGAGCTGTTCATAACCAAAAGAGCATCAGCCGCACAAATCTTTTGTTTACAGCAGTGGCGATTTCTTTAAGACTGCAAGGGAAGCTCAGCTTCCCCTATAATGTCAAAAATTAATGGTCAAATGTGTACTATTGTGTTAACATTTTATTGACTAAAAATGCGTTAGAACACGGTCATCTCGAAGACGAGTTCGTTTAGAATAAGCTACATATAGAAACACGTTCATGGACAATATAAATTATTACTTTGTAAAAGCTCAAAATAATAATCATACCATACACAGTTGGTCAACAAGGCCTACACTCAAATGTCTCAAGGTAATAAACAATCAAATGGGCTAATCCGCCGAAGATTTGCGGGGGTTTAGCCTGTTTTATTGATCTACTAAGTAGCATATTCCAATAGCAATACATCCTAATTAGGCAGTAATTTGCTCAAAATTTGTGTCTAATTATCTAACTTATATATCAGCATTTTATATCACACTCAAGAATCTTGAACTGTTTTACTCGAATAGCGAATCACTAAACTACATGTAGTGCTGATTTATTTATATTTTGACAGGGACAATACACACTGACGAACATTTATGTGAAATGTGTCAATACTTTTCAACTGCTGTCCCTGGGCAAGGTCACAATAGTTCATACATTTAGAAGACAAAAAAGGGTAACTATACACAACATGTAATTAGTTCACTTCACACAGCCTAGAGCAGACCGGAGATCTCTCCATTTGTTGAAAGCCTTCCCGATGTTGACTCTCGTCTTATTCCGACGCCTGTCTGACTCCAATTTGGCCCTTTTGGTGGCACTAGACAAAAGTTTTCTTTTCTTTGTCTTACGTGGAGTTTGCGTTGGGGTTTGGAATGAACTACAAGCCGGTCTCTTTGAATCCATCTTCTACTTTTGTCGAAAGTTGACTAAAGTTTTGTCGCTCGAGTTGTCTTCGCTGATACGGAGAATGGCGGCGAATACACAAACCTGCCAGACATAGCCAAGTGAGCGTGAACGCGCATGACGTCACGCCCAGTCTCAAATTCCGTCCCGAATCTGTCAGGGTCTTGCTCTGGCAGCTTTGTCTGTGTTGTCTTTGTTTTATGTCTCTATGTTTGTGTTGTGCTTGAACATGTGGTTTTGTTTGTGTTGGCCATGTGCTCCTTTGTTCCTGCCTCCTTGTTTCCCTGTACCACGCCCTCTTGTCTAGTTTGCCTCTGCAAACACTACTCTCCAGCCTACAGTCTTCTTGTGCTAGCTACAGCTGCTGCTCTGCAAGTTTTGCTGCAACGGCTGTCTTTGTGTCTGATCCCTGCCTTTTGTCTGGACTGTTCACCTCTCCCACCACATCTTGTCTACTGTTTGTCAATAAACCTGTTAACACTCGTTCTGCATTTGAGTCCTCCTTCATAGACCCGTGACAGAACGAACTGGCCAATTCAGGACTCAGCAGAATGAGCATCAAGATCCTGCCACCTGCTAACATCCAGGAGAGAATGTCTCGTCATCGTGGTCTCACTGCTCTTCGCCAGGATGGCTTTGAGGTGGGGGGTTTTGCCCAATTCTTTTGGACCATGTCTGTGGGGCTAGATTATAATGACGCTGCTCTCAAGGACATTTTTAACTCCTGCTTGGATGACCCCCTGCCTGCATGCGAGATGGATTCTCTCAGGATTCTGGATTTCTGGGGTTTCTCTAGGTACCTTGGTAATCGCAGTAAGTGGGGAATGCCGCCAAGTCCACCGGAATCTGCTTTCAACAACCACCTTGCCCTTCCTCGCCTGTCTCGTCACATTTATGATCCTCCTCTGGCTTCCACTAAAAGACTAAGATTCAGACGGAATAGGGCAGTCCAATCCTGAAATACATAGATTCATATTATATTTCTTGATGTCTGTGTGTGTCTGAGTCAGACAGGATTTTTTTTTGCATTACGTGATTACAATATTCTTTAGAAGACACGATTAACCGAAATATTGATTTCATGTTGTAGATTCACAGATTTATTTTATACCCATAAATTAACGTAAGTTTCGTATTAAATACCAATACATTCAAAGAATATATACAGGAAAGATCTGAAAATCAGACGTGTCCAGAATGACTCACAACATCTCAAAAGCCAATAACACCAAATCAATTTCCTCTTGACTTTTTCTTGCTACAACTAATGTCTTTTATAAACTCACTGTTACAGCAGTCAGAGAGAGATGAATGTAAAAAGTCCAGGGACAAGAGACCAACTAAAGCAAATACTGATCTCCATTATGGTGACAACAAACTTTATTATTTTTACTTTATTATCTGTTAATTCTCAACAAGAACTTTTGTACATGTATGAAATAAATAATCGTAAACTGGTTTGTAAACTGGTTTCACACTCAGTGTTGCTGGAGGTCAGTTGTAGTTTTTGTGTTTCTCTTTTCTGTTCTTGTTTCTCTGTCCTTCAGTGATTCTGCTTATCAGGTGTTCATCAGTGTCTCAATTCACTCACTTCTTTTCATTCAAGTGGACTATAATAGTGAACTAATGTAGGGAATAGTGAATGAGGGTATAGGGTGTGATTAGGAACACAGCCTCTGAGTGTCAACTTTGAGAGCTGTTAATTCACAGTATATTCCTGTAGGCTAGTTTTGTTTTCTACGGTATATTACTGTTTTAATGGAAAATGGTATGATAGTGTCAGAATTTGGCCTTTTGCCAGTATTTTACTGTAAAATACCTGGTAAGGTCTAACAGTGTACAGTATAAATATGCATAAAAAATGCATATATATAAATAAATAACATGTTGCATTGCATTGCATACCAGAACTAACTCATTGCGTTGTGCTTTGAGGAGATAACATTTGAGTTGTTGCATTGCATTGCAAATCAATCTTAATTATTACTCTATGCAATGAAAACACATAACATATGTGCTTTCCATTGCACTGCATACTACAACTTTTGCCATTGAAGGGAAATTATTGCATTAGCTCTTGCATTACAATGCATAGAATGACCTCATACCTCTTATGCAACGAAGAGATAACATAAGAGTTGCATTGCATTGCAATGGCGATCTAAGAATTAGTGTTAAATAACATATTTGCGAAGCACATTTCGCATTTCAATACACGCCAAAACTAACTCATTCCTTTGTGCATTAATGAGATAACATGAGTGCTGTTGCACTGCATTGCAAAAACGATCTAATGGTGTGCATTGAAGAATATCATATGTGCTTGGTGCATTTCAATGCATACCAGAACTGACTCACTCGTTTGTGCAACGAAGAGATAACATAAGCGCTGTTGCATTGCATTTCACAAACAATCTAACACTGCGCATTGAAAAATAACATATAAGCTATGCACTTGTTTCTTTACCGTGAATAATAGAACTAACTCGTTGCGTTGTGCTTTAAGGAGATACAATTTGTGCTGTTGCATTGCATAGCAAAAAAATCTAAATTGTCTATGCAATGAAAATACTTAACGTTTGATTTCCATTGCACTGCATACTACAACAACATTATTCATTTTTGCATTGAAGGGAAATTATTGCATTAGCTCTTTCATTACAATGCATATGAATAAACCTCATACTTCATATGCAGAACACTGCACGAAAAAAAACGATTGCATTGCACATGCGATCTAAGAATTAGCGTTGAAGAATAACATAAGCGTATTCATATGCAAAACATGTTGCATTTTAATGCATGCCAGAACTAACTCATTCCTTTGTGCATTAAAGAGATAACATGAGTGCAACAGCATTGCATTGCAAAAAACTGACATTCGGTTTTGCAATGAAGAGATAACCCAAGTGCTGTTGCAATGCATTGCACAGACAATCTAACATTGCGCATTGAAGAATAACACACACACATATATATATATATATAAATATAAATAAGATGTTGCATTGCATTTCATACCAGAACTAACTCATTGCGTTGTGCATTGCAAAAAACGATCTAACGATGTGAATTGTGCATTGCAATGTTAGATCGTTTTGCAATGCAATGTTCAAAGCACACCAAGCACTTATGTTATCTCTTCGTTGCACAACCGAATGAGTCAGTTCTGGTATGCATTGAAATGTACCAAGCATGCACTGTAAAAAATTTACTGTAAAATTTACAGCAACTTACTGGCAATTTTGGTTGCCAGTAAGCCTGTAAATTTTACAAGGTTACCGTAAATCATAAACTACAATTAACTGTAAAAAATACAGCACACCTGTAAAAGCAGAAAAACAAGAGCAGCTGTGAATTTACAGTTCTTTATTGTATTATTTACAGTATGATTATTTGATAATTTGAGGAAACCGATTATCTTAAATTGGTCAATTGACATTTCATATTTATACTGTGATTTTATTTCATTTAAGTCCACAAAAAAAAATACAATTAATTTAAATGAGTTAACAAACCATCTCTTTAACTCAATCTTCTTGCAGATAATTGTTAGTTAACAACAGCATACACCTGAATTGACGAACTTAACAAAAAGATCATCAATACATCAGCAACTACAGTCACTGCCTTTAAATAAAGCAACACACAGCATAACATCGGTGTTTCTCTGCTCATCCTGAACTGAAGCACAGGCTCTACTCTTCAACACAATGGTGACACACAAAACGCAACAGAAACACTTTACATCCCAACAGAACATTAAACACTAACAGATCTCCACTATATCATTATGTGCAAACCCCCATAAAATCACACTTCATTTCAGCATTTACTCTCCTGAGCAGTCATTCATATAAATATATATTCACATTTCACATTTATTGTCACATAAATACATGCACAGAAAATAACTTATTTTGTTTAGTAAATTTGACTTAGATTGTATAGTAAACTACTGACTTCCAGCCACAGCCATATATTTAATCAACTGAAAAGAAAAGAAGACGGTACATATCTAAAGATCTCAGCAGAGGAGGAGTAAATAACTCATTACCAGCATCACTTGTCAAGGTCTTTTTGAGAATTAACTGAGGTTTAGATGTTGATGATTTATGGTTTAGTTTGTAGTCACCATGATGGTGATAAGTGTTGGCTTTAGTTGGGCTGTTACCCTTGACATTGCAACATTAGTTTTTCTCTGGCTGCTTTACCTGTGTGTTTATAAGGCACAACAGTTATAGCAATAAAGCCAAGAGAAAAGAAATCTGGCGACAATGGGGTGTATTGATGATATCATCAAAATACCTAACAGATCAGTAGCACCTCATTTCACCCAGAGTTGAATGTCTTCTCAGTCATATGGTTCTTTCCATATAATTGATTAATATAGCGATTTTCCATAAGACAATTTAACAGCATTATCATTTGAATGATTTTAAAAACAATATGGCATAGATAGTTTAAAAAAACATCATGTTATTAAGTCACACACAGACATCAACAATCAGCGTATGAATCTCAACAATGGTGACACTCAAATGAAACGCTTCATGTTGCAATGCATGCTGGGTATCACCTTAATACAGAACTCCCAGCATGCATTGCAGCATGCATACATTATGCAGCTGAATTGTCTTATTTTATTTTATTCTTACCATGTGCTTTTATTTTTGTTGTTGTTTTTTGATGTGACTTTTTAGTAGCTTGATTTGTGATGTTCAGAGTTGATATATCTATATTATGTTTGTCACCATAGTTGAGGTTCATATGCTGATTCTTGATACACGTGTGTTCCAGTTGCTTGAAAGGTTTTGTGAATCTTATATATGTCAAAGACAAATTACCTGATATAATCAAAACTGAACATCATCATCAGGCTGTAGAATCACATGACTATACCAATCAGTAAGGAGCAATCTATTATAACCACAATTTCACAATAAAAAAATTATTCTGATCAAGATCAGCCACTAGATGTTGTCAATAGACATCCATCAACACCTGAACATCATTTTACTTGACTTTTATTGCCATAACAAATTTGTCTCACAAAGACATGGTTATAGTAGTCAAAGTAAAACTAATGTTAAACTTATCAAGAGTCAAGAGCCCAACTAAAGTAAACACTAATCACGATCATGGTAACTTCAAATGAAATATTTTCAATAAATCATCCACATCTAACCCTCAGCTATTTCTCAGTAAGTCTGATTATGACAGAAATAAAGTGAGTCTGGTTAGTAATAAGTGAAGCTGGTAATGCTGTTTGTGGAGTTGTTTAATCCTCCTCTGCTGAGATCTTCACAGATTTAATGTCTTCTTTTCTCTTCAGTGGATTACCTCTTAGGCTGTGGCTGAAGTCAGTTGTTTCCTGAAAAATCTCACAGTCAAATATACTAAACAAAAAAGGAAAATTATGTGAATTACTTTATGTGATTTTATGTGTTTTTGCACATAATGATATAGTGGAGATCTGTTAGTGTTTAATCTGTTGGGATTTAAAGTGTTTCTGTTGAGTTTTGTGTGTCACCATTGTGTTGAAGAGTAGAGCCTGTGCTTCAGTTCAGGAGGAGCAGAGAAACACTGAGGTGAAGCTGAATGTTGCTTTATTTAAAGGCAGTGACTGTGTATTTGCTGATGCATTAAAGTTATTCAACTCATTCATGTGTGCTGTTGTTATCTAGTAGGAATTAGTTAAATGTATGTTTCTAGTTAACTCATAAAGTCTTTTTCTTAGTAGACTCAAATGAAATTAGCTCACGGTATAACTATTTAATGGCAAATTTCCTCAAATGAAATGAGTTGTCTCAGGTTTTAATTCAATGCATTATTAATAACAGTAACATACTGTAAATAATACAGTAAAGAACTGTAAATTCACAGCTGGTCTTGTTTTGCTGTTTTTACAGGTGTGCTGTATTTTTTACAGTATAATTGTAGTTTATGATTTACAGTACTCTTGTAAAATGTACAGGCTTACTGGCAACCAAAATTGCCAGTAAGTTGCTGTAATTTTTACAGCAATTTGTTACAGTGTGTATCTCCTTAAAGCACAACGCAACGAGTTAGTTCTAGGATCCACGGCAAAGCAAGAAGTGCATAGCTTATATGTTACTTGTATGTGAAATGTGAAATGTTTGATCGTTTGTGCAATGCAATGCAACAGCACAACTTTGTTGCACAACCGAATGAGTCAGTTCTGGTATGCGGTGAAATGCACAAGCACATAGCTTATATGATATTCTTCAATGCACATCGTTGGATCGTTTGTGCAATGCAGTGCAACAGCATTCATGTTCTCTCTTTAATGCACAAAGGAATGAGTTAGTTTTGGCATGTATTGAAATGCAACATATGCTTCGCTAATATGTTATTCTTCAACACTAATTCTCTTCGCCATTGCAATGCAATGCAACTCCTATAACAACTCCTAACTCGTTATCTCTATAATGCACAAAGGATTAGTTAGTTCTGGCATGCAACATGTAAGTGCAACATGTGCCTCTTTTATGTTATTTTTCAACACTAAATCTTAGATCGCTTGTGCAATACTCCTTTGTTATCTCTTCGTTGCACAACAGGTATGAGGTAGTTATTCCATGGATTGTAATGTAAGAGCTAATGCGATAATTTCCCTTCAATGCAAAAATGAATAAGTTTGTTGTAGTATGCTTTGCATATGTTGTGGTTTTCATTGCATAGAGCATTGAAAGTTAGATTTTTTTGCAATGCAATGCAATACCACAAATTTGATCTCCTCAAAGTACAACGCAATGAGTTAGTTCTGGTATACAATTCAATGCAACAAGTGCATAAGCTTATGTTATTCTTCAATGCACATCATTAGATCGTTTGTGTGATGCAGTGCAACAGCAACTCATGTTATCTCTTTAATGCACAAAGGAATGAGTTAGTTCTGGCATGCATTAAAATGCAACATGTTTTGAATATGTATACGCTTATGTTATTCTTCAACGCTAATTCTTAGATCGCATGTGCAATACAATCGTTCTTGTTCATGCAGTGTTCTGCTTCGTTGCATATGAAGTATGAGGTAGTTATTCATATGCATTGTAATGAAAGAGCTAATGCAATAATTTCCCTTCAATGCAAAAATGAATGTTTGTTGTAGTATAAAGAACATATAAAAAAAAGAACATATGTTATGGTTTTTATTGCATAGAGGAATAATTTAGATTTTTTTGCAATGCAATGCAACAGCACAAATTGTATCTCCTTAAAGAACAGCGCAACGAGTTAGTTCTTGTATGTAATGCAAAGCAACAAGTGCATATAGCTTATGTTATTCTTCAATGCGCAATGTAGATCGTTTGTGCAATGCACATATGTTATCTCTTCGTTGCACAACCGAATGAGTCAGTTCTTGTATTTTGCTCCTGTTGCACTGCATTTCACACACAATCAAACCTTGTGCATTGAAGACATATATATGCTATGAGTGCATTCCATACATACAGATAGCATACAAATTTGTATCTCCTTTGTATCTCGCATTGAGGGCATTGGGCATTGAGTTAGTTCTGGTATGCAATGCAACAAAAACGGTATGAGTTAGTTCTGGTATACAATTCAATGCAACAAGTTCATAAGCTTATGTTATTCTTCAATGCACATCATTAGATCGTTTGTGTGATGCAGTGCAACAGCAACTCATGTTATCTCTTTAATGCACAAAGGAATGAGTTAGTTCTGTTATGCATTAAAATGCAACATGTTTTGCATATGTATACGCTTATGTTATTCTTCAACGCTAATTCTTAGATCGCATGTGCAATACAATCGTTCTTGTTCGTGCAGTGTTCTGCTTCGTTGCATATGAAGTATGAGGTAGTTATTCATATGCATTGTAATGAAAGAGCTAATACAATAATTTCCCTTCAATGCAAAAATGAATAAGGCTGTTGTAGTATGCAGTGCAATACTAAAGCACATATGTTATGTGTTTTCATTGCATAGAGTAAAAATTCTGATTTTATCTCCTCAAAGCATAACGCAATGAGTTAGTTCATTTTATGGAATGATTGCAACAAATGCATAACTTATATGTTATTATTCAAAGCGCAATGATCGCAAAGATCGTTTGTGCAATGCAAAATGCAACAGAATTTAAGTTATCTCTTCGTTGCAAAAAAGAATAAGTCAGTATGCATTGAAATGCACCAAGCATATATGTGCATATATATGTTCACCAAGCTTAGATGATATTCTTCAATGCACATCGTTAGATCGTTTGTGCAATGCAGTGCAACAGCATTCATGTTCTCTTTAATGCACAAAGGAATGAGTTAGTTCTGGCATGTATTGAAATGCACCAAACACATAGCTTAAATGAAATTCTTCAATGCACTTCGCACAATGCAACTCCTATGTTATCTCTTCGTTGCACAAGAGGTATGGGGTAGTTATTCTGTGCATTGTAATGCAAGAGCTAATGCAATAATTTCCCTTCAATGCAAAAATGAATGTTTGTTGTAGTATAAAGAATATATAAAAAAAAGAACATATGTTATGTTTTTTATTGCAAAGAGGAATAATTTAGAGTTTTTTGCAATGCAATAGCAAATGCAACAGCACAAATTGTATCTCCTTAAAGAACAGCGCAACGAGTTAGTTCTTGTATGTAATGCAAAGCAACAAGTGCATATAGCTTATGTTATTCTTCAATGCGCAATGTAGATCGTTTGTGCAATGCACATATGTTATCTCTTCGTTGCACAACGGAATGAGTCAGTTCTTGTATTTTGCTCCTGTTGCACTGCATTTCACACACGATCAAACCTTGTGCATTGAAGACATATATATGCTATACATTTCTGGCCAAAGAGTCCCTGATATTGAACTCTCTATACAAACTAAT
The DNA here is from genome assembly GCF_029890125.1 of Rhinichthys klamathensis goyatoka. Lineage (NCBI taxonomy): Eukaryota > Metazoa > Chordata > Actinopteri > Cypriniformes > Leuciscidae > Rhinichthys > Rhinichthys klamathensis. The sequence goes on from NW_026606555.1 coordinate 5,773,998, forward strand.
AGACTCCTTCGGATGTTTCATCAGCAGTTCAAATATGACCTTTTGAACACATTTTTGGCCAGAGCGTCCTTGAATTTTAACTTTCTATTTATATTTATACATTCCTTCTGATGTTTCATCAGTAGTTCAAATTTGACCTTTTGAACATATTTCTTGTCCAAGAGTCATCAAAGGCTATCTTACTATGCGTTCTCATGAGCTTCTTTGATGTTACATCAACCATAGATTAGACCATATGTGACCTATTAGAGACATTTCTGGCCAAAGAGTCCTCGATATTGAACTTTCGATACAAACTAATAGACTCCTGATGTTTCATCAGTAGATCAATTTGACCTTTTGAACATATTTCTGGCACAGGAGTCATCAAAGGCTATCTTACTATGCGTTCTCATGAGCTTCTTTGATGTTACATCAACCATAGATTAGACCATATGTGACCTATTGAAGACATTTCTGGCCAAAGAGTCCTCGATATTGAACTTTCTATACAAACTAATAGACTCCTTTTGATGTTTCATCAGTAGATCAATTTGGACCTTTTGAACATACTTCTGGCCCAGGGTCATCAAGACTATCTTATTATGCGTTCTCATGAGCTTCTTTGATGTTACATCAATCATAGATTAGACCATATGTGACCTATTGAAGACATTTCTGGCCAAAGAGTCCTCGATATTGAACTTTCTATACAAACTAATAGACCCGTTTGGATGTTTCATCAGTAGTTAAATTTTGACCTTTTGAACATATTTCTGGCCCAGGAGTCATCAAAGGCTATCTTACTATGCGTTCTCATGAGCTTCTTTGATGTTACATCAACCATAGATTAGACCATATGTGACCTATTGAAGACATTTCTGGCCAAAGAGTCCTCGATATTGAACTTTCTATACAAACTAATAGACTCCTTTTGATGTTTCATCAGTAGATCAATTTGGACCTTTTGAACATATTTCTGGCCCAGGAGTCATCAAGACTATCTTACTATGCGTTCTCATGAGCTTCTTTGATGTTACATCAACCATAGATTAGACCATATGTGACCTATTGAAGACATTTCTGGCCAAAGAGTCCTCGATATTGAACTTTCTATACAAACTAATAGACTCCTTCTGATGTTTCATCAGCAGTTCAAATTTGACCTTTTGAACACATTTCTGGCCAGAGAGTCCTTGAATTTTAACTTTCTATTTATATTTAAACATTCCTTCTGATGTTTCATCAGTGGTTCAAATTTGACCTTTTGAACATATTTCTGGCCAAAGAGTCCTCGATATTGAACTTTCTATACAAACTAATAGACTCCTTTTGATGTTTCATCAGTAGTTCAATTTTGACCTTTTGAACATATTTCTGGCCCAGGAGTCATCAAAGGCTATCTCACTATGCGTTCTCATGAGCTTCTTTGATGTTACATTAATCATAGATTAGACCATAATGTGACCTATTGAAGACAATTCTGGCCAAAGAGTCCCTGATATTGAACTCTCTATACAAACTAATAGACTCCTTCTGATGTTTCATCAGCAGTTCAAATATGACCTTTTGAACACATTTTTGGCCAGAGCGTCCTTGAATTTTAACTTTCTATTTATATTTATACATTCCTTCTGATGTTTCATCAGTAGTTCAAATTTGACCTTTTGAACATATTTCTTGTCCAAGAGTCATCAAAGGCTATCTTACTATGCGTTCTCATGAGCTTCTTTGATGTTACATCAACCATAGATTAGACCATATGTGACCTATTGAAGACATTTCTGGCCAAAGAGTCCTCGATATTGAACTTTCGATACAAACTAATAGACTCCTTTTGATGTTTCATCAGTAGATCAATTTGGACCTTTTGAACATATTTCTGGCACAGGAGTCATCAAGACTATCTTACAATGCGTTCTCATGAGCTTCTTTGATGTTACATCAACCATAGATTAGACCATATGTGACCTCTTGAAGACATTTCTGGCCAAAGAGTCCTCGATATTGAACTTTCTATACAAACTAATAGACTCCTTCTGATGTTTCATCAGTAGTTCAATTTGGACCTTTTGAACATATTTCTGGCACAGAAGTCATCAAAGGCTATCTTACTATGCGTTCTCATGAGCTTCTTTGATGTTACATCAACCATAGATTAGACCATATGTGACCTATTGAAGACATTTCTGGCCAAAGAGTCCTCGATATTGAACTTTCTATACAAACTAATAGACTCCTTCTGATGTTTCATCAGTAGTTCAATTTGGACCTTTTGAACATATTTCTGGCACAGGAGTCATCAAGACTATCTGACTATGCGTTCTCATGAGCTTCTTTGATGTTACATCAACCATAGATTAGACCATATGTGACCTATTGAAGACATTTCTGGCCAAAGAGTCCTCGATATTGAACTTTCTATACAAACTAATAGACTCCTTCTGATGTTTCATCAGCAGTTCAAATTTGACCTTGTGAACACATTTCTGGCCAGAGAGTCCTTGAATTTTAACTTTATATTTATATTTATACATTCCTTCTGATGTTTCATCAGTAGTTCAAATTTGACCTTTTGAACATATTTCTGGTCCAAGAGTCATCAAAGGCTATCTTACTATGCGTTCTCATGAGCTTCTTTGATGTTACATCATCCATAGATTAGACCATATGTGACCTATTGAAGACATTTCTGGCCAAAGAGTCCTCCATATATAACTTTCTATACAAACTAATAGACTCCTTTTGATGTTTCATCAGTAGTTCAATTTTGACCTTTTGAACATATTTCTGGCCCAGGAGTCATCAAAGGCTATCTTACTATGCGTTCTCATGAGCTTCTTTGATGTTACATCAACCATAGATTAGACCATATGTGACCTATTGAAGACATTTCTGGCCAAAGAGTCCTCGAGATTGAACATTCTATACAAACTAATAGACTCCTTTTGATGTTTCATCAGTAGTTCAATTTTGACCTTTTGAACATATTTCTGGCCCAGGAGTCATCAAAGGCTATCTTACTATGCGTTCTCATGAGCTTCTTTGATGTTACATCAACCATAGATTAGACCATATGTGACCTATTGAAGACATTTCTGGCCAAAGAGTCCTCGATATTGAACTTTCTATACAAACTAATAGACTCCTTTTGATGTTTCATCAGTAGATCAATTTTGAACTTTTGAACATATTTCTGGCAAAAGAGTCTTGAACTTGAACTTTCTATAGATACCCATAGACTACTTTTGAGGTTTCATCAGCCACACAGTAGTCCATATGTGACATATTGAACCCATTTTTGAGTCCTTATGTTACAAGAGCCATGCAGTATTCCAAAATTTGACATATTGAACATATTTCTGGCCAAAGAGTCCTTGAACTTGATCTTTTTATACATACTCATAGACTCATTTTCATGTTTCATCAGCCAGACAGTAATCCATATTTGACCTATTGAACCTTTTATTGACTCCTGATGTAACAAGACCCATACAGTATTCCAACATTTGACCTATTGAACACATTTCTGGACAGAGAGTCCTTGAATTTTAACTTTCTATTTATATTTATACATTCCTTGTGATGTTTCATCAGTAGTTCAAATTTGACCTTTTGAACATATTTCTGGTCCAAGAGTCATCAAAGGCTATCTTACTATGCGTTCTCATGAGCTTCTTTGATGTTACATCAACCATAGATTAGACCATATGTGACCTATTGAAGACATTTCTGGTTAAAGAGTCCTCGATATTGAACTTTCTATACAAACTAATAGACTCCTTTTGATGTTTCATCAGTAGTTCAATTTTGACCTTTTGAACATATTTCTGGCCCAGGAGTCATCAAAGGCTATCTTACTATGCGTTCTCATGAACTTCTTTGATGTTACATCAACCATAGATTAGACCATATGTGACCTATTGAAGACATTTCTGGCCAAAGAGTCCTCGATATTGAACTTTCTATACAAACTAATAGACCCGTTTGGATGTTTCATCAGTAGTTCAATTTTGACCTTTTGAACATATTTCTGGCCCAGGAGTCATCAAAGGCTATCTTACTATGCGTTCTCATGAGCTTCTTTGATGTTACATCAACCATAGATTAGACCATATGTGACCTATTGAAGACATTTCTGGCCAAAGAGTCCTCGATATTGAACTTTCTATACAAACTAATAGACTCCTTTTGATGTTTCATCAGTAGATCAATTTGGACCTTTTGAACATATTTCTGGCCCAGGAATCATCAAGACTATCTTACTATGCGTTCTCATGAGCTTCTTTGATGTTACATCAACCATAGATTAGACCATATGTGACCTATTGAAGACATTTCTGGCCAAAGAGTCCTCGATATTGAACTTTCTATACAAACTAATAGACTCCTTCTGATGTTTCATCAGCAGTTCAAATTTGACCTTTTGAACACATTTCTGGCCAGAGAGTCCCTGAATTTTAACTTTCTATTTATATTTATACATTCCTTCTGATGTTTCATCAGTAGTTCAAATTTGACCTTTTGAACATATTTCTGGTCCAAGAGTCATCAAAGGCTATCTTACTATGCGTTCTCATGAGCTTCTTTGATGTTACATCAACCATAGATTAGACCATATGTGACCTATTGAAGACATTTCTGGCCAAAGAGTCCTCGATATTGAACTTTCAAAACAAACTAATAGACTCCTTTTGATGTTTCATCAGTAGATCAATTTGGACCTTTTGAACATATTTCTGGCACAGGAGTCATCAAGACTATCTTACAATGCGTTCTCATGAGCTTCTTTGATGTTACATCAACCATAGATTAGACCATATGTGACCTCTTGAAGACATTTCTGGCCAAAGAGTCCTCGATATTGAACTTTCTATACAAACTTATAGACTCCTGATGTTTCATCAGTAGTTCAAATTTGACCTTTTGAACATATTTTTGGCACAGAAGTCATCAAAGGCTATCTTACTATGCGTTTTCATGAGCTTCTTTGATGTTAAATCAACCATAGATTAGACCATATGTGACCTATTGAAGACATTTCTGGCCAAAGAGTCCTCGATATTGAACTTTCTATACAAACTAATAGACTCCTTTTGATGTTTCATCAGTAGATCAATTTGGACCTTTTGAACATATTTCTGGCACAGAAGTCATCAAGACTATCTTACTATGCGTTCTCATGAGCTTCTTTGATGTTACATCAACCATAGATTAGACCATATGTGACCTATTGAAGACATTTCTGGCCAAAGAGTCCTCGATATTGAACTTTCTATACAAACTAATAGACTCCTTCTGATGTTTCATCAGCAGTTCAAATTTGACCTTTTGAACACATTTCTGGGCAGAGAGTCCTTGAATTTTTTACTTTATATTTATATGTATACATTCCTTCTGATGTTTCATCAGTAGTTCAAATTTGACCTTTTGAACATATTTCTGGTCCAAGAGTCATCAAAGGCTATCTTACTATGCGTTCTCATGAGCTTCTTTGATGTTACATCATCCATAGATTAGACCATATGTGACCTCTTGAAGACATTTCTGGCCAAAGAGTCCTCCATATATAACTTTCTATACAAACTAATAGACTCCTTTTGATGTTTCATCAGTAGTTCAATTTTGACCTTTTGAAAATATTTCTGGCCCAGGAGTCATCAAATGCTATCTTACTATGCGTTCTCATGAGCTTCTTTGATGTTACATCAACCATAGATTAGACCATATGTGACCTATTGAAGACATTTCTGGCCAAAGAGTCCTCGAGATTGAACATTCTATACAAACTAATAGACTCCTTCTGATGTTTCATCAGTAGTTCAATTTGGACCTTTTGAACATATTTCTGGCACAGAAGTCATCAAAGGCTATCTTACTATGCGTTCTCATGAGCTTCTTTGATGTTACATCAACCATAGATTAGACCATATGTGACCTATTGAAGACATTTCTGGCCAAAGAGTCCTCGATATTGAACTTTCTATACAAACTAATAGACTCCTTTTGATGTTTCATCAGTAGATCAATTTGGACCTTTTGAACATATTTCTAGCACAGGAGTCATCAAGACTATCTTACTATGCGTTCTCATGAGCTTCTTTGATGTTACATCAACCATAGATTAGACCATATGTGACCTATTGAAGACATTTCTGGCCAAAGAGTCCTCGATATTGAACTTTCTATACAAACTAATAAACTCCTTCTGATGTTTCATCAGCAGTTCAAATTTGACCTTGTGAACACATTTCTGGCCAGAGAGTCCTTGAATTTGAACTTTCTATTTATATTTATACATTCCTTCTGATGTTTCATCAGTAGTTCAAATTTGACCTTTTGAACATATTTCTGGTCCAAGAGTCATCAAAGGCTATCTTACTATGCGTTCTCATGAGCTTCTTTGATGTTACATCATCCATAGATTAGACCATATGTGACCTATTGAAGACATTTCTGGCCAAAGAGTCCTCCATATATAACTTTCTATACAAACTAATAGACTCCTTTTGATGTTTCATCAGTAGTTCAATTTTGACCTTTTGAACATATTTCTGGCCCAGGAGTCATCAAAGGCTATCTTACTATGCGTTCTCATGAGCTTCTTTGATGTTACATCAACCATAGATTAGACCATATGTGACCTATTGAAGACATTTCTGGCCAAAGAGTCCTCGATATTGAACTTTCTATACAAACTAATAGACTCCTTTTGATGTTTCATCAGTAGATCAATTTTGAACTTTTGAACATATTTCTGGCAAAAGAGTCTTGAACTTGAACTTTCTGTTGATACCCATAGACTACTTTTGAGGTTTCATCAGCCACACAGTAGTCCATATGTGACATATTGAACCCATTTTTGAGTCCTGATGTTACAAGACCCATACAGTATTCCAAAATTTGACCTATTGAACACATTTCTGGACAGAGAGTCCTTGAATTTTAACTTTCTATTTATATTTATACATTCCTTGTGATGTTTCATCAGTAGTTCAAATTTGACCTTTTGAACATATTTCTGGTCCAAGAGTCATCAAAGGCTATCTTACTATGCGTTCTCATGAGCTTCTTTGATGTTACATCAACCATAGATTAGACCATAATGTGACCTCTTGAAGACATTTCTGGCCAAAGAGTCCTAGATATTTAACTTTCTATACAAACTAATAGACTCCTTTTGATGTTTCATCAGTAGTTCAATTTTGACCTTTTGAACATATTTCTGGCACAGAAGTCATCAAAGGCTATCTTACTATGCGTTCTCATGAGCTTCTTTGATTTTACATCAACCATAGATTAGACCATATGTGACCTATTGAAGACATTTCTGGCCAAAGTCTTCGATATTGAACTTTCTATACAAACTAATAGACTTCTTTTGATATTTCATCAGTAGTTCAATTTTGACCTTTTGAACATATTTCTGGCCCAGGAGTCATCAAAGGCTATCTTACTATGCGTTCTCATGAGCTTCTTTGATGTTACATCAACCATAGATTAGACCATATGTGACCTATTGAAGACATTTCTGGCCAAAGAGTCCTCGATATTGAACTTTCTATACAAACTAATAGACTCCTTCTGATGTTTCATCAGCAGTTCAAATTTGACCTTTTGAACACATTTCTGGCCAGAGAGTCCTTGAATTTTAACTTTCTATTTCTATTTATACATTCCTTCTGATGTTTCATCAGTTGTTCAAATTTGACCTTCTGAACATATTTCTGGCCCAGGAGTCATCAAAGGCTATCTTACTATGCGTTCTCATGAGCTTCTTTTATGTTACATCAACCTTAGATTAGACTATATGTCAACCTGATGAAGACATTTCTGGCAAAAGAGTCCTCGATATTGAACTTTCTATACAAACTAATAGGCTCCTTTCGATGTTTCATCATTTGATCAACATTGACCTTTTGAACATATTTCTGGCAAAAGAGTCTTGAACTTGAACTTTCTATAGATACCCATAGACTACTTTTGAGGTTTCATCAGCCACACAGTTGTCCATATGTGACATATTGAACCCATTATTGAGTCATCATGTTACAAGAGCCATGCAGTATTCCAAAATTTGACATATTGAACATATTTCTGGCCAAAGAGTCCTTGAACTTGATCTTTTTATACATACTCATAGACTCCTTTTGATATTTCATCAGCCAGACAGTAGTCCATATTTGACCTATTGAACCTTTTATTGACTCCTGATGTTACAAGACCCATACAGTATTCCAAAATTTGACCTATTGAACACATTTCTGGACAGAGAGTCCTTGAATTTTAACTTTCTATTTATATTTATACATTCCTTCTGATGTTTCATCAGTAGTTCAAATTTGACCTTTTGAACATATTTCTGGTCCAAGAGTCATCAAAGGCTATCTTGCTATGCGTTCTCATAAGCTTCTTTGATGTTACATCAACCATAGATTAGACCATATGTGACCTATTGAAGACATTTCTGGCCAAAGAGTCCTCGATATTGAACTTTCTATACAAACTAATAGACTCCTTTTGATGTTTCATCAGTAGTTCAGTTTTGACCTTTTGAACATATTTCTGGCCCAGGAGTCATCAAAGGCTTTCTTACTATGCGTTCTCATGAGCTTCTTTGATGTTACATCAACCATAGATTAGACCATATGTGACCTATTGAAGACATTTCTGGCCAAAGAGTCCTCGATATTGAACTTTCTATACAAAATAGACTCCTTTTGATGTTTCATCAGTAGTTTAATTTTGACCTTTTGAACATATTTCTGGCCCAGGAGTCATCAAAGGCTATCTTACTATGCGTTCTCATGAGCTTCTTCGATGTTACATCAACCATAGATTAGACCATATGTGACCTATTGAAGACATTTCTGGCCAAAGTCTTCGATATTTAACTTTCTATACAAACTAATAGACTCCTTTCGATGTTTCATCAGTAGATCAATTTGGACCTTTTGAACATATGTCTGGCCCAGGAGTCATCCAGACTATCTTACTATGCGTTCTCATGAGCTTCTTTGATGTTACATCAACCATAGATTAGACCATATGTGACCTATTGAAGACATTTCTGGCCAAAGAGTCTTCGATATTGAACTTTCTATACAAACTAATAGACCCGTTTGGATGTTTCATCAGTAGTTCAATTTGGACCTTTTGAACATATTTCTGGCCCAGGAATCATCAAAGGCTATCTTACTATGCGCTCTCCCGAGCTTCTTTGATGTTACATCAACCATAGATTAGACTATATGTGACCCTGATGAAGACATTTCTGGCCAAAGAGTCCTCGATATTGAACTCTCTATACATACTCATATACTCCTTCTGTTGCTTCATAAGCCATTTAGAAGTCCACTTCATACATTCAGTTGTTGACATGGCAATAAATTATTGAAATATATGAAATATATGAATATACATATCTGACCTATGGATCTTATTTCTTGTCAAAGGGTCCTCAAAAGGTTTGAAACTATATAAACATATAGTTCCTTTTTGAACCACTGAACATACAGTGCTTTGAATATTAGCTTTCTATACATATTGACTCCTTTTGATGTTACAATAGCCATACTAAAGTCATCTGACCTTACTGAACATATTTTTGGCCAGAGATTCCTTAAAGAATAACTTACTACACATTCAGATTGATTTCTTCCAATGTTATATCAGCCAGACGGCAGTCAAAATTTGAACTACTAAACATATTTCTGGCCAAAGAGTACTCGAAACGAACTTTCTATATATACTCGTTGACTCCTTCTGATGTTACGTCAGGCATTCAGAAGTTCATATTTGACCCAAGGAACATATTTCTGGCCAAAGGGTCCTCAAAAGGTTTGAAACTATATAAACTTATAGACTCCTTCTAATGTTAAATCAGCAATACGGTTCCTTTTTGAACCACTGAACATACTTTTGGCTTTGAATATTAGCTTTCTATACATATTGACTCCTTTTGATGTTACATTAGCCATACTAAAGTCCACATATGACCTACTGAACATATTTCTGGCCAGAGATTCCTTAAAGATTAACTTATTCAACATTCAGATTGATTTCTTCCAATGTTATATCAGCCAGACGGCAGTCAAAATTTGAACTACTAAACATATTTCTGGCCAAAGAGTACTCGAAACATGAACTTTCTATATATACTTGTTGACTCCTTCCGGTTACGTCAGGCATTCAGAAGTTCATATTTGACCCAAGGAACATATTTCTGGCCAAAGAATCCTCGATCTATACATAGTCATAGACTTCTGGTGCTTCATAAGCCATATAGAAGTCCATATTTAATTCTGGTCAAAGGGTCCTCAAATGATTTTAAACTACCGGTATATAAACTTAGAGACTAATTCTGATATTAAAACCTACTGAACATGTCTGACCAAAGAGTACTTAAAGATTAACACTATACATTGAGATTGAATTCTTCTTATGTTATATCAGCCTGACAAAAGTCCATTTTTGACCTACTGAAATTTTTTTGGCCAAAGAGTACTCAAAACTTGACATTTCTATACATACTTGTTGAATCCTGATAAGAAATCAGCCATACAGAGGTTCCTTTTTGAACTAATGAACATACTTTTGGCCAAAGAGTCTTTGAACATTGACTTTATATACATATTGACTCCTTTTGATGTTATATTAGACTGACAGAGAGATATTTCTGGCCAAAGAATCCTTGATCTTGAACTTTCTATACATAGTCATAGACTCATAAGCCATATAGAAGTCCATATAGAAGTCCATGTCTGACCTATTGAACTTAATTCTTGTCAAAGGGTCCTCAAATCTTTTTAAACTATATAAACTTAGAGACTCATTCTGGTGTTGAAATTAGTTCGTTTTTTTTTTTTTGGCCAAAGAGTACTCGAAACTTTAAATTTCTATACATACTACTTCTGATGTTAAATCAGCCATACAGAGGTTCATTTTTGAACTAATGAACATAATTTTGGCCAAAGAGTCTTTGAACATTAACTTTCTATACATATTGATTCCTTTTGATGTTATATCAGCCTGACAAAAGTCCACATTTGACCTACTGAACATATTTCTGGCCAAAGATTCCTTAAAGATTAATTTACTATACATTCAGATTGATTTGTTCTGATGTTATATCAGCCAGACGGCAGTCAAAATTTGAACTGCTATTTGAGTCCATACTCATGGACTCCTGATGTTTTATCAGCCAGAGAGTAGTCCATATTTGACCTAGTGAACATATTTCTGGTCAAAGAGTCATCAAAGGGTAACTAACTATGTGTTCTCACATAATGAGACTTCTTTTGATGTTACATCAACCATAAATTAGTCCATATTTGTCATTGAACACAATTCTGGCCAAAGAGTGCTTGATATTGAACTTTCTATACATATAGATTTGTTCTGATGTTTCATCAGCCAGTCAGTAGTCCAAACTTGACCTGCTGAACATACTTCTACCAAAAGAGCATCAAAACCTAACTTACTATACGTTCTGATAGACTTATTTTGATGTTACTTCAAACATATAACAGTCCATATTTGACAGATTGAACACATTTCTGGCCAAAGAGACCTCGGTCTTGAACTTTCTATCCATACTCATAGACTCCCTCTGCTGTTTCATCAGCCAGACAGTAGTTCATATTTGACTTACTGAACACATTTCTGGCGAAAAAGTCATCAAACTTACTATGTGTTCTCATAGACTTCTTTAAATGTTACATCAACCAAATATTAGTCCATATTTGACTTATTGAACACATTTCTGGCCAAAGAGTGCTTGATATTGAACTTTCTATACATATAATAGACTTGTTCTTATGTTTCATCAAACAGATAGTAGTTCACCTATTGAACATATTTCTGGAAGTAGAGTCTTTGAACTTGAACTTTCTAAACATACTCATTGACTCCTGATGTTTCTTCAGCCATGCAGTAATTCAACTTGAGTGTGTATAGAAAGTTAAAGTTCAGGATTGAGGACTTGTTGGCCCAGAATGTGTTCAATAGGTCAAATATGGACTATTATATGGCTGATTAAAAACAACAGGAGGAGTCTATGTGTACGTTTGGAGAGTTCTACAAAGAGGATTCTTTGGCCAAGAAAAATGCTCAGTCGGTTCAATAGGTCAAATTTGGACTACTGTGTGGCTGATGAAACTTCAAAAGTAGTCTATGAGTATCTATAGAAAGTTCAAGTTCAAGACTGATGAAACATGAAAAGGAGACTATTGGTTTGTATAGAAAGTTCAATATCGAGGACTCTTTGGCCAGAAATGTCTTCAATAGGTCACATATGGTCTAATCTATGGTTGATGTAACATCAAAGAAGCTCATGAGAACGCATAGTAAGATAGCCCTTGATGACTCCTGGGCCAAAAATATGTTCAAAAGGTCAAAATTGAACTACTGTTGTAACATCAAAAGGAGTCTATTAGTTTGTATAGAAAGTTCAATATCGAGGACTCTTTGGCCAGAAATATCTTCAATAGGTCACATATGGTCTAATCTATGGATGATGTAACATCAAAGAAGCTCATGAGAACATATAGTAAGATAGCCTTTGATGACTCTTTGGCCAGAAATATGTTCAATATGTCAAATTTTGGAATACTGTACGGCTCTTGTAAGGTCTCATAAGGACTCAATAATGGGTTCAATAAGTCACATATGGACTACTGTCTGCCTTATGATACCTCAAAAGTAGTCTATGAGTATCTATAGAAAGCTCAAGTTCAAGGAGTCTTTGGCCAGAAATATGTTCAAAAGGTCAAAATTGATCTACTGATGAAACATCAAAAGGAGTCTATTAGTTTGTATAGAAAGTTCAATATCGAGGACTCTTTGGCCAGAAATGTCTTCAATAGGTCACATATGGTTGATGTAACATCAAAGAAGCTCATGAGAACGCAAAGTAAGATAGCCTTTGATGACTCCTGGGCCAGAAATATGTTCTAAAGGTCAAAATTGAACTACTGATGATACATCAGAAGGAATATATAAATATGAAATAGAAAGTTAAAATTCAAGGACTCTCTGGCCAGAAATGTTTTCAAAAGGTCAAATATGCAGTCATATTTGGTTACTGTAACATCAAAAGAAGTTTATGAGATCATATAGTCAGATAGCCCTTTAATGACTCTTTAGCCAGAACTATGTTCAATAGGTCAAAGTTTAATTACTGATGAAACATCAGAAAAGCCCATATGGAAAATCAGAAGGAGATATGATTACCTGTATAATGTTCAAGTTCAAGGACTCTTCGGCCAGAAATATTTTCAATAGGTAAATTTTTGGAATACTGCATGGTTCTTGTAACATCAGGAGACAATAATAGGTTCAATAGGTCAAGGTCTACTGTCTGGCTGATAAAACATGAAAAGGAGTCTATGAGTGAATGTTAAAGTCTATGAGTCTATGAGTGTTACTGTATGTTAAAGATCAAGTTCAAGGACTCTTTGGTCAGAAATATGTTCAATAGGTCAAATTTTGGAATATTGTATGGCTCTTGTAACATCAGGACTCAATAATAGGTTCAATAGGTCAAATATGGACTACTGTCTGGCTGATGAAACATCAAAAGGAGTCTATGAGTATGTTAAAAAGATCAAGTTCAAGGACTCTTTGGCCAGAAATATGTTCAATATGTCAAATTTTGGAATACTGTATGGCTCTTGTAACATCAGGAGTCAATATTAGGTTCAATTGGTCAAATATGGACTACTGTGTGGCTGATGAAACCTCAAAAGTAGTCTATGAGTATCTATAGAAAGTTCAAGTTCAAGACTCTTAGGCCAGAAATATGTTCAAAAGGTCAAAATTGAACTACTGATGAAACATCAGGAGTCTAATTAGTGTGTATAGAAAGTTCAATATTGAGGACTCTTTGGCCAGAAATGTCTTCAATAGGTCACATATGGTCTAATCTATGGTTAATTTAACACCAAAGAAGCTCATGAGAACACATAGTAAGATAGTCTTTGAAGACTCCTGGGCCAGAAATATGTTCAAAAGGTCCAAATTGAACTACTGATGAAACATCAGAAGGAATGTATAAATATGAATAGAAAGTTAAAATTCAAGGACTCTCTGGCCAGAAATGTTTTCAAAAGGTCAAATATGCAGTCATATTTGGTTACTGTAACATCAAAAGAAGTTTATGAGATCATGTAGTCAGATAGCCCTTTAATGACTCTTTAGCCAGAACTTTTTTCAATAGGTCAAAGTTTAATTACTGATGAAACATCAGAACAGCCCATATGGAAAATCAGAAGGAGATATGATTACCTATATAATGTTCAAGTTCAAGGACTCTTCGGCCAGAAATATGTTCAATAGGTAAATTTTTGGAATACTGCATGGCTCTTTTAACATCAGGAGACAATAATAGGTTCAATAGGTCAAGGTCTACTGTCTGGCTGATGAAACATCAAAAGGAGTCTATGAGTATGTATAGAAAGATCAAGTTCAAGGACTCTTTGGCCAGAAATATGTTCAATAGGTCAAATTTTGGAATATTGTATGGCTCTTGTAACATCAGGACTCAATAATAGGTTCAATTGGTCAAATATGGACTACTGTCTGGCTGATGAAACATCAAAAGGAGTCTATGAGTATGTTAAAAAGATCAAGTTCAAGGACTCTTTGGCCAGAAATATGTTCAATATGTCAAATTTTGGAATACTGTATGGCTCTTGTAACATCAGGAGTCAATATTAGGTTCAATTGGTCAAATATGGACTACTGTGTGGTTGATGAAACCTCAAAAGTAGTCTATGAGTATCTATAGAAAGTTCAAGTTCAAGACTCTTTGGCCAGAAATATGTTCAAAAGGTCAAAATTGAACTACTGATGAAACATCAGGAGTCTAATTAGTGTGTATAGAAAGTTCAATATTGAGGACTCTTTGGCCAGAAATGTCTTCAATAGGTCACATATGGTCTAATCTATGGTTAATTTAACACCAAAGAAGCTCATGAGAACACATAGTAAGATAGTCTTTGATGACTCTTTAGCCAGAACTTTTTTCAATAGGTCAAAGTTTAATTACTGATGAAACATCAGAACAGCCCATATGGAAAATCAGAAGGAGATATGATTACCTATATAATGTTCAAGTTCAAGGACTCTTCGGCCAGAAATATGTTCAATAGGTACATTTTTGGAATACTGCATGGCTCTTTTAACATCAGGAGACAATAATAGGTTCAATAGGTCAAGGTCTACTGTCTGGCTGATGAAACATCAAAAGGAGTCTATGAGTATGTATAGAAAGATCAAGTTCAAGGACTCTTTGGCCAGAAATATGTTCAATAGGTCAAATTTTGGAATATTGTATGGCTCTTGTAACTTTAGGACTCAATAATAGGTTCAATTGGTCAAATATGGAATACTGTCTGGCTGATGAAACATCAAAAGGAGTCTATGAGTATGTTAAAAATATCAAGTTCAAGGACTCTTTGGCCAGAAATATGTTCAATATGTCAAATTTTGGAATACTGTATGGCTCTTGTAACATCAGGAGTCAATATTAGGTTCAATTGGTCAAATATGGACTACTGTGTGGCTGAAGAAACCTCAAAAGTAGTCTATGAGTATCTATAGAAAGTTCAAGTTCAAGACTCTTTGCCCAGAAATATGTTCAAAAGGTCAAAATTGAACTACTGATGAAACATCAGGAGTCTATTAGTGTGTATAGAAAGTTCAATATCGAGGACTCTTTGGCCTGAAATGTCTTCAATACGTCACATATGGTCTAATCTATGGTTAATTTAACACCAAATAAGCTCATGAGAACACATAGTAAGATAGTCTTTGATGACTCCTGGGCCAGAAATATGTTCAAAAGGTCCAAATTGAACTACTGATGAAACATCAGAAGGAATGTATAAATATGAATAGAAAGTTAAAATTCAAGGACTCTCTGGCCAGAAATGTTTTCAAAAGGTCAAATATGCAGTCATATTTGGTTACTGTAACATCAAAAGAAGTTTATGAGATCATATAGTCAGATAGCCCTTTAATGACTCTTTAGCCAGAACTTTTTTCAATAGGTCAAAGTTTAATTACTGATGAAACATCAGAACAGCCCATATGGAAAATCAGAAGGAGAGATGATTACCTATATAATGTTCAAGTTCAAGGACTCTTCGGCCAGAAATATGTTCAATAGGTACATTTTTGGAATACTGCATGGCTCTTTTAACATCAGAAGACAATAATAGGTTCAATAGGTCAAGGTCTACTGTCTGGCTGATGAAACATCAAAAGGAGTCTATGAGTATGTATAGAAAGATCAAGTTCAAGGACTCTTTGGCCAGAAATATGTTCAATAGGTCAAATTTTGGAATATTGTATGGCTCTTGTAACATCAGGGCTCAATAATAGGTTCAATTGGTCAAATATGGACTACTGTCTGGCTGATGAAACATCAAAAGGAGTCTATGAGTATGTTAAAAAGATCAAGTTCAAGGACTCTTTGGCCAGAAATATGTTCAATATGTCAAATTTTGGAATACTGTATGGCTCTTGTAACATCAGGAGTCAATATTAGGTTCAATTGGTCAAATATGGACTACTGTGTGGCTGATGAAACCTCAAAAGTAGTCTATGAGTATCTATAGAAAGTTCAAGTTCAAGACTCTTTGGCCAGAAATATGTTCAAAAGGTCAAAATTGAACTACTGATGAAACATCAGGAGTCTATTAGTGTGTATAGAAAGTTCAATATCAAGGACTCTTTGGCCTGAAATGTCTTCAATACGTCACATATGGTCTAATCTATGGTTAATTTAACACCAAATAAGCTCATGAGAACACATAGTAAGATAGTCTTTGATGACTCCTGGGCCAGAAATATGTTCAAAAGGTCCAAATTGAACTACTGATGAAACATCAAAAGGAGTCTATTAGTGTGTATAGAAAGTTCAATATCGAGGACTCTTTGGCCAGAAATGTCTTCAATAGGTCACGTATGGTCTAATCTATGGTTGATTTAACATTAAAGAAGCTCATGAGAACGCATAGTAAGATAGTCTTTGATGACTCCTGGACCAGAAATATGTTCAAAAGGTCAAATTTTAACTACTTATGAAACATCAGAAGGAATCTATAACTATGAATAGAAAGTTAAAATTCAAGGACTCTTTGGCCAGAAATATGTTCAATAGGTCAAATTTTTGAATATTGTATGGCTCTTGTAACATCAGGACTCAATAATAGGTTCAATTTGTCAAATATGGACTACTGTCTGGCTGATGAAACATCAAAAGTAGTCTGTGAGTATCTATAGAAAGTTCAAGTTCAAGACTCTTTGGCCAAAAATATGTTCAAAAGAACTACTGATGAAACATCAGAACGAATGTATAAATATGAATAGAAAGTTAAAATTGGCCAGAAATGTGTTCAAAATGTCAAATATGCAGTCATATTTGGTTACTGTAACATCAAAAGAAGTTTATGGAGATCATATAGTCAGATAGCCTTTTAATGACTCTTTGGCCAGAAATATGTTCAATAGGTCAAATTTGAATTACTGATGAAACATCAGAAGGAATGTATAAATATGAATAGAAAGTTAAAATTCAAGGACTCTCTGGCCAGAAATGTTTTCAAAAGGTCAAATATGCAGTCATATTTGGTTACTGTAACATCAAAAGAAGTTTATGAGATCATATAGTCAGATAGCCCTTTAATGACTCTTTAGCCAGAACTTTTTTCAATAGGTCAAAGTTTAATTACTGATGAAACATCAGAACAGCCCATATGGAAAATCAGAAGGAGATATGATTACCTATATAATGTTCAAGTTCAAGGACTCTTCGGCCAGAAATATGTTCAATAGGTACATTTTTGGAATACTGCATGGCTCTTTTAACATCAGGAGACAATAATAGGTTCAATAGGTCAAGGTCTACTGTCTGGCTGATGAAACATCAAAAGGAGTCTATGAGTATGTATAGAAAGATCAAGTTCAAGGACTCTTTGGCCAGAAATATGTTCAATAGGTCAAATTTTGGAATATTGTATGGCTCTTGTAACTTTAGGACTCAATAATAGGTTCAATTGGTCAAATATGGACTACTGTCTGGCTGATGAAACATCAAAAGGAGTCTATGAGTATGTTAAAAAGATCAAGTTCAAGGACTCTTTGGCCAGAAATATGTTCAATATGTCAAATTTTGGAATACTGTATGGCTCTTGTAACATCAGGAGTCAATATTAGGTTCAATTGGTCAAATATGGACTATAGACTATGGAATATGTGTGGCTGATGAAACCTCAAAAGTAGTCTATGAGTATCTATAGAAAGTTCAAGTTCAAGACTCTTTGGCCAGAAATATGTTCAAAAGGTCAAAATTGAACTACTGATGAAACATCAGGAGTCTAATTAGTGTGTATAGAAAGTTCAATATTGAGGACTCTTTGGCCAGAAATGTCTTCAATAGGTCACATATGGTCTAATCTATGGTTAATTTAACACCAAAGAAGCTCATGAGAACACATAGTAAGATAGTCTTTGATTACTCCTGGGCCAGAAATATGTTCAAAAGGTCCAAATTGAACTACTGATGAAACATCAGAAGGAATGTATAAATATGAATAGAAAGTTAAAATTAAAGGACTCTCTGGCCAGAAATGTTTTCAATAGGTCAAATATGCAGTCATATTTGGTTACTGTAACATCAAAAGAAGTTTATAAAATCATATAGTCAGATAGCCCTTTAATGACTCTTTAGCAGAAATATGTTCAATAGGTCAAATTCGAATTACTGATGAAACATCAGAATAGTCTATATGAAAAATCAGAAGGAGATATGAGGATCTATATAATGTTCAAGTTCAAGGACTCTTTTGCCAGAAATGTCTTCAAGAAATACATTAAGGTTCTTGTAACATCAGGACTCAATAATGGGTTTAATAGGTCAAATAAGGACTACTGTCTGGCTTGGCTAATGAAACAACAAAAGGAGTCTGTATAAAAGATCAAGTTCAATGAATCTTTGCCCAGAAATATGTTCAATAGGTCAAATTTTGGAATACTCATTCTAACTAACTCATTCCTTTCTGCATTAAAAAGAGTAAACATGAGTGCTGTTGCACTGCATTGCACAAACGATCTAATATGTGAATTGAAGAATAACACATAAGCTATGTGCTTGATGCATTGCAATGCATACCAAAAACTGACAAGTGATTGCATTGCATTGCACAGACGATCTAACATTGCTCATTGAAAAATAACATATATCTATATACAGTATAAATATGCATAAAAAATGCATATATATAAATAAATAACATGTTCCATTACATTGCATACCAGAACTAACTCATTGCGTTGTGCTTTGAGGAGATAACATTTGAGTTGTTGCATTGCATTGCAAATCAATCTTAATTATTACTCTATGCAATGAAAACACATAACCTATGTGCTTTTCCATTGCACTGCATACTACAACTTTTGCCATTGAAGGGAAATTACTGCATTAGCTCTTGCATTACAATGCATAGAATGACCTCATACCTCTTATGCAACGAAGAGATAACATAAGAGTTGCATTGCATTGCAATGGCGATCTAAGAATTAGTGTTAAATAACATATTTGCGAAGCACATGTCGCATTTCAATACACGCCAAAACTAACTCATTCCTTTGTGCATTAATGAGATAACATGAGTGCTGTTGCACTGCATTGCAAAAACGATCTGATGGTGTGCATTGAAGAATATCATATGTGCTTGGTGCATTTCAATGCATACCAGAACTGACTCACTCGTTTGTGCAACGAAGAGATAACATAAGCGCTGTTGCATTGCATTTCACAAACAATCTAACACTGCGCATTGAAAAATAACATATAAGCTATGCACTTCTTTCTTTACCGTGAATAATAGAACTAACTCGTTGCGTTGTGCTTTAATAAGGAGATACAATTTGTGCTGTTGCATTGCATAGCAAAAAAATCTAAATTGTCTATGCAATGAAAATACTTAACGTTTGATTTCCATTGCACTGCATACTACAACAACATTATTCATTTTTGCATTGAAGGGAAATTATTGCATTAGCTCTTTCATTACAATGCATATGAATAAACCTCATACTTCATATGCAGAACACTGCACGAAAAAAAACGATTGCATTGCACATGCGATCTAAGAATTAGCGTTGAAGAATAACATAAGCGTATTCATATGCAAAACATGTTGCATTTTAATGCATGCCAGAACTAACTCATTCCTTTGTGCATTAAAGAGATAACATGAGTGCAACAGCATTGCATTGCAAAAAACTGACATTCGGTTTTGCAATGAAGAGATAACCCAAGTGCTGTTGCAATGCATTGCACAGACAATTTAACATTGCGCATTGAAGAATAACACACACACTTATTTATATATATAAATAAGATGTTGCATTGCATTTCATACCAGAACTAACTCATTGCGTTGTGCATTGCAAAAAACGATCTAACGATGTGAATTGTGCATTGCAATGTTAGATCGTTTTGCAATGCAATGTTCAAAGCACACCAAGCACTTATGTTATCTCTTCGTTGCACAACCGAATGAGTCAGTTCTGGTATGCATTGAAATGTACCAAGCATGTATCTCCTTAAAGCACAACGCAACGAGTTAGTTCTAGGATCCACGGCAAAGCAACAAGTGCATAGCTTATATGTTACTTGTATGTGAAATGTGAAATGTTAGATCGTTTGTGCAATGCACAACTTTGTTGCACAACCGAATGAGTCAGTTCTGGTATGCGGTGAAATGCACAAGCACATAGCTTATATGATATTCTTCAATGCACATCGTTGGATCGTTTGTGCAATGCAGTGCAACAGCCTTCATGTTCTCTCTTTAATGCACAAAGGAATGAGTTAGTTTTGGCATGTATTGAAATGCAACATATGCTTCGCTAATATGTTATTCTTCAACACTAATTCTCTTCGCCATTGCAATGCAATGCAACTCTTATAACAACTCCTAACTCGTTGTTATCTCTATAATGCACAAAGGATTAGTTAGTTCTGGCATGCAACATGTAAGTGCAACATGTGCCTCTTTTATGTTATTTTTCAACACTAAATCTTAGATCGCTTGTGTGTGACATAACATAATACTCCTATGTTATCTCTTCGTTGCACAACAGGTATGGTAGTTAGTATGGTAGGTACAGGTAGTTATTCCATGGATTGTAATGTAAGAGCTAATGCGATAATTTCCCTTCAATGCAAAAATGAATGTTTGTTGTAGTATGCTTTGCATATGTTGTGGTTTTCATTGCATAGAGCATTGTGCAAGTTAGATTTTTTTGCAATGCAATGCAATACCACAAATTTGATCTCCTCAAAGTACAACACAATGAGTTAGTTCTGGTATACAATTCAATGCAACAAGTGCATAAGCTTATGTTATTCTTCAATGCACCATAAGATCTACCATAAGATCGTTTGTGTGATGCAGTGCAACAGCAACTCATGTTATCTCTTTAATGCACAAAGGAATGAGTTAGTTCTGGCATGCATTAAAATGCAACATGTTTTGCATATGTATACGCTTATGTTATTCTTCAACGCTAATTCTTAGATCGCATGTGCAATACAATAGTTCTTGTTCGTGCAGTGTTCTGCTTCGTTGCATATGAAGTATGAGGTAGTTATTCATATGCATTGTAATGAAAGAGCTAATGCAATAATTTCCCTTCAATGCAAAAATGAATAAGGCTGTTGTAGTATGCAGTGCAATACTAAAGCACATATATTATGTGTTTTCATTGCATAGAGTAAAAATTCTGATTTTATCTCCTCAAAGCATAACGCAATGAGTTAGTTCATTTTATGGAATGATTGCAACAAATGCATAACTTATATGTTATTATTCAAAGCGCAATGATCTCTATATGTTATTATTCTGATCTCAATGATCATCCGTTTGTGCAATGCAAAATGCAACAGAACTTAAGTTATCTCTTCGTTGCAAAACAGAATAAGTCAGTATGCATTGAAATGCACCAATATATGTGCATATATATGTTCACCAAGCTTATATGATATTCTTCAATGCACATCGTTAGATCGTTTGTGCAATGCAGTGCAACATTCATGTTCTCTTTAATGCACAAAGGAATGAGTTAGTTCTGGCATGTATTGAAATGCACCAAACACATAGCTTAAATGAAATTCTTCAATGCACTTCGCACAATGCAACTCCTATGTTATCTCTTCGTTGCACAAGAGTTGCGTAGTTATTCTGTGCATTGTAATGCAAGAGCTAATGCAATAATTTCCCTTCAATGCAAAAATGAATGTTTGTTGTAGTATAAAGAACATATAAAAAAAGAACATATGTTATGGTTTTTATTGCATAGAGGAATAATTTAGATTTTTTTGCAATGCAATGCAACAGCACAAATTGTATCTCCTTAAAGAACAGCGCAACGAGTTAGTTCTTGTATGTAATGCAAAGCAACAAGTGCATATAGCTTATGTTATTCTTCAATGCGCAATGTAGATCGTTTGTGCAATGCACATATGTTATCTCTTCGTTGCACAACCGAATGAGTCAGTTCTGGTATTTTGCTCCTGTTGCACTGCATTTCACACACGATCAAACCTTGTGCATTGAAGACATATATATGCTATGAGTGCATTCCATACATACAGATAGCATACAAATTTGTATCTCCTTTGTATCTCGCATTGAGGGCATTGGGCATTGAGTTAGTTCTGGTATGCAATGCAACAAAAACGGTATGAGTTAGTTATTGTGTATTCACTGTGATGAAAATGCTATTGCAATACTTTCCTTCAAAACACAAATGAGTAGTTTAGTTGTAGTATGCAATGCAATGCGAATACACATATATGTTGTGGTTTTTTTTTTATTGCACAGAGGAATTAGTTAGAAATTTTATGCAATGGAATGCAACTGCAAAAATGCACATCGGAGTGAGTTACTTCTTGTATGCATGACTTGTATATTGACACGATCTAACGTTGTGTATTGAAGAATAACAAATAAGCTCATTGCACAACTGAATGAGTTAGTTATTGTGTGTCCATTGTAATAGAATAGTTATTGCAATAATTTCCCTTCAATACACAAATAAATAGTTTAGATGTTGTAATGCAAAAAGAAAGCATATATGTTATGTGTTTTCATTAAACAGAAGAATAAGATAGATATATAGTTTATATGATATTCTTCAAATACACAACAGTTCGTTTGTGCAATGCTGTGCTGTTGCACTCATGTTATCTCTTTAATGCACAAAGGAATGAGTTAGTTCTGGCATGCATTGATGTCATACGCTTATATGTTATTCTTCAACGCTAATTCTTAGATCGCATGTGCAATGCAACACCTATATTATCGTATTCTATGCATTGTAATGAAAAAGCTAATGCGATAATTTCCCTTCAATGCAAAAATGAATAAGTTTATATGTTATTCTTCAATGCACATCATTAGATCGTTTTTGCAATGCAGTGCAACAGCACTCATGTTATCTCATTAATGCACAAAGGAATGCGTTTCGCATGAATTGAAATGCGACATGTGCTTCGCAAATAAGTTATTTAACACTACTTTTTAGATCGCCATTGTAATGCAATGCAACTCTTATGTTATCTCTTCGTTGCATAAGAGGTACGAGGTGATTTTATGCATTGTAATGCAAGAGCTAAATGAAATAATTTCCCTTCAATGGCAAAAGTTGTAGTATGCAGTGCATTGGAAAGCACATGTGTTTTCATTGCATAGAGTAATAGTTAAGATTTATTTGCAATGCAATGCAACAACTCAAATGTTATCTTCTCAAAGTACAACGCAATGAGTTAGTTCTGGTATGCAATGCAATGCAACATGTTATTTATTTATATATATGGATATATACTGCATATATCCATATGTTATTTTTGTGTTAAATGTTATTTTTTAATGCGCAATGTTAGATCGTCTGTGCAATGCAATGCAACAGCACTTAGGTTATCACTTCGTTGCAAAACCGAATAAGTCAGTTTTTGGTATGCATTGCAATGCATCAAGCACATAGCTTATGTGATTTTCTTCAATGCACATCATTAGATCGTTTGTGCAATACAGTGCAACAGCATTCATGTTATCTCTTTAATGCACAAAGGAATGAGTTAGTTAGAATGAGTATTCCAAAACTTGACCTATTGAACATATTTCTGGCCCAAGAGTCATCAAAGGCGATCTTACTATGCGTTCTCATGAGCTTCTTTGATGTTACATCAACCATAGATTAGACCATATGTGACCTATTGAAGACATTTCTGGCCAAAGTCTTCGATATTGAACTTTCTATACAAACTAATAGACTCCTTTTGATGTTTCATCAGTAGATCAATTTGGACCTTTTGAACATATTTCTGAAAAAGAGTCTTGAACTTGAACTTTCTATAGATACTCATAGACTACTTTTGAGGTTTCATCAGCCACACAGTAGTCCATATGTCATATTGAACCCATTATTGAGTCCTTATGTTACAAGAGCCATGCAGTATTCCAAAATTTTTATATTGAACATATTTCTGGCCAAAGAGTCCTTGACCTTGATCTTTTTATACATACTCCTAGACTCCTTTTGATGTTTCATCAGCCAGACAGTAGTCCATATTAGACCTATTGAACCTATTATTGACTCCTGATGTTACAAGACCCATACAGTATTCCAAAATTTGACCTATTGAACACATTTCTGGCCAGAGAGTCCTTGAATTTTAACTTTCTATTTATATTTATACATTCTTTCTGATGTTTCATCAGTAATTCAAATTTGACCTTTTGAACATATTTCTGGTCCAAGAGTCATCAAAGGCTATCTTACTATGCGTTCTCATGAGCTTCTTTGATGTTACATCAACCATAGATTAGACCATATGTGACCTATTGAAGACATTTCTGGCCAAAGTCTTCGATATTGAACTTTCTATACAAACTAATAGACTCCTTTTGATGTTTCATCAGTAGTTCAATTTTGACCTTTTGAACATATTTCTGGCCCAGAAGTCATCAAAGGCTGTCTTACGATGCGTTCTCATGAGCTTCTTTGATGTTACATCAACCATAGATTAGACCATATGTGACCCATTGAAGACATTTCTGGCCAAAGTCTTCGATATTGAACTTTCTATACAAACTAATAGACTTCTTTTGATGTTTCATCAGTGGATCAATTTTGACCTTTTGAACATATTTCTAGCAAAAGAGTCTTGAACTTTCTATAGATACTCATAAGACTACTTTTGAGGTTTCATCAGCCAAACAGTAGTCCATATGTGACATATTGAACCCATTATTGAGTCCTTATGTTACAAGAGCCATGCAGTATTCCAAAATTTGACATATTGAACATATTTCTGGCCAAAGAGTCCTGAACTTGATCTTTTTATACATACTCCTAGACTCCTTTTGATGTTTAATCAGCCAGATAGTAATCCATATTTGACCTATTGAACCTATTATTGACTCCTGATGTTACAAGACCCATATACAGTATTCCAAAATTTGACCTATTGAACACATTTCTGGCCAAAGAGTCCTCGATATTGAACATTCTATACAAACTGATAGACTCCTTTTGATGTTTCATCAGTAGATCAATTTGGACCTTTTGAACATATTTCTAGCCCAGGAGTCATCAAGACTATCTTACTATGCGTTCTCATGAGCTTCTTTGATGTTACATCAACCATAGATTAGACCATATGTGACCTATTGAAGACATTTCTGGCCAAAGAGTCCTCGATATTGAACTTTCTATACAAACTAACAGACTCCTTCTGATGTTTCATCAGCAGTTCAAATTTGACCTTTTGAACACATTTCTGGCCAGAGAGTCGTTGAATTTTAACTTTCTATTTATATTTATACATTCCTTCTGATGTTTCATCAGTAGTTCAAATTTGACCTTATGAACATATTTCTGGCCAAAGAGTCCTCGATATTGAACTTTCTATACAAACTAATAGACTCCTTTTGATGTTTCATAAGTAGTTCAATTTTGACCTTTTGAACATATTTCTGGCCCAGGAGTCATCAAAGGCTATCTTACTATGCGTTCTCATGAGCTTCTTTGATGTTACATCAACCATAGATTAGACCATATGTGACCTATTGAAGACATTTCTGGCCAAAGTCTTCGATTTTGAACTTTCTATACAAACTAATAGACTCCTTTTGATGTTTCATCAGTAGTTCAATTTTGACCTTTTGAACATATTTCTGGCCCAGGAGTCATCAAAGGCTATCTCACTATGCGTTCTCATGAGCTTCTTTGATGTTACATCAACCATAGATTAGACCATATGCGACCTCTTGAAGACATTTCTGGCCAAAGAGTCCTCGATATTGAACTTTCCATACAAACTAATAGACTCCTTTTGATGTTTCATCAGTAGTTCAATTTTGACCTTTTGAACATATTTCTGGCCCAGGGTCATCAAGACTATCTTACTATGCGTTCTCATGAGCTTCTTTGATTTTACATCAACCATAGATTAGACCATATGTGACCTATTGAAGACATTTCTGGCCAAAGAGTCCTAAATAATTATCTTTCTATACAAACTAATAGACTTCTTTTGATGTTTCATCAGTAGTTCAATTTTGACCTTTTAAACATATTTCTGGCCCAGGAGTCATCAAAGGCTATCTTACTATGCGTTCTCATGAGCTTCTTTGATGTTACATCAACCATAGATTAGACCATATGTGACCTATTGAAGACATTTCTGGCCAAAGAGTCCTCGAGATTGAACATTCTATACAAACTAATAGACTCCTTTTGATCTTTCATCAGTAGTTCAATTTTGACCTTTTGAACATATTTCTGGCCCAGGAGTCATCAAAGGCTATCTTACTATCCGTTCTCATGAGCTTCTTTGATGTTACATCAACCATAGATTAGACCATATGTGACCTATTGAAGACATTTCTGGCCAAAGAGTCCTCAATATTGAACTCTCTATACAAACTAATATAGTCCTTTTGATGTTTCATCAGTAGATCAATTTGGACCTTTTGAACATATTTCTGGCCCAGGGTCATCAAGACTATCTTACTATGCGTTCTCATGAGCTTCTTTGATGTTACATCAACCATAGATTAGACCATATGTGACCTATTGAAGACATTTCTGGCCAAAGAGTCCTCGATATTGAACTTTCTATACAAACTAATAGACTCCTTCTGATGTTTCATCAGCAGTTCAAATTTGACCTTTTGAACATATTTCTGGTCCAAGAGTCATCAAAGGCTATCATACTATACGTTCTCATGAGCTTCTTTAATGTTACATCAACCATAGATTAGACCATATGTGACCTATTGAAGACATTTCTGGCCAAAGTCTTCGATATTGAACTTTCTATACAAACTAATATACTCCTTTTGATGTTTCATCATTAGTTCAATTTTGACCTTTTGAACATATTTCTGGCCCAGGAGTCATCAAAGGCTATCTTACTATGCGTTCTCATGAGCTTCTTTGATGTTACATCAACCATAGATTAGACCATATGTGACCTATTGAAGACATTTCTGGCCAAAGAGTCCTAAATAATTATCTTTCTATACAAACTAATAGACTTCTTTTGATGTTTCATCAGTAGTTCAATTTTGACCTTTTAAACATATTTCTGGCCCAGGAGTCATCAAAGGCTATCTTACTATGCGTTCTCATGAGCTTCTTTGATGTTACATCAACCATAGATTAGACCATATGTGACCTATTGAAGTCATTTCTGGCCAAAGAGTCCTTGATATTGAACTCTCTATACAAACTAATAGACTCCTTTTGATGTTTCATCAGTAGATCAATTTGGACCTTTTGAACATATTTCTGGCCCAGGGTCATCAAGACTATCTTACTATGCGTTCTCTTGAGCTTCTTTGATGTTACATCAACCATAGATTAGACCATATGTGACCTATTGAAGACATTTCTGGCCAAAGTCTTCGATATTGAACTTTCTATACAAACTAATATACTCCTTTTGATGTTTCATCAGTAGTTCAATTTTGACCTTTTGAACATATTTCTGGCAAAAGAGTCTTGAACTTGAACTTTCTATAGATACTCACAGACTACTTTTGAGGTTTCATCAGCCACACAGTAGTCCATATGTGACATATTGAACCCATTATTGAGTCCTTATGTTACAAGAGCCATGCAGTATTCCAAAATTTGACATATTGAACATATTTCTGGCCAAAGAGTCCTTGAACTTGATCTTTTTATACATACTCCTAGACTCCTTTTGATGTTTCATCAGCCAGACAGTAATCCATATTTGACCTATTGAACGTATTATTGACTCCTGATGTTACAAGACCCATACAGTATTCCAAAATTTGACCTATTGAACACATTTCTGGCCAGAGAGTCCTTGAATTTGAACTTTCTATTTATATTTATACATTCCTTCTGATGTTTCATCAGTAGTTAAATTTTGACCTTTTGAACATATTTCTGGCCCAGGAGTCATCAAAGGCTATCTTACTATGCGTTCTCATGAGCTTCTTTGATGTTACATCAACCATAGATTAGACCATATGTGACCTATTGAAGACATTTCTGGCCAAAGTCTTCGATATTGAACTTTCTATACAAACTAATATACTCCTTTTGATGTTTCATCAGTAGTTCAATTTTGACCTTTTGAACATATTTCTGGCAAAAGAGTCTTGAACTTGAACTTTCTATAGATACTCATAGACTACTTTTGAGGTTTCATCAGCCACACAGTAGTCCATATGTGACATATTGAACCCATTATTGAGTCCTTATGTTACAAGAGCCATGCAGTATTCCAAAATTTGACATATTGAACATATTTCTGGCCAAAGAGTCCTTGAACTTGATCTTTTTATACATACTCCTAGACTCCTTTTGATGTTTCATCAGCCAGACAGTAGTCCATATTTGACCCATTGAACCTATTATTGACTCCTGATGTTACAAGACCCATACAGTATTCCAAAATTTGACCTATTGAACACATTTCTGGCCAGAGAGTCCTTGAATTTGAACTTTCTATTTATATTTATACATTCCTTCTGATGTTTCATCAGTAGTTCAAATTTGACCTTTTGAACATATTTCTGGCCCAAGAGTCATCAAAGGCTATCTTACTATGCGTTCTCATAAGCTTCTTTGATGTTACATCAACCATAGATTAGACCATATGTGACCTATTGAAGACATTTCTGGCCAAAGAGTCCTCGATATTGAACTTTCTATACAAACTAATAGACTCCTTTTGATGTTTCATCAGTAGATCAATTTGGACCTTTTGAACATATTCCTGGCCCAGGAGTCATCAAAGGCTATCTTACTATGCGTTCTCATGAGCTTCTTTGATGTTACATCAACCATAGATTAGACCATGATGTGACCTATTGAAGACATTTCTGGCCAAAGAGTCCTCGATATTGAACTTTCTATACAAACTAATAGACTCCTTTTGATGTTTCATCAGTAGATCAATTTGGACCTTTTGAACATATTTCTGGCCCAGGAGTCATCAAGACTATCTTACTATGCGTTCTCATGAGCTTCTTTGATGTTACATCAACCATAGATTAGACCATATGTGACCTATTGAAGAAATTTCTGGCCAAAGAGTCCTAAATAATTAACTTTCTATACAAACTATTAGACTTCTTTTGATGTTTCATCATTAGTTCAATTTTGACCTTTTGAACATATTTCTGGCCCAGGAGTCATCAAAGGCTATCTTACTATGCGTTCTCATGAGCTTCTTTGATGTTACATCAACCATAGATTAGACTATATGTGAACCTGATGAAGACATTTCTGGCCAAAGAGTCCTCGATATTGAACTTTCTATACAAACTAATAGACTCCTTTTTGATGTTTCATCAGTAGATCAATTTTGACCTTTAGAACATATTTCTGGCAAAAGAGTCTTGTACGAACTTTCTATAGATACCCATAGACTACTTTTGAGGTTTCATCAGCCACACAGTAGTCCATATGTGACATATTGAACCCATTATTGAGTCCTTATGTTACAAGAGCCATGCAGTATTCCAAAATTAGACATATTGAACATATTTCTGGCCAAAGAGTCCTTGAACTTGATCTGTTTATACATACTCATAGACTCCTTCTGTTGCTTTATAAGCCATTTAGAAGTCCATATCTGACCTATGGATCTTATTTCTTGTCAAAGGGTCCTCAAAAGGTTTGAAACTATATAAACATATAGTTCCTTTTTGAACCTTTTTGACCTTTTTGAACATTTGATCAATTTTGACCTTTTGAACATATTTCTGGCACAGAAGTCATCAAAGGCTATCTTACTATGCGTTCTCATGAGCTTCTTTGATGTTACATCATCCATAGATTAGACCATATGTGACCTATTGAAGACATTTCTGGCCAAAGAGTCCTCGATATTGAACTTTCCATACAAACTAATAGACTCCTTCTGATGTTTCATCAGCTGTTCAAATTTGACCTTTTGAACATATTTCTGGTCCAAGAGTCATCAAAGGCTATCTTACTATACGTTCTCATGAGCTTCTTTGATGTTACATCAACCATAGATTAGACCACATGTGAGCTATTGAAGACATTTCTGGCCAAAGTCTTCGATATTGAACTTTCTATACAAACTAATATACTCCTTTTGATGTTTCATCAGTAGTTCAATTTTGACCTTTTGAACATATTTCTGGCAAAAGAGTCTTGAACTTGAACTTTCTAATGATACTCATAGACTACTTTTGAGGTTTCATCAGCCACACAGTAGTCCATATGTGACATATTGAACCCATTATTGAGTCCTTATGTTACAAGAGCCATGCAGTATTCCAAAATTTGACATATTGAACATATTTCTGGCCAAAGAGTCCTTGAACTTGATCTTTTTATACATACTCCTAGACTCCTTTTGATGTTTCATCAGCCAGACAGTAATCCATATTTGACCTATTGAACCTATTATTGACTCCTGATGTTACAAGACCCATACAGTATTCCAAAATTTGACCTATTGAACACATTTCTGGCCAGAGAGTCCTTGAATTTGAACTTTCTATTTATATTTATACATTCCTTCTGATGTTTCATCAGTAGTTCAATTTTGACCTTTTGAACATATTTCTGGCCCAGGAGTCATCAAAGGCTATCTTACTATGCGTTCTCATGAGCTTCTTTGATGTTACATCAACCATAGATTAGACCATATGTGACCTATTGAAGACATTTCTGGCCAAAGAGTCCTCGATATTGAACTTTCTATACAAACTAATAGACTCCTTTTGATGTTTCATCAGTAGTTCAATTTTGACCTTTTAAACATATTTCTGGCCCAGGAGTCATCAAAGGCTATCTTACTATGCGTTCTCATGAGCTTCTTTGATGTTACATCAACCATAGATTAGACCATATGTGACCTATTGAAGACATTTCTGGCCAAAGAGTCATCGATATTGAACTCTCTATACAAACTAATAGACTCCTTTTGATGTTTCATCAGTAGATCAATTTGGACCTTTTGAACATATTTCTGGCCCAGGGTCATCAAGACTATCTTACTATGCGTTCTCATGAGCTTCTTTGATGTTACATCGACCATAGATTAGACCATATGTGACCTATTGAAGACATTTCTGGCCAAAGAGTCCTCGATATTGAACTTTCTATACAAACTAATAGACTCCTTCTGATGTTTCATCAGCAGTTCAAATTTGACCTTTTGAACATATTTCTGGTCCAAGAGTCATAAAAGGCTATCTTACTATACGTTCTCATGAGCTTCTTTGATGTTACATCAACCATAGATTAGACCATATGTGACCTATTGAAGACATTTCTGGCCAAAGTGTTCGATATTGAACTTTCTTTACAAACTAATATACTCCTTTTGATGTTTCATCAGTAGTTCAATTTTGACCTTTTGAACATATTTCTGGCAAAAGAGTCTTGAACTTGAACTTTCTATAGATACTCATAGACTACTTTTGAGGTTTCATCAGCCACACAGTAGTCCATATGTGACATTTTGAACCCATTATTGAGTCCTTATGTTACAAGACCCATACAGTATTCCAAAATTTGACCTATTGAACACATTTCTGGCCAGAGAGTCCTTGAATTTGAACTTTCTATTTATATTTAAACATTCTTTCTGATGTTTCATCAGTAATTCAAATTTGACCTTTTGAACATATTTCTGGTCCAAGAGTCATCAAAGGCTATCTTACTATGCGTTCTCATGAGCTTCTTTGATGTTACATCAACCATAGATTAGACCATATGTGACCTATTGAAGACATTTCTGGCCAAAGTCTTCGATATTGAACTTTCTATACAAACTAATAGACTCCTTTTGATGTTTCATCAGTGGATCAATTTTGACCTTTTGAACATATTTCTGGCAAAAGAGTCTTGAACTTTCTATAGATACTCATAAGACTACTTTTGAGGTTTCATCAGCCAAACAGTAGTCCATATGTGACATATTGAACCCATTATTGAGTCCTTATGTTACAAGAGCCATGCAGTATTCCAAAATTTGACTTATTGAACACATTTCTGGCCAAAGAGTCCTTGAACTTGATCTTTTTATACATACTCCTAGACTCCTTTTGATGTTTAATCAGCCAGACAGTAATCCATATTTGACCTATTGAACCTATTATTGACTCCTGATGTTACAAGACCCATATACAGTATTCCAAAATTTGACCTATTGAACACATTTCTGGCCAGAGAGTCCTTGAATTTGAACTTTCTATTTATATTTATACATTCCTTCTGATGTTTCATCAGTAGTTCAAATTTGACCTTTTGAACATATTTCTGGTCCAAGAGTCATCAAAGGCTATCTTACTATGCATTCTCATGAGCTTCTTTGATGTTACATCAACCATAGATTAGACCATATGTGACCTATTGAAGACATTTCTGGCCAAAGAGTCCTAAATAATTAACTTTCTATACAAAATAATAGACTTCTTTTGATATTTCATCAGTAGTTCAATTTTGACCTTTTGAACATATTTTTGGGCCAGGAGTCATCAAATGCTATCTTACTATGCGTTCTCATGAGCTTCTTTGATGTTACATCAACCATAGATTAGACCATATGTGACCTATTGAAGACATTTCTGGCCAAAGAGTCCTCGATATTGAACTTTCTATACAAACTAATAGACTCCTTTTGATGTTTCATCAGTAGATCAATTTGGACCTTTTGAACATACTTCTGGCCCAGGGTCATCAAGACTATCTTACTATGCGTTCTCATGAGCTTCTTTGATGTTTCATCAATCATAGATTAGACAATATGTGACCTATTGAAGACATTTCTGGCCAAAGAGTCCTCGATATTGAACTTTCTATACAAACTAATAGACCCGTTTGGATGTTTCATCAGTAGTTCAATTTTGACCTTTTGAACATATTTCTGGCCCAGGAGTCATCAAAGGCTATCTTACTATGCGTTCTCATGAGCTTCTTTGATGTTACATCAACCATAGATTAGACCATATGTGACCTATTGAAGACATTTCTGGCCAAAGAGTCCTCGATATTGAACTTTCTATACAAACTAATAGACTCCTTCTGATGTTTCATCAGCAGTTCAAATTTGACCTTTTGAACACATTTCTGGCCAGAGAGTCCTTGAATTTTAACTTTCTATTCATATTTATACATTCCTTCTGATGTTTCATCAGTGGTTCAAATTTGACCTTTTGAACATATTTCTGGCCAAAGAGTCCTCGATATTGAACTTTCTATACAAACTAATAGACTCCTTTTGATGTTTCATCAGTAGTTCAATTTTGACCTTTTGAACATATTTCTGGCCCAGGAGTCATCAAAGGCTATCTCACTATGCGTTCTCATGAGCTTCTTTGATGTTACATCAACCATAGATTAGACCATAATGTGACCTATTGAAGACATTTCTGGCCAAAGAGTCCCTGATATTGAACTCTCTATACAAACTAATAGACTCCTTCTGATGTTTCATCAGCAGTTCAAATATGACCTTTTGAACACATTTTTGGCCAGAGCGTCCTTGAATTTTAACTTTCTATTTATATTTGTTCATTCCTTCTGATGTTTCATCAGTAGTTCAAATTTGACCTTTTGAACATATTTCTTGTCCAAGAGTCATCAAAGGCTATCTTACTATGCGTTCTCATGAGCTTCTTTGATGTTACATCAACCATAGATTAGACCATATGTGACCTATTGAAGACATTTCTGGCCAAAGAGTCCTCGATATTGAACTTTCGATACAAACTAATAGACTCCTTTTGATGTTTCATCAGTAGATCAATTTGGACCTTTTGAACATATTTCTGGCACAGGAGTCATCAAGACTATCTTACAATGCGTTCTCATGAGCTTCTTTGATGTTACATCAACCATAGATTAGACCATATGTGACCTCTTGAAGACATTTCTGGCCAAAGAGTCTTCGATATTGAACTTTCTATACAAACTAATAGACCCGTTTGGATGTTTCATCAGTAGTTCAATTTGGACCTTTTGAACACATTTCTGGCCCAGGAATCATCAAAGGCTATCTTACTATGCGCTCTCATGAGCTTCTTTGATGTTACATCAACCATAGATTGGACCATATGTGACCTATTGAAGACATTTCTGGCCAAAGAGTCCTCGATATTGAACTTTCTATACAAACTAATAGACTCCTTCTGATGTTTCATCAGTAGATCAATTTTGACCTTTTGAACATATTTCTGGCAAAAGAGTCTTGAACTTGAACTTTCTATAGATACCCCTAGACTACTTTTGAGGTTTCATCAGCCACACAGTAGTCCATATGTGACATATTGAACCCATTATTGAGTCCTTATGTTACAAGAGCCATGCAGTATTCCAAAATTTGACATATTGAACATATTTCTGGCCAAAGAGTCCTTGAACTTGATCTTTTTATACATACTCATAGACTCCTTTTCATGTTTCATCAGCCAGACAGTAATCCATATTTGACTTATTGAACCTTTTATTGACTCCTGATGTTACAAGACCCACACAGTATTCCAAAATTTGACCTATTGAACAAATTTCTGGACAGAGAGTCCTTGAATTTTAACTTTCTATTTATATTTATACATTCCTTCTGATGTTTCATCAGTAGTTCAAATTTGACCTTTTGAACATATTTCTGGTCCAAGAGTCATCAAAGGCTATCTTACTATGCGTTCTCATGAGCTTCTTTGATGTTACATCAACCATAGATTAGACCATATGTGACCTATTGAAGACATTTCTGGCCAAAGAGTCCTAAATAATTAACTTTCTATACAAAATAATAGACTTCTTTTGATATTTCATCAGTAGTTCAATTTTGACCTTTTGAACATATTTTTGGGCCAGGAGTCATCAAATGCTATCTTACTATGCGTTCTCATGAGCTTCTTTGATGTTACATCAACCATAGATTAGACCATATGTGACCTATTGAAGACATTTCTGGCCAAAGAGTCCTCGATATTGAACTTTCTATACAAACTAATAGACTCCTTTTGATGTTTCATCAGTAGATCAATTTGGACCTTTTGAACATACTTCTGGCCCAGGGTCATCAAGACTATCTTACTATGCGTTCTCATGAGCTTCTTTGATGTTTCATCAATCATAGATTAGACAATATGTGACCTATTGAAGACATTTCTGGCCAAAGAGTCCTCGATATTGAACTTTCTATACAAACTAATAGACCCGTTTGGATGTTTCATCAGTAGTTCAATTTTGACCTTTTGAACATATTTCTGGCCCAGGAGTCATCAAAGGCTATCTTACTATGCGTTCTCATGAGCTTCTTTGATGTTACATCAACCATAGATTAGACCATATGTGACCTATTGAAGACATTTCTGGCCAAAGAGTCCTCGATATTGAACTTTCTATACAAACTAATAGACTCCTTTTGATGTTTCATCAGTAGATCAATTTGGACCTTTTGAACATATTTCTGGTCCAAGAGTCATAAAAGGCTATCTTACTATACGTTCTCATGAGCTTCTTTGATGTTACATCAACCATAGATTAGACCATATGTGACCTATTGAAGACATTTCTGGCCAAAGTCTTCGATATTGAACTTTCTATACAAACTAATATACTCCTTTTGATGTTTCATCAGTAGTTCAATTTTGACCTTTTGAACATATTTCTGGCAAAAGAGTCTTGAACTTGAACTTTCTATAGATACTCATAGACTACTTTTGAGGTTTCATCAGCCACACAGTAGTCCATATGTGACATATTGAACCCATTATTGAGTCCTTATGTTACAAGAGCCATGCAGTATTCCAAAATTTGACATATTGAACATATTTCTGGCCAAAGAGTCCTTGAACTTGATCTTTTTATACATACTCCTAGACTCCTTTTGATGTTTCATCAGCCAGACAGTAGTCCATATTTGACCCATTGAACCTATTATTGACTCCTGATGTTACAAGACCCATACAGTATTCCAAAATTTGACCTATTGAACACATTTCTGGCCAGAGAGTCCTTGAATTTGAACTTTCTATTTATATTTATACATTCCTTCTGATGTTTCATCAGTAGTTCAAATTTGACCTTTTGAACATATTTCTGGCCCAAGAGTCATCAAAGGCTATCTTACTATGCGTTCTCATAAGCTTCTTTGATGTTACATCAACCATAGATTAGACCATATGTGACCTATTGAAGACATTTCTGGCCAAAGAGTCCTCGATATTGAACTTTCTATACAAACTAATAGACTCCTTTTGATGTTTCATCAGTAGATCAATTTGGACCTTTTGAACATATTCCTGGCCCAGGAGTCATCAAAGGCTATCTTACTATGCGTTCTCATGAGCTTCTTTGATGTTACATCAACCATAGATTAGACCATGATGTGACCTATTGAAGACATTTCTGGCCAAAGAGTCCTCGATATTGAACTTTCTATACAAACTAATAGACTCCTTTTGATGTTTCATCAGTAGATCAATTTGGACCTTTTGAACATATTTCTGGCCCAGGAGTCATCAAGACTATCTTACTATGCGTTCTCATGAGCTTCTTTGATGTTACATCAACCATAGATTAGACCATATGTGACCTATTGAAGAAATTTCTGGCCAAAGAGTCCTAAATAATTAACTTTCTATACAAACTATTAGACTTCTTTTGATGTTTCATCATTAGTTCAATTTTGACCTTTTGAACATATTTCTGGCCCAGGAGTCATCAAAGGCTATCTTACTATGCGTTCTCATGAGCTTCTTTGATGTTACATCAACCATAGATTAGACTATATGTGAACCTGATGAAGACATTTCTGGCCAAAGAGTCCTCGATATTGAACTTTCTATACAAACTAATAGACTCCTTTTTGATGTTTCATCAGTAGATCAATTTTGACCTTTAGAACATATTTCTGGCAAAAGAGTCTTTTACGAACTTTCTATAGATACCCATAGACTACTTTTGAGGTTTCATCAGCCACACAGTAGTCCATATGTGACATATTGAACCCATTATTGAGTCCTTATGTTACAAGAGCCATGCAGGTTTCCAAAATTAGACATATTGAACATATTTCTGGCCAAAGAGTCCTTGAACTTGATCTGTTTATACAAACTCATAGACTCCTTCTGTTGCTTTATAAGCCATTTAGAAGTCCATATCTGACCTATGGATCTTATTTCTTGTCAAAGGGTCCTCAAAAGGTTTGAAACTATATAAACATATAGTTCCTTTTTGAACCTTTTTGACCTTTTTGAACATTTGATCAATTTTGACCTTTTGAACATATTTCTGGCACAGAAGTCATCAAAGGCTATCTTACTATGCGTTCTCATGAGCTTCTTTGATGTTACATCATCCATAGATTAGACCATATGTGACCTATTGAAGACATTTCTGGCCAAAGAGTCCTCGATATTGAACTTTCCATACAAACTAATAGACTCATCTGATGTTTCATCAGCTGTTCAAATTTGACCTTTTGAACATATTTCTGGTCCAAGAGTCATCAAAGGCTATCTTACTATACGTTCTCATGAGCTTCTTTGATGTTACATCAACCATAGATTAGACCATATGTGACCTATTGAAGACATTTCTGGCCAAAGTCTTCGATATTGAACTTTCTATACAAACTAATATACTCCTTTTGATGTTTCATCAGTAGTTCAATTTTGACCTTTTGAACATATTTCTGGCAAAAGAGTCTTGAACTTGAACTTTCTAATGATACTCATAGACTACTTTTGAGGTTTCATCAGCCACACAGTAGTCCATATGTGACATATTGAACCCATTATTGAGTCCTTATGTTACAAGAGCCATGCAGTATTCCAAAATTTGACATATTGAACATATTTCTGGCCAAAGAGTCCTTGAACTTGATCTTTTTATACATACTCCTAGACTCCTTTTGATGTTTCATCAGCCAGACAGTAATCCATATTTGACCTATTGAACCTATTATTGACTCCTGATGTTACAAGACCCATACAGTATTCCAAAATTTGACCTATTGAACACATTTCTGGCCAGAGAGTCCTTGAATTTGAACTTTCTATTTATATTTATACATTCCTTCTGATGTTTCATCAGTAGTTCAATTTTGACCTTTTGAACATATTTCTGGCCCAGGAGTCATCAAAGGCTATCTTACTATGCGTTCTCATGAGCTTCTTTGATGTTACATCAACCATAGATTAGACCATATGTGACCTATTGAAGACATTTCTGGCCAAACAGTCCTCGATATTGAACTTTCTATACAAACTAATAGACTCCTTTTGATGTTTCATCAGTAGTTCAATTTTGACCTTTTAAACATATTTCTGGCCCAGGAGTCATCAAAGGCTATCTTACTATGCGTTCTCATGAGCTTCTTTGATGTTACATCAACCATAGATTAGACCATATGTGACCTATTGAAGACATTTCTGGCCAAAGAGTCATCGATATTGAACTCTCTATACAAACTAATAGACTCCTTTTGATGTTTCATCAGTAGATCAATTTGGACCTTTTGAACATATTTCTGGCCCAGGGTCATCAAGACTATCTTACTATGCGTTCTCATGAGCTTCTTTGATGTTACATCGACCATAGATTAGACCATATGTGACCTATTGAAGACATTTCTGGCCAAAGAGTCCTCGATATTGAACTTTCTATACAAACTAATAGACTCCTTCTGATGTTTCATCAGCAGTTCAAATTTGACCTTTTGAACATATTTCTGGTCCAAGAGTCATAAAAGGCTATCTTACTATACGTTCTCATGAGCTTCTTTGATGTTACATCAACCATAGATTAGACCATATGTGACCTATTGAAGACATTTCTGGCCAAAGTGTTCGATATTGAACTTTCTATACAAACTAATATACTCCTTTTGATGTTTCATCAGTAGTTCAATTTTGACCTTTTGAACATATTTCTGGCAAAAGAGTCTTGAACTTGAACTTTCTATAGATACTCATAGACTACTTTTGAGGTTTCATCAGCCACACAGTAGTCCATATGTGACATTTTGAACCCATTATTGAGTCCTTATGTTACAAGACCCATACAGTATTCCAAAATTTGACCTATTGAACACATTTCTGGCCAGAGAGTCCTTGAATTTGAACTTTCTATTTATATTTAAACATTCTTTCTGATGTTTCATCAGTAATTCAAATTTGACCTTTTGAACATATTTCTGGTCCAAGAGTCATCAAAGGCTATCTTACTATGCGTTCTCATGAGCTTCTTTGATGTTACATCAACCATAGATTAGACCATATGTGACCTATTGAAGACATTTCTGGCCAAAGTCTTCGATATTGAACTTTCTATACAAACTAATAGACTCCTTTTGATGTTTCATCAGTGGATCAATTTTGACCTTTTGAACATATTTCTGGCAAAAGAGTCTTGAACTTTCTATAGATACTCATAAGACTACTTTTGAGGTTTCATCAGCCAAACAGTAGTCCATATGTGACATATTGAACCCATTATTGAGTCCTTATGTTACAAGAGCCATGCAGTATTCCAAAATTTGACTTATTGAACACATTTCTGGCCAAAGAGTCCTTGAACTTGATCTTTTTATACATACTCCTAGACTCCTTTTGATGTTTAATCAGCCAGACAGTAATCCATATTTGACCTATTGAACCTATTATTGACTCCTGATGTTACAAGACCCATATACAGTATTCCAAAATTTGACCTATTGAACACATTTCTGGCCAGAGAGTCCTTGAATTTGAACTTTCTATTTATATTTATACATTCCTTCTGATGTTTCATCAGTAGTTCAAATTTGACCTTTTGAACATATTTCTGGTCCAAGAGTCATCAAAGGCTATCTTACTATGCATTCTCATGAGCTTCTTTGATGTTACATCAACCATAGATTAGACCATATGTGACCTATTGAAGACATTTCTGGCCAAAGAGTCCTAAATAATTAACTTTCTATACAAAATAATAGACTTCTTTTGATATTTCATCAGTAGTTCAATTTTGACCTTTTGAACATATTTTTGGGCCAGGAGTCATCAAATGCTATCTTACTATGCGTTCTCATGAGCTTCTTTGATGTTACATCAACCATAGATTAGACCATATGTGACCTATTGAAGACATTTCTGGCCAAAGAGTCCTCGATATTGAACTTTCTATACAAACTAATAGACTCCTTTTGATGTTTCATCAGTAGATCAATTTGGACCTTTTGAACATACTTCTGGCCCAGGGTCATCAAGACTATCTTACTATGCGTTCTCATGAGCTTCTTTGATGTTTCATCAATCATAGATTAGACAATATGTGACCTATTGAAGACATTTCTGGCCAAAGAGTCCTCGATATTGAACTTTCTATACAAACTAATAGACCCGTTTGGATGTTTCATCAGTAGTTCAATTTTGACCTTTTGAACATATTTCTGGCCCAGGAGTCATCAAAGGCTATCTTACTATGCGTTCTCATGAGCTTCTTTGATGTTACATCAACCATAGATTAGACCATATGTGACCTATTGAAGACATTTCTGGCCAAAGAGTCCTCGATATTGAACTTTCTATACAAACTAATAGACTCCTTCTGATGTTTCATCAGCAGTTCAAATTTGACCTTTTGAACACATTTCTGGCCAGAGAGTCCTTGAATTTTAACTTTCTATTCATATTTATACATTCCTTCTGATGTTTCATCAGTGGTTCAAATTTGACCTTTTGAACATATTTCTGGCCAAAGAGTCCTCGATATTGAACTTTCTATACAAACTAATAGACTCCTTTTGATGTTTCATCAGTAGTTCAATTTTGACCTTTTGAACATATTTCTGGCCCAGGAGTCATCAAAGGCTATCTCACTATGCGTTCTCATGAGCTTCTTTGATGTTACATCAACCATAGATTAGACCATAATGTGACCTATTGAAGACATTTCTGGCCAAAGAGTCCCTGATATTGAACTCTCTATACAAACTAATAGACTCCTTCTGATGTTTCATCAGCAGTTCAAATATGACCTTTTGAACACATTTTTGGCCAGAGCGTCCTTGAATTTTAACTTTCTATTTATATTTGTTCATTCCTTCTGATGTTTCATCAGTAGTTCAAATTTGACCTTTTGAACATATTTCTTGTCCAAGAGTCATCAAAGGCTATCTTACTATGCGTTCTCATGAGCTTCTTTGATGTTACATCAACCATAGATTAGACCATATGTGACCTATTGAAGACATTTCTGGCCAAAGAGTCCTCGATATTGAACTTTCGATACAAACTAATAGACTCCTTTTGATGTTTCATCAGTAGATCAATTTGGACCTTTTGAACATATTTCTGGCACAGGAGTCATCAAGACTATCTTACAATGCGTTCTCATGAGCTTCTTTGATGTTACATCAACCATAGATTAGACCATATGTGACCTCTTGAAGACATTTCTGGCCAAAGAGTCTTCGATATTGAACTTTCTATACAAACTAATAGACCCGTTTGGATGTTTCATCAGTAGTTCAATTTGGACCTTTTGAACATATTTCTGGCCCAGGAATCATCAAAGGCTATCTTACTATGCGCTCTCATGAGCTTCTTTGATGTTACATCAACCATAGATTGGACCATATGTGACCTATTGAAGACATTTCTGGCCAAAGAGTCCTCGATATTGAACTTTCTATACAAACTAATAGACTCCTTCTGATGTTTCATCAGTAGATCAATTTTGACCTTTTGAACATATTTCTGGCAAAAGAGTCTTGAACTTGAACTTTCTATAGATACCCCTAGACTACTTTTGAGGTTTCATCAGCCACACAGTAGTCCATATGTGACATATTGAACCCATTATTGAGTCCTTATGTTACAAGAGCCATGCAGTATTCCAAAATTTGACATATTGAACATATTTCTGGCCAAAGAGTCCTTGAACTTGATCTTTTTATACATACTCATAGACTCCTTTTCATGTTTCATCAGCCAGACAGTAATCCATATTTGACTTATTGAACCTTTTATTGACTCCTGATGTTACAAGACCCACACAGTATTCCAAAATTTGACCTATTGAACAAATTTCTGGACAGAGAGTCCTTGAATTTTAACTTTCTATTTATATTTATACATTCCTTCTGATGTTTCATCAGTAGTTCAAATTTGACCTTTTGAACATATTTCTGGTCCAAGAGTCATCAAAGGCTATCTTACTATGCGTTCTCATGAGCTTCTTTGATGTTACATCAACCATAGATTAGACCATATGTGACCTATTGAAGACATTTCTGGCCAAAGAGTCCTAAATAATTAACTTTCTATACAAAATAATAGACTTCTTTTGATATTTCATCAGTAGTTCAATTTTGACCTTTTGAACATATTTTTGGGCCAGGAGTCATCAAATGCTATCTTACTATGCGTTCTCATGAGCTTCTTTGATGTTACATCAACCATAGATTAGACCATATGTGACCTATTGAAGACATTTCTGGCCAAAGAGTCCTCGATATTGAACTTTCTATACAAACTAATAGACTCCTTTTGATGTTTCATCAGTAGATCAATTTGGACCT
This sequence comes from Rhinichthys klamathensis goyatoka, assembly GCF_029890125.1. NCBI lineage: Eukaryota > Metazoa > Chordata > Actinopteri > Cypriniformes > Leuciscidae > Rhinichthys > Rhinichthys klamathensis. The sequence continues at coordinate 5,817,100 of NW_026606555.1, forward strand.
TTTGAACATACTTCTGGCCCAGGGTCATCAAGACTATCTTACTATGCGTTCTCATGAGCTTCTTTGATGTTTCATCAATCATAGATTAGACAATATGTGACCTATTGAAGACATTTCTGGCCAAAGAGTCCTCGATATTGAACTTTCTATACAAACTAATAGACCCGTTTGGATGTTTCATCAGTAGTTCAATTTGGACCTTTTGAACATATTTCTGGCCCAGGAGTCATCAAAGGCTATCTTACTATGCGCTCTCCCGAGCTTCTTTGATGTTACATCAACCATAGATTAGACTATATGTGACCCTGATGAAGACATTTCTGGCCAAAGAGTCCTCGATATTGAACTCTCTATACATACTCATATACTCCTTCTGTTGCTTCATAAGCCATTTAGAAGTCCACTTCATACATTCAGTTGTTGACATGGCAATAAATTATTGAAATATATGAAATATATGAATATACATATCTGACCTATGGATCTTATTTCTTGTCAAAGGGTCCTCAAAAGGTTTGAAACTATATAAACATATAGTTCCTTTTTGAACCACTGAACATACAGTGCTTTGAATATTAGCTTTCTATACATATTGACTCCTTTTGATGTTACAATAGCCATACTAAAGTCATCTGACCTTACTGAACATATTTTTGGCCAGAGATTCCTTAAAGAATAACTTACTACACATTCAGATTGATTTCTTCCAATGTTATATCAGCCAGACGGCAGTCAAAATTTGAACTACTAAACATATTTCTGGCCAAAGAGTACTCGAAACGAACTTTCTATATATACTCGTTGACTCCTTCTGATGTTACGTCAGGCATTCAGAAGTTCATATTTGACCCAAGGAACATATTTCTGGCCAAAGGGTCCTCAAAAGGTTTGAAACTATATAAACTTATAGACTCCTTCTAATGTTAAATCAGCAATACGGTTCCTTTTTGAACCACTGAACATACTTTTGGCTTTGAATATTAGCTTTCTATACATATTGACTCCTTTTGATGTTACATTAGCCATACTAAAGTCCACATATGACCTACTGAACATATTTCTGGCCAGAGATTCCTTAAAGATTAACTTATTCAACATTCAGATTGATTTCTTCCAATGTTATATCAGCCAGACGGCAGTCAAAATTTGAACTACTAAACATATTTCTGGCCAAAGAGTACTCGAAACATGAACTTTCTATATATACTTGTTGACTCCTTCCGGTTACGTCAGGCATTCAGAAGTTCATATTTGACCCAAGGAACATATTTCTGGCCAAAGAATCCTCGATCTATACATAGTCATAGACTTCTGGTGCTTCATAAGCCATATAGAAGTCCATATTTAATTCTGGTCAAAGGGTCCTCAAATGATTTTAAACTACCGGTATATAAACTTAGAGACTAATTCTGATATTAAAACCTACTGAACATGTCTGTCCAAAGAGTACTTAAAGATTAACACTATACATTGAGATTGAATTCTTCTTATGTTATATCAGCCTGACAAAAGTCCATTTTTGACCTACTGAAATTTTTTTGGCCAAAGAGTACTCAAAACTTGACATTTCTATACATACTTGTTGAATCCTGATAAGAAATCAGCCATACAGAGGTTCCTTTTTGAACTAATGAACATACTTTTGGCCAAAGAGTCTTTGAACATTGACTTTATATACATATTGACTCCTTTTGATGTTATATTAGACTGACAGAGAGATATTTCTGGCCAAAGAATCCTTGATCTTGAACTTTCTATACATAGTCATAGACTCATAAGCCATATAGAAGTCCATATAGAAGTCCATGTCTGACCTATTGAACTTAATTCTTGTCAAAGGGTCCTCAAATCTTTTTAAACTATATAAACTTAGAGACTCATTCTGGTGTTGAAATTAGTTCGTTTTTTTTTTTTGGCCAAAGAGTACTCGAAACTTGAAATTTCTATACATACTACTTCTGATGTTAAATCAGCCATACAGAGGTTCATTTTTGAACTAATGAACATAATTTTGGCCAAAGAGTCTTTGAACATTAACTTTCTATACATATTGATTCCTTTTGATGTTATATCAGCCTGACAAAAGTCCACATTTGACCTACTGAACATATTTCTGGCCAAAGATTCCTTAAAGATTAATTTACTATACATTCAGATTGATTTGTTCTGATGTTATATCAGCCAGACGGCAGTCAAAATTTGAACTGCTATTTGAGTCCATACTCATGGACTCCTGATGTTTTATCAGCCAGAGAGTAGTCCATATTTGACCTAGTGAACATATTTCTGGTCAAAGAGTCATCAAAGGGTAACTAACTATGTGTTCTCACATAATGAGACTTCTTTTGATGTTACATCAACCATAAATTAGTCCATATTTGTCATTGAACACAATTCTGGCCAAAGAGTGCTTGATATTGAACTTTCTATACATATAGATTTGTTCTGATGTTTCATCAGCCAGTCAGTAGTCCAAACTTGACCTGCTGAACATACTTCTACCAAAAGAGCATCAAAACCTAACTTACTATACGTTCTGATAGACTTATTTTGATGTTACTTCAAACATATAACAGTCCATATTTGACAGATTGAACACATTTCTGGCCAAAGAGACCTCGGTCTTGAACTTTCTATCCATACTCATAGACTCCCTCTGCTGTTTCATCAGCCAGACAGTAGTCCATATTTGACTTACTGAACACATTTCTGGCGAAAAAGTCATCAAACTTACTATGTGTTCTCATAGACTTCTTTAAATGTTACATCAACCAAATATTAGTCCATATTTGACTTATTGAACACATTTCTGGCCAAAGAGTGCTTGATATTGAACTTTCTATACATATAATAGACTTGTTCTTATGTTTCATCAAACAGATAGTAGTTCACCTATTGAACATATTTCTGGAAGTAGAGTCTTTGAACTTGAACTTTCTAAACATACTCATTGACTCCTGATGTTTCTTCAGCCATGCAGTAATTCAACTTGAGTGTGTATAGAAAGTTAAAGTTCAGGATTGAGGACTTGTTGGCCCAGAATGTGTTCAATAGGTCAAATATGGACTATTATATGGCTGATTAAAAACAACAGGAGGAGTCTATGTGTACGTTTGGAGAGTTCTACAAAGAGGATTCTTTGGCCAAGAAAAATGCTCAGTCGGTTCAATAGGTCAAATTTGGACTACTGTGTGGCTGATGAAACTTCAAAAGTAGTCTATGAGTATCTATAGAAAGTTCAAGTTCAAGACTGATGAAACATGAAAAGGAGACTATTGGTTTGTATAGAAAGTTCAATATCGAGGACTCTTTGGCCAGAAATGTCTTCAATAGGTCACATATGGTCTAATCTATGGTTGATGTAACATCAAAGAAGCTCATGAGAACGCATAGTAAGATAGCCCTTGATGACTCCTGGGCCAAAAATATGTTCAAAAGGTCAAAATTGAACTACTGTTGTAACATCAAAAGGAGTCTATTAGTTTGTATAGAAAGTTCAATATCGAGGACTCTTTGGCCAGAAATATCTTCAATAGGTCACATATGGTCTAATCTATGGATGATGTAACATCAGAGAAGCTCATGAGAACATATAGTAAGATAGCCTTTGATGACTCTTTGGCCAGAAATATGTTCAATATGTCAAATTTTGGAATACTGTATGGCTCTTGTAAGGTCTCATAAGGACTCAATAATGGGTTCAATAAGTCACATATGGACTACTGTCTGCCTTATGATACCTCAAAAGTAGTCTATGAGTATCTATAGAAAGCTCAAGTTCAAGGAGTCTTTGGCCAGAAATATGTTCAAAAGGTCAAAATTGATCTACTGATGAAACATCAAAAGGAGTCTATTAGTTTGTATAGAAAGTTCAATATCGAGGACTCTTTGGCCAGAAATGTCTTCAATAGGTCACATATGGTTGATGTAACATCAAAGAAGCTCATGAGAACGCAAAGTAAGATAGCCTTTGATGACTCCTGGGCCAGAAATATGTTCTAAAGGTCAAAATTGAACTACTGATGATACATCAGAAGGAATATATAAATATGAAATAGAAAGTTAAAATTCAAGGACTCTCTGGCCAGAAATGTTTTCAAAAGGTTAAATATGCAGTCATATTTGGTTACTGTAACATCAAAAGAAGTTTATGAGATCATATAGTCAGATAGCCCTTTAATGACTCTTTAGCCAGAACTATGTTCAATAGGTCAAAGTTTAATTACTGATGAAACATCAGAACAGCCCATATGGAAAATCAGAAGGAGATATGATTACCTGTATAATGTTCAAGTTCAAGGACTCTTCGGCCAGAAATATTTTCAATAGGTAAATTTTTGGAATACTGCATGGTTCTTGTAACATCAGGAGACAATAATAGGTTCAATAGGTCAAGGTCTACTGTCTGGCTGATAAAACATGAAAAGGAGTCTATGAGTGAATGTTAAAGTCTATGAGTCTATGAGTGTTACTGTATGTTAAAGATCAAGTTCAAGGACTCTTTGGTCAGAAATATGTTCAATAGGTCAAATTTTGGAATATTGTATGGCTCTTGTAACATCAGGACTCAATAATAGGTTCAATAGGTCAAATATGGACTACTGTCTGGCTGATGAAACATCAAAAGGAGTCTATGAGTATGTTAAAAAGATCAAGTTCAAGGACTCTTTGGCCAGAAATATGTTCAATATGTCAAATTTTGGAATACTGTATGGCTCTTGTAACATCAGGAGTCAATATTAGGTTCAATTGGTCAAATATGGACTACTGTGTGGCTGATGAAACCTCAAAAGTAGTCTATGAGTATCTATAGAAAGTTCAAGTTCAAGACTCTTAGGCCAGAAATATGTTCAAAAGGTCAAAATTGAACTACTGATGAAACATCAGGAGTCTAATTAGTGTGTATAGAAAGTTCAATATTGAGGACTCTTTGGCCAGAAATGTCTTCAATAGGTCACATATGGTCTAATCTATGGTTAATTTAACACCAAAGAAGCTCATGAGAACACATAGTAAGATAGTCTTTGAAGACTCCTGGGCCAGAAATATGTTCAAAAGGTCCAAATTGAACTACTGATGAAACATCAGAAGGAATGTATAAATATGAATAGAAAGTTAAAATTCAAGGACTCTCTGGCCAGAAATGTTTTCAAAAGGTCAAATATGCAGTCATATTTGGTTACTGTAACATCAAAAGAAGTTTATGAGATCATGTAGTCAGATAGCCCTTTAATGACTCTTTAGCCAGAACTTTTTTCAATAGGTCAAAGTTTAATTACTGATGAAACATCAGAACAGCCCATATGGAAAATCAGAAGGAGATATGATTACCTATATAATGTTCAAGTTCAAGGACTCTTCGGCCAGAAATATGTTCAATAGGTAAATTTTTGGAATACTGCATGGCTCTTTTAACATCAGGAGACAATAATAGGTTCAATAGGTCAAGGTCTACTGTCTGGCTGATGAAACATCAAAAGGAGTCTATGAGTATGTATAGAAAGATCAAGTTCAAGGACTCTTTGGCCAGAAATATGTTCAATAGGTCAAATTTTGGAATATTGTATGGCTCTTGTAACTTTAGGACTCAATAATAGGTTCAATTGGTCAAATATGGACTACTGTCTGGCTGATGAAACATCAAAAGGAGTCTATGAGTATGTTAAAAATATCAAGTTCAAGGACTCTTTGGCCAGAAATATGTTCAATATGTCAAATTTTGGAATACTGTATGGCTCTTGTAACATCAGGAGTCAATATTAGGTTCAATTGGTCAAATATGGACTACTGTGTGGTTGATGAAACCTCAAAAGTAGTCTATGAGTATCTATAGAAAGTTCAAGTTCAAGACTCTTTGGCCAGAAATATGTTCAAAAGGTCAAAATTGAACTACTGATGAAACATCAGGAGTCTAATTAGTGTGTATAGAAAGTTCAATATTGAGGACTCTTTGGCCAGAAATGTCTTCAATAGGTCACATATGGTCTAATCTATGGTTAATTTAACACCAAAGAAGCTCATGAGAACACATAGTAAGATAGTCTTTGATGACTCTTTAGCCAGAACTTTTTTCAATAGGTCAAAGTTTAATTACTGATGAAACATCAGAACAGCCCATATGGAAAATCAGAAGGAGATATGATTACCTATATAATGTTCAAGTTCAAGGACTCTTCGGCCAGAAATATGTTCAATAGGTACATTTTTGGAATACTGCATGGCTCTTTTAACATCAGGAGACAATAATAGGTTCAATAGGTCAAGGTCTACTGTCTGGCTGATGAAACATCAAAAGGAGTCTATGAGTATGTATAGAAAGATCAAGTTCAAGGACTCTTTGGCCAGAAATATGTTCAATAGGTCAAATTTTGGAATATTGTATGGCTCTTGTAACTTTAGGACTCAATAATAGGTTCAATTGGTCAAATATGGACTACTGTCTGGCTGATGAAACATCAAAAGGAGTCTATGAGTATGTTAAAAATATCAAATTCAAGGACTCTTTGGCCAGAAATATGTTCAATATGTCAAATTTTGGAATACTGTATGGCTCTTGTAACATCAGGAGTCAATATTAGGTTCAATTGGTCAAATATGGACTACTGTGTGGCTGAAGAAACCTCAAAAGTAGTCTATGAGTATCTATAGAAAGTTCAAGTTCAAGACTCTTTGCCCAGAAATATGTTCAAAAGGTCAAAATTGAACTACTGATGAAACATCAGGAGTCTATTAGTGTGTATAGAAAGTTCAATATCGAGGACTCTTTGGCCTGAAATGTCTTCAATACGTCACATATGGTCTAATCTATGGTTAATTTAACACCAAATAAGCTCATGAGAACACATAGTAAGATAGTCTTTGATGACTCCTGGGCCAGAAATATGTTCAAAAGGTCCAAATTGAACTACTGATGAAACATCAGAAGGAATGTATAAATATGAATAGAAAGTTAAAATTCAAGGACTCTCTGGCCAGAAATGTTTTCAAAAGGTCAAATATGCAGTCATATTTGGTTACTGTAACATCAAAAGAAGTTTATGAGATCATATAGTCAGATAGCCCTTTAATGACTCTTTAGCCAGAACTTTTTTCAATAGGTCAAAGTTTAATTACTGATGAAACATCAGAACAGCCCATATGGAAAATCAGAAGGAGATATGATTACCTATATAATGTTCAAGTTCAAGGACTCTTCGGCCAGAAATATGTTCAATAGGTACATTTTTGGAATACTGCATGGCTCTTTTAACATCAGAAGACAATAATAGGTTCAATAGGTCAAGGTCTACTGTCTGGCTGATGAAACATCAAAAGGAGTCTATGAGTATGTATAGAAAGATCAAGTTCAAGGACTCTTTGGCCAGAAATATGTTCAATAGGTCAAATTTTGGAATATTGTATGGCTCTTGTAACATCAGGGCTCAATAATAGGTTCAATTGGTCAAATATGGACTACTGTCTGGCTGATGAAACATCAAAAGGAGTCTATGAGTATGTTAAAAAGATCAAGTTCAAGGACTCTTTGGCCAGAAATATGTTCAATATGTCAAATTTTGGAATACTGTATGGCTCTTGTAACATCAGGAGTCAATATTAGGTTCAATTGGTCAAATATGGACTACTGTGTGGCTGATGAAACCTCAAAAGTAGTCTATGAGTATCTATAGAAAGTTCAAGTTCAAGACTCTTTGGCCAGAAATATGTTCAAAAGGTCAAAATTGAACTACTGATGAAACATCAGGAGTCTATTAGTGTGTATAGAAAGTTCAATATCAAGGACTCTTTGGCCTGAAATGTCTTCAATACGTCACATATGGTCTAATCTATGGTTAATTTAACACCAAATAAGCTCATGAGAACACATAGTAAGATAGTCTTTGATGACTCCTGGGCCAGAAATATGTTCAAAAGGTCCAAATTGAACTACTGATGAAACATCAAAAGGAGTCTATTAGTGTGTATAGAAAGTTCAATATCGAGGACTCTTTGGCCAGAAATGTCTTCAATAGGTCACGTATGGTCTAATCTATGGTTGATTTAACATCAAAGAAGCTCATGAGAACGCATAGTAAGATAGTCTTTGATGACTCCTGGACCAGAAATATGTTCAAAAGGTCAAATTTTAACTACTTATGAAACATCAGAAGGAATCTATAACTATGAATAGAAAGTTAAAATTCAAGGACTCTTTGGCCAGAAATATGTTCAATAGGTCAAATTTTGGAATATTGTATGGCTCTTGTAACATCAGGACTCAATATTAGGTTCAATTGGTCAAATATGGACTATAGACTATGGAATATGTGTGGCTGATGAAACCTCAAAAGTAGTCTATGAGTATCTATAGAAAGTTCAAGTTCAAGACTCTTTGGCCAGAAATATGTTCAAAAGGTCAAAATTGAACTACTGATGAAACATCAGGAGTCTAATTAGTGTGTATAGAAAGTTCAATATTGAGGACTCTTTGGCCAGAAATGTCTTCAATAGGTCACATATGGTCTAATCTATGGTTAATTTAACACCAAAGAAGCTCATGAGAACACATAGTAAGATAGTCTTTGATGACTCCTGGGCCAGAAATATGTTCAAAAGGTCCAAATTGAACTACTGATGAAACATCAGAAGGAATGTATAAATATGAATAGAAAGTTAAAATTAAAGGACTCTCTGGCCAGAAATGTTTTCAATAGGTCAAATATGCAGTCATATTTGGTTACTGTAACATCAAAAGAAGTTTATAAAATCATATAGTCAGATAGCCCTTTAATGACTCTTTAGCAGAAATATGTTCAATAGGTCAAATTCGAATTACTGATGAAACATCAGAATAGTCTATATGAAAAATCAGAAGGAGATATGAGGATCTATATAATGTTCAAGTTCAAGGACTCTTTTGCCAGAAATGTCTTCAAGAAATACATTAAGGTTCTTGTAACATCAGGACTCAATAATGGGTTTAATAGGTCAAATAAGGACTACTGTCTGGCTTGGCTAATGAAACAACAAAAGGAGTCTGTATAAAAGATCAAGTTCAATGAATCTTTGCCCAGAAATATGTTCAATAGGTCAAATTTTGGAATACTCATTCTAACTAACTCATTCCTTTCTGCATTAAAAAGAGTAAACATGAGTGCTGTTGCACTGCATTGCACAAACGATCTAATATGTGAATTGAAGAATAACACATAAGCTATGTGCTTGATGCATTGCAATGCATACCAAAAACTGACAAGTGATTGCATTGCATTGCACAGACGATCTAACATTGCTCATTGAAAAATAACATATATCTATATACAGTATAAATATGCATAAAAAATGCATATATATAAATAAATAACATGTTCCATTACATTGCATACCAGAACTAACTCATTGCGTTGTGCTTTGAGGAGATAACATTTGAGTTGTTGCATTGCATTGCAAATCAATCTTAATTATTACTCTATGCAATGAAAACACATAACCTATGTGCTTTTCCATTGCACTGCATACTACAACTTTTGCCATTGAAGGGAAATTACTGCATTAGCTCTTGCATTACAATGCATAGAATGACCTCATACCTCTTATGCAACGAAGAGATAACATAAGAGTTGCATTGCATTGCAATGGCGATCTAAGAATTAGTGTTAAATAACATATTTGCGAAGCACATGTCGCATTTCAATACACGCCAAAACTAACTCATTCCTTTGTGCATTAATGAGATAACATGAGTGCTGTTGCACTGCATTGCAAAAACGATCTGATGGTGTGCATTGAAGAATATCATATGTGCTTGGTGCATTTCAATGCATACCAGAACTGACTCACTCGTTTGTGCAACGAAGAGATAACATAAGCGCTGTTGCATTGCATTTCACAAACAATCTAACACTGCGCATTGAAAAATAACATATAAGCTATGCACTTCTTTCTTTACCGTGAATAATAGAACTAACTCGTTGCGTTGTGCTTTAATAAGGAGATACAATTTGTGCTGTTGCATTGCATAGCAAAAAAATCTAAATTGTCTATGCAATGAAAATACTTAACGTTTGATTTCCATTGCACTGCATACTACAACAACATTATTCATTTTTGCATTGAAGGGAAATTATTGCATTAGCTCTTTCATTACAATGCATATGAATAAACCTCATACTTCATATGCAGAACACTGCACGAAAAAAAACGATTGCATTGCACATGCGATCTAAGAATTAGCGTTGAAGAATAACATAAGCGTATTCATATGCAAAACATGTTGCATTTTAATGCATGCCAGAACTAACTCATTCCTTTGTGCATTAAAGAGATAACATGAGTGCAACAGCATTGCATTGCAAAAAACTGACATTCGGTTTTGCAATGAAGAGATAACCCAAGTGCTGTTGCAATGCATTGCACAGACAATTTAACATTGCGCATTGAAGAATAACACACACACACACATATATATATATATATATATATATATATATATATATATATATATATATATATATATATATATATATATATATATATATATATATATATATATATATATATATAAATAAGATGTTGCATTGCATTTCATACCAGAACTAACTCATTGCGTTGTGCATTGCAAAAAACGATCTAACGATGTGAATTGTGCATTGCAATGTTAGATCGTTTTGCAATGCAATGTTCAAAGCACACCAAGCACTTATGTTATCTCTTCGTTGCACAACCGAATGAGTCAGTTCTGGTATGCATTGAAATGTACCAAGCATGTATCTCCTTAAAGCACAACGCAACGAGTTAGTTCTAGGATCCACGGCAAAGCAACAAGTGCATAGCTTATATGTTACTTGTATGTGAAATGTGAAATGTTAGATCGTTTGTGCAATGCACAACTTTGTTGCACAACCGAATGAGTCAGTTCTGGTATGCGGTGAAATGCACAAGCACATAGCTTATATGATATTCTTCAATGCACATCGTTGGATCGTTTGTGCAATGCAGTGCAACAGCCTTCATGTTCTCTCTTTAATGCACAAAGGAATGAGTTAGTTTTGGCATGTATTGAAATGCAACATATGCTTCGCTAATATGTTATTCTTCAACACTAATTCTCTTCGCCATTGCAATGCAATGCAACTCTTATAACAACTCCTAACTCGTTGTTATCTCTATAATGCACAAAGGATTAGTTAGTTCTGGCATGCAACATGTAAGTGCAACATGTGCCTCTTTTATGTTATTTTTCAACACTAAATCTTAGATCGCTTGTGTGTGACATAACATAATACTCCTATGTTATCTCTTCGTTGCACAACAGGTATGGTAGTTAGTATGGTAGGTACAGGTAGTTATTCCATGGATTGTAATGTAAGAGCTAATGCGATAATTTCCCTTCAATGCAAAAATGAATGTTTGTTGTAGTATGCTTTGCATATGTTGTGGTTTTCATTGCATAGAGCATTGTGCAAGTTAGATTTTTTTGCAATGCAATGCAATACCACAAATTTGATCTCCTCAAAGTACAACACAATGAGTTAGTTCTGGTATACAATTCAATGCAACAAGTGCATAAGCTTATGTTATTCTTCAATGCACATCATAAGATCGTTTGTGTGATGCAGTGCAACAGCAACTCATGTTATCTCTTTAATGCACAAAGGAATGAGTTAGTTCTGGCATGCATTAAAATGCAACATGTTTTGCATATGTATACGCTTATGTTATTCTTCAACGCTAATTCTTAGATCGCATGTGCAATACAATAGTTCTTGTTCGTGCAGTGTTCTGCTTCGTTGCATATGAAGTATGAGGTAGTTATTCATATGCATTGTAATGAAAGAGCTAATGCAATAATTTCCCTTCAATGCAAAAATGAATAAGGCTGTTGTAGTATGCAGTGCAATACTAAAGCACATATATTATGTGTTTTCATTGCATAGAGTAAAAATTCTGATTTTATCTCCTCAAAGCATAACGCAATGAGTTAGTTCATTTTATGGAATGATTGCAACAAATGCATAACTTATATGTTATTATTCAAAGCGCAATGATCTCTATATGTTATTATTCTGATCTCAATGATCATCCGTTTGTGCAATGCAAAATGCAACAGAACTTAAGTTATCTCTTCGTTGCAAAACAGAATAAGTCAGTATGCATTGAAATGCACCAATATATGTGCATATATATGTTCACCAAGCTTATATGATATTCTTCAATGCACATCGTTAGATCGTTTGTGCAATGCAGTGCAACATTCATGTTCTCTTTAATGCACAAAGGAATGAGTTAGTTCTGGCATGTATTGAAATGCACCAAACACATAGCTTAAATGAAATTCTTCAATGCACTTCGCACAATGCAACTCCTATGTTGGAATACTCATTCTAACTAACTCATTCCTTTGTGCATTAAAGAGATAACATGAATGCTGTTGCACTGTATTGCACAAACGATCTAATGATGTGCATTGAAGAAAATCACATAAGCTATGTGCTTGATGCATTGCAATGCATACCAAAAACTGACTTATTCGGTTTTGCAACGAAGTGATAACCTAAGTGCTGTTGCATTGCATTGCACAGACGATCTAACATTGCGCATTAAAAAATAACATTGTCAGCACACCAAGCACTTATGTTATCTCTTCGTTGCACAACCGAATGAGTCAGTTCTGGTATGCATTGAAATGTACCAAGCATGTATCTCCTTAAAGCACAACGCAACGAGTTAGTTCTAGGATCCACGGCAAAGCAACAAGTGCATAGCTTATATGTTACTTGTATGTGAAATGTGAAATGTTAGATGTTATCTCTTCGTTGCACAAGAGTTGCGTAGTTATTCTGTGCATTGTAATTCTAATGCAATAATTTCCCTTCAATGCAAAAATGAATGTTTGTTGTAGTATAAAGAACATATAAAAAAAGAACATATGTTATGGTTTTTATTGCATAGAGGAATAATTTAGATTTTTTTGCAATGCAATGCAACAGCACAAATTGTATCTCCTTAAAGAACAGCGCAACGAGTTAGTTCTTGTATGTAATGCAAAGCAACAAGTGCATATAGCTTATGTTATTCTTCAATGCGCAATGTAGATCGTTTGTGCAATGCACATATGTTATCTCTTCGTTGCACAACCGAATGAGTCAGTTCTGGTATTTTGCTCCTGTTGCACTGCATTTCACACACGATCAAACCTTGTGCATTGAAGACATATATATGCTATGAGTGCATTCCATACATACAGATAGCATACAAATTTGTATCTCCTTTGTATCTCGCATTGAGGGCATTGGGCATTGAGTTAGTTCTGGTATGCAATGCAACAAAAACGGTATGAGTTAGTTATTGTGTATTCACTGTGATGAAAATGCTATTGCAATACTTTCCTTCAAAACACAAATGAGTAGTTTAGTTGTAGTATGCAATGCAATGCGAATACACATATATGTTGTGGTTTTTTTTTTAATGCACAGAGGAATTAGTTAGAAATTTTATGCAATGGAATGCAACTGGCAAAAATGCACATCGGAGTGAGTTACTTCTTGTATGCATGACTTGTATATTGACACGATCTAACGTTGTGTATTGAAGAATAACAAATAAGCTCATTGCACAACTGAATGAGTTAGTTATTGTGTGTCCATTGTAATAGAATAGTTATTGCAATAATTTCCCTTCAATACACAAATAAATAGTTTAGATGTTGTAATGCAAAAAGAAAGCATATATGTTATGTGTTTTCATTAAACAGAAGAATAAGATAGATATATAGTTTATATGATATTCTTCAAATACACAACAGTTCGTTTGTGCAATGCTGTGCTGTTGCACTCATGTTATCTCTTTAATGCACAAAGGAATGAGTTAGTTCTGGCATGCATTGATGTCATACGCTTATATGTTATTCTTCAACGCTAATTCTTAGATCGCATGTGCAATGCAACACCTATATTATCGTATTCTATGCATTGTAATGAAAAAGCTAATGCGATAATTTCCCTTCAATGCAAAAATGAATAAGTTTATATGTTATTCTTCAATGCACATCATTAGATCGTTTTTGCAATGCAGTGCAACAGCACTCATGTTATCTCATTAATGCACAAAGGAATGCGTTTCGCATGAATTGAAATGCGACATGTGCTTCGCAAATAAGTTATTTAACACTACTTTTTAGATCGCCATTGTAATGCAATGCAACTCTTATGTTATCTCTTCGTTGCATAAGAGGTACGAGGTGATTTTATGCATTGTAATGCAAGAGCTAAATGAAATAATTTCCCTTCAATGGCAAAAGTTGTAGTATGCAGTGCATTGGAAAGCACATGTGTTTTCATTGCATAGAGTAATAGTTAAGATTTATTTGCAATGCAATGCAACAACTCAAATGTTATCTTCTCAAAGTACAACGCAATGAGTTAGTTCTGGTATGCAATGCAATGCAACATGTTATTTATTTATATATATGGATATATACTGCATATATCCATATGTTATTTTTGTGTTAAATGTTATTTTTTAATGCGCAATGTTAGATCGTCTGTGCAATGCAATGCAACAGCACTTAGGTTATCACTTCGTTGCAAAACCGAATAAGTCAGTTTTTGGTATGCATTGCAATGCATCAAGCACATAGCTTATGTGATTTTCTTCAATGCACATCATTAGATCGTTTGTGCAATACAGTGCAACAGCATTCATGTTATCTCTTTAATGCACAAAGGAATGAGTTAGTTAGAATGAGTATTCCAAAACTTGACCTATTGAACATATTTCTGGCCCAAGAGTCATCAAAGGCGATCTTACTATGCGTTCTCATGAGCTTCTTTGATGTTACATCAACCATAGATTAGACCATATGTGACCTATTGAAGACATTTCTGGCCAAAGTCTTCGATATTTAACTTTCTATACAAACTAATAGACTCCTTTTGATGTTTCATCAGTAGATCAATTTGGACCTTTTGAACATATTTCTGAAAAAGAGTCTTGAACTTGAACTTTCTATAGATACTCATAGACTACTTTTGAGGTTTCATCAGCCACACAGTAGTCCATATGTCATATTGAACCCATTATTGAGTCCTTATGTTACAAGAGCCATGCAGTATTCCAAAATTTTTATATTGAACATATTTCTGGCCAAAGAGTCCTTGACCTTGATCTTTTTATACATACTCCTAGACTCCTTTTGATGTTTCATCAGCCAGACAGTAGTCCATATTAGACCTATTGAACCTATTATTGACTCCTGATGTTACAAGACCCATACAGTATTCCAAAATTTGACCTATTGAACACATTTCTGGCCAGAGAGTCCTTGAATTTTAACTTTCTATTTATATTTATACATTCTTTCTGATGTTTCATCAGTAATTCAAATTTGACCTTTTGAACATATTTCTGGTCCAAGAGTCATCAAAGGCTATCTTACTATGCGTTCTCATGAGCTTCTTTGATGTTACATCAACCATAGATTAGACCATATGTGACCTATTGAAGACATTTCTGGCCAAAGTCTTCGATATTGAACTTTCTATACAAACTAATAGACTCCTTTTGATGTTTCATCAGTAGTTCAATTTTGACCTTTTGAACATATTTCTGGCCCAGAAGTCATCAAAGGCTGTCTTACGATGCGTTCTCATGAGCTTCTTTGATGTTACATCAACCATAGATTAGACCATATGTGACCCATTGAAGACATTTCTGGCCAAAGTCTTCGATATTGAACTTTCTATACAAACTAATAGACTTCTTTTGATGTTTCATCAGTGGATCAATTTTGACCTTTTGAACATATTTCTAGCAAAAGAGTCTTGAACTTTCTATAGATACTCATAAGACTACTTTTGAGGTTTCATCAGCCAAACAGTAGTCCATATGTGACATATTGAACCCATTATTGAGTCCTTATGTTACAAGAGCCATGCAGTATTCCAAAATTTGACATATTGAACATATTTCTGGCCAAAGAGTCCTGAACTTGATCTTTTTATACATACTCCTAGACTCCTTTTGATGTTTAATCAGCCAGATAGTAATCCATATTTGACCTATTGAACCTATTATTGACTCCTGATGTTACAAGACCCATATACAGTATTCCAAAATTTGACCTATTGAACACATTTCTGGCCAAAGAGTCCTCGATATTGAACATTCTATACAAACTGATAGACTCCTTTTGATGTTTCATCAGTAGATCAATTTGGACCTTTTGAACATATTTCTAGCCCAGGAGTCATCAAGACTATCTTACTATGCGTTCTCATGAGCTTCTTTGATGTTACATCAACCATAGATTAGACCATATGTGACCTATTGAAGACATTTCTGGCCAAAGAGTCCTCGATATTGAACTTTCTATACAAACTAACAGACTCCTTCTGATGTTTCATCAGCAGTTCAAATTTGACCTTTTGAACACATTTCTGGCCAGAGAGTCGTTGAATTTTAACTTTCTATTTATATTTATACATTCCTTCTGATGTTTCATCAGTAGTTCAAATTTGACCTTATGAACATATTTCTGGCCAAAGAGTCCTCGATATTGAACTTTCTATACAAACTAATAGACTCCTTTTGATGTTTCATAAGTAGTTCAATTTTGACCTTTTGAACATATTTCTGGCCCAGGAGTCATCAAAGGCTATCTTACTATGCGTTCTCATGAGCTTCTTTGATGTTACATCAACCATAGATTAGACCATATGTGACCTATTGAAGACATTTCTGGCCAAAGTCTTCGATTTTGAACTTTCTATACAAACTAATAGACTCCTTTTGATGTTTCATCAGTAGTTCAATTTTGACCTTTTGAACATATTTCTGGCCCAGGAGTCATCAAAGGCTATCTCACTATGCGTTCTCATGAGCTTCTTTGATGTTACATCAACCATAGATTAGACCATATGCGACCTCTTGAAGACATTTCTGGCCAAAGAGTCCTCGATATTGAACTTTCCATACAAACTAATAGACTCCTTTTGATGTTTCATCAGTAGTTCAATTTTGACCTTTTGAACATATTTCTGGCCCAGGGTCATCAAGACTATCTTACTATGCGTTCTCATGAGCTTCTTTGATTTTACATCAACCATAGATTAGACCATATGTGACCTATTGAAGACATTTCTGGCCAAAGAGTCCTAAATAATTATCTTTCTATACAAACTAATAGACTTCTTTTGATGTTTCATCAGTAGTTCAATTTTGACCTTTTAAACATATTTCTGGCCCAGGAGTCATCAAAGGCTATCTTACTATGCGTTCTCATGAGCTTCTTTGATGTTACATCAACCATAGATTAGACCATATGTGACCTATTGAAGACATTTCTGGCCAAAGAGTCCTCGAGATTGAACATTCTATACAAACTAATAGACTCCTTTTGATCTTTCATCAGTAGTTCAATTTTGACCTTTTGAACATATTTCTGGCCCAGGAGTCATCAAAGGCTATCTTACTATCCGTTCTCATGAGCTTCTTTGATGTTACATCAACCATAGATTAGACCATATGTGACCTATTGAAGACATTTCTGGCCAAAGAGTCCTCAATATTGAACTCTCTATACAAACTAATATAGTCCTTTTGATGTTTCATCAGTAGATCAATTTGGACCTTTTGAACATATTTCTGGCCCAGGGTCATCAAGACTATCTTACTATGCGTTCTCATGAGCTTCTTTGATGTTACATCAACCATAGATTAGACCATATGTGACCTATTGAAGACATTTCTGGCCAAAGAGTCCTCGATATTGAACTTTCTATACAAACTAATAGACTCCTTCTGATGTTTCATCAGCAGTTCAAATTTGACCTTTTGAACATATTTCTGGTCCAAGAGTCATCAAAGGCTATCATACTATACGTTCTCATGAGCTTCTTTAATGTTACATCAACCATAGATTAGACCATATGTGACCTATTGAAGACATTTCTGGCCAAAGTCTTCGATATTGAACTTTCTATACAAACTAATATACTCCTTTTGATGTTTCATCATTAGTTCAATTTTGACCTTTTGAACATATTTCTGGCCCAGGAGTCATCAAAGGCTATCTTACTATGCGTTCTCATGAGCTTCTTTGATGTTACATCAACCATAGATTAGACCATATGTGACCTATTGAAGACATTTCTGGCCAAAGAGTCCTAAATAATTATCTTTCTATACAAACTAATAGACTTCTTTTGATGTTTCATCAGTAGTTCAATTTTGACCTTTTAAACATATTTCTGGCCCAGGAGTCATCAAAGGCTATCTTACTATGCGTTCTCATGAGCTTCTTTGATGTTACATCAACCATAGATTAGACCATATGTGACCTATTGAAGTCATTTCTGGCCAAAGAGTCCTTGATATTGAACTCTCTATACAAACTAATAGACTCCTTTTGATGTTTCATCAGTAGATCAATTTGGACCTTTTGAACATATTTCTGGCCCAGGGTCATCAAGACTATCTTACTATGCGTTCTCTTGAGCTTCTTTGATGTTACATCAACCATAGATTAGACCATATGTGACCTATTGAAGACATTTCTGGCCAAAGTCTTCGATATTGAACTTTCTATACAAACTAATATACTCCTTTTGATGTTTCATCAGTAGTTCAATTTTGACCTTTTGAACATATTTCTGGCAAAAGAGTCTTGAACTTGAACTTTCTATAGATACTCACAGACTACTTTTGAGGTTTCATCAGCCACACAGTAGTCCATATGTGACATATTGAACCCATTATTGAGTCCTTATGTTACAAGAGCCATGCAGTATTCCAAAATTTGACATATTGAACATATTTCTGGCCAAAGAGTCCTTGAACTTGATCTTTTTATACATACTCCTAGACTCCTTTTGATGTTTCATCAGCCAGACAGTAATCCATATTTGACCTATTGAACGTATTATTGACTCCTGATGTTACAAGACCCATACAGTATTCCAAAATTTGACCTATTGAACACATTTCTGGCCAGAGAGTCCTTGAATTTGAACTTTCTATTTATATTTATACATTCCTTCTGATGTTTCATCAGTAGTTAAATTTTGACCTTTTGAACATATTTCTGGCCCAGGAGTCATCAAAGGCTATCTTACTATGCGTTCTCATGAGCTTCTTTGATGTTACATCAACCATAGATTAGACCATATGTGACCTATTGAAGACATTTCTGGCCAAAGTCTTCGATATTGAACTTTCTATACAAACTAATATACTCCTTTTGATGTTTCATCAGTAGTTCAATTTTGACCTTTTGAACATATTTCTGGCAAAAGAGTCTTGAACTTGAACTTTCTATAGATACTCATAGACTACTTTTGAGGTTTCATCAGCCACACAGTAGTCCATATGTGACATATTGAACCCATTATTGAGTCCTTATGTTACAAGAGCCATGCAGTATTCCAAAATTTGACATATTGAACATATTTCTGGCCAAAGAGTCCTTGAACTTGATCTTTTTATACATACTCCTAGACTCCTTTTGATGTTTCATCAGCCAGACAGTAGTCCATATTTGACCCATTGAACCTATTATTGACTCCTGATGTTACAAGACCCATACAGTATTCCAAAATTTGACCTATTGAACACATTTCTGGCCAGAGAGTCCTTGAATTTGAACTTTCTATTTATATTTATACATTCCTTCTGATGTTTCATCAGTAGTTCAAATTTGACCTTTTGAACATATTTCTGGCCCAAGAGTCATCAAAGGCTATCTTACTATGCGTTCTCATAAGCTTCTTTGATGTTACATCAACCATAGATTAGACCATATGTGACCTATTGAAGACATTTCTGGCCAAAGAGTCCTCGATATTGAACTTTCTATACAAACTAATAGACTCCTTTTGATGTTTCATCAGTAGATCAATTTGGACCTTTTGAACATATTCCTGGCCCAGGAGTCATCAAAGGCTATCTTACTATGCGTTCTCATGAGCTTCTTTGATGTTACATCAACCATAGATTAGACCATGATGTGACCTATTGAAGACATTTCTGGCCAAAGAGTCCTCGATATTGAACTTTCTATACAAACTAATAGACTCCTTTTGATGTTTCATCAGTAGATCAATTTGGACCTTTTGAACATATTTCTGGCCCAGGAGTCATCAAGACTATCTTACTATGCGTTCTCATGAGCTTCTTTGATGTTACATCAACCATAGATTAGACCATATGTGACCTATTGAAGAAATTTCTGGCCAAAGAGTCCTAAATAATTAACTTTCTATACAAACTATTAGACTTCTTTTGATGTTTCATCATTAGTTCAATTTTGACCTTTTGAACATATTTCTGGCCCAGGAGTCATCAAAGGCTATCTTACTATGCGTTCTCATGAGCTTCTTTGATGTTACATCAACCATAGATTAGACTATATGTGAACCTGATGAAGACATTTCTGGCCAAAGAGTCCTCGATATTGAACTTTCTATACAAACTAATAGACTCCTTTTTGATGTTTCATCAGTAGATCAATTTTGACCTTTAGAACATATTTCTGGCAAAAGAGTCTTGTACGAACTTTCTATAGATACCCATAGACTACTTTTGAGGTTTCATCAGCCACACAGTAGTCCATATGTGACATATTGAACCCATTATTGAGTCCTTATGTTACAAGAGCCATGCAGTATTCCAAAATTAGACATATTGAACATATTTCTGGCCAAAGAGTCCTTGAACTTGATCTGTTTATACATACTCATAGACTCCTTCTGTTGCTTTATAAGCCATTTAGAAGTCCATATCTGACCTATGGATCTTATTTCTTGTCAAAGGGTCCTCAAAAGGTTTGAAACTATATAAACATATAGTTCCTTTTTGAACCTTTTTGACCTTTTTGAACATTTGATCAATTTTGACCTTTTGAACATATTTCTGGCACAGAAGTCATCAAAGGCTATCTTACTATGCGTTCTCATGAGCTTCTTTGATGTTACATCATCCATAGATTAGACCATATGTGACCTATTGAAGACATTTCTGGCCAAAGAGTCCTCGATATTGAACTTTCCATACAAACTAATAGACTCCTTCTGATGTTTCATCAGCTGTTCAAATTTGACCTTTTGAACATATTTCTGGTCCAAGAGTCATCAAAGGCTATCTTACTATACGTTCTCATGAGCTTCTTTGATGTTACATCAACCATAGATTAGACCACATGTGAGCTATTGAAGACATTTCTGGCCAAAGTCTTCGATATTGAACTTTCTATACAAACTAATATACTCCTTTTGATGTTTCATCAGTAGTTCAATTTTGACCTTTTGAACATATTTCTGGCAAAAGAGTCTTGAACTTGAACTTTCTAATGATACTCATAGACTACTTTTGAGGTTTCATCAGCCACACAGTAGTCCATATGTGACATATTGAACCCATTATTGAGTCCTTATGTTACAAGAGCCATGCAGTATTCCAAAATTTGACATATTGAACATATTTCTGGCCAAAGAGTCCTTGAACTTGATCTTTTTATACATACTCCTAGACTCCTTTTGATGTTTCATCAGCCAGACAGTAATCCATATTTGACCTATTGAACCTATTATTGACTCCTGATGTTACAAGACCCATACAGTATTCCAAAATTTGACCTATTGAACACATTTCTGGCCAGAGAGTCCTTGAATTTGAACTTTCTATTTATATTTATACATTCCTTCTGATGTTTCATCAGTAGTTCAATTTTGACCTTTTGAACATATTTCTGGCCCAGGAGTCATCAAAGGCTATCTTACTATGCGTTCTCATGAGCTTCTTTGATGTTACATCAACCATAGATTAGACCATATGTGACCTATTGAAGACATTTCTGGCCAAAGAGTCCTCGATATTGAACTTTCTATACAAACTAATAGACTCCTTTTGATGTTTCATCAGTAGTTCAATTTTGACCTTTTAAACATATTTCTGGCCCAGGAGTCATCAAAGGCTATCTTACTATGCGTTCTCATGAGCTTCTTTGATGTTACATCAACCATAGATTAGACCATATGTGACCTATTGAAGACATTTCTGGCCAAAGAGTCATCGATATTGAACTCTCTATACAAACTAATAGACTCCTTTTGATGTTTCATCAGTAGATCAATTTGGACCTTTTGAACATATTTCTGGCCCAGGGTCATCAAGACTATCTTACTATGCGTTCTCATGAGCTTCTTTGATGTTACATCGACCATAGATTAGACCATATGTGACCTATTGAAGACATTTCTGGCCAAAGAGTCCTCGATATTGAACTTTCTATACAAACTAATAGACTCCTTCTGATGTTTCATCAGCAGTTCAAATTTGACCTTTTGAACATATTTCTGGTCCAAGAGTCATAAAAGGCTATCTTACTATACGTTCTCATGAGCTTCTTTGATGTTACATCAACCATAGATTAGACCATATGTGACCTATTGAAGACATTTCTGGCCAAAGTGTTCGATATTGAACTTTCTTTACAAACTAATATACTCCTTTTGATGTTTCATCAGTAGTTCAATTTTGACCTTTTGAACATATTTCTGGCAAAAGAGTCTTGAACTTGAACTTTCTATAGATACTCATAGACTACTTTTGAGGTTTCATCAGCCACACAGTAGTCCATATGTGACATTTTGAACCCATTATTGAGTCCTTATGTTACAAGACCCATACAGTATTCCAAAATTTGACCTATTGAACACATTTCTGGCCAGAGAGTCCTTGAATTTGAACTTTCTATTTATATTTAAACATTCTTTCTGATGTTTCATCAGTAATTCAAATTTGACCTTTTGAACATATTTCTGGTCCAAGAGTCATCAAAGGCTATCTTACTATGCGTTCTCATGAGCTTCTTTGATGTTACATCAACCATAGATTAGACCATATGTGACCTATTGAAGACATTTCTGGCCAAAGTCTTCGATATTGAACTTTCTATACAAACTAATAGACTCCTTTTGATGTTTCATCAGTGGATCAATTTTGACCTTTTGAACATATTTCTGGCAAAAGAGTCTTGAACTTTCTATAGATACTCATAAGACTACTTTTGAGGTTTCATCAGCCAAACAGTAGTCCATATGTGACATATTGAACCCATTATTGAGTCCTTATGTTACAAGAGCCATGCAGTATTCCAAAATTTGACTTATTGAACACATTTCTGGCCAAAGAGTCCTTGAACTTGATCTTTTTATACATACTCCTAGACTCCTTTTGATGTTTAATCAGCCAGACAGTAATCCATATTTGACCTATTGAACCTATTATTGACTCCTGATGTTACAAGACCCATATACAGTATTCCAAAATTTGACCTATTGAACACATTTCTGGCCAGAGAGTCCTTGAATTTGAACTTTCTATTTATATTTATACATTCCTTCTGATGTTTCATCAGTAGTTCAAATTTGACCTTTTGAACATATTTCTGGTCCAAGAGTCATCAAAGGCTATCTTACTATGCATTCTCATGAGCTTCTTTGATGTTACATCAACCATAGATTAGACCATATGTGACCTATTGAAGACATTTCTGGCCAAAGAGTCCTAAATAATTAACTTTCTATACAAAATAATAGACTTCTTTTGATATTTCATCAGTAGTTCAATTTTGACCTTTTGAACATATTTTTGGGCCAGGAGTCATCAAATGCTATCTTACTATGCGTTCTCATGAGCTTCTTTGATGTTACATCAACCATAGATTAGACCATATGTGACCTATTGAAGACATTTCTGGCCAAAGAGTCCTCGATATTGAACTTTCTATACAAACTAATAGACTCCTTTTGATGTTTCATCAGTAGATCAATTTGGACCTTTTGAACATACTTCTGGCCCAGGGTCATCAAGACTATCTTACTATGCGTTCTCATGAGCTTCTTTGATGTTTCATCAATCATAGATTAGACAATATGTGACCTATTGAAGACATTTCTGGCCAAAGAGTCCTCGATATTGAACTTTCTATACAAACTAATAGACCCGTTTGGATGTTTCATCAGTAGTTCAATTTTGACCTTTTGAACATATTTCTGGCCCAGGAGTCATCAAAGGCTATCTTACTATGCGTTCTCATGAGCTTCTTTGATGTTACATCAACCATAGATTAGACCATATGTGACCTATTGAAGACATTTCTGGCCAAAGAGTCCTCGATATTGAACTTTCTATACAAACTAATAGACTCCTTCTGATGTTTCATCAGCAGTTCAAATTTGACCTTTTGAACACATTTCTGGCCAGAGAGTCCTTGAATTTTAACTTTCTATTCATATTTATACATTCCTTCTGATGTTTCATCAGTGGTTCAAATTTGACCTTTTGAACATATTTCTGGCCAAAGAGTCCTCGATATTGAACTTTCTATACAAACTAATAGACTCCTTTTGATGTTTCATCAGTAGTTCAATTTTGACCTTTTGAACATATTTCTGGCCCAGGAGTCATCAAAGGCTATCTCACTATGCGTTCTCATGAGCTTCTTTGATGTTACATCAACCATAGATTAGACCATAATGTGACCTATTGAAGACATTTCTGGCCAAAGAGTCCCTGATATTGAACTCTCTATACAAACTAATAGACTCCTTCTGATGTTTCATCAGCAGTTCAAATATGACCTTTTGAACACATTTTTGGCCAGAGCGTCCTTGAATTTTAACTTTCTATTTATATTTGTTCATTCCTTCTGATGTTTCATCAGTAGTTCAAATTTGACCTTTTGAACATATTTCTTGTCCAAGAGTCATCAAAGGCTATCTTACTATGCGTTCTCATGAGCTTCTTTGATGTTACATCAACCATAGATTAGACCATATGTGACCTATTGAAGACATTTCTGGCCAAAGAGTCCTCGATATTGAACTTTCGATACAAACTAATAGACTCCTTTTGATGTTTCATCAGTAGATCAATTTGGACCTTTTGAACATATTTCTGGCACAGGAGTCATCAAGACTATCTTACAATGCGTTCTCATGAGCTTCTTTGATGTTACATCAACCATAGATTAGACCATATGTGACCTCTTGAAGACATTTCTGGCCAAAGAGTCTTCGATATTGAACTTTCTATACAAACTAATAGACCCGTTTGGATGTTTCATCAGTAGTTCAATTTGGACCTTTTGAACACATTTCTGGCCCAGGAATCATCAAAGGCTATCTTACTATGCGCTCTCATGAGCTTCTTTGATGTTACATCAACCATAGATTGGACCATATGTGACCTATTGAAGACATTTCTGGCCAAAGAGTCCTCGATATTGAACTTTCTATACAAACTAATAGACTCCTTCTGATGTTTCATCAGTAGATCAATTTTGACCTTTTGAACATATTTCTGGCAAAAGAGTCTTGAACTTGAACTTTCTATAGATACCCCTAGACTACTTTTGAGGTTTCATCAGCCACACAGTAGTCCATATGTGACATATTGAACCCATTATTGAGTCCTTATGTTACAAGAGCCATGCAGTATTCCAAAATTTGACATATTGAACATATTTCTGGCCAAAGAGTCCTTGAACTTGATCTTTTTATACATACTCATAGACTCCTTTTCATGTTTCATCAGCCAGACAGTAATCCATATTTGACTTATTGAACCTTTTATTGACTCCTGATGTTACAAGACCCACACAGTATTCCAAAATTTGACCTATTGAACAAATTTCTGGACAGAGAGTCCTTGAATTTTAACTTTCTATTTATATTTATACATTCCTTCTGATGTTTCATCAGTAGTTCAAATTTGACCTTTTGAACATATTTCTGGTCCAAGAGTCATCAAAGGCTATCTTACTATGCGTTCTCATGAGCTTCTTTGATGTTACATCAACCATAGATTAGACCATATGTGACCTATTGAAGACATTTCTGGCCAAAGAGTCCTAAATAATTAACTTTCTATACAAAATAATAGACTTCTTTTGATATTTCATCAGTAGTTCAATTTTGACCTTTTGAACATATTTTTGGGCCAGGAGTCATCAAATGCTATCTTACTATGCGTTCTCATGAGCTTCTTTGATGTTACATCAACCATAGATTAGACCATATGTGACCTATTGAAGACATTTCTGGCCAAAGAGTCCTCGATATTGAACTTTCTATACAAACTAATAGACTCCTTTTGATGTTTCATCAGTAGATCAATTTGGACCTTTTGAACATACTTCTGGCCCAGGGTCATCAAGACTATCTTACTATGCGTTCTCATGAGCTTCTTTGATGTTTCATCAATCATAGATTAGACAATATGTGACCTATTGAAGACATTTCTGGCCAAAGAGTCCTCGATATTGAACTTTCTATACAAACTAATAGACCCGTTTGGATGTTTCATCAGTAGTTCAATTTTGACCTTTTGAACATATTTCTGGCCCAGGAGTCATCAAAGGCTATCTTACTATGCGTTCTCATGAGCTTCTTTGATGTTACATCAACCATAGATTAGACCATATGTGACCTATTGAAGACATTTCTGGCCAAAGAGTCCTCGATATTGAACTTTCTATACAAACTAATAGACTCCTTTTGATGTTTCATCAGTAGATCAATTTGGACCTTTTGAACATATTTCTGGTCCAAGAGTCATAAAAGGCTATCTTACTATACGTTCTCATGAGCTTCTTTGATGTTACATCAACCATAGATTAGACCATATGTGACCTATTGAAGACATTTCTGGCCAAAGTCTTCGATATTGAACTTTCTATACAAACTAATATACTCCTTTTGATGTTTCATCAGTAGTTCAATTTTGACCTTTTGAACATATTTCTGGCAAAAGAGTCTTGAACTTGAACTTTCTATAGATACTCATAGACTACTTTTGAGGTTTCATCAGCCACACAGTAGTCCATATGTGACATATTGAACCCATTATTGAGTCCTTATGTTACAAGAGCCATGCAGTATTCCAAAATTTGACATATTGAACATATTTCTGGCCAAAGAGTCCTTGAACTTGATCTTTTTATACATACTCCTAGACTCCTTTTGATGTTTCATCAGCCAGACAGTAGTCCATATTTGACCCATTGAACCTATTATTGACTCCTGATGTTACAAGACCCATACAGTATTCCAAAATTTGACCTATTGAACACATTTCTGGCCAGAGAGTCCTTGAATTTGAACTTTCTATTTATATTTATACATTCCTTCTGATGTTTCATCAGTAGTTCAAATTTGACCTTTTGAACATATTTCTGGCCCAAGAGTCATCAAAGGCTATCTTACTATGCGTTCTCATAAGCTTCTTTGATGTTACATCAACCATAGATTAGACCATATGTGACCTATTGAAGACATTTCTGGCCAAAGAGTCCTCGATATTGAACTTTCTATACAAACTAATAGACTCCTTTTGATGTTTCATCAGTAGATCAATTTGGACCTTTTGAACATATTCCTGGCCCAGGAGTCATCAAAGGCTATCTTACTATGCGTTCTCATGAGCTTCTTTGATGTTACATCAACCATAGATTAGACCATGATGTGACCTATTGAAGACATTTCTGGCCAAAGAGTCCTCGATATTGAACTTTCTATACAAACTAATAGACTCCTTTTGATGTTTCATCAGTAGATCAATTTGGACCTTTTGAACATATTTCTGGCCCAGGAGTCATCAAGACTATCTTACTATGCGTTCTCATGAGCTTCTTTGATGTTACATCAACCATAGATTAGACCATATGTGACCTATTGAAGAAATTTCTGGCCAAAGAGTCCTAAATAATTAACTTTCTATACAAACTATTAGACTTCTTTTGATGTTTCATCATTAGTTCAATTTTGACCTTTTGAACATATTTCTGGCCCAGGAGTCATCAAAGGCTATCTTACTATGCGTTCTCATGAGCTTCTTTGATGTTACATCAACCATAGATTAGACTATATGTGAACCTGATGAAGACATTTCTGGCCAAAGAGTCCTCGATATTGAACTTTCTATACAAACTAATAGACTCCTTTTTGATGTTTCATCAGTAGATCAATTTTGACCTTTAGAACATATTTCTGGCAAAAGAGTCTTTTACGAACTTTCTATAGATACCCATAGACTACTTTTGAGGTTTCATCAGCCACACAGTAGTCCATATGTGACATATTGAACCCATTATTGAGTCCTTATGTTACAAGAGCCATGCAGTATTCCAAAATTAGACATATTGAACATATTTCTGGCCAAAGAGTCCTTGAACTTGATCTGTTTATACAAACTCATAGACTCCTTCTGTTGCTTTATAAGCCATTTAGAAGTCCATATCTGACCTATGGATCTTATTTCTTGTCAAAGGGTCCTCAAAAGGTTTGAAACTATATAAACATATAGTTCCTTTTTGAACCTTTTTGACCTTTTTGAACATTTGATCAATTTTGACCTTTTGAACATATTTCTGGCACAGAAGTCATCAAAGGCTATCTTACTATGCGTTCTCATGAGCTTCTTTGATGTTACATCATCCATAGATTAGACCATATGTGACCTATTGAAGACATTTCTGGCCAAAGAGTCCTCGATATTGAACTTTCCATACAAACTAATAGACTCATCTGATGTTTCATCAGCTGTTCAAATTTGACCTTTTGAACATATTTCTGGTCCAAGAGTCATCAAAGGCTATCTTACTATACGTTCTCATGAGCTTCTTTGATGTTACATCAACCATAGATTAGACCATATGTGACCTATTGAAGACATTTCTGGCCAAAGTCTTCGATATTGAACTTTCTATACAAACTAATATACTCCTTTTGATGTTTCATCAGTAGTTCAATTTTGACCTTTTGAACATATTTCTGGCAAAAGAGTCTTGAACTTGAACTTTCTAATGATACTCATAGACTACTTTTGAGGTTTCATCAGCCACACAGTAGTCCATATGTGACATATTGAACCCATTATTGAGTCCTTATGTTACAAGAGCCATGCAGTATTCCAAAATTTGACATATTGAACATATTTCTGGCCAAAGAGTCCTTGAACTTGATCTTTTTATACATACTCCTAGACTCCTTTTGATGTTTCATCAGCCAGACAGTAATCCATATTTGACCTATTGAACCTATTATTGACTCCTGATGTTACAAGACCCATACAGTATTCCAAAATTTGACCTATTGAACACATTTCTGGCCAGAGAGTCCTTGAATTTGAACTTTCTATTTATATTTATACATTCCTTCTGATGTTTCATCAGTAGTTCAATTTTGACCTTTTGAACATATTTCTGGCCCAGGAGTCATCAAAGGCTATCTTACTATGCGTTCTCATGAGCTTCTTTGATGTTACATCAACCATAGATTAGACCATATGTGACCTATTGAAGACATTTCTGGCCAAAGAGTCCTCGATATTGAACTTTCTATACAAACTAATAGACTCCTTTTGATGTTTCATCAGTAGTTCAATTTTGACCTTTTAAACATATTTCTGGCCCAGGAGTCATCAAAGGCTATCTTACTATGCGTTCTCATGAGCTTCTTTGATGTTACATCAACCATAGATTAGACCATATGTGACCTATTGAAGACATTTCTGGCCAAAGAGTCATCGATATTGAACTCTCTATACAAACTAATAGACTCCTTTTGATGTTTCATCAGTAGATCAATTTGGACCTTTTGAACATATTTCTGGCCCAGGGTCATCAAGACTATCTTACTATGCGTTCTCATGAGCTTCTTTGATGTTACATCGACCATAGATTAGACCATATGTGACCTATTGAAGACATTTCTGGCCAAAGAGTCCTCGATATTGAACTTTCTATACAAACTAATAGACTCCTTCTGATGTTTCATCAGCAGTTCAAATTTGACCTTTTGAACATATTTCTGGTCCAAGAGTCATAAAAGGCTATCTTACTATACGTTCTCATGAGCTTCTTTGATGTTACATCAACCATAGATTAGACCATATGTGACCTATTGAAGACATTTCTGGCCAAAGTGTTCGATATTGAACTTTCTATACAAACTAATATACTCCTTTTGATGTTTCATCAGTAGTTCAATTTTGACCTTTTGAACATATTTCTGGCAAAAGAGTCTTGAACTTGAACTTTCTATAGATACTCATAGACTACTTTTGAGGTTTCATCAGCCACACAGTAGTCCATATGTGACATTTTGAACCCATTATTGAGTCCTTATGTTACAAGACCCATACAGTATTCCAAAATTTGACCTATTGAACACATTTCTGGCCAGAGAGTCCTTGAATTTGAACTTTCTATTTATATTTAAACATTCTTTCTGATGTTTCATCAGTAATTCAAATTTGACCTTTTGAACATATTTCTGGTCCAAGAGTCATCAAAGGCTATCTTACTATGCGTTCTCATGAGCTTCTTTGATGTTACATCAACCATAGATTAGACCATATGTGACCTATTGAAGACATTTCTGGCCAAAGTCTTCGATATTGAACTTTCTATACAAACTAATAGACTCCTTTTGATGTTTCATCAGTGGATCAATTTTGACCTTTTGAACATATTTCTGGCAAAAGAGTCTTGAACTTTCTATAGATACTCATAAGACTACTTTTGAGGTTTCATCAGCCAAACAGTAGTCCATATGTGACATATTGAACCCATTATTGAGTCCTTATGTTACAAGAGCCATGCAGTATTCCAAAATTTGACTTATTGAACACATTTCTGGCCAAAGAGTCCTTGAACTTGATCTTTTTATACATACTCCTAGACTCCTTTTGATGTTTAATCAGCCAGACAGTAATCCATATTTGACCTATTGAACCTATTATTGACTCCTGATGTTACAAGACCCATATACAGTATTCCAAAATTTGACCTATTGAACACATTTCTGGCCAGAGAGTCCTTGAATTTGAACTTTCTATTTATATTTATACATTCCTTCTGATGTTTCATCAGTAGTTCAAATTTGACCTTTTGAACATATTTCTGGTCCAAGAGTCATCAAAGGCTATCTTACTATGCATTCTCATGAGCTTCTTTGATGTTACATCAACCATAGATTAGACCATATGTGACCTATTGAAGACATTTCTGGCCAAAGAGTCCTAAATAATTAACTTTCTATACAAAATAATAGACTTCTTTTGATATTTCATCAGTAGTTCAATTTTGACCTTTTGAACATATTTTTGGGCCAGGAGTCATCAAATGCTATCTTACTATGCGTTCTCATGAGCTTCTTTGATGTTACATCAACCATAGATTAGACCATATGTGACCTATTGAAGACATTTCTGGCCAAAGAGTCCTCGATATTGAACTTTCTATACAAACTAATAGACTCCTTTTGATGTTTCATCAGTAGATCAATTTGGACCTTTTGAACATACTTCTGGCCCAGGGTCATCAAGACTATCTTACTATGCGTTCTCATGAGCTTCTTTGATGTTTCATCAATCATAGATTAGACAATATGTGACCTATTGAAGACATTTCTGGCCAAAGAGTCCTCGATATTGAACTTTCTATACAAACTAATAGACCCGTTTGGATGTTTCATCAGTAGTTCAATTTTGACCTTTTGAACATATTTCTGGCCCAGGAGTCATCAAAGGCTATCTTACTATGCGTTCTCATGAGCTTCTTTGATGTTACATCAACCATAGATTAGACCATATGTGACCTATTGAAGACATTTCTGGCCAAAGAGTCCTCGATATTGAACTTTCTATACAAACTAATAGACTCCTTCTGATGTTTCATCAGCAGTTCAAATTTGACCTTTTGAACACATTTCTGGCCAGAGAGTCCTTGAATTTTAACTTTCTATTCATATTTATACATTCCTTCTGATGTTTCATCAGTGGTTCAAATTTGACCTTTTGAACATATTTCTGGCCAAAGAGTCCTCGATATTGAACTTTCTATACAAACTAATAGACTCCTTTTGATGTTTCATCAGTAGTTCAATTTTGACCTTTTGAACATATTTCTGGCCCAGGAGTCATCAAAGGCTATCTCACTATGCGTTCTCATGAGCTTCTTTGATGTTACATCAACCATAGATTAGACCATAATGTGACCTATTGAAGACATTTCTGGCCAAAGAGTCCCTGATATTGAACTCTCTATACAAACTAATAGACTCCTTCTGATGTTTCATCAGCAGTTCAAATATGACCTTTTGAACACATTTTTGGCCAGAGCGTCCTTGAATTTTAACTTTCTATTT
The DNA here is from genome assembly GCF_029890125.1 of Rhinichthys klamathensis goyatoka. Classification (NCBI taxonomy): domain Eukaryota; kingdom Metazoa; phylum Chordata; class Actinopteri; order Cypriniformes; family Leuciscidae; genus Rhinichthys; species Rhinichthys klamathensis. The sequence goes on from NW_026606555.1 coordinate 5,849,283, forward strand.
ATATTTGTTCATTCCTTCTGATGTTTCATCAGTAGTTCAAATTTGACCTTTTGAACATATTTCTTGTCCAAGAGTCATCAAAGGCTATCTTACTATGCGTTCTCATGAGCTTCTTTGATGTTACATCAACCATAGATTAGACCATATGTGACCTATTGAAGACATTTCTGGCCAAAGAGTCCTCGATATTGAACTTTCGATACAAACTAATAGACTCCTTTTGATGTTTCATCAGTAGATCAATTTGGACCTTTTGAACATATTTCTGGCACAGGAGTCATCAAGACTATCTTACAATGCGTTCTCATGAGCTTCTTTGATGTTACATCAACCATAGATTAGACCATATGTGACCTCTTGAAGACATTTCTGGCCAAAGAGTCTTCGATATTGAACTTTCTATACAAACTAATAGACCCGTTTGGATGTTTCATCAGTAGTTCAATTTGGACCTTTTGAACATATTTCTGGCCCAGGAATCATCAAAGGCTATCTTACTATGCGCTCTCATGAGCTTCTTTGATGTTACATCAACCATAGATTGGACCATATGTGACCTATTGAAGACATTTCTGGCCAAAGAGTCCTCGATATTGAACTTTCTATACAAACTAATAGACTCCTTCTGATGTTTCATCAGTAGATCAATTTTGACCTTTTGAACATATTTCTGGCAAAAGAGTCTTGAACTTGAACTTTCTATAGATACCCCTAGACTACTTTTGAGGTTTCATCAGCCACACAGTAGTCCATATGTGACATATTGAACCCATTATTGAGTCCTTATGTTACAAGAGCCATGCAGTATTCCAAAATTTGACATATTGAACATATTTCTGGCCAAAGAGTCCTTGAACTTGATCTTTTTATACATACTCATAGACTCCTTTTCATGTTTCATCAGCCAGACAGTAATCCATATTTGACTTATTGAACCTTTTATTGACTCCTGATGTTACAAGACCCACACAGTATTCCAAAATTTGACCTATTGAACAAATTTCTGGACAGAGAGTCCTTGAATTTTAACTTTCTATTTATATTTATACATTCCTTCTGATGTTTCATCAGTAGTTCAAATTTGACCTTTTGAACATATTTCTGGTCCAAGAGTCATCAAAGGCTATCTTACTATGCGTTCTCATGAGCTTCTTTGATGTTACATCAACCATAGATTAGACCATATGTGACCTATTGAAGACATTTCTGGCCAAAGAGTCCTAAATAATTAACTTTCTATACAAAATAATAGACTTCTTTTGATATTTCATCAGTAGTTCAATTTTGACCTTTTGAACATATTTTTGGGCCAGGAGTCATCAAATGCTATCTTACTATGCGTTCTCATGAGCTTCTTTGATGTTACATCAACCATAGATTAGACCATATGTGACCTATTGAAGACATTTCTGGCCAAAGAGTCCTCGATATTGAACTTTCTATACAAACTAATAGACTCCTTTTGATGTTTCATCAGTAGATCAATTTGGACCTTTTGAACATACTTCTGGCCCAGGGTCATCAAGACTATCTTACTATGCGTTCTCATGAGCTTCTTTGATGTTTCATCAATCATAGATTAGACAATATGTGACCTATTGAAGACATTTCTGGCCAAAGAGTCCTCGATATTGAACTTTCTATACAAACTAATAGACCCGTTTGGATGTTTCATCAGTAGTTCAATTTGGACCTTTTGAACATATTTCTGGCCCAGGAGTCATCAAAGGCTATCTTACTATGCGCTCTCCCGAGCTTCTTTGATGTTACATCAACCATAGATTAGACTATATGTGACCCTGATGAAGACATTTCTGGCCAAAGAGTCCTCGATATTGAACTCTCTATACATACTCATATACTCCTTCTGTTGCTTCATAAGCCATTTAGAAGTCCACTTCATACATTCAGTTGTTGACATGGCAATAAATTATTGAAATATATGAAATATATGAATATACATATCTGACCTATGGATCTTATTTCTTGTCAAAGGGTCCTCAAAAGGTTTGAAACTATATAAACATATAGTTCCTTTTTGAACCACTGAACATACAGTGCTTTGAATATTAGCTTTCTATACATATTGACTCCTTTTGATGTTACAATAGCCATACTAAAGTCATCTGACCTTACTGAACATATTTTTGGCCAGAGATTCCTTAAAGAATAACTTACTACACATTCAGATTGATTTCTTCCAATGTTATATCAGCCAGACGGCAGTCAAAATTTGAACTACTAAACATATTTCTGGCCAAAGAGTACTCGAAACGAACTTTCTATATATACTCGTTGACTCCTTCTGATGTTACGTCAGGCATTCAGAAGTTCATATTTGACCCAAGGAACATATTTCTGGCCAAAGGGTCCTCAAAAGGTTTGAAACTATATAAACTTATAGACTCCTTCTAATGTTAAATCAGCAATACGGTTCCTTTTTGAACCACTGAACATACTTTTGGCTTTGAATATTAGCTTTCTATACATATTGACTCCTTTTGATGTTACATTAGCCATACTAAAGTCCACATATGACCTACTGAACATATTTCTGGCCAGAGATTCCTTAAAGATTAACTTATTCAACATTCAGATTGATTTCTTCCAATGTTATATCAGCCAGACGGCAGTCAAAATTTGAACTACTAAACATATTTCTGGCCAAAGAGTACTCGAAACATGAACTTTCTATATATACTTGTTGACTCCTTCCGGTTACGTCAGGCATTCAGAAGTTCATATTTGACCCAAGGAACATATTTCTGGCCAAAGAATCCTCGATCTATACATAGTCATAGACTTCTGGTGCTTCATAAGCCATATAGAAGTCCATATTTAATTCTGGTCAAAGGGTCCTCAAATGATTTTAAACTACCGGTATATAAACTTAGAGACTAATTCTGATATTAAAACCTACTGAACATGTCTGTCCAAAGAGTACTTAAAGATTAACACTATACATTGAGATTGAATTCTTCTTATGTTATATCAGCCTGACAAAAGTCCATTTTTGACCTACTGAAATTTTTTTGGCCAAAGAGTACTCAAAACTTGACATTTCTATACATACTTGTTGAATCCTGATAAGAAATCAGCCATACAGAGGTTCCTTTTTGAACTAATGAACATACTTTTGGCCAAAGAGTCTTTGAACATTGACTTTATATACATATTGACTCCTTTTGATGTTATATTAGACTGACAGAGAGATATTTCTGGCCAAAGAATCCTTGATCTTGAACTTTCTATACATAGTCATAGACTCATAAGCCATATAGAAGTCCATATAGAAGTCCATGTCTGACCTATTGAACTTAATTCTTGTCAAAGGGTCCTCAAATCTTTTTAAACTATATAAACTTAGAGACTCATTCTGGTGTTGAAATTAGTTCGTTTTTTTTTTTTGGCCAAAGAGTACTCGAAACTTGAAATTTCTATACATACTACTTCTGATGTTAAATCAGCCATACAGAGGTTCATTTTTGAACTAATGAACATAATTTTGGCCAAAGAGTCTTTGAACATTAACTTTCTATACATATTGATTCCTTTTGATGTTATATCAGCCTGACAAAAGTCCACATTTGACCTACTGAACATATTTCTGGCCAAAGATTCCTTAAAGATTAATTTACTATACATTCAGATTGATTTGTTCTGATGTTATATCAGCCAGACGGCAGTCAAAATTTGAACTGCTATTTGAGTCCATACTCATGGACTCCTGATGTTTTATCAGCCAGAGAGTAGTCCATATTTGACCTAGTGAACATATTTCTGGTCAAAGAGTCATCAAAGGGTAACTAACTATGTGTTCTCACATAATGAGACTTCTTTTGATGTTACATCAACCATAAATTAGTCCATATTTGTCATTGAACACAATTCTGGCCAAAGAGTGCTTGATATTGAACTTTCTATACATATAGATTTGTTCTGATGTTTCATCAGCCAGTCAGTAGTCCAAACTTGACCTGCTGAACATACTTCTACCAAAAGAGCATCAAAACCTAACTTACTATACGTTCTGATAGACTTATTTTGATGTTACTTCAAACATATAACAGTCCATATTTGACAGATTGAACACATTTCTGGCCAAAGAGACCTCGGTCTTGAACTTTCTATCCATACTCATAGACTCCCTCTGCTGTTTCATCAGCCAGACAGTAGTCCATATTTGACTTACTGAACACATTTCTGGCGAAAAAGTCATCAAACTTACTATGTGTTCTCATAGACTTCTTTAAATGTTACATCAACCAAATATTAGTCCATATTTGACTTATTGAACACATTTCTGGCCAAAGAGTGCTTGATATTGAACTTTCTATACATATAATAGACTTGTTCTTATGTTTCATCAAACAGATAGTAGTTCACCTATTGAACATATTTCTGGAAGTAGAGTCTTTGAACTTGAACTTTCTAAACATACTCATTGACTCCTGATGTTTCTTCAGCCATGCAGTAATTCAACTTGAGTGTGTATAGAAAGTTAAAGTTCAGGATTGAGGACTTGTTGGCCCAGAATGTGTTCAATAGGTCAAATATGGACTATTATATGGCTGATTAAAAACAACAGGAGGAGTCTATGTGTACGTTTGGAGAGTTCTACAAAGAGGATTCTTTGGCCAAGAAAAATGCTCAGTCGGTTCAATAGGTCAAATTTGGACTACTGTGTGGCTGATGAAACTTCAAAAGTAGTCTATGAGTATCTATAGAAAGTTCAAGTTCAAGACTGATGAAACATGAAAAGGAGACTATTGGTTTGTATAGAAAGTTCAATATCGAGGACTCTTTGGCCAGAAATGTCTTCAATAGGTCACATATGGTCTAATCTATGGTTGATGTAACATCAAAGAAGCTCATGAGAACGCATAGTAAGATAGCCCTTGATGACTCCTGGGCCAAAAATATGTTCAAAAGGTCAAAATTGAACTACTGTTGTAACATCAAAAGGAGTCTATTAGTTTGTATAGAAAGTTCAATATCGAGGACTCTTTGGCCAGAAATATCTTCAATAGGTCACATATGGTCTAATCTATGGATGATGTAACATCAGAGAAGCTCATGAGAACATATAGTAAGATAGCCTTTGATGACTCTTTGGCCAGAAATATGTTCAATATGTCAAATTTTGGAATACTGTATGGCTCTTGTAAGGTCTCATAAGGACTCAATAATGGGTTCAATAAGTCACATATGGACTACTGTCTGCCTTATGATACCTCAAAAGTAGTCTATGAGTATCTATAGAAAGCTCAAGTTCAAGGAGTCTTTGGCCAGAAATATGTTCAAAAGGTCAAAATTGATCTACTGATGAAACATCAAAAGGAGTCTATTAGTTTGTATAGAAAGTTCAATATCGAGGACTCTTTGGCCAGAAATGTCTTCAATAGGTCACATATGGTTGATGTAACATCAAAGAAGCTCATGAGAACGCAAAGTAAGATAGCCTTTGATGACTCCTGGGCCAGAAATATGTTCTAAAGGTCAAAATTGAACTACTGATGATACATCAGAAGGAATATATAAATATGAAATAGAAAGTTAAAATTCAAGGACTCTCTGGCCAGAAATGTTTTCAAAAGGTTAAATATGCAGTCATATTTGGTTACTGTAACATCAAAAGAAGTTTATGAGATCATATAGTCAGATAACCCTTTAATGACTCTTTAGCCAGAACTATGTTCAATAGGTCAAAGTTTAATTACTGATGAAACATCAGAACAGCCCATATGGAAAATCAGAAGGAGATATGATTACCTGTATAATGTTCAAGTTCAAGGACTCTTCGGCCAGAAATATTTTCAATAGGTAAATTTTTGGAATACTGCATGGTTCTTGTAACATCAGGAGACAATAATAGGTTCAATAGGTCAAGGTCTACTGTCTGGCTGATAAAACATGAAAAGGAGTCTATGAGTGAATGTTAAAGTCTATGAGTCTATGAGTGTTACTGTATGTTAAAGATCAAGTTCAAGGACTCTTTGGTCAGAAATATGTTCAATAGGTCAAATTTTGGAATATTGTATGGCTCTTGTAACATCAGGACTCAATAATAGGTTCAATAGGTCAAATATGGACTACTGTCTGGCTGATGAAACATCAAAAGGAGTCTATGAGTATGTTAAAAAGATCAAGTTCAAGGACTCTTTGGCCAGAAATATGTTCAATATGTCAAATTTTGGAATACTGTATGGCTCTTGTAACATCAGGAGTCAATATTAGGTTCAATTGGTCAAATATGGACTACTGTGTGGCTGATGAAACCTCAAAAGTAGTCTATGAGTATCTATAGAAAGTTCAAGTTCAAGACTCTTAGGCCAGAAATATGTTCAAAAGGTCAAAATTGAACTACTGATGAAACATCAGGAGTCTAATTAGTGTGTATAGAAAGTTCAATATTGAGGACTCTTTGGCCAGAAATGTCTTCAATAGGTCACATATGGTCTAATCTATGGTTAATTTAACACCAAAGAAGCTCATGAGAACACATAGTAAGATAGTCTTTGAAGACTCCTGGGCCAGAAATATGTTCAAAAGGTCCAAATTGAACTACTGATGAAACATCAGAAGGAATGTATAAATATGAATAGAAAGTTAAAATTCAAGGACTCTCTGGCCAGAAATGTTTTCAAAAGGTCAAATATGCAGTCATATTTGGTTACTGTAACATCAAAAGAAGTTTATGAGATCATGTAGTCAGATAGCCCTTTAATGACTCTTTAGCCAGAACTTTTTTCAATAGGTCAAAGTTTAATTACTGATGAAACATCAGAACAGCCCATATGGAAAATCAGAAGGAGATATGATTACCTATATAATGTTCAAGTTCAAGGACTCTTCGGCCAGAAATATGTTCAATAGGTAAATTTTTGGAATACTGCATGGCTCTTTTAACATCAGGAGACAATAATAGGTTCAATAGGTCAAGGTCTACTGTCTGGCTGATGAAACATCAAAAGGAGTCTATGAGTATGTATAGAAAGATCAAGTTCAAGGACTCTTTGGCCAGAAATATGTTCAATAGGTCAAATTTTGGAATATTGTATGGCTCTTGTAACTTTAGGACTCAATAATAGGTTCAATTGGTCAAATATGGACTACTGTCTGGCTGATGAAACATCAAAAGGAGTCTATGAGTATGTTAAAAATATCAAGTTCAAGGACTCTTTGGCCAGAAATATGTTCAATATGTCAAATTTTGGAATACTGTATGGCTCTTGTAACATCAGGAGTCAATATTAGGTTCAATTGGTCAAATATGGACTACTGTGTGGTTGATGAAACCTCAAAAGTAGTCTATGAGTATCTATAGAAAGTTCAAGTTCAAGACTCTTTGGCCAGAAATATGTTCAAAAGGTCAAAATTGAACTACTGATGAAACATCAGGAGTCTAATTAGTGTGTATAGAAAGTTCAATATTGAGGACTCTTTGGCCAGAAATGTCTTCAATAGGTCACATATGGTCTAATCTATGGTTAATTTAACACCAAAGAAGCTCATGAGAACACATAGTAAGATAGTCTTTGATGACTCTTTAGCCAGAACTTTTTTCAATAGGTCAAAGTTTAATTACTGATGAAACATCAGAACAGCCCATATGGAAAATCAGAAGGAGATATGATTACCTATATAATGTTCAAGTTCAAGGACTCTTCGGCCAGAAATATGTTCAATAGGTACATTTTTGGAATACTGCATGGCTCTTTTAACATCAGGAGACAATAATAGGTTCAATAGGTCAAGGTCTACTGTCTGGCTGATGAAACATCAAAAGGAGTCTATGAGTATGTATAGAAAGATCAAGTTCAAGGACTCTTTGGCCAGAAATATGTTCAATAGGTCAAATTTTGGAATATTGTATGGCTCTTGTAACTTTAGGACTCAATAATAGGTTCAATTGGTCAAATATGGACTACTGTCTGGCTGATGAAACATCAAAAGGAGTCTATGAGTATGTTAAAAATATCAAATTCAAGGACTCTTTGGCCAGAAATATGTTCAATATGTCAAATTTTGGAATACTGTATGGCTCTTGTAACATCAGGAGTCAATATTAGGTTCAATTGGTCAAATATGGACTACTGTGTGGCTGAAGAAACCTCAAAAGTAGTCTATGAGTATCTATAGAAAGTTCAAGTTCAAGACTCTTTGCCCAGAAATATGTTCAAAAGGTCAAAATTGAACTACTGATGAAACATCAGGAGTCTATTAGTGTGTATAGAAAGTTCAATATCGAGGACTCTTTGGCCTGAAATGTCTTCAATACGTCACATATGGTCTAATCTATGGTTAATTTAACACCAAATAAGCTCATGAGAACACATAGTAAGATAGTCTTTGATGACTCCTGGGCCAGAAATATGTTCAAAAGGTCCAAATTGAACTACTGATGAAACATCAGAAGGAATGTATAAATATGAATAGAAAGTTAAAATTCAAGGACTCTCTGGCCAGAAATGTTTTCAAAAGGTCAAATATGCAGTCATATTTGGTTACTGTAACATCAAAAGAAGTTTATGAGATCATATAGTCAGATAGCCCTTTAATGACTCTTTAGCCAGAACTTTTTTCAATAGGTCAAAGTTTAATTACTGATGAAACATCAGAACAGCCCATATGGAAAATCAGAAGGAGATATGATTACCTATATAATGTTCAAGTTCAAGGACTCTTCGGCCAGAAATATGTTCAATAGGTACATTTTTGGAATACTGCATGGCTCTTTTAACATCAGAAGACAATAATAGGTTCAATAGGTCAAGGTCTACTGTCTGGCTGATGAAACATCAAAAGGAGTCTATGAGTATGTATAGAAAGATCAAGTTCAAGGACTCTTTGGCCAGAAATATGTTCAATAGGTCAAATTTTGGAATATTGTATGGCTCTTGTAACATCAGGGCTCAATAATAGGTTCAATTGGTCAAATATGGACTACTGTCTGGCTGATGAAACATCAAAAGGAGTCTATGAGTATGTTAAAAAGATCAAGTTCAAGGACTCTTTGGCCAGAAATATGTTCAATATGTCAAATTTTGGAATACTGTATGGCTCTTGTAACATCAGGAGTCAATATTAGGTTCAATTGGTCAAATATGGACTACTGTGTGGCTGATGAAACCTCAAAAGTAGTCTATGAGTATCTATAGAAAGTTCAAGTTCAAGACTCTTTGGCCAGAAATATGTTCAAAAGGTCAAAATTGAACTACTGATGAAACATCAGGAGTCTATTAGTGTGTATAGAAAGTTCAATATCAAGGACTCTTTGGCCTGAAATGTCTTCAATACGTCACATATGGTCTAATCTATGGTTAATTTAACACCAAATAAGCTCATGAGAACACATAGTAAGATAGTCTTTGATGACTCCTGGGCCAGAAATATGTTCAAAAGGTCCAAATTGAACTACTGATGAAACATCAAAAGGAGTCTATTAGTGTGTATAGAAAGTTCAATATCGAGGACTCTTTGGCCAGAAATGTCTTCAATAGGTCACGTATGGTCTAATCTATGGTTGATTTAACATCAAAGAAGCTCATGAGAACGCATAGTAAGATAGTCTTTGATGACTCCTGGACCAGAAATATGTTCAAAAGGTCAAATTTTAACTACTTATGAAACATCAGAAGGAATCTATAACTATGAATAGAAAGTTAAAATTCAAGGACTCTTTGGCCAGAAATATGTTCAATAGGTCAAATTTTGGAATATTGTATGGCTCTTGTAACATCAGGACTCAATATTAGGTTCAATTGGTCAAATATGGACTATAGACTATGGAATATGTGTGGCTGATGAAACCTCAAAAGTAGTCTATGAGTATCTATAGAAAGTTCAAGTTCAAGACTCTTTGGCCAGAAATATGTTCAAAAGGTCAAAATTGAACTACTGATGAAACATCAGGAGTCTAATTAGTGTGTATAGAAAGTTCAATATTGAGGACTCTTTGGCCAGAAATGTCTTCAATAGGTCACATATGGTCTAATCTATGGTTAATTTAACACCAAAGAAGCTCATGAGAACACATAGTAAGATAGTCTTTGATGACTCCTGGGCCAGAAATATGTTCAAAAGGTCCAAATTGAACTACTGATGAAACATCAGAAGGAATGTATAAATATGAATAGAAAGTTAAAATTAAAGGACTCTCTGGCCAGAAATGTTTTCAATAGGTCAAATATGCAGTCATATTTGGTTACTGTAACATCAAAAGAAGTTTATAAAATCATATAGTCAGATAGCCCTTTAATGACTCTTTAGCAGAAATATGTTCAATAGGTCAAATTCGAATTACTGATGAAACATCAGAATAGTCTATATGAAAAATCAGAAGGAGATATGAGGATCTATATAATGTTCAAGTTCAAGGACTCTTTTGCCAGAAATGTCTTCAAGAAATACATTAAGGTTCTTGTAACATCAGGACTCAATAATGGGTTTAATAGGTCAAATAAGGACTACTGTCTGGCTTGGCTAATGAAACAACAAAAGGAGTCTGTATAAAAGATCAAGTTCAATGAATCTTTGCCCAGAAATATGTTCAATAGGTCAAATTTTGGAATACTCATTCTAACTAACTCATTCCTTTCTGCATTAAAAAGAGTAAACATGAGTGCTGTTGCACTGCATTGCACAAACGATCTAATATGTGAATTGAAGAATAACACATAAGCTATGTGCTTGATGCATTGCAATGCATACCAAAAACTGACAAGTGATTGCATTGCATTGCACAGACGATCTAACATTGCTCATTGAAAAATAACATATATCTATATACAGTATAAATATGCATAAAAAATGCATATATATAAATAAATAACATGTTCCATTACATTGCATACCAGAACTAACTCATTGCGTTGTGCTTTGAGGAGATAACATTTGAGTTGTTGCATTGCATTGCAAATCAATCTTAATTATTACTCTATGCAATGAAAACACATAACCTATGTGCTTTTCCATTGCACTGCATACTACAACTTTTGCCATTGAAGGGAAATTTCTGCATTAGCTCTTGCATTACAATGCATAGAATGACCTCATACCTCTTATGCAACGAAGAGATAACATAAGAGTTGCATTGCATTGCAATGGCGATCTAAGAATTAGTGTTAAATAACATATTTGCGAAGCACATGTCGCATTTCAATACACGCCAAAACTAACTCATTCCTTTGTGCATTAATGAGATAACATGAGTGCTGTTGCACTGCATTGCAAAAACGATCTGATGGTGTGCATTGAAGAATATCATATGTGCTTGGTGCATTTCAATGCATACCAGAACTGACTCACTCGTTTGTGCAACGAAGAGATAACATAAGCGCTGTTGCATTGCATTTCACAAACAATCTAACACTGCGCATTGAAAAATAACATATAAGCTATGCACTTCTTTCTTTACCGTGAATAATAGAACTAACTCGTTGCGTTGTGCTTTAATAAGGAGATACAATTTGTGCTGTTGCATTGCATAGCAAAAAAATCTAAATTGTCTATGCAATGAAAATACTTAACGTTTGATTTCCATTGCACTGCATACTACAACAACATTATTCATTTTTGCATTGAAGGGAAATTATTGCATTAGCTCTTTCATTACAATGCATATGAATAAACCTCATACTTCATATGCAGAACACTGCACGAAAAAAAACGATTGCATTGCACATGCGATCTAAGAATTAGCGTTGAAGAATAACATAAGCGTATTCATATGCAAAACATGTTGCATTTTAATGCATGCCAGAACTAACTCATTCCTTTGTGCATTAAAGAGATAACATGAGTGCAACAGCATTGCATTGCAAAAAACTGACATTCGGTTTTGCAATGAAGAGATAACCCAAGTGCTGTTGCAATGCATTGCACAGACAATTTAACATTGCGCATTGAAGAATAACACACACACACACATATATATATATATATATATATATATATATATATATATATATATATATATATATATATATATATATATATATATATATATATATATATATATATAAATAAGATGTTGCATTGCATTTCATACCAGAACTAACTCATTGCGTTGTGCATTGCAAAAAACGATCTAACGATGTGAATTGTGCATTGCAATGTTAGATCGTTTTGCAATGCAATGTTCAAAGCACACCAAGCACTTATGTTATCTCTTCGTTGCACAACCGAATGAGTCAGTTCTGGTATGCATTGAAATGTACCAAGCATGTATCTCCTTAAAGCACAACGCAACGAGTTAGTTCTAGGATCCACGGCAAAGCAACAAGTGCATAGCTTATATGTTACTTGTATGTGAAATGTGAAATGTTAGATCGTTTGTGCAATGCACAACTTTGTTGCACAACCGAATGAGTCAGTTCTGGTATGCGGTGAAATGCACAAGCACATAGCTTATATGATATTCTTCAATGCACATCGTTGGATCGTTTGTGCAATGCAGTGCAACAGCCTTCATGTTCTCTCTTTAATGCACAAAGGAATGAGTTAGTTTTGGCATGTATTGAAATGCAACATATGCTTCGCTAATATGTTATTCTTCAACACTAATTCTCTTCGCCATTGCAATGCAATGCAACTCTTATAACAACTCCTAACTCGTTGTTATCTCTATAATGCACAAAGGATTAGTTAGTTCTGGCATGCAACATGTAAGTGCAACATGTGCCTCTTTTATGTTATTTTTCAACACTAAATCTTAGATCGCTTGTGTGTGACATAACATAATACTCCTATGTTATCTCTTCGTTGCACAACAGGTATGGTAGTTAGTATGGTAGGTACAGGTAGTTATTCCATGGATTGTAATGTAAGAGCTAATGCGATAATTTCCCTTCAATGCAAAAATGAATGTTTGTTGTAGTATGCTTTGCATATGTTGTGGTTTTCATTGCATAGAGCATTGTGCAAGTTAGATTTTTTTGCAATGCAATGCAATACCACAAATTTGATCTCCTCAAAGTACAACACAATGAGTTAGTTCTGGTATACAATTCAATGCAACAAGTGCATAAGCTTATGTTATTCTTCAATGCACATCATAAGATCGTTTGTGTGATGCAGTGCAACAGCAACTCATGTTATCTCTTTAATGCACAAAGGAATGAGTTAGTTCTGGCATGCATTAAAATGCAACATGTTTTGCATATGTATACGCTTATGTTATTCTTCAACGCTAATTCTTAGATCGCATGTGCAATACAATAGTTCTTGTTCGTGCAGTGTTCTGCTTCGTTGCATATGAAGTATGAGGTAGTTATTCATATGCATTGTAATGAAAGAGCTAATGCAATAATTTCCCTTCAATGCAAAAATGAATAAGGCTGTTGTAGTATGCAGTGCAATACTAAAGCACATATATTATGTGTTTTCATTGCATAGAGTAAAAATTCTGATTTTATCTCCTCAAAGCATAACGCAATGAGTTAGTTCATTTTATGGAATGATTGCAACAAATGCATAACTTATATGTTATTATTCAAAGCGCAATGATCTCTATATGTTATTATTCTGATCTCAATGATCATCCGTTTGTGCAATGCAAAATGCAACAGAACTTAAGTTATCTCTTCGTTGCAAAACAGAATAAGTCAGTATGCATTGAAATGCACCAATATATGTGCATATATATGTTCACCAAGCTTATATGATATTCTTCAATGCACATCGTTAGATCGTTTGTGCAATGCAGTGCAACATTCATGTTCTCTTTAATGCACAAAGGAATGAGTTAGTTCTGGCATGTATTGAAATGCACCAAACACATAGCTTAAATGAAATTCTTCAATGCACTTCGCACAATGCAACTCCTATGTTGGAATACTCATTCTAACTAACTCATTCCTTTGTGCATTAAAGAGATAACATGAATGCTGTTGCACTGTATTGCACAAACGATCTAATGATGTGCATTGAAGAAAATCACATAAGCTATGTGCTTGATGCATTGCAATGCATACCAAAAACTGACTTATTCGGTTTTGCAACGAAGTGATAACCTAAGTGCTGTTGCATTGCATTGCACAGACGATCTAACATTGCGCATTAAAAAATAACATTGTCAGCACACCAAGCACTTATGTTATCTCTTCGTTGCACAACCGAATGAGTCAGTTCTGGTATGCATTGAAATGTACCAAGCATGTATCTCCTTAAAGCACAACGCAACGAGTTAGTTCTAGGATCCACGGCAAAGCAACAAGTGCATAGCTTATATGTTACTTGTATGTGAAATGTGAAATGTTAGATGTTATCTCTTCGTTGCACAAGAGTTGCGTAGTTATTCTGTGCATTGTAATGCAAGAGCTAATGCAATAATTTCCCTTCAATGCAAAAATGAATGTTTGTTGTAGTATAAAGAACATATAAAAAAAGAACATATGTTATGGTTTTTATTGCATAGAGGAATAATTTAGATTTTTTTGCAATGCAATGCAACAGCACAAATTGTATCTCCTTAAAGAACAGCGCAACGAGTTAGTTCTTGTATGTAATGCAAAGCAACAAGTGCATATAGCTTATGTTATTCTTCAATGCGCAATGTAGATCGTTTGTGCAATGCACATATGTTATCTCTTCGTTGCACAACCGAATGAGTCAGTTCTGGTATTTTGCTCCTGTTGCACTGCATTTCACACACGATCAAACCTTGTGCATTGAAGACATATATATGCTATGAGTGCATTCCATACATACAGATAGCATACAAATTTGTATCTCCTTTGTATCTCGCATTGAGGGCATTGGGCATTGAGTTAGTTCTGGTATGCAATGCAACAAAAACGGTATGAGTTAGTTATTGTGTATTCACTGTGATGAAAATGCTATTGCAATACTTTCCTTCAAAACACAAATGAGTAGTTTAGTTGTAGTATGCAATGCAATGCGAATACACATATATGTTGTGGTTTTTTTTTTAATGCACAGAGGAATTAGTTAGAAATTTTATGCAATGGAATGCAACTGGCAAAAATGCACATCGGAGTGAGTTACTTCTTGTATGCATGACTTGTATATTGACACGATCTAACGTTGTGTATTGAAGAATAACAAATAAGCTCATTGCACAACTGAATGAGTTAGTTATTGTGTGTCCATTGTAATAGAATAGTTATTGCAATAATTTCCCTTCAATACACAAATAAATAGTTTAGATGTTGTAATGCAAAAAGAAAGCATATATGTTATGTGTTTTCATTAAACAGAAGAATAAGATAGATATATAGTTTATATGATATTCTTCAAATACACAACAGTTCGTTTGTGCAATGCTGTGCTGTTGCACTCATGTTATCTCTTTAATGCACAAAGGAATGAGTTAGTTCTGGCATGCATTGATGTCATACGCTTATATGTTATTCTTCAACGCTAATTCTTAGATCGCATGTGCAATGCAACACCTATATTATCGTATTCTATGCATTGTAATGAAAAAGCTAATGCGATAATTTCCCTTCAATGCAAAAATGAATAAGTTTATATGTTATTCTTCAATGCACATCATTAGATCGTTTTTGCAATGCAGTGCAACAGCACTCATGTTATCTCATTAATGCACAAAGGAATGCGTTTCGCATGAATTGAAATGCGACATGTGCTTCGCAAATAAGTTATTTAACACTACTTTTTAGATCGCCATTGTAATGCAATGCAACTCTTATGTTATCTCTTCGTTGCATAAGAGGTACGAGGTGATTTTATGCATTGTAATGCAAGAGCTAAATGAAATAATTTCCCTTCAATGGCAAAAGTTGTAGTATGCAGTGCATTGGAAAGCACATGTGTTTTCATTGCATAGAGTAATAGTTAAGATTTATTTGCAATGCAATGCAACAACTCAAATGTTATCTTCTCAAAGTACAACGCAATGAGTTAGTTCTGGTATGCAATGCAATGCAACATGTTATTTATTTATATATATGGATATATACTGCATATATCCATATGTTATTTTTGTGTTAAATGTTATTTTTTAATGCGCAATGTTAGATCGTCTGTGCAATGCAATGCAACAGCACTTAGGTTATCACTTCGTTGCAAAACCGAATAAGTCAGTTTTTGGTATGCATTGCAATGCATCAAGCACATAGCTTATGTGATTTTCTTCAATGCACATCATTAGATCGTTTGTGCAATACAGTGCAACAGCATTCATGTTATCTCTTTAATGCACAAAGGAATGAGTTAGTTAGAATGAGTATTCCAAAACTTGACCTATTGAACATATTTCTGGCCCAAGAGTCATCAAAGGCGATCTTACTATGCGTTCTCATGAGCTTCTTTGATGTTACATCAACCATAGATTAGACCATATGTGACCTATTGAAGACATTTCTGGCCAAAGTCTTCGATATTTAACTTTCTATACAAACTAATAGACTCCTTTTGATGTTTCATCAGTAGATCAATTTGGACCTTTTGAACATATTTCTGAAAAAGAGTCTTGAACTTGAACTTTCTATAGATACTCATAGACTACTTTTGAGGTTTCATCAGCCACACAGTAGTCCATATGTCATATTGAACCCATTATTGAGTCCTTATGTTACAAGAGCCATGCAGTATTCCAAAATTTTTATATTGAACATATTTCTGGCCAAAGAGTCCTTGACCTTGATCTTTTTATACATACTCCTAGACTCCTTTTGATGTTTCATCAGCCAGACAGTAGTCCATATTAGACCTATTGAACCTATTATTGACTCCTGATGTTACAAGACCCATACAGTATTCCAAAATTTGACCTATTGAACACATTTCTGGCCAGAGAGTCCTTGAATTTTAACTTTCTATTTATATTTATACATTCTTTCTGATGTTTCATCAGTAATTCAAATTTGACCTTTTGAACATATTTCTGGTCCAAGAGTCATCAAAGGCTATCTTACTATGCGTTCTCATGAGCTTCTTTGATGTTACATCAACCATAGATTAGACCATATGTGACCTATTGAAGACATTTCTGGCCAAAGTCTTCGATATTGAACTTTCTATACAAACTAATAGACTCCTTTTGATGTTTCATCAGTAGTTCAATTTTGACCTTTTGAACATATTTCTGGCCCAGAAGTCATCAAAGGCTGTCTTACGATGCGTTCTCATGAGCTTCTTTGATGTTACATCAACCATAGATTAGACCATATGTGACCCATTGAAGACATTTCTGGCCAAAGTCTTCGATATTGAACTTTCTATACAAACTAATAGACTTCTTTTGATGTTTCATCAGTGGATCAATTTTGACCTTTTGAACATATTTCTAGCAAAAGAGTCTTGAACTTTCTATAGATACTCATAAGACTACTTTTGAGGTTTCATCAGCCAAACAGTAGTCCATATGTGACATATTGAACCCATTATTGAGTCCTTATGTTACAAGAGCCATGCAGTATTCCAAAATTTGACATATTGAACATATTTCTGGCCAAAGAGTCCTGAACTTGATCTTTTTATACATACTCCTAGACTCCTTTTGATGTTTAATCAGCCAGATAGTAATCCATATTTGACCTATTGAACCTATTATTGACTCCTGATGTTACAAGACCCATATACAGTATTCCAAAATTTGACCTATTGAACACATTTCTGGCCAAAGAGTCCTCGATATTGAACATTCTATACAAACTGATAGACTCCTTTTGATGTTTCATCAGTAGATCAATTTGGACCTTTTGAACATATTTCTAGCCCAGGAGTCATCAAGACTATCTTACTATGCGTTCTCATGAGCTTCTTTGATGTTACATCAACCATAGATTAGACCATATGTGACCTATTGAAGACATTTCTGGCCAAAGAGTCCTCGATATTGAACTTTCTATACAAACTAACAGACTCCTTCTGATGTTTCATCAGCAGTTCAAATTTGACCTTTTGAACACATTTCTGGCCAGAGAGTCGTTGAATTTTAACTTTCTATTTATATTTATACATTCCTTCTGATGTTTCATCAGTAGTTCAAATTTGACCTTATGAACATATTTCTGGCCAAAGAGTCCTCGATATTGAACTTTCTATACAAACTAATAGACTCCTTTTGATGTTTCATAAGTAGTTCAATTTTGACCTTTTGAACATATTTCTGGCCCAGGAGTCATCAAAGGCTATCTTACTATGCGTTCTCATGAGCTTCTTTGATGTTACATCAACCATAGATTAGACCATATGTGACCTATTGAAGACATTTCTGGCCAAAGTCTTCGATTTTGAACTTTCTATACAAACTAATAGACTCCTTTTGATGTTTCATCAGTAGTTCAATTTTGACCTTTTGAACATATTTCTGGCCCAGGAGTCATCAAAGGCTATCTCACTATGCGTTCTCATGAGCTTCTTTGATGTTACATCAACCATAGATTAGACCATATGCGACCTCTTGAAGACATTTCTGGCCAAAGAGTCCTCGATATTGAACTTTCCATACAAACTAATAGACTCCTTTTGATGTTTCATCAGTAGTTCAATTTTGACCTTTTGAACATATTTCTGGCCCAGGGTCATCAAGACTATCTTACTATGCGTTCTCATGAGCTTCTTTGATTTTACATCAACCATAGATTAGACCATATGTGACCTATTGAAGACATTTCTGGCCAAAGAGTCCTAAATAATTATCTTTCTATACAAACTAATAGACTTCTTTTGATGTTTCATCAGTAGTTCAATTTTGACCTTTTAAACATATTTCTGGCCCAGGAGTCATCAAAGGCTATCTTACTATGCGTTCTCATGAGCTTCTTTGATGTTACATCAACCATAGATTAGACCATATGTGACCTATTGAAGACATTTCTGGCCAAAGAGTCCTCGAGATTGAACATTCTATACAAACTAATAGACTCCTTTTGATCTTTCATCAGTAGTTCAATTTTGACCTTTTGAACATATTTCTGGCCCAGGAGTCATCAAAGGCTATCTTACTATCCGTTCTCATGAGCTTCTTTGATGTTACATCAACCATAGATTAGACCATATGTGACCTATTGAAGACATTTCTGGCCAAAGAGTCCTCAATATTGAACTCTCTATACAAACTAATATAGTCCTTTTGATGTTTCATCAGTAGATCAATTTGGACCTTTTGAACATATTTCTGGCCCAGGGTCATCAAGACTATCTTACTATGCGTTCTCATGAGCTTCTTTGATGTTACATCAACCATAGATTAGACCATATGTGACCTATTGAAGACATTTCTGGCCAAAGAGTCCTCGATATTGAACTTTCTATACAAACTAATAGACTCCTTCTGATGTTTCATCAGCAGTTCAAATTTGACCTTTTGAACATATTTCTGGTCCAAGAGTCATCAAAGGCTATCATACTATACGTTCTCATGAGCTTCTTTAATGTTACATCAACCATAGATTAGACCATATGTGACCTATTGAAGACATTTCTGGCCAAAGTCTTCGATATTGAACTTTCTATACAAACTAATATACTCCTTTTGATGTTTCATCATTAGTTCAATTTTGACCTTTTGAACATATTTCTGGCCCAGGAGTCATCAAAGGCTATCTTACTATGCGTTCTCATGAGCTTCTTTGATGTTACATCAACCATAGATTAGACCATATGTGACCTATTGAAGACATTTCTGGCCAAAGAGTCCTAAATAATTATCTTTCTATACAAACTAATAGACTTCTTTTGATGTTTCATCAGTAGTTCAATTTTGACCTTTTAAACATATTTCTGGCCCAGGAGTCATCAAAGGCTATCTTACTATGCGTTCTCATGAGCTTCTTTGATGTTACATCAACCATAGATTAGACCATATGTGACCTATTGAAGTCATTTCTGGCCAAAGAGTCCTTGATATTGAACTCTCTATACAAACTAATAGACTCCTTTTGATGTTTCATCAGTAGATCAATTTGGACCTTTTGAACATATTTCTGGCCCAGGGTCATCAAGACTATCTTACTATGCGTTCTCTTGAGCTTCTTTGATGTTACATCAACCATAGATTAGACCATATGTGACCTATTGAAGACATTTCTGGCCAAAGTCTTCGATATTGAACTTTCTATACAAACTAATATACTCCTTTTGATGTTTCATCAGTAGTTCAATTTTGACCTTTTGAACATATTTCTGGCAAAAGAGTCTTGAACTTGAACTTTCTATAGATACTCACAGACTACTTTTGAGGTTTCATCAGCCACACAGTAGTCCATATGTGACATATTGAACCCATTATTGAGTCCTTATGTTACAAGAGCCATGCAGTATTCCAAAATTTGACATATTGAACATATTTCTGGCCAAAGAGTCCTTGAACTTGATCTTTTTATACATACTCCTAGACTCCTTTTGATGTTTCATCAGCCAGACAGTAATCCATATTTGACCTATTGAACGTATTATTGACTCCTGATGTTACAAGACCCATACAGTATTCCAAAATTTGACCTATTGAACACATTTCTGGCCAGAGAGTCCTTGAATTTGAACTTTCTATTTATATTTATACATTCCTTCTGATGTTTCATCAGTAGTTAAATTTTGACCTTTTGAACATATTTCTGGCCCAGGAGTCATCAAAGGCTATCTTACTATGCGTTCTCATGAGCTTCTTTG
Source organism: Rhinichthys klamathensis goyatoka (assembly GCF_029890125.1). Classification (NCBI taxonomy): domain Eukaryota; kingdom Metazoa; phylum Chordata; class Actinopteri; order Cypriniformes; family Leuciscidae; genus Rhinichthys; species Rhinichthys klamathensis. The sequence continues at coordinate 5,869,887 of NW_026606555.1, forward strand.
ATGTTACATCAACCATAGATTAGACCATATGTGACCTATTGAAGACATTTCTGGCCAAAGTCTTCGATATTGAACTTTCTATACAAACTAATATACTCCTTTTGATGTTTCATCAGTAGTTCAATTTTGACCTTTTGAACATATTTCTGGCAAAAGAGTCTTGAACTTGAACTTTCTATAGATACTCATAGACTACTTTTGAGGTTTCATCAGCCACACAGTAGTCCATATGTGACATATTGAACCCATTATTGAGTCCTTATGTTACAAGAGCCATGCAGTATTCCAAAATTTGACATATTGAACATATTTCTGGCCAAAGAGTCCTTGAACTTGATCTTTTTATACATACTCCTAGACTCCTTTTGATGTTTCATCAGCCAGACAGTAGTCCATATTTGACCCATTGAACCTATTATTGACTCCTGATGTTACAAGACCCATACAGTATTCCAAAATTTGACCTATTGAACACATTTCTGGCCAGAGAGTCCTTGAATTTGAACTTTCTATTTATATTTATACATTCCTTCTGATGTTTCATCAGTAGTTCAAATTTGACCTTTTGAACATATTTCTGGCCCAAGAGTCATCAAAGGCTATCTTACTATGCGTTCTCATAAGCTTCTTTGATGTTACATCAACCATAGATTAGACCATATGTGACCTATTGAAGACATTTCTGGCCAAAGAGTCCTCGATATTGAACTTTCTATACAAACTAATAGACTCCTTTTGATGTTTCATCAGTAGATCAATTTGGACCTTTTGAACATATTCCTGGCCCAGGAGTCATCAAAGGCTATCTTACTATGCGTTCTCATGAGCTTCTTTGATGTTACATCAACCATAGATTAGACCATGATGTGACCTATTGAAGACATTTCTGGCCAAAGAGTCCTCGATATTGAACTTTCTATACAAACTAATAGACTCCTTTTGATGTTTCATCAGTAGATCAATTTGGACCTTTTGAACATATTTCTGGCCCAGGAGTCATCAAGACTATCTTACTATGCGTTCTCATGAGCTTCTTTGATGTTACATCAACCATAGATTAGACCATATGTGACCTATTGAAGAAATTTCTGGCCAAAGAGTCCTAAATAATTAACTTTCTATACAAACTATTAGACTTCTTTTGATGTTTCATCATTAGTTCAATTTTGACCTTTTGAACATATTTCTGGCCCAGGAGTCATCAAAGGCTATCTTACTATGCGTTCTCATGAGCTTCTTTGATGTTACATCAACCATAGATTAGACTATATGTGAACCTGATGAAGACATTTCTGGCCAAAGAGTCCTCGATATTGAACTTTCTATACAAACTAATAGACTCCTTTTTGATGTTTCATCAGTAGATCAATTTTGACCTTTAGAACATATTTCTGGCAAAAGAGTCTTTTACGAACTTTCTATAGATACCCATAGACTACTTTTGAGGTTTCATCAGCCACACAGTAGTCCATATGTGACATATTGAACCCATTATTGAGTCCTTATGTTACAAGAGCCATGCAGTATTCCAAAATTAGACATATTGAACATATTTCTGGCCAAAGAGTCCTTGAACTTGATCTGTTTATACAAACTCATAGACTCCTTCTGTTGCTTTATAAGCCATTTAGAAGTCCATATCTGACCTATGGATATTATTTCTTGTCAAAGGGTCCTCAAAAGGTTTGAAACTATATAAACATATAGTTCCTTTTTGAACCTTTTTGACCTTTTTGAACATTTGATCAATTTTGACCTTTTGAACATATTTCTGGCACAGAAGTCATCAAAGGCTATCTTACTATGCGTTCTCATGAGCTTCTTTGATGTTACATCATCCATAGATTAGACCATATGTGACCTATTGAAGACATTTCTGGCCAAAGAGTCCTCGATATTGAACTTTCCATACAAACTAATAGACTCCTTCTGATGTTTCATCAGCTGTTCAAATTTGACCTTTTGAACATATTTCTGGTCCAAGAGTCATCAAAGGCTATCTTACTATACGTTCTCATGAGCTTCTTTGATGTTACATCAACCATAGATTAGACCATATGTGACCTATTGAAGACATTTCTGGCCAAAGTCTTCGATATTGAACTTTCTATACAAACTAATATACTCCTTTTGATGTTTCATCAGTAGTTCAATTTTGACCTTTTGAACATATTTCTGGCAAAAGAGTCTTGAACTTGAACTTTCTAATGATACTCATAGACTACTTTTGAGGTTTCATCAGCCACACAGTAGTCCATATGTGACATATTGAACCCATTATTGAGTCCTTATGTTACAAGAGCCATGCAGTATTCCAAAATTTGACATATTGAACATATTTCTGGCCAAAGAGTCCTTGAACTTGATCTTTTTATACATACTCCTAGACTCCTTTTGATGTTTCATCAGCCAGACAGTAATCCATATTTGACCTATTGAACCTATTATTGACTCCTGATGTTACAAGACCCATACAGTATTCCAAAATTTGACCTATTGAACACATTTCTGGCCAGAGAGTCCTTGAATTTGAACTTTCTATTTATATTTATACATTCCTTCTGATGTTTCATCAGTAGTTCAATTTTGACCTTTTGAACATATTTCTGGCCCAGGAGTCATCAAAGGCTATCTTACTATGCGTTCTCATGAGCTTCTTTGATGTTACATCAACCATAGATTAGACCATATGTGACCTATTGAAGACATTTCTGGCCAAAGAGTCCTCGATATTGAACTTTCTATACAAACTAATAGACTCCTTTTGATGTTTCATCAGTAGTTCAATTTTGACCTTTTAAACATATTTCTGGCCCAGGAGTCATCAAAGGCTATCTTACTATGCGTTCTCATGAGCTTCTTTGATGTTACATCAACCATAGATTAGACCATATGTGACCTATTGAAGACATTTCTGGCCAAAGAGTCATCGATATTGAACTCTCTATACAAACTAATAGACTCCTTTTGATGTTTCATCAGTAGATCAATTTGGACCTTTTGAACATATTTCTGGCCCAGGGTCATCAAGACTATCTTACTATGCGTTCTCATGAGCTTCTTTGATGTTACATCGACCATAGATTAGACCATATGTGACCTATTGAAGACATTTCTGGCCAAAGAGTCCTCGATATTGAACTTTCTATACAAACTAATAGACTCCTTCTGATGTTTCATCAGCAGTTCAAATTTGACCTTTTGAACATATTTCTGGTCCAAGAGTCATAAAAGGCTATCTTACTATACGTTCTCATGAGCTTCTTTGATGTTACATCAACCATAGATTAGACCATATGTGACCTATTGAAGACATTTCTGGCCAAAGTGTTCGATATTGAACTTTCTATACAAACTAATATACTCCTTTTGATGTTTCATCAGTAGTTCAATTTTGACCTTTTGAACATATTTCTGGCAAAAGAGTCTTGAACTTGAACTTTCTATAGATACTCATAGACTACTTTTGAGGTTTCATCAGCCACACAGTAGTCCATATGTGACATTTTGAACCCATTATTGAGTCCTTATGTTACAAGACCCATACAGTATTCCAAAATTTGACCTATTGAACACATTTCTGGCCAGAGAGTCCTTGAATTTGAACTTTCTATTTATATTTAAACATTCTTTCTGATGTTTCATCAGTAATTCAAATTTGACCTTTTGAACATATTTCTGGTCCAAGAGTCATCAAAGGCTATCTTACTATGCGTTCTCATGAGCTTCTTTGATGTTACATCAACCATAGATTAGACCATATGTGACCTATTGAAGACATTTCTGGCCAAAGTCTTCGATATTGAACTTTCTATACAAACTAATAGACTCCTTTTGATGTTTCATCAGTGGATCAATTTTGACCTTTTGAACATATTTCTGGCAAAAGAGTCTTGAACTTTCTATAGATACTCATAAGACTACTTTTGAGGTTTCATCAGCCAAACAGTAGTCCATATGTGACATATTGAACCCATTATTGAGTCCTTATGTTACAAGAGCCATGCAGTATTCCAAAATTTGACTTATTGAACACATTTCTGGCCAAAGAGTCCTTGAACTTGATCTTTTTATACATACTCCTAGACTCCTTTTGATGTTTAATCAGCCAGACAGTAATCCATATTTGACCTATTGAACCTATTATTGACTCCTGATGTTACAAGACCCATATACAGTATTCCAAAATTTGACCTATTGAACACATTTCTGGCCAGAGAGTCCTTGAATTTGAACTTTCTATTTATATTTATACATTCCTTCTGATGTTTCATCAGTAGTTCAAATTTGACCTTTTGAACATATTTCTAGTCCAAGAGTCATCAAAGGCTATCTTACTATGCATTCTCATGAGCTTCTTTGATGTTACATCAACCATAGATTAGACCATATGTGACCTATTGAAGACATTTCTGGCCAAAGAGTCCTAAATAATTAACTTTCTATACAAAATAATAGACTTCTTTTGATATTTCATCAGTAGTTCAATTTTGACCTTTTGAACATATTTTTGGGCCAGGAGTCATCAAATGCTATCTTACTATGCGTTCTCATGAGCTTCTTTGATGTTACATCAACCATAGATTAGACCATATGTGACCTATTGAAGACATTTCTGGCCAAAGAGTCCTCGATATTGAACTTTCTATACAAACTAATAGACTCCTTTTGATGTTTCATCAGTAGATCAATTTGGACCTTTTGAACATACTTCTGGCCCAGGGTCATCAATACTATCTTACTATGCGTTCTCATGAGCTTCTTTGATGTTTCATCAATCATAGATTAGACAATATGTGACCTATTGAAGACATTTCTGGCCAAAGAGTCCTCGATATTGAACTTTCTATACAAACTAATAGACCCGTTTGGATGTTTCATCAGTAGTTCAATTTTGACCTTTTGAACATATTTCTGGCCCAGGAGTCATCAAAGGCTATCTTACTATGCGTTCTCATGAGCTTCTTTGATGTTACATCAACCATAGATTAGACCATATGTGACCTATTGAAGACATTTCTGGCCAAAGAGTCCTCGATATTGAACTTTCTATACAAACTAATAGACTCCTTCTGATGTTTCATCAGCAGTTCAAATTTGACCTTTTGAACACATTTCTGGCCAGAGAGTCCTTGAATTTTAACTTTCTATTCATATTTATACATTCCTTCTGATGTTTCATCAGTGGTTCAAATTTGACCTTTTGAACATATTTCTGGCCAAAGAGTCCTCGATATTGAACTTTCTATACAAACTAATAGACTCCTTTTGATGTTTCATCAGTAGTTCAATTTTGACCTTTTGAACATATTTCTGGCCCAGGAGTCATCAAAGGCTATCTCACTATGCGTTCTCATGAGCTTCTTTGATGTTACATCAACCATAGATTAGACCATAATGTGACCTATTGAAGACATTTCTGGCCAAAGAGTCCCTGATATTGAACTCTCTATACAAACTAATAGACTCCTTCTGATGTTTCATCAGCAGTTCAAATATGACCTTTTGAACACATTTTTGGCCAGAGCGTCCTTGAATTTTAACTTTCTATTTATATTTGTTCATTCCTTCTGATGTTTCATCAGTAGTTCAAATTTGACCTTTTGAACATATTTCTTGTCCAAGAGTCATCAAAGGCTATCTTACTATGCGTTCTCATGAGCTTCTTTGATGTTACATCAACCATAGATTAGACCATATGTGACCTATTGAAGACATTTCTGGCCAAAGAGTCCTCGATATTGAACTTTCGATACAAACTAATAGACTCCTTTTGATGTTTCATCAGTAGATCAATTTGGACCTTTTGAACATATTTCTGGCACAGGAGTCATCAAGACTATCTTACAATGCGTTCTCATGAGCTTCTTTGATGTTACATCAACCATAGATTAGACCATATGTGACCTCTTGAAGACATTTCTGGCCAAAAAGTCTTCGATATTGAACTTTCTATACAAACTAATAGACCCGTTTGGATGTTTCATCAGTAGTTCAATTTGGACCTTTTGAACATATTTCTGGCCCAGGAATCATCAAAGGCTATCTTACTATGCGCTCTCATGAGCTTCTTTGATGTTACATCAACCATAGATTGGACCATATGTGACCTATTGAAGACATTTCTGGCCAAAGAGTCCTCGATATTGAACTTTCTATACAAACTAATAGACTCCTTCTGATGTTTCATCAGTAGATCAATTTTGACCTTTTGAACATATTTCTGGCAAAAGAGTCTTGAACTTGAACTTTCTATAGATACCCCTAGACTACTTTTGAGGTTTCATCAGCCACACAGTAGTCCATATGTGACATATTGAACCCATTATTGAGTCCTTATGTTACAAGAGCCATGCAGTATTCCAAAATTTGACATATTGAACATATTTCTGGCCAAAGAGTCCTTGAACTTGATCTTTTTATACATACTCATAGACTCCTTTTCATGTTTCATCAGCCAGACAGTAATCCATATTTGACTTATTGAACCTTTTATTGACTCCTGATGTAACAAGACCCACACAGTATTCCAAAATTTGACCTATTGAACAAATTTCTGGACAGAGAGTCCTTGAATTTTAACTTTCTATTTATATTTATACATTCCTTCTGATGTTTCATCAGTAGTTCAAATTTGACCTTTTGAACATATTTCTGGTCCAAGAGTCATCAAAGGCTATCTTACTATGCGTTCTCATGAGCTTCTTTGATGTTACATCAACCATAGATTAGACCATATGTGACCTATTGAAGACATTTCTGGCCAAAGAGTCCTAAATAATTAACTTTCTATACAAAATAATAGACTTCTTTTGATATTTCATCAGTAGTTCAATTTTGACCTTTTGAACATATTTTTGGGCCAGGAGTCATCAAATGCTATCTTACTATGCGTTCTCATGAGCTTCTTTGATGTTACATCAACCATAGATTAGACCATATGTGACCTATTGAAGACATTTCTGGCCAAAGAGTCCTCGATATTGAACTTTCTATACAAACTAATAGACTCCTTTTGATGTTTCATCAGTAGATCAATTTGGACCTTTTGAACATACTTCTGGCCCAGGGTCATCAAGACTATCTTACTATGCGTTCTCATGAGCTTCTTTGATGTTTCATCAATCATAGATTAGACAATATGTGACCTATTGAAGACATTTCTGGCCAAAGAGTCCTCGATATTGAACTTTCTATACAAACTAATAGACCCGTTTGGATGTTTCATCAGTAGTTCAATTTTGACCTTTTGAACATATTTCTGGCCCAGGAGTCATCAAAGGCTATCTTACTATGCGTTCTCATGAGCTTCTTTGATGTTACATCAACCATAGATTAGACCATATGTGACCTATTGAAGACATTTCTGGCCAAAGAGTCCTCGATATTGAACTTTCTATACAAACTAATAGACTCCTTTTGATGTTTCATCAGTAGATCAATTTGGACCTTTTGAACATATTTCTGGTCCAAGAGTCATAAAAGGCTATCTTACTATACGTTCTCATGAGCTTCTTTGATGTTACATCAACCATAGATTAGACCATATGTGACCTATTGAAGACATTTCTGGCCAAAGTCTTCGATATTGAACTTTCTATACAAACTAATATACTCCTTTTGATGTTTCATCAGTAGTTCAATTTTGACCTTTTGAACATATTTCTGGCAAAAGAGTCTTGAACTTGAACTTTCTATAGATACTCATAGACTACTTTTGAGGTTTCATCAGCCACACAGTAGTCCATATGTGACATTTTGAACCCATTATTGAGTCCTTATGTTACAAGAGCCATGCAGTATTCCAAATTTTTTATATTGAACATATTTCTGGCCAAAGAGTCCTTGAACTTGATCTTTTTATACATACTCCTAGACTCCTTTTGATGTTTCATCAGCCAGACAGTAGTCCATATTAGACCTATTGAACCTATTATTGACTCCTGATGTTACAAGACCCATACAGTATTCCAAAATTTGACCTATTGAACACATTTCTGGCCAGAGAGTCCTTGAATTTGAACTTTCTATTTATATTTAAACATTCTTTCTGATGTTTCATCAGTAATTCAAATTTTACCTTTTGAACATATTTCTGGTCCAAGAGTCATCAAAGGCTATCTTACTATGCGTTCTCATGAGCTTCTTTGATGTTACATCAACCATAGATTAGACCATATGTGACCTATTGAAGACATTTCTGGCCAAAGTCTTCGATATTGAACTTTCTATACAAACTAATAGACTCCTTTTGATGTTTCATCAGTGGATCAATTTTGACCTTTTGAACATATTTCTGGCAAAAGAGTCTTGAACTTTCTATAGATACTCATAAGACTACTTTTGAGGTTTCATCAGCCAAACAGTAGTCCATATGTGACATATTGAACCCATTATTGAGTCCTTATGTTACAAGAGCCATGCAGTATTCCAAAATTTGACTTATTGAACACATTTCTGGCCAAAGAGTCCTTGAACTTGATCTTTTTATACATACTCCTAGACTCCTTTTGATGTTTAATCAGCCAGACAGTAATCCATATTTGACCTATTGAACCTATTATTGACTCCTGATGTTACAAGACCCATATACAGTATTCCAAAATTTGACCTATTGAACACATTTCTGGCCAGAGAGTCCTTGAATTTGAACTTTCTATTTATATTTATACATTCCTTCTGATGTTTCATCAGTAGTTCAAATTTGACCTTTTGAACATATTTCTGGTCCAAGAGTCATCAAAGGCTATCTTACTATGCATTCTCATGAGCTTCTTTGATGTTACATCAACCATAGATTAGACCATATGTGACCTATTGAAGACATTTCTGGCCAAAGAGTCCTAAATAATTAACTTTCTATACAAAATAATAGACTTCTTTTGATATTTCATCAGTAGTTCAATTTTGACCTTTTGAACATATTTTTGGGCCAGGAGTCATCAAATGCTATCTTACTATGCGTTCTCATGAGCTTCTTTGATGTTACATCAACCATAGATTAGACCATATGTGACCTATTGAAGACATTTCTGGCCAAAGAGTCCTCGATATTGAACTTTCTATACAAACTAATAGACTCCTTTTGATGTTTCATCAGTAGATCAATTTGGACCTTTTGAACATACTTCTGGCCCAGGGTCATCAAGACTATCTTACTATGCGTTCTCATGAGCTTCTTTGATGTTTCATCAATCATAGATTAGACAATATGTGACCTATTGAAGACATTTCTGGCCAAAGAGTCCTCGATATTGAACTTTCTATACAAACTAATAGACCCGTTTGGATGTTTCATCAGTAGTTCAATTTTGACCTTTTGAACATATTTCTGGCCCAGGAGTCATCAAAGGCTATCTTACTATGCGTTCTCATGAGCTTCTTTGATGTTACATCAACCATAGATTAGACCATATGTGACCTATTGAAGACATTTCTGGCCAAAGAGTCCTCGATATTGAACTTTCTATACAAACTAATAGACTCCTTCTGATGTTTCATCAGCAGTTCAAATTTGACCTTTTGAACACATTTCTGGCCAGAGAGTCCTTGAATTTTAACTTTCTATTCATATTTATACATTCCTTCTGATGTTTCATCAGTGGTTCAAATTTGACCTTTTGAACATATTTCTGGCCAAAGAGTCCTCGATATTGAACTTTCTATACAAACTAATAGACTCCTTTTGATGTTTCATCAGTAGTTCAATTTTGACCTTTTGAACATATTTCTGGCCCAGGAGTCATCAAAGGCTATCTCACTATGCGTTCTCATGAGCTTCTTTGATGTTACATCAACCATAGATTAGACCATAATGTGACCTATTGAAGACATTTCTGGCCAAAGAGTCCCTGATATTGAACTCTCTATACAAACTAATAGACTCCTTCTGATGTTTCATCAGCAGTTCAAATATGACCTTTTGAACACATTTTTGGCCAGAGCGTCCTTGAATTTTAACTTTCTATTTATATTTGTTCATTCCTTCTGATGTTTCATCAGTAGTTCAAATTTGACCTTTTGAACATATTTCTTGTCCAAGAGTCATCAAAGGCTATCTTACTATGCGTTCTCATGAGCTTCTTTGATGTTACATCAACCATAGATTAGACCATATGTGACCTATTGAAGACATTTCTGGCCAAAGAGTCCTCGATATTGAACTTTCGATACAAACTAATAGACTCCTTTTGATGTTTCATCAGTAGATCAATTTGGACCTTTTGAACATATTTCTGGCACAGGAGTCATCAAGACTATCTTACAATGCGTTCTCATGAGCTTCTTTGATGTTACATCAACCATAGATTAGACCATATGTGACCTCTTGAAGACATTTCTGGCCAAAGAGTCTTCGATATTGAACTTTCTATACAAACTAATAGACCCGTTTGGATGTTTCATCAGTAGTTCAATTTGGACCTTTTGAACATATTTCTGGCCCAGGAATCATCAAAGGCTATCTTACTATGCGCTCTCATGAGCTTCTTTGATGTTACATCAACCATAGATTGGACCATATGTGACCTATTGAAGACATTTCTGGCCAAAGAGTCCTCGATATTGAACTTTCTATACAAACTAATAGACTCCTTCTGATGTTTCATCAGTAGATCAATTTTGACCTTTTGAACATATTTCTGGCAAAAGAGTCTTGAACTTGAACTTTCTATAGATACCCCTAGACTACTTTTGAGGTTTCATCAGCCACACAGTAGTCCATATGTGACATATTGAACCCATTATTGAGTCCTTATGTTACAAGAGCCATGCAGTATTCCAAAATTTGACATATTGAACATATTTCTGGCCAAAGAGTCCTTGAACTTGATCTTTTTATACATACTCATAGACTCCTTTTCATGTTTCATCAGCCAGACAGTAATCCATATTTGACTTATTGAACCTTTTATTGACTCCTGATGTTACAAGACCCACACAGCATTCCAAAATTTGACCTATTGAACAAATTTCTGGACAGAGAGTCCTTGAATTTTAACTTTCTATTTATATTTATACATTCCTTCTGATGTTTCATCAGTAGTTCAAATTTGACCTTTTGAACATATTTCTGGTCCAAGAGTCATCAAAGGCTATCTTACTATGCGTTCTCATGAGCTTCTTTGATGTTACATCAACCATAGATTAGACCATATGTGACCTATTGAAGACATTTCTGGCCAAAGAGTCCTAAATAATTAACTTTCTATACAAAATAATAGACTTCTTTTGATATTTCATCAGTAGTTCAATTTTGACCTTTTGAACATATTTTTGGGCCAGGAGTCATCAAATGCTATCTTACTATGCGTTTTCATGAGCTTCTTTGATGTTACATCAACCATAGATTAGACCATATGTGACCTATTGAAGACATTTCTGGCCAAAGAGTCCTCGATATTGAACTTTCTATACAAACTAATAGACTCCTTTTGATGTTTCATCAGTAGATCAATTTGGACCTTTTGAACATACTTCTGGCCCAGGGTCATCAAGACTATCTTACTATGCGTTCTCATGAGCTTCTTTGATGTTTCATCAATCATAGATTAGACAATATGTGACCTATTGAAGACATTTCTGGCCAAAGAGTCCTCGATATTGAACTTTCTATACAAACTAATAGACCCGTTTGGATGTTTCATCAGTAGTTCAATTTTGACCTTTTGAACATATTTCTGGCCCAGGAGTCATCAAAGGCTATCTTACTATGCGTTCTCATGAGCTTCTTTGATGTTACATCAACCATAGATTAGACCATATGTGACCTATTGAAGACATTTCTGGCCAAAGAGTCCTCGATATTGAACTTTCTATAAAAACTAATAGACTCCTTTTGATGTTTCATCAGTAGATCAATTTGGACCTTTTGAACATATTTCTGGCCCAGGAGTCATCAAGACTATCTTACTATGCGTTCTCATGAGCTTCTTTGATGTTACATCAACCATAGATTAGACCATATGTGACCTATTGAAGACATTTCTGGCCAAAGAGTCCTCGATATTGAACTTTCTATACAAACTAATAGACTCCTTCTGATGTTTCATCAGCAGTTCAAATTTGACCTTTTGAACACATTTCTGGCCAGAGAGTCCTTGAATTTTAACTTTCTATTTATATTTATACATTCCTTCTGATGTTTCATCAGTGGTTCAAATTTGACCTTTTGAACATATTTCTGGCCAAAGAGTCCTCGATATTGAACTTTCTATACAAACTAATAGACTCCTATTGATGTTTCATCAGTAGTTCAATTTTGGCCAAAGAGTCCTCGATATTGAACTTTCTATACAAACTAATAGACTCCTATTGATGTTTCATCAGTAGTTCAATTTTGACCTATTGAAGACATTTCTGGCCAAAGAGTCCCTGATATTGAACTCTCTATACAAACTAATAGACTCCTTCTGATGTTTCATCAGCAGTTCAAATATGACCTTTTGAACACATTTTTGGCCAGAGCGTCCTTGAATTTTAACTTTCTATTTATATTTGTACATTCCTTCTGATGTTTCATCAGTAGTTCAAATTTGACCTTTTGAACATATTTCTTGTCCAAGAGTCATCAAAGGCTATCTTACTATGCGTTCGCATGAGCTTCTTTGATGTTACATCAACCATAGATTAGACCATATGTGACCTATTGAAGATATTTCTGGCCAAAGAGTCCTCGATATTGAACTTTCGATACAAACTAATAGACTCCTTTTGATGTTTCATCAGTAGATCAATTTGGACCTTTTGAACATATTTCTGGCACAGGAGTCATCAAGACTATCTTACAATGCGTTCTCATGAGCTTCTTTGATGTTACATCAACCATAGATTAGACCATATGTGACCTCTTGAAGACATTTCTGGCCAAAGAGTCTTCGATATTGAACTTTCTATACAAACTAATAGACCCGTTTGGATGTTTCATCAGTAGTTCAATTTGGACCTTTTGAACATATTTCTGGCCCAGGAATCATCAAAGGCTATCTTACTATGCGCTCTCCCGAGCTTCTTTGATGTTACATCAACCATAGATTAGACTATATGTGACCCTGATGAAGACATTTCTGGCCAAAGAGTCCTCGATATTGAACTCTCTATACATACTCATATACTCCTTCTGTTGCTTCATAAGCCATTTAGAAGTCCACTTCATACATTCAGTTGTTGACATGGCAATAAATTATTGAAATATATGAAATATATGAATATACATTTCTGACCTATGGATCTTATTTCTTGTCAAAGGGTCCTCAAAAGGTTTGAAACTATATAAACATATAGTTCCTTTTTGAACCACTGAACATACAGTGCTTTGAATATTAGCTTTCTATACATATTGACTCCTTTTGATGTTACAATAGCCATACTAAAGTCATCTGACCTTACTGAACATATTTTTGGCCAGAGATTCCTTAAAGAATAACTTACTACACATTCAGATTGATTTCTTCCAATGTTATATCAGCCAGACGGCAGTCAAAATTTGAACTACTAAACATATTTCTGGCCAAAGAGTACTCGAAACGAACTTTCTATATATACTCGTTGACTCCTTCTGATGTTACGTCAGGCATTCAGAAGTTCATATTTGACCCAAGGAACATATTTCTGGCCAAAGGGTCCTCAAAAGGTTTGAAACTATATAAACTTATAGACTCCTTCTAATGTTAAATCAGCAATACGGTTCCTTTTTGAACCACTGAACATACTTTTGGCTTTGAATATTAGCTTTCTATACATATTGACTCCTTTTGATGTTACATTAGCCATACTAAAGTCCACATATGACCTATGAACATATTTCTGGCCAGAGATTCCTTAAAGATTAACTTATTCAACATTCAGATTGATTTCTTCCAATGTTATATCAGCCAGACGGCAGTCAAAATTTGAACTACTAAACATATTTCTGGCCAAAGAGTACTCGAAACATGAACTTTCTATATATACTTGTTGACTCCTTCCGGTTACGTCAGGCATTCAGAAGTTCATATTTGACCCAAGGAACATATTTCTGGCCAAAGAATCCTCGATCTATACATAGTCATAGACTTCTGGTGCTTCATAAGCCATATAGAAGTCCATATTTAATTCTGGTCAAAGGGTCCTCAAATGATTTTAAACTACCGGTATATAAACTTAGAGTTTAATTCTGATGTTAAAACCTACTGAACATGTCTGACCAAAGAGTACTTAAAGATTAACACTATACATTGAGATTGAATTCTTCTTATGTTATATCAGCCTGACAAAAGTCCATTTTTGACCTACTGAAATTTTTTTGGCCAAAGAGTACTCAAAACTTGACATTTCTATACATACTTGTTGAATCCTGATAAGAAATCAGCCATACAGAGGTTCCTTTTTGAACTAATGAACATACTTTTGGCCAAAGAGTCTTTGAACATTGACTTTATATACATATTGACTCCTTTTGATGTTATATTAGACTGACAGAGAGATATTTCTGGCCAAAGAATCCTTGATCTTGAACTTTCTATACATAGTCATAGACTCATAAGCCATATAGAAGTCCATATAGAAGTCCATGTCTGACCTATTGAACTTAATTCTTGTCAAAGGGTCCTCAAATCTTTTTAAACTATATAAACTTAGAGACTCATTCTGGTGTTGAAATTAGTTCGTTTTTTTTTTTTGGCCAAAGAGTACTCGAAACTTGAAATTTCTATACATACTACTTCTGATGTTAAATCAGCCATACAGAGGTTCATTTTTGAACTAATGAACATAATTTTGGCCAAAGAGTCTTTGAACATTAACTTTCTATACATATTGATTCCTTTTGATGTTATATCAGCCTGACAAAAGTCCACATTTGACCTACTGAACATATTTCTGGCCAAAGATTCCTTAAAGATTAATTTACTATACATTCAGATTGATTTGTTCTGATGTTATATCAGCCAGACGGCAGTCAAAATTTGAACTGCTATTTGAGTCCATACTCATGGACTCCTGATGTTTTATCAGCCAGAGAGTAGTCCATATTTGACCTAGTGAACATATTTCTGGTGAAAGAGTCATCAAAGGGTAACTAACTATGTGTTCTCACATAATGAGACTTCTTTTGATGTTACATCAACCATAAATTAGTCCATATTTGTCATTGAACACATTTCTGGCCAAAGAGTGCTTGATATTGAACTTTCTATACATATAGATTTGTTCTGATGTTTCATCAGCCAGTCAGTAGTCCAAACTTGACCTGCTGAACATACTTCTACCAAAAGAGCATCAAAACCTAACTTACTATACGTTCTGATAGACTTATTTTGATGTTACTTCAAACATATAACAGTCCATATTTGACAGATTGAACACATTTCTGGCCAAAGAGACCTCGGTCTTGAACTTTCTATCCATACTCATAGACTCCCTCTGCTGTTTCATCAGCCAGACAGTAGTCCATATTTGACTTACTGAACACATTTCTGGCGAAAAAGTCATCAAACTTACTATGTGTTCTCATAGACTTCTTTAAATGTTACATCAACCAAATATTAGTCCATATTTGACTTATTGAACACATTTCTGGCCAAAGAGTGCTTGATATTGAACTTTCTATACATATAATAGACTTGTTCTTATGTTTCATCAAAAAGATAGTAGTTCACCTATTGAACATATTTCTGGAAGTAGAGTCTTTGAACTTGAACTTTCTAAACATACTCATTGACTCCTGATGTTTCTTCAGCCATGCAGTAATTCAACTTGAGTGTGTATAGAAAGTTAAAGTTCAGGATTGAGGACTTGTTGGCCCAGAATGTGTTCAATAGGTCAAATATGGACTATTATATGGCTGATTAAAAACAACAGGAGGAGTCTATGTGTACGTTTGGAGAGTTCTACAAAGAGGATTCTTTGGCCAAGAAAAATGCTCAGTCGGTTCAATAGGTCAAATATGGACTACTGTGTGGCTGATGAAACTTCAAAAGTAGTCTATGAGTATCTATAGAAAGTTCAAGTTCAAGACTCTTTGGCCAGAAATATGTTCAAAAGGTCAAAATTGATTTACTGATGAAACATGAAAAGGAGACTATTAGTTTGTATAGAAAGTTCAATATCGAGGACTCTTTGGCCAGAAATGTCTTCAATAGGTCACATATGGTCTAATCTATGGTTGATGTAACATCAAAGAAGCTCATGAGAACGCATAGTAAGATAGCCCTTGATGACTCCTGGGCCAAAAATATGTTCAAAAGGTCAAAATTGAACTACTGTTGTAACATCAAAAGGAGTCTATTAGTTTGTATAGAAAGTTCAATATCGAGGACTCTTTGGCCAGAAATATCTTCAATAGGTCACATATGGTCTAATCTATGGATGATGTAACATCAAAGAAGCTCATGAGAACATATAGTAAGATAGCCTTTGATGACTCTTTGGCCAGAAATATGTTCAATATGTCAAATTTTGGAATACTGTATGGCTCTTGTAAGGTCTCATAAGGACTCAATAATGGGTTCAATAAGTCACATATGGACTACTGTCTGCCTTATGATACCTCAAAAGTAGTCTATGAGTATCTATAGAAAGTTCAAGTTCAAGACTCTTTGGCCAGAAATATGTTCAAAAGGTCCAAATTGATTTACTGATGAAACATGAAAAGGAGACTATTAGTTTGTATAGAAAGTTCAATATCGAGGACTCTTTGGCCAGAAATGTCTTCAATAGGTCACATATGGTTGATGTAACATCAAAGAAGCTCATGAGAACGCAAAGTAAGATAGCCTTTGATGACTCCTGGGCCAGAAATATGTTCTAAAGGTCAAAATTGAACTACTGATGATACATCAGAAGGAATATATAAATATGAAATAGAAAGTTAAAATTCAAGGACTCTCTGGCCAGAAATGTTTTCAAAAGGTTAAATATGCAGTCATATTTGGTTACTGTAACATCAAAAGAAGTTTATGAGATCATATAGTCAGATAGCCCTTTAATGACTCTTTAGCCAGAACTATGTTCAATAGGTCAAAGTTTAATTACTGATGAAACATCAGAACAGCCCATATGGAAAATCAGAAGGAGATATGATTACCTGTATAATGTTCAAGTTCAAGGACTCTTCGGCCAGAAATATTTTCAATAGGTAAATTTTTGGAATACTGCATGGTTCTTGTAACATCAGGAGACAATAATAGGTTCAATAGGTCAAGGTCTACTGTCTGGCTGATAAAACATGAAAAGGAGTCTATGAGTGAATGTTAAAGTCTATGAGTCTATGAGTGTTACTGTATGTTAAAGATCAAGTTCAAGGACTCTTTGGTCAGAAATATGTTCAATAGGTCAAATTTTGGAATATTGTATGGCTCTTGTAACATCAGGACTCAATAATAGGTTCAATAGGTCAAATATGGACTACTGTCTGGCTGATGAAACATCAAAAGGAGTCTATGAGTATGTTAAAAAGATCAAGTTCAAGGACTCTTTGGCCAGAAATATGTTCAATATGTCAAATTTTGGAATACTGTATGGCTCTTGTAACATCAGGAGTCAATATTAGGTTCAATTGGTCAAATATGGACTACTGTGTGGCTGATGAAACCTCAAAAGTAGTCTATGAGTATCTATAGAAAGTTCAAGTTCAAGACTCTTAGGCCAGAAATATGTTCAAAAGGTCAAAATTGAACTACTGATGAAACATCAGGAGTCTAATTAGTGTGTATAGAAAGTTCAATATTGAGGACTCTTTGGCCAGAAATGTCTTCAATAGGTCACATATGGTCTAATCTATGGTTAATTTAACACCAAAGAAGCTCATGAGAACACATAGTAAGATAGGCTTTGAAGACTCCTGGGCCAGAAATATGTTCAAAAGGTCCAAATTGAACTACTGATGAAACATCAGAAGGAATGTATAAATATGAATAGAAAGTTAAAATTCAAGGACTCTCTGGCCAGAAATGTTTTCAAAAGGTCAAATATGCAGTCATATTTGGTTACTGTAACATCAAAAGAAGTTTATGAGATCATGTAGTCAGATAGCCCTTTAATGACTCTTTAGCCAGAACTTTTTTCAATAGGTCAAAGTTTAATTACTGATGAAACATCAGAACAGCCCATATGGAAAATCAGAAGGAGATATGATTACCTATATAATGTTCAAGTTCAAGGACTCGTCGGCCAGAAATATGTTCAATAGGTACATTTTTGGAATACTGCATGGCTCTTTTAACATCAGGAGACAATAATAGGTTCAATAGGTCAAGGTCTACTGTCTGGCTGATGAAACATCAAAAGGAGTCTATGAGTATGTATAGAAAGATCAAGTTCAAGGACTCTTTGGCCAGAAATATGTTCAATAGGTCAAATTTTGGAATATTGTATGGCTCTTGTAACTTTAGGACTCAATAATAGGTTCAATTGGTCAAATATGGACTACTGTCTGGCTGATGAAACATCAAAAGGAGTCTATGAGTATGTTAAAAATATCAAGTTCAAGGACTCTTTGGCCAGAAATATGTTCAATATGTCAAATTTTGGAATACTGTATGGCTCTTGTAACATCAGGAGTCAATATTAGGTTCAATTGGTCAAATATGGACTACTGTGTGGTTGATGAAACCTCAAAAGTAGTCTATGAGTATCTATAGAAAGTTCAAGTTCAAGACTCTTTGGCCAGAAATATGTTCAAAAGGTCAAAATTGAACTACTGATGAAACATCAGGAGTCTAATTAGTGTGTATAGAAAGTTCAATATTGAGGACTCTTTGGCCAGAAATGTCTTCAATAGGTCACATATGGTCTAATCTATGGTTAATTTAACACCAAATAAGCTCATGAGAACACATAGTAAGATAGTCTTTGATGACTCTTTAGCCAGAACTTTTTTCAATAGGTCAAAGTTTAATTACTGATGAAACATCAGAACAGCCCATATGGAAAATCAGAAGGAGATATGATTACCTATATAATGTTCAAGTTCAAGGACTCTTCGGCCAGAAATATGTTCAATAGGTACATTTTTGGAATACTGCATGGCTCTTTTAACATCAGGAGACAATAATAGGTTCAATAGGTCAAGGTCTACTGTCTGGCTGATGAAACATCAAAAGGAGTCTATGAGTATGTATAGAAAGATCAAGTTCAAGGACTCTTTGGCCAGAAATATGTTCAATAGGTCAAATTTTGGAATATTGTATGGCTCTTGTAACTTTAGGACTCAATAATAGGTTCAATTGGTCAAATATGGACTACTGTCTGGCTGATGAAACATCAAAAGGAGTCTATGAGTATGTTAAAAATATCAAGTTCAAGGACTCTTTGGCCAGAAATATGTTCAATATGTCAAATTTTGGAATACTGTATGGCTCTTGTAACATCAGGAGTCAATATTAGGTTCAATTGGTCAAATATGGACTACTGTGTGGCTGAAGAAACCTCAAAAGTAGTCTATGAGTATCTATAGAAAGTTCAAGTTCAAGACTCTTTGCCCAGAAATATGTTCAAAAGGTCAAAATTGAACTACTGATGAAACATCAGGAGTCTATTAGTGTGTATAGAAAGTTCAATATCGAGGACTCTTTGGCCTGAAATGTCTTCAATACGTCACATATGGTCTAATCTATGGTTAATTTAACACCAAATAAGCTCATGAGAACACATAGTAAGATAGTCTTTGATGACTCCTGGGCCAGAAATATGTTCAAAAGGTCCAAATTGAACTACTGATGAAACATCAGAAGGAATGTATAAATATGAATAGAAAGTTAAAATTCAAGGACTCTCTGGCCAGAAATGTTTTCAAAAGGTCAAATATGCAGTCATATTTGGTTACTGTAACATCAAAAGAAGTTTATGAGATCATATAGTCAGATAGCCCTTTAATGACTCTTTAGCCAGAACTTTTTTCAATAGGTCAAAGTTTAATTACTGATGAAACATCAGAACAGCCCATATGGAAAATCAGAAGGAGATATGATTACCTATATAATGTTCAAGTTCAAGGACTCTTCGGCCAGAAATATGTTCAATAGGTACAGTTTTGGAATACTGCATGGCTCTTTTAACATCAGAAGACAATAATAGGTTCAATAGGTCAAGGTCTACTGTCTGGCTGATGAAACATCAAAAGGAGTCTATGAGTATGTATAGAAAGATCAAGTTCAAGGACTCTTTGGCCAGAAATATGTTCAATAGGTCAAATTTTGGAATATTGTATGGCTCTTGTAACATCAGGGCTCAATAATAGGTTCAATTGGTCAAATATGGACTACTGTCTGGCTGATGAAACATCAAAAGGAGTCTATGAGTATGTTAAAAAGATCAAGTTCAAGGACTCTTTGGCCAGAAATATGTTCAATATGTCAAATTTTGGAATACTGTATGGCTCTTGTAACATCAGGAGTCAATATTAGGTTCAATTGGTCAAATATGGACTACTGTGTGGCTGATGAAACCTCAAAAGTAGTCTATGAGTATCTATAGAAAGTTCAAGTTCAAGACTCTTTGGCCAGAAATATGTTCAAAAGGTCAAAATTGAACTACTGATGAAACATCAGGAGTCTATTAGTGTGTATAGAAAGTTCAATATCAAGGACTCTTTGGCCTGAAATGTCTTCAATACGTCACATATGGTCTAATCTATGGTTAATTTAACACCAAATAAGCTCATGAGAACACATAGTAAGATAGTCTTTGATGACTCCTGGGCCAGAAATATGTTCAAAAGGTCCAAATTGAACTACTGATGAAACATCAAAAGGAGTCTATTAGTGTGTATAGAAAGTTCAATATCGAGGACTCTTTGGCCAGAAATGTCTTCAATAGGTCACGTATGGTCTAATCTATGGTTGATTTAACATCAAAGAAGCTCATGAGAACGCATAGTAAGATAGTCTTTGATGACTCCTGGACCAGAAATATGTTCAAAAGGTCAAATTTTAACTACTTATGAAACATCAGAAGGAATCTATAACTATGAATAGAAAGTTAAAATTCAAGGACTCTTTGGCCAGAAATATGTTCAATAGGTCAAATTTTGGAATATTGTATGGCTCTTGTAACATCAGGACTCAATATTAGGTTCAATTGGTCAAATATGGACTATAGACTATGGAATATGTGTGGCTGATGAAACCTCAAAAGTAGTCTATGAGTATCTATAGAAAGTTCAAGTTCAAGACTCTTTGGCCAGAAATATGTTCAAAAGGTCAAAATTGAACTACTGATGAAACATCAGGAGTCTAATTAGTGTGTATAGAAAGTTCAATATTGAGGACTCTTTGGCCAGAAATGTCTTCAATAGGTCACATATGGTCTAATCTATGGTTAATTTAACACCAAAGAAGCTCATGAGAACACATAGTAAGATAGTCTTTGATGACTCCTGGGCCAGAAATATGTTCAAAAGGTCCAAATTGAACTACTGATGAAACATCAGAAGGAATGTATAAATATGAATAGAAAGTTAAAATTAAAGGACTCTCTGGCCAGAAATGTTTTCAATAGGTCAAATATGCAGTCATATTTGGTTACTGTAACATCAAAAGAAGTTTATAAAATCATATAGTCAGATAGCCCTTTAATGACTCTTTAGCAGAAATATGTTCAATAGGTCAAATTCGAATTACTGATGAAACATCAGAATAGTCTATATGAAAAATCAGAAGGAGATATGAGGATCTATATAATGTTCAAGTTCAAGGACTCTTTTGCCAGAAATGTCTTCAAGAAATACATTAAGGTTCTTGTAACATCAGGACTCAATAATGGGTTTAATAGGTCAAATAAGGACTACTGTCTGGCTTGGCTAATGAAACAACAAAAGGAGTCTGTATAAAAGATCAAGTTCAATGAATCTTTGCCCAGAAATATGTTCAATAGGTCAAATTTTGGAATACTCATTCTAACTAACTCATTCCTTTCTGCATTAAAAAGAGTAAACATGAGTGCTGTTGCACTGCATTGCACAAACGATCTAATATGTGAATTGAAGAATAACACATAAGCTATGTGCTTGATGCATTGCAATGCATACCAAAAACTGACAAGTGATTGCATTGCATTGCACAGACGATCTAACATTGCTCATTGAAAAATAACATATATATATATACAGTATAAATATGCATAAAAAATGCATATATATAAATAAATAACATGTTCCATTACATTGCATACCAGAACTAACTCATTGCGTTGTGCTTTGAGGAGATAACATTTGAGTTGTTGCATTGCATTGCAAATCAATCTTAATTATTACTCTATGCAATGAAAACACATAACCTATGTGCTTTTCCATTGCACTGCATACTACAACTTTTGCCATTGAAGGGAAATTACTGCATTAGCTCTTGCATTACAATGCATAGAATGACCTCATACCTCTTATGCAACGAAGAGATAACATAAGAGTTGCATTGCATTGCAATGGCGATCTAAGAATTAGTGTTAAATAACATATTTGCGAAGCACATGTCGCATTTCAATACACGCCAAAACTAACTCATTCCTTTGTGCATTAATGAGATAACATGAGTGCTGTTGCACTGCATTGCAAAAACGATCTGATGGTGTGCATTGAAGAATATCATATGTGCTTGGTGCATTTCAATGCATACCAGAACTGACTCACTCGTTTGTGCAACGAAGAGATAACATAAGCGCTGTTGCATTGCATTTCACAAACAATCTAACACTGCGCATTGAAAAATAACATATAAGCTATGCACTTCTTTCTTTACCGTGAATAATAGAACTAACTCGTTGCGTTGTGCTTTAATAAGGAGATACAATTTGTGCTGTTGCATTGCATAGCAAAAAAATCTAAATTGTCTATGCAATGAAAATACTTAACGTTTGATTTCCATTGTACTGCATACTACAACAACATTATTCATTTTTGCATTGAAGGGAAATTATTGCATTAGCTCTTTCATTACAATGCATATGAATAAACCTCATACTTCATATGCAGAACTGCACGAAAAAAAACGATTGCATTGCACATGCGATCTAAGAATTAGCGTTGAAGAATAACATAAGCGTATTCATATGCAAAACATGTTGCATTTTAATGCATGCCAGAACTAACTCATTCCTTTGTGCATTAAAGAGATAACATGAGTGCAACAGCATTGCATTGCAAAAAACTGACATTCGGTTTTGCAATGAAGAGATAACCCAAGTGCTGTTGCAATGCATTGCACAGACAATTTAACATTGCGCATTGAAGAATAACACACACACACATATATATATATATATATATATATATATATATATATATATATATATATAAATAAGATGTTGCATTGCATTTCATACCAGAACTAACTCATTGCGTTGTGCATTGCAAAAAACGATCTAACGATGTGAATTGTGCATTGCAATGTTAGATCGTTTTGCAATGCAATGTTCAAAGCACACCAAGCACTTATGTTATCTCTTCGTTGCACAACCGA
The DNA here is from genome assembly GCF_029890125.1 of Rhinichthys klamathensis goyatoka. NCBI lineage: Eukaryota > Metazoa > Chordata > Actinopteri > Cypriniformes > Leuciscidae > Rhinichthys > Rhinichthys klamathensis. Next base: position 5,893,316 of record NW_026606555.1, read on the forward strand.
ATGAGTCAGTTCTGGTATGCATTGAAATGTACCAAGCATGTATCTCCTTAAAGCACAACGCAACGAGTTAGTTCTAGGATCCACGGCAAAGCAACAAGTGCATAGCTTATATGTTACTTGTATGTGAAATGTGAAATGTTAGATCGTTTGTGCAATGCACAACTTTGTTGCACAACCGAATGAGTCAGTTCTGGTATGCGGTGAAATGCACAAGCACATAGCTTATATGATATTCTTCAATGCACATCGTTGGATCGTTTGTGCAATGCAGTGCAACAGCCTTCATGTTCTCTCTTTAATGCACAAAGGAATGAGTTAGTTTTGGCATGTATTGAAATGCAACATATGCTTCGCTAATATGTTATTCTTCAACACTAATTCTCTTCGCCATTGCAATGCAATGCAACTCTTATAACAACTCCTAACTCGTTGTTATCTCTATAATGCACAAAGGATTAGTTAGTTCTGGCATGCAACATGTAAGTGCAACATGTGCCTCTTTTATGTTATTTTTCAACACTAAATCTTAGATCGCTTGTGTGTGACATAACATAATACTCCTATGTTATCTCTTCGTTGCACAACAGGTATGGTAGTTAGTATGGTAGGTACAGGTAGTTATTCCATGGATTGTAATGTAAGAGCTAATGCGATAATTTCCCTTCAATGCAAAAATGAATGTTTGTTGTAGTATGCTTTGCATATGTTGTGGTTTTCATTGCATAGAGCATTGTGCAAGTTAGATTTTTTTGCAATGCAATGCAATACCACAAATTTGATCTCCTCAAAGTACAACACAATGAGTTAGTTCTGGTATACAATTCAATGCAACAAGTGCATAAGCTTATGTTATTCTTCAATGCACATCATTAGATCGTTTGTGTGATGCAGTGCAACAGCAACTCATGTTATCTCTTTAATGCACAAAGGAATGAGTTAGTTCTGGCATGCATTAAAATGCAACATGTTTTGCATATGTATACGCTTATGTTATTCTTCAACGCTAATTCTTAGATCGCATGTGCAATACAATAGTTCTTGTTCGTGCAGTGTTCTGCTTCGTTGCATATGAAGTATGAGGTAGTTATTCATATGCATTGTAATGAAAGAGCTAATGCAATAATTTCCCTTCAATGCAAAAATGAATAAGGCTGTTGTAGTATGCAGTGCAATACTAAAGCACATATATTATGTGTTTTCATTGCATAGAGTAAAAATTCTGATTTTATCTCCTCAAAGCATAACGCAATGAGTTAGTTCATTTTATGGAATGATTGCAACAAATGCATAACTTATATGTTATTATTCAAAGCGCAATGATCTCTATATGTTATTATTCTGATCTCAATGATCATCCGTTTGTGCAATGCAAAATGCAACAGAACTTAAGTTATCTCTTCGTTGCAAAACAGAATAAGTCAGTATGCATTGAAATGCACCAATATATGTGCATATATATGTTCACCAAGCTTATATGATATTCTTCAATGCACATCGTTAGATCGTTTGTGCAATGCAGTGCAACATTCATGTTCTCTTTAATGCACAAAGGAATGAGTTAGTTCTGGCATGTATTGAAATGCACCAAACACATAGCTTAAATGAAATTCTTCAATGCACTTCGCACAATGCAACTCCTATGTTATCTCTTCGTTGCACAAGAGTTGCGTAGTTATTCTGTGCATTGTAATGCAAGAGCTAATGCAATAATTTCCCTTCAATGCAAAAATGAATGTTTGTTGTAGTATAAAGAACATATAAAAAAAGAACATATGTTATGGTTATTGCATAGAGGAATAATTTAGATTTTTTTGCAATGCAACAGCACAAATTGTATCTCCTTAAAGAACAGCGCAACGAGTTAGTTCTTGTATGTAATGCAAAGCAACAAGTGCATATAGCTTATGTTATTCTTCAATGCGCAATGTAGATCGTTTGTGCAATGCACATATGTTATCTCTTCGTTGCACAACCGAATGAGTCAGTTCTGGTATTTTGCTCCTGTTGCACTGCATTTCACACACGATCAAACCTTGTGCATTGAAGACATATATATGCTATGAGTGCATTCCATACATACAGATAGCATACAAATTTGTATCTCCTTTGTATCTCGCATTGAGGGCATTGGGCATTGAGTTAGTTCTGGTATGCAATGCAACAAAAACGGTATGAGTTAGTTATTGTGTATTCACTGTGATGAAAATGCTATTGCAATACTTTCCTTCAAAACACAAATGAGTAGTTTAGTTGTAGTATGCAATGCAATGCGAATACACATATATGTTGTGGTTTTTTTTTTTATTGCACAGAGGAATTAGTTAGAAATTTTATGCAATGGAATGCAACTGCAAAAATGCACATCGGAGTGAGTTACTTCTTGTATGCATGACTTGTATATTGACACGATCTAACGTTGTGTATTGAAGAATAACAAATAAGCTCATTGCACAACTAAATGAGTTAGTTATTGTGTGTCCATTGTAATAGAATAGTTATTGCAATAATTTCCCTTCAATACACAAATAAATAGTTTAGATGTTGTAATGCAAAAAGAAAGCACATATGTTATGTGTTTTCATTAAACAGAAGAATAAGATAGATATATAGTTTATATGATATTCTTCAAATACACAACAGTTCGTTTGTGCAATGCTGTGCTGTTGCACTCATGTTATCTCTTTAATGCACAAAGGAATGAGTTAGTTCTGGCATGCATTGATGTCATACGCTTATATGTTATTCTTCAACGCTAATTCTTAGATCGCATGTGCAATGCAACACCTATATTATCGTATTCTATGCATTGTAATGAAAAAGCTAATGCGATAATTTCCCTTCAATGCAAAAATGAATAAGTTTATATGTTATTCTTCAATGCACATCATTAGATCGTTTTTGCAATGCAGTGCAACAGCACTCATGTTATCTCATTAATGCACAAAGGAATGCGTTTCGCATGAATTGAAATGCGACATGTGCTTCGCAAATAAGTTATTTAACACTACTTTTTAGATCGCCATTGTAATGCAATGCAACTCTTATGTTATCTCTTCGTTGCATAAGAGGTACGAGGTCATTTTATGCATTGTAATGCAAGAGCTAAATGAAATAATTTCCCTTCAATGGCAAAAGTTGTAGTATGCAGTGCATTGGAAAGCACAGGATTAAGATTTATTTGCAATGCAATGCAACAACTCAAATGTTATCTTCTCAAAGTACAACGCAATGAGTTAGTTCTGGTATGCAATGCAATGCAACATGTTATTTATTTATATATATGGATATATACTGCATATATATATATGTTATTTTTTAATGCGCAATGTTAGATCGTCTGTGCAATGCAATGCAACAGCACTTAGGTTATCACTTCGTTGCAAAACCGAATAAGTCAGTTTTTGGTATGCATTGCAATGCATCAAGCACATAGCTTATGTGATTTTCTTCAATGCACATCATTAGATCGTTTGTGCAATACATTCATCATATTTGTATGCTTTGTGCAACAGCATTCATGTTATCTCTTTAATGCACAAAGGAATGAGTTAGTTAGAATGAGTATTCCAAAACTTGACCTATTGAACATATTTCTGGCCCAAGAGTCATCAAAGGCGATCTTACTATGCGTTCTCATGAGCTTCTTTGATGTTACATCAACCATAGATTAGACCATATGTGACCTATTGAAGACATTTCTGGCCAAAGTCTTCGATATTGAACTTTCTATACAAACTAATAGACTCCTTTTGATGTTTCATCAGTAGATCAATTTGGAACTTTTGAACATATTTCTGAAAAAGAGTCTTGAACTTGAACTTTCTATAGATACTCATAGACTACTTTTGAGGTTTCATCAGCCACACAGTAGTCCATATGTCATATTGAACCCATTATTGAGTCCTTATGTTACAAGAGCCATGCAGTATTCCAAAATTTTTATATTGAACATATTTCTGGCCAAAGAGTCCTTGACCTTGCTCTTTTTATACATACTCCTAGACTCCTTTTGATGTTTCATCAGCCAGACAGTAGTCCATATTAGACCTATTGAACCTATTATTGACTCCTGATGTTACAAGACCCATACAGTATTCCAAAATTTGACCTATTGAACACATTTCTGGCCAGAGAGTCCTTGAATTTTAACTTTCTATTTATATTTATACATTCTTTCTGATGTTTCATCAGTAATTCAAATTTGACCTTTTGAACATATTTCTGGTCCAAGAGTCATCAAAGGCTATCTTACTATGCGTTCTCATGAGCTTCTTTGATGTTACATCAACCATAGATTAGACCATATGTGACCCATTGAAGACATTTCTGGCCAAAGTCTTCGATATTGAACTTTCTATACAAACTAATAGACTCCTTTTGATGTTTCATCAGTGGATCAATTTTGACCTTTTGAACATATTTCTAGCAAAAGAGTCTTGAACTTTCTATAGATACTCATAAGACTACTTTTGAGGTTTCATCAGCCAAACAGTAGTCCATATGTGACATATTGAACCCATTATTGAGTCCTTATGTTACAAGAGCCATGCAGTATTCCAAAATTTGACATATTGAACATATTTCTGGCCAAAGAGTCCTGAACTTGATCTTTTTATACATACTCCTAGACTCCTTTTGATGTTTAATCAGCCAGATAGTAATCCATATTTGACCTATTGAACCTATTATTGACTCCTGATGTTACAAGACCCATATACAGTATTCCAAAATTTGACCTATTGAACACATTTCTGGCCAAAGAGTCCTCGATATTGAACATTCTATACAAACTAATAGACTCCTTTTGATGTTTCATCAGTAGATCAATTTTGACCTTTTGAACATAGTTCTAGCCCAGGAGTCATCAAGACTATCTTACTATGCGTTCTCATGAGCTTCTTTGATGTTACATCAACCATAGATTAGACCATATGTGACCTATTGAAGACATTTCTGGCCAAAGAGTCCTCGATATTGAACTTTCTATACAAACTAACAGACTCCTTCTGATGTTTCATCAGCAGTTCAAATTTGACCTTTTGAACACATTTCTGGCCAGAGAGTCGTTGAATTTTAACTTTCTATTTATATTTATACATTCCTTCTGATGTTTCATCAGTAGTTCAAATTTGACCTTATGAACATATTTCTGGCCAAAGAGTCCTCGATATTGAACTTTCTATACAAAATAATAGACTCCTTTTGATGTTTCATAAGTAGTTCAATTTTGACCTTTTGAACATATTTCTGGCCCAGGAGTCATCAAAGGCTATCTTACTATGCGTTCTCATGAGCTTCTTTGATGTTACATCAACCATAGATTAGACCATATGTGACCTATTGAAGACATTTCTGGCCAAAGTCTTCGATTTTGAACTTTCTATACAAACTAATAGACTCCTTTTGATGTTTCATCAGTAGTTCAATTTTGACCTTTTGAACATATTTCTGGCCCAGGAGTCATCAAAGGCTATCTCACTATACGTTTTCATGAGCTTCTTTGATGTTACATCAACCATAGATTAGACCATATGCGACCTCTTGAAGACATTTCTGGCCAAAGAGTCCTCGATATTGAACTTTCCATACAAACTAATAGACTCCTTTTGATGTTTCATCAGTAGTTCAATTTTGACCTTTTGAACATATTTCTGGCCCAGGGTCATCAAGACTATCTTACTATGCGTTCTCATGAGCTTCTTTGATTTTACATCAACCATAGATTAGACCATATGTGACCTATTGAAGACATTTCTGGCCAAAGAGTCCTAAATAATTATCTTTCTATACAAACTAATAGACTTCTTTTGATGTTTCATCAGTAGTTCAATTTTGACCTTTTAAACATATTTCTGGCCCAGGAGTCATCAAAGGCTATCTTACTATGCGTTCTCATGAGCTTCTTTGATGTTACATCAACCATAGATTAGACCATATGTGACCTATTGAAGACATTTCTGGCCAAAGAGTCCTCGATATTGAACTTTCTATACAAACTAATAGACTCCTTCTGATGTTTCATCAGCAGTTCAAATTTGACCTTTTGAACATATTTCTGGTCCAAGAGTCATCAAAGGCTATCATACTATACGTTCTCATGAGCTTCTTTAATGTTACATCAACCATAGATTAGACCATATGTGACCTATTGAAGACATTTCTGGCCAAAGTCTTCGATATTGAACTTTCTATACAAACTAATATACTCCTTTTGATGTTTCATCAGTAGTTCAATTTTGACCTTTTGAACATATTTCTGGCAAAAGAGTCTTGAACTTGAACTTTCTATAGATACTCATAGACTACTTTTGAGGTTTCATCAGCCACACAGTAGTCCATATGTGACATATTGAACCCATTATTGAGTCCTTATGTTACAAGAGCCATGCAGTATTCCAAAATTTGACATATTGAACATATTTCTGGCCAAAGAGTCCTGAACTTGATCTTTTTATACATACTCCTAGACTCCTTTTGATGTTTAATCAGCCAGATAGTAATCCATATTTGACCTATTGAACCTATTATTGACTCCTGATGTTACAAGACCCATATACAGTATTCCAAAATTTGACCTATTGAACACATTTCTGGCCAAAGAGTCCTCGATATTGAACATTCTATACAAACTAATAGACTCCTTTTGATGTTTCATCAGTAGATCAATTTTGACCTTTTGAACATAGTTCTAGCCCAGGAGTCATCAAGACTATCTTACTATGCGTTCTCATGAGCTTCTTTGATGTTACATCAACCATAGATTAGACCATATGTGACCTATTGAAGACATTTCTGGCCAAAGAGTCCTCGATATTGAACTTTCTATACAAACTAACAGACTCCTTCTGATGTTTCATCAGCAGTTCAAATTTGACCTTTTGAACACATTTCTGGCCAGAGAGTCGTTGAATTTTAACTTTCTATTTATATTTATACATTCCTTCTGATGTTTCATCAGTAGTTCAAATTTGACCTTATGAACATATTTCTGGCCAAAGAGTCCTCGATATTGAACTTTCTATACAAAATAATAGACTCCTTTTGATGTTTCATAAGTAGTTCAATTTTGACCTTTTGAACATATTTCTGGCCCAGGAGTCATCAAAGGCTATCTTACTATGCGTTCTCATGAGCTTCTTTGATGTTACATCAACCATAGATTAGACCATATGTGACCTATTGAAGACATTTCTGGCCAAAGTCTTCGATTTTGAACTTTCTATACAAACTAATAGACTCCTTTTGATGTTTCATCAGTAGTTCAATTTTGACCTTTTGAACATATTTCTGGCCCAGGAGTCATCAAAGGCTATCTCACTATACGTTTTCATGAGCTTCTTTGATGTTACATCAACCATAGATTAGACCAAATGCGACCTCTTGAAGACATTTCTGGCCAAAGAGTCCTCGATATTGAACTTTCCATACAAACTAATAGACTCCTTTTGATGTTTCATCAGTAGTTCAATTTTGACCTTTTGAACATATTTCTGGCCCAGGGTCATCAAGACTATCTTACTATGCGTTCTCATGAGCTTCTTTGATTTTACATCAACCATAGATTAGACCATATGTGACCTATTGAAGACATTTCTGGCCAAAGAGTCCTAAATAATTATCTTTCTATACAAACTAATAGACTTCTTTTGATGTTTCATCAGTAGTTCAATTTTGACCTTTTAAACATATTTCTGGCCCAGGAGTCATCAAAGGCTATCTTACTATGCGTTCTCATGAGCTTCTTTGATGTTACATCAACCATAGATTAGACCATATGTGACCTATTGAAGACATTTCTGGCCAAAGAGTCCTCGATATTGAACTTTCTATACAAACTAATAGACTCCTTCTGATGTTTCATCAGCAGTTCAAATTTGACCTTTTGAACATATTTCTGGTCCAAGAGTCATCAAAGGCTATCATACTATACGTTCTCATGAGCTTCTTTAATGTTACATCAACCATAGATTAGACCATATGTGACCTATTGAAGACATTTCTGGCCAAAGTCTTCGATATTGAACTTTCTATACAAACTATTTTGATGTTTCATCAGTAGTTCAATTTTGACCTTTTGAACATATTTCTGGCAAAAGAGTCTTGAACTTGAACTTTCTATAGATACTCATAGACTACTTTTGAGGTTTCATCAGCCACACAGTAGTCCATATGTGACATATTGAACCCATTATTGAGTCCTTATGTTACAAGAGCCATGCAGTATTCCAAAATTTGACATATTGAACATATTTCTGGCCAAAGAGTCCTGAACTTGATCTTTTTATACATACTCCTAGACTCCTTTTGATGTTTAATCAGCCAGATAGTAATCCATATTTGACCTATTGAACCTATTATTGACTCCTGATGTTACAAGACCCATATACAGTATTCCAAAATTTGACCTATTGAACACATTTCTGGCCAAAGAGTCCTCGATATTGAACATTCTATACAAACTAATAGACTCCTTTTGATGTTTCATCAGTAGATCAATTTGGACCTTTTGAACATAGTTCTAGCCCAGGAGTCATCAAGACTATCTTACTATGCGTTCTCATGAGCTTCTTTGATGTTACATCAACCATAGATTAGACCATATGTGACCTATTGAAGACATTTCTGGCCAAAGAGTCCTCGATATTGAACTTTCTATACAAACTAACAGACTCCTTCTGATGTTTCATCAGCAGTTCAAATTTGACCTTTTGAACACATTTCTGGCCAGAGAGTCGTTGAATTTTAACTTTCTATTTATATTTATACATTCCTTCTGATGTTTCATCAGTAGTTCAAATTTGACCTTATGAACATATTTCTGGCCAAAGAGTCCTCGATATTGAACTTTCTATACAAAATAATAGACTCCTTTTGATGTTTCATAAGTAGTTCAATTTTGACCTTTTGAACATATTTCTGGCCCAGGAGTCATCAAAGGCTATCTTACTATGCGTTCTCATGAGCTTCTTTGATGTTACATCAACCATAGATTAGACCATATGTGACCTATTGAAGACATTTCTGGCCAAAGTCTTCGATTTTGAACTTTCTATACAAACTAATAGACTCCTTTTGATGTTTCATCAGTAGTTCAATTTTGACCTTTTGAACATATTTCTGGCCCAGGAGTCATCAAAGGCTATCTCACTATACGTTTTCATGAGCTTCTTTGATGTTACATCAACCATAGATTAGACCAAATGCGACCTCTTGAAGACATTTCTGGCCAAAGAGTCCTCGATATTGAACTTTCCATACAAACTAATAGACTCCTTTTGATGTTTCATCAGTAGTTCAATTTTGACCTTTTGAACATATTTCTGGCCCAGGGTCATCAAGACTATCTTACTATGCGTTCTCATGAGCTTCTTTGATTTTACATCAACCATAGATTAGACCATATGTGACCTATTGAAGACATTTCTGGCCAAAGAGTCCTAAATAATTATCTTTCTATACAAACTAATAGACTTCTTTTGATGTTTCATCAGTAGTTCAATTTTGACCTTTTAAACATATTTCTGGCCCAGGAGTCATCAAAGGCTATCTTACTATGCGTTCTCATGAGCTTCTTTGATGTTACATCAACCATAGATTAGACCATATGTGACCTATTGAAGACATTTCTGGCCAAAGAGTCCTCGATATTGAACTTTCTATACAAACTAATAGACTCCTTCTGATGTTTCATCAGCAGTTCAAATTTGACCTTTTGAACATATTTCTGGTCCAAGAGTCATCAAAGGCTATCATACTATACGTTCTCATGAGCTTCTTTAATGTTACATCAACCATAGATTAGACCATATGTGACCTATTGAAGACATTTCTGGCCAAAGTCTTCGATATTGAACTTTCTATACAAACTAATATACTCCTTTTGATGTTTCATCAGTAGTTCAATTTTGACCTTTTGAACATATTTCTGGCAAAAGAGTCTTGAACTTGAACTTTCTATAGATACTCATAGACTACTTTTGAGGTTTCATCAGCCACACAGTAGTCCATATGTGACATATTGAACCCATTATTGAGTCCTTATGTTACAAGAGCCATGCAGTATTCCAAAATTTGACATATTGAACATATTTCTGGCCAAAGAGTCCTTGAACTTGATCTTTTTATACATACTCCTAGACTCCTTTTGATGTTTCATCAGCCAGACAGTAATCCATATTTGACCTATTGAACCTAATATTGACTCCTGATGTTACAAGACCCATACAGTATTCCAAAATTTGACCTATTGAACACATTTCTGGCCAGAGAGTCCTTGAATTTGAACTTTCTATTTATATTTATACGTTCCTTCTGATGTTTCATCAGTAGTTCAATTTTGACCTTTTGAACATATTTCTGGCCCAAGAGTCATCAAAGGCTATCTTACTATGCGTTCTCATAAGCTTCTTTGATGTTACATCAACCATAGATTAGACCATATGTGACCTATTGAAGACATTTCTGGCCAAAGAGTCCTCGATATTGAACTTTCTATACAAACTAATAGACTCCTTTTGATGTTTCATCAGTAGATCAATTTGGACCTTTTGAACATATTTCTGGCCCAGGAGTCATCAAAGGCTATCTTACTATGCGTTCTCATGAGCTTCTTTGATGTTACATCAACCATAGATTAGACCATAATGTGACCTATTGAAGACATTTCTGGCCAAAGAGTCCTCGATATTGAACTTTCTATACAAACTAATAGACTCCTTTTGATGTTTCATCAGTAGATCAATTTGGACCTTTTGAACATATTTCTGGCCAAGGAGTCATCAAGACTATCTTACTATGCGTTCTCATGAGCTTCTTTGATGTTACATCAACCATAGATTAGACCATATGTGACCTATTGAAGAAATTTCTGGCCAAAGAGTCCTAAATAATTAACTTTCTATACAAACTATTAGACTTCTTTTGATGTTTCATCATTAGTTCAATTTTGACCTTTTGAACATATTTCTGGCCCAGGAGTCATCAAAGGCTATCTTACTATGCGTTCTCATGAGCTTCTTTGATGTTACATCAACCATAGATTAGACCATATGTGACCTATTGAAGACATTTCTGGCCAAAGAGTCCTAAATAATTATCTTTCTATACAAACTAATAGACTTCTTTTGATGTTTCATCAGTAGTTCAATTTTGACCTTTTAAACATATTTCTGGCCCAGGAGTCATCAAAGGCTATCTTACTATGCGTTCTCATGAGCTTCTTTGATGTTACATCAACCATAGATTAGACCATATGTGACCTATTGAAGTCATTTCTGGCCAAAGAGTCCTCGATATTGAACTCTCTATACAAACTAATAGACTCCTTTTGATGTTTCATCAGTAGATCAATTTGGACCTTTTGAACATATTTCTGGCCCAGGGTCATCAAGACTATCTTACTATGCGTTCTCTTGAGCTTCTTTGATGTTACATCAACCATAGATTAGACCATATGTGACCTATTGAAGACATTTCTGGCCAAAGTCTTCGATATTGAACTTTCTATACAAACTAATATACTCCTTTTGATGTTTCATCAGTAGTTCAATTTTGACCTTTTGAACATATTTCTGGCAAAAGAGTCTTGAACTTGAACTTTCTAATGATACTCATAGACTACTTTTGAGGTTTCATCAGCCACACAGTAGTCCATATGTGACATATTGAACCCATTATTGAGTCCTTATGTTACAAGAGCCATGCAGTATTCCAAAATTTGACATATTGAACATATTTCTGGCCAAAGAGTCCTTGAACTTGATCTTTTTATACATACTCCTAGACTCCTTTTGATGTTTCATCAGCCAGACAGTAATCCATATTTGACCTATTGAACCTATTATTGACTCCTGATGTTACAAGACCCATACAGTATTCCAAAATTTGACCTATTGAACACATTTCTGGCCAGAGAGTCCTTGAATTTGAACTTTCTATTTATATTTATACATTCCTTCTGATGTTTCATCAGTAGTTCAATTTTGACCTTTTGAACATATTTCTGGCCCAGGAGTCATCAAAGGCTATCTTACTATGCGTTCTCATGAGCTTCTTTGATGTTACATCAACCATAGATTAGACCATATGTGACCTATTGAAGACATTTCTGGCCAAAGAGTCCTCGATATTGAACTTTCTATACAAACTAATAGACTCCTTTTGATGTTTCATCAGTAGTTCAATTTTGACCTTTTAAACATATTTCTGGCCCAGGAGTCATCAAAGGCTATCTTACTATGCGTTCTCATGAGCTTCTTTGATGTTACATCAACCATAGATTAGACCATATGTGACCTATTGAAGACATTTCTGGCCAAAGAGTCCTCGATATTGAACTCTCTATACAAACTAATAGACTCCTTTTGATGTTTCATCAGTAGATCAATTTGGACCTTTTGAACATATTTCTGGCCCAGGGTCATCAAGACTATCTTACTATGCGTTCTCATGAGCTTCTTTGATGTTACATCGACCATAGATTAGACCATATGTGACCTATTGAAGACATTTCTGGCCAAAGAGTCCTCGATATTGAACTTTCTATACAAACTAATAGACTCCTTCTGATGTTTCATCAGCAGTTCAAATTTGACCTTTTGAACATATTTCTGGTCCAAGAGTCATAAAAGGCTATCTTACTATACGTTCTCATGAGCTTCTTTGATGTTACATCAACCATAGATTAGACCATATGTGACCTATTGAAGACATTTCTGGCCAAAGTCTTCGATATTGAACTTTCTATACAAACTAATATACTCCTTTTGATGTTTCATCAGTAGTTCAATTTTGACCTTTTGAACATATTTCTGGCAAAAGAGTCTTGAACTTGAACTTTCTATAGATACTCATAGACTACTTTTGAGGTTTCATCAGCCACACAGTAGTCCATATGTGACATTTTGAACCCATTATTGAGTCCTTATGTTACAAGAGCCATGCAGTATTCCAAATTTTTTATATTGAACATATTTCTGGCCAAAGAGTCCTTGAACTTGATCTTTTTATACATACTCCTAGACTCCTTTTGATGTTTCATCAGCCAGACAGTAGTCCATATTAGACCTATTGAACCTATTATTGACTCCTGATGTTACAAGACCCATACAGTATTCCAAAATTTGACCTATTGAACACATTTCTGGCCAGAGAGTCCTTGAATTTGAACTTTCTATTTATATTTAAACATTCTTTCTGATGTTTCATCAGTAATTCAAATTTGACCTTTTGAACATATTTCTGGTCCAAGAGTCATCAAAGGCTATCTTACTATGCGTTCTCATGAGCTTCTTTGATGTTACATCAACCATAGATTAGACCATATGTGACCTATTGAAGACATTTCTGGCCAAAGTCTTCGATATTGAACTTTCTATACAAACTAATAGACTCCTTTTGATGTTTCATCAGTGGATCAATTTTGACCTTTTGAACATATTTCTGGCAAAAGAGTCTTGAACTTTCTATAGATACTCATAAGACTACTTTTGAGGTTTCATCAGCCAAACAGTAGTCCATATGTGACATATTGAACCCATTATTGAGTCCTTATGTTACAAGAGCCATGCAGTATTCCAAAATTTGACTTATTGAACACATTTCTGGCCAAAGAGTCCTTGAACTTGATCTTTTTATACATACTCCTAGACTCCTTTTGATGTTTAATCAGCCAGACAGTAATCCATATTTGACCTATTGAACCTATTATTGACTCCTGATGTTACAAGACCCATATACAGTATTCCAAAATTTGACCTATTGAACACATTTCTGGCCAGAGAGTCCTTGAATTTGAACTTTCTATTTATATTTATACATTCCTTCTGATGTTTCATCAGTAGTTCAAATTTGACCTTTTGAACATATTTCTGGTCCAAGAGTCATCAAAGGCTATCTTAATATGCGTTCTCATGAGCTTCTTTGATGTTACATCAACCATAGATTAGACCATATGTGACCTATTGAAGACATTTCTGGCCAAAGAGTCCTAAATAATTAACTTTCTATACAAAATAATAGACTTCTTTTGATATTTCATCAGTAGTTCAATTTTGACCTTTTGAACATATTTTTGGGCCAGGAGTCATCAAATGCTATCTTACTATGCGTTCTCATGAGCTTCTTTGATGTTACATCAACCATAGATTAGACCATATGTGACCTATTGAAGACATTTCTGGCCAAAGAGTCCTCGATATTGAACTTTCTATACAAACTAATAGACTCCTTTTGATGTTTCATCAGTAGATCAATTTGGACCTTTAGAACATACTTCTGGCCCAGGGTCATCAAGACTATCTTACTATGCGTTCTCATGAGCTTCTTTGATGTTTCATCAATCATAGATTAGACAATATGTGACCTATTGAAGACATTTCTGGCCAAAGAGTCCTCGATATTGAACTTTCTATACAAACTAATAGACCCGTTTGGATGTTTCATCAGTAGTTCAATTTTGACCTTTTGAACATATTTCTGGCCCAGGAGTCATCAAAGGCTATCTTACTATGCGTTCTCATGAGCTTCTTTGATGTTACATCAACCATAGATTAGACCATATGTGACCTATTGAAGACATTTCTGGCCAAAGAGTCCTCGATATTGAACTTTCTATACAAACTAATAGACTCCTTCTGATGTTTCATCAGCAGTTCAAATTTGACCTTTTGAACACATTTCTGGCCAGAGAGTCCTTGAATTTTAACTTTCTATTCATATTTATACATTCCTTCTGATGTTTCATCAGTGGTTCAAATTTGACCTTTTGAACATATTTCTGGCCAAAGAGTCCTCGATATTGAACTTTCTATACAAACTAATAGACTCCTTTTGATGTTTCATCAGTAGTTCAATTTTGACCTTTTGAACATATTTCTGGCCCAGGAGTCATCAAAGGCTATCTCACTATGCGTTCTCATGAGCTTCTTTGATGTTACATCAACCATAGATTAGACCATAATGTGACCTATTGAAGACATTTCTGGCCAAAGAGTCCCTGATATTGAACTCTCTATACAAACTAATAAACTCCTTCTGATGTTTAATCAGCAGTTCAAATATGACCTTTTGAACACATTTTTGGCCAGAGCGTCCTTGAATTTTAACTTTCTATTTATATTTGTTCATTCCTTCTGATGTTTCATCAGTAGTTCAAATTTGACCTTTTGAACATATTTCTTGTCCAAGAGTCATCAAAGGCTATCTTACTATGCGTTCTCATGAGCTTCTTTGATGTTACATCAACCATAGATTAGACCATATGTGACCTATTGAAGACATTTCTGGCCAAAGAGTCCTCGATATTGAACTTTCGATACAAACTAATAGACTCCTTTTGATGTTTCATCAGTAGATCAATTTGGACCTTTTGAACATATTTCTGGCACAGGAGTCATCAAGACTATCTTACAATGCGTTCTCATGAGCTTCTTTGATGTTACATCAACCATAGATTAGACCATATGTGACCTCTTGAAGACATTTCTGGCCAAAGAGTCTTCGATATTGAACTTTCTATACAAACTAATAGACCCGTTTGGATGTTTCATCAGTAGTTCAATTTGGACCTTTTGAACATATTTCTGGCCCAGGAATCATCAAAGGCTATCTTACTATGCGCTCTCATGAGCTTCTTTGATGTTACATCAACCATAGATTAGACCATATGTGACCTATTGAAGACATTTCTGGCCAAAGAGTCCTCGATATTGAACTTTCTATACAAACTAATAGACTCCTTCTGATGTTTCATCAGTAGATCAATTTTGACCTTTTGAACATATTTCTGGCAAAAGAGTCTTGAACTTGAACTTTCTATAGATACCCCTAGACTACTTTTGAGGTTTCATCAGCCACACAGTAGTCCATATGTGACATATTGAACCCATTTTTGAGTCCTTATGTTACAAGAGCCATGCAGTATTCCAAAATTTGACATATTGAACATATTTCTGGCCAAAGAGTCCTTGAACTTGATCTTTTTATACATACTCATAGACTCCTTTTCATGTTTCATCAGCCAGACAGTAATCCATATTTGACTTATTGAACCTTTTATTGACTCCTGATGTTACAAGACCCACACAGTATTCCAAAATTTGACCTATTGAACAAATTTCTGGACAGAGAGTCCTTGAATTTTAACTTTCTATTTATATTTATACATTCCTTCTGATGTTTCATCAGTAGTTCAAATTTGACCTTTTGAACATATTTCTGGTCCAAGAGTCATCAAAGGCTATCTTACTATGCGTTCTCATGAGCTTCTTTGATGTTACATCAACCATAGATTAGACCATATGTGACCTATTGAAGACATTTCTGGCCAAAGAGTCCTAAATAATTAACTTTCTATACAAAATAATAGACTTCTTTTGATATTTCATCAGTAGTTCAATTTTGACCTTTTGAACATATTTTTGGGCCAGGAGTCATCAAATGCTATCTTACTATGCGTTCTCATGAGCTTCTTTGATGTTACATCAACCATAGATTAGACCATATGTGACCTATTGAAGACATTTCTGGCCAAAGAGTCCTCGATATTGAACTTTCTATACAAACTAATAGACTCCTTTTGATGTTTCATCAGTAGATCAATTTGGACCTTTTGAACATACTTCTGGCCCAGGGTCATCAAGACTATCTTACTATGCGTTCTCATGAGCTTCTTTGATGTTTCATCAATCATAGATTAGACAATATGTGACCTATTGAAGACATTTCTGGCCAAAGAGTCCTCGATATTGAACTTTCTATACAAACTAATAGACCCGTTTGGATGTTTCATCAGTAGTTCAATTTTGACCTTTTGAACATATTTCTGGCCCAGGAGTCATCAAAGGCTATCTTACTATGCGTTCTCATGAGCTTCTTTGATGTTACATCAACCATAGATTAGACCATATGTGACCTATTGAAGACATTTCTGGCCAAAGAGTCCTCGATATTGAACTTTCTATACAAACTAATAGACTCCTTTTGATGTTTCATCAGTAGATCAATTTGGACCTTTTGAACATATTTCTGGCCCAGGAGTCATCAAGACTATCTTACTATGCGTTCTCATGAGCTTCTTTGATGTTACATCAACCATAGATTAGACCATATGTGACCTATTGAAGACATTTCTGGCCAAAGAGTCCTCGATATTGAACTTTCTGTACAAACTAATAGACTCCTTCTGCTGTTTCATCAGCAGTTCAAATTTGACCTTTTGAACACATTTCTGGCCAGAGAGTCCTTGAATTTTAACTTTCTATTTATATTTATACATTCCTTCTGATGTTTCATCAGTGGTTCAAATTTGACCTTTTGAACATATTTCTGGCCAAAGAGTCCTCGATATTGAACTTTCTATACAAACTAATAGACTCCTTTTGATGTTTCATCAGTAGTTCAATTTTGACCTATTGAAGACATTTCTGGCCAAAGAGTCCCTGATATTGAACTCTCTATACAAACTAATAGACTCCTTCTGATGTTTCATCAGCAGTTCAAATATGACCTTTTGAACACATTTTTGGCCAGAGCGTCCTTGAATTTTAACTTTCTATTTATATTTGTACATTCCTTCTGATGTTTCATCAGTAGTTCAAATTTGACCTTTTGAACATATTTCTTGTCCAAGAGTCATCAAAGGCTATCTTACTATGCGTTCTCATGAGCTTCTTTGATGTTACATCAACCATAGATTAGACCATATGTGACCTATTGAAGATATTTCTGGCCAAAGAGTCCTCGATATTGAACTTTCGATACAAACTAATAGACTCCTTTTGATGTTTCAT
Source organism: Rhinichthys klamathensis goyatoka (assembly GCF_029890125.1). Classification (NCBI taxonomy): domain Eukaryota; kingdom Metazoa; phylum Chordata; class Actinopteri; order Cypriniformes; family Leuciscidae; genus Rhinichthys; species Rhinichthys klamathensis. Next base: position 5,911,105 of record NW_026606555.1, read on the forward strand.
CAGTAGATCAATTTGGACCTTTTGAACATATTTCTGGCACAGGAGTCATCAAGACTATCTTACAATGCGTTCTCATGAGCTTCTTTGATGTTACATCAACCATAGATTAGACCATATGTGACCTCTTGAAGACATTTCTGGCCAAAGAGTCTTCGATATTGAACTTTCTATACAAACTAATAGACCCGTTTGGATGTTTCATCAGTAGTTCAATTTGGACCTTTTGAACATATTTCTGGCCCAGGAATCATCAAAGGCTATCTTACTATGCGCTCTCCCGAGCTTCTTTGATGTTACATCAACCATAGATTAGACTATATGTGACCCTGATGAAGACATTTCTGGCCAAAGAGTCCTCGATATTGAACTCTCTATACATACTCATATACTCCTTCTGTTGCTTCATAAGCCATTTAGAAGTCCACTTCATACATTCAGTTGTTGACATGGCAATAAATTATTGAAATATATGAAATATATGAATATACATTTCTGACCTATGGATCTTATTTCTTGTCAAAGGGTCCTCAAAAGGTTTGAAACTATATAAACATATAGTTCCTTTTTGAACCACTGAACATACAGTGCTTTGAATATTAGCTTTCTATACATATTGACTCCTTTTGATGTTACAATAGCCATACTAAAGTCATCTGACCTTACTGAACATATTTTTGCCCAGAGATTCCTTAAAGAATAACTTACTACACATTCAGATTGATTTCTTCCAATGTTATATCAGCCAGACGGCAGTCAAAATTTGAACTACTAAACATATTTCTGGCCAAAGAGTACTCGAAACGAACTTTCTATATATACTCGTTGACTCCTTCTGATGTTACGTCAGGCATTCAGAAGTTCATATTTGACCCAAGGAACATATTTCTGGCCAAAGGGTCCTCAAAAGGTTTGAAACTATATAAACTTATAGACTCCTTCTAATGTTAAATCAGCAATACGGTTCCTTTTTGAACCACTGAACATACTTTTGGCTTTGAATATTAGCTTTCTATACATATTGACTCCTTTTGATGTTACATTAGCCATACTAAAGTCCACATATGACCTATGAACATATTTCTGGCCAGAGATTCCTTAAAGATTAACTTATTCAACATTCAGATTGATTTCTTCCAATGTTATATCAGCCAGACGGCAGTCAAAATTTGAACTACTAAACATATTTCTGGCCAAAGAGTACTCGAAACATGAACTTTCTATATATACTTGTTGACTCCTTCCGGTTACGTCAGGCATTCAGAAGTTCATATTTGACCCAAGGAACATATTTCTGGCCAAAGAATCCTCAATCTATACATAGTCATAGACTTCTGGTGCTTCATAAGCCATATAGAAGTCCATATTTAATTCTGGTCAAAGGGTCCTCAAATGATTTTAAACTACCGGTATATAAACTTAGAGTTTAATTCTGATGTTAAAACCTACTGAACATGTCTGACCAAAGAGTACTTAAAGATTAACACTATACATTGAGATTGAATTCTTCTTATGTTATATCAGCCTGACAAAAGTCCATTTTTGACCTACTGAAATTTTTTTGGCCAAAGAGTACTCAAAACTTGAAATTTCTATACATACTTGTTGAATCCTGATAATAAATCAGCCATACAGAGGTTCCTTTTTGAACTAATGAACATACTTTTGGCCAAAGAGTCTTTGAACATTGACTTTATATACATATTGACTCCTTTTGATGTTATATTAGACTGACAGAGAGATGTTTCTGGCCAAAGAATCCTTGATCTTGAACTTTCTATACATAGTCATAGACTCATAAGCCATATAGAAGTCCATATAGTCCATGTCTGACCTATTGAACTTAATTCTTGTCAAAGGGTCCTCAAATCTTTTTAAACTATATAAACTTAGAGACTCATTCTGGTGTTGAAATTAGTTCGTTTTTTTTTTTTGGCTAAAGAGTACTCGAAACTTGAAATTCTATACATACTACTTCTGATGTTAAATCAGCCATACAGAGGTTCATTTTTGAACTAATGAACATAATTTTGGCCAAAGAGTCTTTGAACATTAACTTTCTATACATATTGATTCCTTTTGATGTTATATCAGCCTGACAAAAGTCCACATTTGACCTACTGAACATATTTCTGGCCAAAGATTCCTTAAAGATTAATTTACTATACATTCAGATTGATTTGTTCTGATGTTATATCAGCCAGACGGCAGTCAAAATTTGAACTGCTATTTGAGTCCATACTCATGGACTCCTGATGTTTTATCAGCCAGAGAGTAGTCCATATTTGACCTAGTGAACATATTTCTGGTGAAAGAGTCATCAAAGGGTAACTAACTATGTGTTCTCACATAATGAGACTTCTTTTGATGTTACATCAACCATAAATTAGTCCATATTTGTCATTGAACACATTTCTGGCCAAAGAGTGCTTGATATTGAACTTTCTATACATATAGATTAGTTCAATATCGAGGACTCTTTGGCCAGAAATGTCTTCAATAGGTCACATATGGTCTAATCTATGGTTGATGTAACATCAAAGAAGCTCATGAGAACGCATAGTAAGATAGCCCTTGATGACTCCTGGGCCAAAAATATGTTCAAAAGGTCAAAATTGAACTACTGTTGTAACATCAAAAGGAGTCTATTAGTTTGTATAGAAAGTTCAATATCGAGGACTCTTTGGCCAGAAATATCTTCAATAGGTCACATATGGTCTAATCTATGGATGATGTAACATCAAAGAAGCTCATGAGAACATATAGTAAGATAGCCTTTGATGACTCTTTGGCCAGAAATATGTTCAATATGTCAAATTTTGGAATACTTATGGCTCTTGTAAGGTCTCATAAGGACTCAATAATGGGTTCAATAAGTCACATATGGACTACTGTCTGCCTTATGATACCTCAAAAGTAGTCTATGAGTATCTATAGAAAGCTCAAGTTCAAGGAGTCTTTGGCCAGAAATATGTTCAAAAGGTCAAAATTGATCTACTGATGAAACATCAAAAGGAGTCTATTAGTTTGTATAGAAAGTTCAATATCGAGGACTCTTTGGCCAGAAATGTCTTCAATAGGTCACATATGGTTGATGTAACATCAAAGAAGCTCATGAGAACGCAAAGTAAGATAGCCTTTGATGACTCCTGGGCCAGAAATATGTTCTAAAGGTCAAAATTGAACTACTGATGATACATCAGAAGGAATATATAAATATGAAATAGAAAGTTAAAATTCAAGGACTCTCTGGCCAGAAATGTTTTCAAAAGGTCAAATATGCAGTCATATTTGGTTACTGTAACATCAAAAGAAGTTTATGAGATCATATAGTCAGATAGCCCTTTAATGACTCTTTAGCCAGAACTATGTTCAATAGGTCAAAGTTTAATTACTGATGAAACATCAGAACAGCCCATATGGAAAATCAGAAGGAGATATGATTACCTGTATAATGTTCAAGTTCAAGGACTCTTCGGCCAGAAATATTTTCAATAGGTAAATTTTTGGAATACTGCATGGTTCTTGTAACATCAGGAGACAATAATAGGTTCAATAGGTCAAATATGGACTACTGTCTGGCTGATAAAACATGAAAAGGAGTCTATGAGTGAATGTTAAAGTCTATGAGTCTATGAGTGTTACTGTATGTTAAAGATCAAGTTCAAGGACTCTTTGGTCAGAAATATGTTCAATAGGTCAAATTTTGGAATATTGTATGGCTCTTGTAACATCAGGACTCAATAATAGGTTCAATAGGTCAAATATGGACTACTGTCTGGCTGATGAAACATCAAAAGGAGTCTATGAGTATGTTAAAAAGATCAAGTTCAAGGACTCTTTGGCCAGAAATATGTTCAATAGGTCAAATTTTGGAATATTGTATGGCTCTTGTAACTTTAGGACTCAATAATAGGTTCAATTGGTCAAATATGGACTACTGTCTGGCTGATGAAACATCAAAAGGAGTCTATGAGTATGTTAAAAATATCAAGTTCAAGGACTCTTTGGCCAGAAATATGTTCAATATGTCAAATTTTGGAATACTGTATGGCTCTTGTAACATCAGGAGTCAATATTAGGTTCAATTGGTCAAATATGGACTACTGTGTGGCTGAAGAAACCTCAAAAGTAGTCTATGAGTATCTATAGAAAGTTCAAGTTCAAGACTCTTTGCCCAGAAATATGTTCAAAAGGTCAAAATTGAACTACTGATGAAACATCAGGAGTCTATTAGTGTGTATAGAAAGTTCAATATCGAGGACTCTTTGGCCTGAAATGTCTTCAATACGTCACATATGGTCTAATCTATGGTTAATTTAACACCAAATAAGCTCATGAGAACACATAGTAAGATAGTCTTTGATGACTCCTGGGCCAGAAATATGTTCAAAAGGTCCAAATTGAACTACTGATGAAACATCAGAAGGAATGTATAAATATGAATAGAAAGTTAAAATTCAAGGACTCTCTGGCCAGAAATGTTTTCAAAAGGTCAAATATGCAGTCATATTTGGTTACTGTAACATCAAAAGAAGTTTATGAGATCATATAGTCAGATAGCCCTTTAATGACTCTTTAGCCAGAACTTTTTTCAATAGGTCAAAGTTTAATTACTGATGAAACATCAGAACAGCCCATATGGAAAATCAGAAGGAGATATGATTACCTATATAATGTTCAAGTTCAAGGACTCTTCGGCCAGAAATATGTTCAATAGGTACATTTTTGGAATACTGCATGGCTCTTTTAACATCAGAAGACAATAATAGGTTCAATAGGTCAAGGTCTACTGTCTGGCTGATGAAACATCAAAAGGAGTCTATGAGTATGTATAGAAAGATCAAGTTCAAGGACTCTTTGGCCAGAAATATGTTCAATAGGTCAAATTTTGGAATATTGTATGGCTCTTGTAACATCAGGGCTCAATAATAGGTTCAATTGGTCAAATATGGACTACTGTCTGGCTGATGAAACATCAAAAGGAGTCTATGAGTATGTTAAAAAGATCAAGTTCAAGGACTCTTTGGCCAGAAATATGTTCAATATGTCAAATTTTGGAATACTGTATGGCTCTTGTAACATCAGGAGTCAATATTAGGTTCAATTGGTCAAATATGGACTACTGTGTGGCTGATGAAACCTCAAAAGTAGTCTATGAGTATCTATAGAAAGTTCAAGTTCAAGACTCTTTGGCCAGAAATATGTTCAAAAGGTCAAAATTGAACTACTGATGAAACATCAGGAGTCTATTAGTGTGTATAGAAAGTTCAATATCAAGGACTCTTTGGCCTGAAATGTCTTCAATACGTCACATATGGTCTAATCTATGGTTAATTTAACACCAAATAAGCTCATGAGAACACATAGTAAGATAGTCTTTGATGACTCCTGGGCCAGAAATATGTTCAAAAGGTCCAAATTGAACTACTGATGAAACATCAAAAGGAGTCTATTAGTGTGTATAGAAAGTTCAATATCGAGGAATCTTTGGCCAGAAATGTCTTCAATAGGTCACGTATGGTCTAATCTATGGTTGATTTAACATCAAAGAAGCTCATGAGAACGCATAGTAAGATAGTCTTTGATGACTCCTGGACCAGAAATATGTTCAAAAGGTCAAATTTTAACTACTTATGAAACATCAGAAGGAATCTATAACTATGAATAGAAAGTTAAAATTCAAGGACTCTTTGGCCAGAAATATGTTCAATAGGTCAAATTTTGGAATATTGTATGGCTCTTGTAACATCAGGACTCAATAATAGGTTCAATTTGTCAAATATGGACTACTGTCTGGCTGATGAAACATCAAAAGTAGTCTGTGAGTATCTATAGAAAGTTCAAGTTCAAGACTCTTTGGCCAAAAATATGTTCAAAAGAACTACTGATGAAACATCAGAACGAATGTATAAATATGAATAGAAAGTTAAAATTGGCCAGAAATGTGTTCAAAATGTCAAATATGCAGTCATATTTGGTTACTGTAACATCAAAAGAAGTTTATGGAGATCATATAGTCAGATAGCCTTTTAATGACTCTTTGGCCAGAAATATGTTCAATAGGTCAAATTTGAATTACTGATGAAACATCAGAAGGAATGTATAAATATGAATAGAAAGTTAAAATTCAAGGACTCTCTGGCCAGAAATGTTTTCAAAAGGTCAAATATGCAGTCATATTTGGTTACTGTAACATCAAAAGAAGTTTATGAGATCATGTAGTCAGATAGCCCTTTAATGACTCTTTAGCCAGAACTTTTTTCAATAGGTCAAAGTTTAATTACTGATGAAACATCAGAACAGCCCATATGGAAAATCAGAAGGAGATATGATTACCTATATAATGTTCAAGTTCAAGGACTCTTCGGCCAGAAATATGTTCAATAGGTACATTTTTGGAATACTGCATGGCTCTTTTAACATCAGGAGACAATAATAGGTTCAATAGGTCAAGGTCTACTGTCTGGCTGATGAAACATCAAAAGGAGTCTATGAGTATGTATAGAAAGATCAAGTTCAAGGACTCTTTGGCCAGAAATATGTTCAATAGGTCAAATTTTGGAATATTGTATGGCTCTTGTAACATCAGGACTCAATAATAGGTTCAATTGGTCAAATATGGACTACTGTCTGGCTGATGAAACATCAAAAGGAGTCTATGAGTATGTTAAAAAGATCAAGTTCAAGGACTCTTTGGCCAGAAATATGTTCAATATGTCAAATTTTGGAATATTGTATGGCTCTTGTAACATCAGGAGTCAATATTAGGTTCAATTGGTCAAATATGGACTACTCTGTGGCTGAAGAAACCTCAAAAGTAGTCTATGAGTATCTATAGAAAGTTCAAGTTCAAGACTCTTTGGCCAGAAATATGTTCAAAAGGTCAAAATTGAACTACTGATGAAACATCAGGAGTCTATTAGTGTGTATAGAAAGTTCAATATCGAGGACTCTTTGGCCTGAAATGTCTTCAATACGTCACATATGGTCTAATCTATGGTTAATTTAACACCAAATAAGCTCATGGGAACACATAGTAAGATAGTCTTTGATGACTCCTGGGCCAGAAATATGTTCAAAAGGTCCAAATTGAACTACTGATGAAACATCAGAAGGAATGTATAAATATGAATAGAAAGTTAAAATTCAAGGACTCTCTGGCCAGAAATGTTTTCAAAAGGTCAAATATGCAGTCATATTTGGTTACTGTAACATCAAAAGAAGTTTATGAGATCATATAGTCAGATAGCCCTTTAATGACTCTTTAGCCAGAACTTTTTTCAATAGGTCAAAGTTTAATTACTGATGAAACATCAGAACAGCCCATATGGAAAATCAGAAGGAGATATGATTACCTATATAATGTTCAAGTTCAAGGACTCTTCGGCCAGAAATATGTTCAATAGGTACATTTTTGGAATACTGCATGGCTCTTTTAACATCAGGAGACAATAATAGGTTCAATAGGTCAAGGTCTACTGTCTGGCTGATGAAACATCAAAAGGAGTCTATGAGTATGTATAGAAAGATCAAGTTCAAGGACTCTTTGGCCAGAAATATGTTCAATAGGTCAAATTTTGGAATATTGTATGGCTCTTGTAACATCAGGACTCAATAATAGGTTCAATTGGTCAAATATGGACTACTGTCTGGCTGATGAAACATCAAAAGGAGTCTATGAGTATGTTAAAAAGATCACGTTCAAGGACTCTTTGGCCAGAAATATGTTCAATATGTCAAATTTTGGAATACTGTATGGCTCTTGTAACATCAGGAGTCAATATTAGGTTCAATTGGTCAAATATGGACTACTCTGTGGCTGAAGAAACCTCAAAAGTAGTCTATGAGTATCTATAGAAAGTTCAAGTTCAAGACTCTTTGGCCAGAAATATGTTCAAAAGGTCAAAATTGAACTACTGATGAAACATCAGGAGTCTATTAGTGTGTATAGAAAGTTCAATATCGAGGACTCTTTGGCCTGAAATGTCTTCAATACGTCACATATGGTCTAATCTATGGTTAATTTAACACCAAATAAGCTCATGAGAACACATAGTAAGATAGTCTTTGATGACTCCTGGGCCAGAAATATGTTCAAAAGGTCCAAATTGAACTACTGATGAAACATCAGAAGGAATGTATAAATATGAATAGAAAGTTAAAATTCAAGGACTCTCTGGCCAGAAATGTTTTCAAAAGGTCAAATATGCAGTCATATTTGGTTACTGTAACATCAAAAGAAGTTTATGAGATCATATAGTCAGATAGCCCTTTAATGACTCTTTAGCCAGAACTTTTTTCAATAGGTCAAAGTTTAATTACTGATGAAACATCAGAACAGCCCATATGGAAAATCAGAAGGAGATATGATTACCTATTTAATGTTCAAGTTCAAGGACTCTTCGGCCAGAAATATGTTCAATAGGTACATTTTTGGAATACTGCATGGCTCTTTTAACATCAGGAGACAATAATAGGTTCAATAGGTCAAGGTCTACTGTCTGGCTGATGAAACATCAAAAGGAGTCTATGAGTATGTATAGAAAGATCAAGTTCAAGGACTCTTTGGCCAGAAATATGTTCAATAGGTCAAATTTTGGAATATTGTATGGCTCTTGTAACATCAGGACTCAATAATAGGTTCAATTGGTCAAATATGGACTACTGTCTGGCTGATGAAACATCAAAAGGAGTCTATGAGTATGTTAAAAAGATCAAGTTCAAGGACTCTTCGGCCAGAAATATGTTCAATATGTCAAATTTTGGAATACTGTATGGCTCTTGTAACATCAGGAGTCAATATTAGGTTCAATTGGTCAAATATGGACTACTGTGTGGCTGAAGAAACCTCAAAAGTAGTCTATGAGTATCTATAGAAAGTTCAAGTTCAAGACTCTTTGGCCAGAAATATGTTCAAAAGGTCAAAATTGAACTACTGATGAAACATCAGGAGTCTATTAGTGTGTATAGAAAGTTCAATATCGAGGACTCTTTGGCCTGAAATGTCTTCAATACGTCACATATGGTCTAATCTATGGTTAATTTAACACCAAATAAGCTCATGAGAACACATAGTAAGATAGTCTTTGATGACTCCTGGGCCAGAAATATGTTCAAAAGGTCCAAATTGAACTACTGATGAAACATCAGAAGGAATGTATAAATATGAATAGAAAGTTAAAATTCAAGGACTCTCTGGCCAGAAATGTTTTCAAAAGGTCAAATATGCAGTCATATTTGGTTACTGTAACATCAAAAGAAGTTTATGAGATCATATAGTCAGATAGCCCTTTAATGACTCTTTAGCCAGAACTTTTTTCAATAGGTCAAAGTTTAATTACTGATGAAACATCAGAACAGCCCATATGGAAAATCAGAAGGAGATATGATTACCTATATAATGTTCAAGTTCAAGGACTCTTCGGCCAGAAATATGTTCAATAGGTACATTTTTGGAATACTGCATGGCTCTTTTAACATCAGGAGACAATAATAGGTTCAATAGGTCAAGGTCTACTGTCTGGCTGATGAAACATCAAAAGGAGTCTATGAGTATGTATAGAAAGATCAAGTTCAAGGACTCTTTGGCCAGAAATATGTTCAATAGGTCAAATTTTGGAATATTGTATGGCTCTTGTAACTTTAGGACTCAATAATAGGTTCAATTGGTCAAATATGGACTACTGTCTGGCTGATGAAACATCAAAAGGAGTCTATGAGTATGTTAAAAAGATCAAGTTCAAGGACTCTTTGGCCAGAAATATGTTCAATATGTCAAATTTTGGAATACTGTATGGCTCTTGTAACATCAGGAGTCAATATTTGGTTCATTTGGTCAAATATGGATTACTGTGTGGCTGATGAAACCTCAAAAGTAGTCTATGAGTATCTATAGAAAGTTCAGGTTCAAGACTCTTTGGCCAGAAATATGTTCAAAAGGTCAAAATTGAACTACTGATGAAACATCAGGAGTCTAATTAGTGTGTATAGAAAGTTCAATATTGAGGACTCTTTGGCCAGAAATGTCTTCAATAGGTCACATATGGTCTAATCTATGGTTAATTTAACACCAAAGAAGCTCATGAGAACACATAGTAAGATAGTCTTTGATGACTCCTGGGCCAGAAATATGTTCAAAAGGTCCAAATTGAACTACTGATGAAAAATCAGAAGGAATGTATAAATATGAATAGAAAGTTAAAATTAAAGGACTCTCTGGCCAGAAATGTTTTCAATAGGTCAAATATGCAGTCATATTTGGTTACTGTAACATCAAAAGAAGTTTATGAGATCATATAGTCAGATAGCCCTTTAATGACTCTTTAGCAGAAATATGTTCAATAGGTCAAAGTTTAATTACTGATGAAACATCAGAATAGTCTATATGAAAAATCAGAAGGAGATATGAGGATCTATATAATGTTCAAGTTCAAGGACTCTTTTGCCAGAAATGTCTTCAAGAAATACAGTATGGTTCTTGTAACATCAGGACTCAATAATGGGTTTAATAGGTCAAATAAGGACTACTGTCTGGCTTGGCTAATGAAACATCAAAAGGAATCTGTATAAAAGATCAAGTTCAATGAATCTTTGCCCAGAAATATGTTCAATAGGTCAAATTTTGGAATACTCATTCTAACTAACTCATTCCTTTCTGCATTAAAAAGAGTTAACATGAGTGCTGTTGCACTGCATTGCACAAACGATCTAATATGTGAATTGAAGAATAACACATAAGCTATGTGCTTGATGCATTGCAATGCATACCAAAAACTGACAAGTGATTGCATTGCACAGACGATCTAACATTGCTCATTGAAAAATAACATATATATATATATACAGTATAAATATGCATAAAAAATGCATATATATAAATAAATAACATGTTGCATTACATTGCATACCAGAACTAACTCATTGCGTTGTGCTTTGAGGAGATAACATTTGAGTTGTTGCATTGCATTGCAAATCAATCTTAATTATTACTCTATGCAATGAAAACACATAACCTATGTGCTTTCCATTGCACTGCATACTACAACTGTTGCCATTGAAGGGAAATTACTGCATTAGCTCTTGCATTACAATGCATAGAATGACCTCATACGTCTTATGCAACGAAGAGATAACATAAGAGTTGCATTGCATTGCAATGGCGATCTAAGAATTAGTGTTAAATAACATATTTGCGAAGCACATGTCGCATTTCAATACACGCCAAAACTAACTCATTCCTTTGTGCATTAATGAGATAACATGAGTGCTGTTGCACTGCATTGCAAAAACGATCTAATGGTGTGCATTGAAGAATATCATATGTGCTTGGTGCATTTCAATGCATACTAGAACTGACTCACTCGTTTGTGAAACGAAGAGATAACATAAGCGCTGTTGCATTGCATTTCACAAACAATCTAACACTGCGCATTGAAAAATAACATATAAGCTATGCACTTGTTTCTTTACCGTGAATAATAGAACTAACTCGTTGCGTTGTGCTTTAAGGAGATACAATTTGTGCTGTTGCATTGCATAGCAAAAAAATCTAAATTGTCTATGCAATGAAAATACTTAACGTTTGATTTCCATTGCACTGCATACTACAACAACATTATTCATTTTTGCATTGAAGGGAAATTATTGCATTAGCTCTTTCATTACAATGCATATGAATAACTACCTCATACTTCATATGCAACGAAGCAGAACACTGCACGAACAAGAACTATTGTATTGCACATGCGATCTAAGAATTAGCGTTGAAGAATAACATAAGCGTATACACATGCAAAACATGTTGCATTTTAATGCATGCCAGAACTAACTCATTCCTTTGTGCATTAAAGAGATAACATGAGTTGCTGTTGCACTGCATCACACAAACGATCTAATGATGTGCATTGAAGAATAACATAAGCTTATGCACTTGTTGCATTGAATTGTATACCAGAACTAACTCTTTGTGTTGTACTTTGAGGAGATCAAATTTGTGGTATTGCATTGCATTGCAAAAAAATCTAACTTGCACAATGCTCTATGCAATGAAAACCACAACATATGCAAAGCATACTACAACAAACATTCATTTTTGCATTGAAGGGAAATTATCGCATTAGCTCTTACATTACAATCCATGGAATAACTACCTGTACCTACCATACTAACTACCATACCTGTTGTGCAACGAAGAGATAACATAGGAGTATTGCACAAGCGATCTAAGATTTAGTGTTGAAAAATAACATAAAAGAGGCACATGTTGCACTTACATGTTGCATGCCAGAACTAACTAATCCTTTGTGCATTATAGAGATAACAACGAGTTAGGAGTTGTTATAAGAGTTGCATTGCATTGCAATGGCGAAGAGAATTAGTGTTGAAGAATAACATATTAGCGAAGCATATGTTGCATTTCAATACATGCCAAAACTAACTCATTCCTTTGTGCATTAAAGAGAGAACATGAATGCTGTTGCACTGCATTGCACAAACGATCCAACGATGTGCATTGAAGAATATCATATAAGCTATGTGCTTGTGCATTTCACCGCATACCAGAACTGACTCATTCGGTTGTGCAACAAAGTTGTGCATTGCACAAACGATCTAACATTTCACATTTCACATACAAGTAACATATAAGCTATGCACTTGTTGCTTTGCCGTGGATCCTAGAACTAACTCGTTGCGTTGTGCTTTAAGGAGATACATGCTTGGTACATTTCAATGCATACCAGAACTGACTCATTCGGTTGTGCAACGAAGAGATAACATAAGTGCTTGGTGTGCTTTGAACATTGCATTGCAAAACGATCTAACATTGCAATGCACAATTCACATCGTTAGATCGTTTTTTGCAATGCACAACGCAATGAGTTAGTTTTGGTATGAAATGCAATGCAACATCTTATTTATATATATATATATATATATATATATATATATATATATATATGTGTGTGTGTGTTATTCTTCAATGCGCAATGTTAAATTGTCTGTGCAATGCATTGCAACAGCACTTGGGTTATCTCTTCATTGCAAAACCGAATGTCAGTTTTTTGCAATGCAATGCTGTTGCACTCATGTTATCTCTTTAATGCACAAAGGAATGAGTTAGTTCTGGCATGCATTAAAATGCAACATGTTTTGCATATGAATACGCTTATGTTATTCTTCAACGCTAATTCTTAGATCGCATGTGCAATGCAATCGTTCTTTTTCGTGCAGTGTTCTGCATATGAAGTAGATTTGAAGTAGATATGAAGAAGAGTTGCGTAGTTATTCTGTGCATTGTAATGCAAGAGCTAATGCAATAATTTCCCTTCAATGCAAAAATGAATGTTTGTTGTAGTATAAAGAACATATAAAAAAAGAACATATGTTATGGTTTTTATTGCATAGAGGAATAATTTAGATTTTTTTGCAATGCAATGCAACAGCACAAATTGTATCTCCTTAAAGAACAGCGCAACGAGTTAGTTCTTGTATGTAATGCAAAGCAACAAGTGCATATAGCTTATGTTATTCTTCAATGCGCAATGTAGATCGTTTGTGCAATGCACATATGTTATCTCTTCGTTGCACAACCGAATGAGTCAGTTCTGGTATTTTGCTCCTGTTGCACTGCATTTCACACACGATCAAACCTTGTGCATTGAAGACATATATATGCTATGAGTGCATTCCATACATACAGATAGCATACAAATTTGTATCTCCTTTGTATCTCGCATTGAGGGCATTGGGCATTGAGTTAGTTCTGGTATGCAATGCAACAAAAACGGTATGAGTTAGTTATTGTGTATTCACTGTGATGAAAATGCTATTGCAATACTTTCCTTCAAAACACAAATGAGTAGTTTAGTTGTAGTATGCAATGCAATGCGAATACACATATATGTTGTGGGTTTTTTTTTATTGCACAGAGGAATTAGTTAGAAATTTTATGCAATGGAATGCAACTGCAAAAATGCACATCGGAGTGAGTTACTTCTTGTATGCATGACTTGTATATTGACACGATCTAACGTTGTGTATTGAAGAATAACAAATAAGCTCATTGCACAACTGAATGAGTTAGTTATTGTGTGTCCATTGTAATAGAATAGTTATTGCAATAATTTCCCTTCAATACACAAATAAATAGTTTAGATGTTGTAATGCAAAAAGAAAGCACATATGTTATGTGTTTTCATTAAACAGAAGAATAAGATAGATATATAGTTTATATGATATTCTTCAAATACACAACAGTTCGTTTGTGCAATGCTGTGCTGTTGCACTCATGTTATCTCTTTAATGCACAAAGGAATGAGTTAGTTCTGGCATGCATTGATGTCATACGCTTATATGTTATTCTTCAACGCTAATTCTTAGATCGCATGTGCAATGCAACACCTATATTATCGTATTCTATGCATTGTAATGAAAAAGCTAATGCGATAATTTCCCTTCAATGCAAAAATGAATAAGTTTATATGTTATTCTTCAATGCACATCATTAGATCGTTTTTGCAATGCAGTGCAACAGCACTCATGTTATCTCATTAATGCACAAAGGAATGCGTTTCGCATGAATTGAAATGCGACATGTGCTTCGCAAATAAGTTATTTAACACTACTTTTTAGATCGCCATTGTAATGCAATGCAACTCTTATGTTATCTCTTCGTTGCATAAGAGGTACGAGGTGATTTTATGCATTGTAATGCAAGAGCTAAATGAAATAATTTCCCTTCAATGGCAAAAGTTGTAGTATGCAGTGCATTGGAAAGCACATGTGTTTTCATTGCATAGAGTAATAGTTAAGATTTATTTGCAATGCAATGCAACAACTCAAATGTTATCTTCTCAAAGTACAACGCAATGAGTTAGTTCTGGTATGCAATGCAATGCAACATGTTATTTATTTATATATATGGATATATCCTGTATATATATATATGTTATTTTTCAATGCGCAATGTTAGATCGTCTGTGCAATGCAATGCAACAGCACTTAGGTTATCACTTCGTTGCAAAACCGAATAAGTCAGTTTTTGGTATGCATTGCAATGCATCAAGCACATAGCTTATGTGATTTTCTTCAATGCACATCATTAAATCGTTTGTGCAATACAGTGCAACAGCATTCATGTTATCTCTTTAATGCACAAAGGAATGAGTTGGTTAGAATGAGTATTCCAAAACTTGACCTATTGAACATATTTCTGGCCCAAGAGTCATCAAAGGCGATCTTACTATGCGTTCTCATGAGCTTCTTTGATGTTACATCAACCATAGATTAGACCATATGTGACCTATTGAAGACATTTCTGGCCAAAGTCTTCGATATTGAACTTTCTATACAAACTAATAGACTCCTTTTGATGTTTCATCAGTAGATCAATTTGGACCTTTTGAACATATTTCTGAAAAAGAGTCTTGAACTTGAACTTTCTATAGATACTCATAGACTACTTTTGAGGTTTCATCAGCCACACAGTAGTCCATATGTCATATTGAACCCATTATTGAGTCCTTATGTTACAAGAGCCATGCAGTATTCCAAAATTTTTATATTGAACATATTTCTGGCCAAAGAGTCCTTGACCTTGATCTTTTTATACATACTCCTAGACTCCTTTTGATGTTTCATCAGCCAGACAGTAGTCCATATTAGACCTATTGAACCTATTATTGACTCCTGATGTTACAAGACCCATACAGTATTCCAAAATTTGACCTATTGAACACATTTCTGGCCAGAGAGTCCTTGAATTTTAACTTTCTATTTATATTTATACATTCTTTCTGATGTTTCATCAGTAATTCAAATTTGACCTTTTGAACATATTTCTGGTCCAAGAGTCATCAAAGGCTATCTTACTATGCGTTCTCATGAGCTTCTTTGATGTTACATCAACCATAGATTAGACCATATGTGACCTATTGAAGACATTTCTGGCCAAAGTCTTCGATATTGAACTTTCTATACAAACTAATAGACTCCTTTTGATGTTTCATCAGTAGTTCAATTTTGACCTTTTGAACATATTTCTGGCCCAGAAGTCATCAAAGGCTGTCTTACGATGCGTTCTCATGAGCTTCTTTGATGTTACATCAACTATAGATTAGACCATATGTGACCCATTGAAGACATTTCTGGCCAAAGTCTTCGATATTGAACTTTCTATACAAACTAATAGACTCCTTTTGATGTTTCATCAGTAGTTCAATTTTGACCTTTTGAACATATTTCTGGCCCAGGAGTCATCAAAGGCTATCTCACTATGCGTTCTCATGAGCTTCTTTGATGTTACATCAACCATAGATTAGTCCATATGCGACCTCTTGAAGACATTTCTGGCCAAAGAGTCCTCGATATTGAACTTTCCATACAAACTAATAGACTCCTTTTGATGTTTCATCAGTAGTTCAATTTTGACCTTTTGAACATATTTCTGGCCCAGGGTCATCAAGACTATCTTACTATGCGTTCTCATGAGCTTCTTTGATTTTACATCAACCATAGATTAGACCATATGTGACCTATTGAAGACATTTCTGGCCAAAGAGTCCTAAATAATTATCTTTCTATACAAACTAATAGACTTCTTTCGATGTTTCATCAGTAGTTCAATTTTGACCTTTTAAACATATTTCTGGCCCAGGAGTCATCAAAGGCTATCTTACTATGCGTTCTCATGAGCTTCTTTGATGTTACATCAACCATAGATTAGACCATATGTGACCTATTGAAGACATTTCTGGCCAAAGAGTCCTCGAGATTGAACATTCTATACAAACTAATAGACTCCTTTTGATCTTTCATCAGTAGTTCAATTTTGACCTTTTGAACATATTTCTGGCCCAGGAGTCATCAAAGGCTATCTTACTATCCGTTCTCATGAGCTTCTTTGATGTTACATCAACCATAGATTAGACCATATGTGACCTATTGAAGACATTTCTGGCCAAAGAGTCCTCGATATTGAACTCTCTATACAAACTAATATAGTCCTTTTGATGTTTCATCAGTAGATCAATTTGGACCTTTTGAACATATTTCTGGCCCAGGGTCATCAAGACTATCTTACTATGCGTTCTCATGAGCTTCTTTGATGTTACATCAACCATAGATTAGACCATATGTGACCTATTGAAGACATTTCTGGCCAAAGAGTCCTCAATATTGAACTTTCTATACAAACTAATAGACTCCTTCTGATGTTTCATCAGCAGTTCAAATTTGACCTTTTGAACATATTTCTGGTCCAAGAGTCATCAAAGGCTATCATACTATACGTTCTCATGAGCTTCTTTAATGTTACATCAACCATAGATTAGACCATATGTGACCTATTGAAGACATTTCTGGCCAAAGTCTTCGATATTGAACTTTCTATACAAACTAATATACTCCTTTTGATGTTTCATCAGTAGTTCAATTTTGACCTTTTGAACATATTTCTGGCCAAAGAGTCCTTGAACTTGATCTTTTTATACATACTCCTAGACTCCTTTTGATGTTTCATCAGCCAGACAGTAATCCATATTTGACCTATTGAACCTAATATTGACTCCTGATGTTACAAGACCCATACAGTATTCCAAAATTTGACCTATTGAACACATTTCTGGCCAGAGAGTCCTTGAATTTGAACTTTCTATTTATATTTATACGTTCCTTCTGATGTTTCATCAGTAGTTCAATTTTGACCGTTTGAACATATTTCTGGCCCAAGAGTCATCAAAGGCTATCTTACTATGCGTTCTCATAAGCTTCTTTGATGTTACATCAACCATAGATTAGACCAAATGTGACCTATTGAAGACATTTCTGGCCAAAGAGTCCTCGATATTGAACTGTCTATACAAACTAATAGACTCCTTTTGATGTTTCATCAGTAGATCAATTTGGACCTTTTGAACATATTTCTGGCCCAGGAGTCATCAAAGGCTATCTTACTATGCGTTCTCATGAGCTTCTTTGATGTTACATCAACCATAGATTAGACCATATGTGACCTATTGAAGACATTTCTGGCCAAAGAGTCCTCGATATTGAGCTTTCTATACAAACTAATAGACTCCTTTTTGATGGTTCATCAGTAGATCAATTTTGACCTTTAGAACATATTTCTGGCAAAAGAGTCTTGAACAAACTTTCTATAGATACCCATAGACTACTTTTGAGGTTTCATCAGCCACACAGTAGTCCATATGTGACATATTGAACCCATTATTGAGTCCTTATGTTACAAGAGCCATGCAGTATTCCAAAATTTGACATATTGAACATATTTCTGGCCAAAGAGTCCTTGAACTTGATCTTTTTATACATACTCCTAGACTCCTTTTGATGTTTCATCAGCCAGACAGTAATCCATATTTGACCTATTGAACCTATTATTGACTCCTGATGTTACAAGACCCATACAGTATTCCAAAATTTGACCTATTGAACACATTTCTGGCCAGAGAGTCCTTGAATTTGAACTTTCTATTTATATTTATACGTTCCTTGTGATGTTTCATCAGTAGTTCAATTTTGACCTTTTGAACATATTTCTGGCCCAGGAGTCATCAAAGGCTATCTTACTATGCGTTCTCATGAGCTTCTTTGATGTTACATCAACCATAGATTAGACCATATGTGACCTATTGAAGACATTTCTGGCCAAAGTTTTCGATATTGAACTTTCTATACAAACTAATATACTCCTTTTGATGTTTCATCAGTAGTTCAATTTTGACCTTTTGAAAATATTTCTGGCAAAAGAGTCTTGAACTTGAACTTTCTATAGATACTCATAGACTACTTTTGAGGTTTCATCAGCCACACAGTAGTCCATATGTGACATATTGAACCCATTATTGAGTCCTTATGTTACAAGAGCCATGCAGTATTCCAAAATTTGACATATTGAACATATTTCTGGCCAAAGAGTCCTTGAACTTGATCTTTTTATACATACTCCTAGACTCCTTTTGATGTTTCATCAGCCAGACAGTAGTCCATATTTGACCTATTGAACCTATTATTGACTCCTGATGTTACAAGACCCATACAGTATTCCAAAATTTGACTTATTGAACACATTTCTGGCCAGAGAGTCCTTGAATTTGAACTTTCTATTTATATTTATACATTCCTTCTGATGTTTCATCAGTAGTTCAAATTTGACCTTTTGAACATATTTCTGGCCCAAGAGTCATCAAAGGCTATCTTACTATGCGTTCTCATAAGCTTCTTTGATGTTACATCAACCATAGATTAGACCATATGTGACCTATTGAAGACATTTCTGGCCAAAGAGTCCTCGATATTGAACTTTCTATACAAACTAATAGACTCCTTTTGATGTTTCATCAGTAGATCAATTTGGACCTTTTGAACATATTCCTGGCCCAGGAGTCATCAAAGGCTATCTTACTATGCGTTCTCATGAGCTTCTTTGATGTTACATCAACCATAGATTAGACCATGATGTGACCTATTGAAGACATTTCTGGCCAAAGAGTCCTCGATATTGAACTTTCTATACAAACTAATAGACTCCTTTTGATGTTTCATCAGTAGATCAATTTGGACCTTTTGAACATATTTCTGGCCCAGGAGTCATCAAGACTATCTTACTATGCGTTCTCATGAGCTTCTTTGATGTTACATCAACCATAGATTAGACCATATGTGACCTATTGAAGAAATTTCTGGCCAAAGAGTCCTAAATAATTAACTTTCTATACAAACTATTAGACTTCTTTTGATGTTTCATCATTAGTTCAATTTTGACCTTTTGAACATATTTCTGGCCCAGGAGTCATCAAAGGCTATCTTACTATGCGTTCTCATGAGCTTCTTTGATGTTACATCAACCATAGATTAGACTATATGTGAACCTGATGAAGACGTTTCTGGCCAAAGAGTCCTCGATATTGAACTTTCAATACAAACTAATATACTCCTTTTGATGTTTCATCAGTAGTTCAATTTTGACCTTTTGAACATATTTCTGGCAAAAGAGTCTTGAACTTGAACTTTCTAATGATACTCATAGACTACTTTTGAGGTTTCATCAGCCACACAGTAGTCCATATGTGACATATTGAACCCATTATTGAGTCCTTATGTTACAAGAGCCATGCAGTATTCCAAAATTTGACATATTGAACATATTTCTGGCCAAAGACTCCTTGAACTTGATCTTTTTATACATACTCCTAGACTCCTTTTGATGTTTCATCAGCCAGACAGTAATCCATATTTGACCTATTGAACCTATTATTGACTCCTGATGTTACAAGACCCATACAGTATTCCAAAATTTGACCTATTGAACACATTTCTGGCCAGAGAGTCCTTGAATTTGAACTTTCTATTTATATTTATACATTCCTTCTGATGTTTCATCAGTAGTTCAAATTTGACCTTTTGAACATATTTCTGGCCCAAGAGTCATCAAAGGCTATCTTACTATGCGTTCTCATAAGCTTCTTTGATGTTACATCAACCATAGATTAGACCATATGTGACCTATTGAAGACATTTCTGGCCAAAGAGTCCTCGATATTGAACTTTCTATACAAACTAATAGACTCCTTTTGATGTTTCATCAGTAGATCAATTTGGACCTTTTGAACATATTCCTGGCCCAGGAGTCATCAAAGGCTATCTTACTATGCGTTCTCATGAGCTTCTTTGATGTTACATCAACCATAGATTAGACCATGATGTGACCTATTGAAGACATTTCTGGCCAAAGAGTCCTCGATATTGAACTTTCTATACAAACTAATAGACTCCTTTTGATGTTTCATCAGTAGATCAATTTGGACCTTTTGAACATATTTCTGGCCCAGGAGTCATCAAGACTATCTTACTATGCGTTCTCATGAGCTTCTTTGATGTTACATCAACCATAGATTAGACCATATGTGACCTATTGAAGAAATTTCTGGCCAAAGAGTCCTAAATAATTAACTTTCTATACAAACTATTAGACTTCTTTTGATGTTTCATCATTAGTTCAATTTTGACCTTTTGAACATATTTCTGGCCCAGGAGTCATCAAAGGCTATCTTACTATGCGTTCTCATGAGCTTCTTTGATGTTACATCAACCATAGATTAGACTATATGTGAACCTGATGAAGACATTTCTGGCCAAAGAGTCCTCGATATTGAACTTTCAATACAAACTAATATACTCCTTTTGATGTTTCATCAGTAGTTCAATTTTGACCTTTTGAACATATTTCTGGCAAAAGAGTCTTGAACTTGAACTTTCTAATGATACTCATAGACTACTTTTGAGGTTTCATCAGCCACACAGTAGTCCATATGTGACATATTGAACCCATTATTGAGTCCTTATGTTACAAGAGCCATGCAGTATTCCAAAATTTGACATATTGAACATATTTCTGGCCAAAGAGTCCTTGAACTTGATCTTTTTATACATACTCCTAGACTCCTTTTGATGTTTCATCAGCCAGACAGTAATCCATATTTGACCTATTGAACCTATTATTGACTCCTGATGTTACAAGACCCATACAGTATTCCAAAATTTGACCTATTGAACACATTTCTGGCCAGAGAGTCCTTGAATTTGAACTTTCTATTTCTATTTATACATTCCTTCTGATGTTTCATCAGTAGTTAAATTTTGACCTTTTGAACATATTTCTGGCCCAGGAGTCATCAAAGGCTATCTTACTATGCGTTCTCATGAGCTTCTTTGATGTTACATCAACCATAGATTAGACCATATGTGACCTATTGAAGACATTTCTGGCCAAAGAGTCCTCGATATTGAACTTTCTATACAAACTAATAGACTCCTTTTGATGTTTCATCAGTAGTTCAATTTTGACACTTTAAACATATTTCTGGCCCAGGAGTCAGCAAAGGCTATTTTACTATGCGTTCTCATGAGCTTCTTTGATGTTACATCAACCATAGATTAGACCATATGTGACCTATTGAAGACATTTCTGGCCAAAGAGTCCTCGATATTGAACTCTCTATACAAACTAATAGACTCCTTTTGATGTTTCATCAGTAGATCAATTTGGACCTTTTGAACATATTTCTGGCCCAGGGTCATCAAGACTATCTTACTATGCGTTCTCATGAGCTTCTTTGATGTTACATCAACCATAGATTAGACCATATGTGACCTATTGAAGACATTTCTGGCCAAAGAGTCCTCGATATTGGAACTTTCTATACAAACTAATAGACTCCTTCTGATGTTTCATCAGCAGTTCAAATTTGACCTTTTGAACATATTTCTGGTCCAAGAGTCATAAAAGGCTATCTTACTATACGTTCTCATGAGCTTCTTTGATGTTACATCAACCATAGATTAGACCATATGTGACCTATTGAAGACATTTCTGGCCAAAGTCTTCGATATTGAACTTTCTATACAAACTAATATACTCCTTTTGATGTTTCATCAGTAGTTCAATTTTGACCTTTTGAACATATTTCTGGCAAAAGAGTCTTGAACTTGAACTTTCTATAGATACTCATAGACTACTTTTGAGGTTTCATCAGCCACACAGTAGTCCATATGTGACATTTTGAACCCATTATTGAGTCCTTATGTTACAAGAGCCATGCAGTATTCCAAAATTTGACATATTGAACATATTTCTGGCCAAAGACTCCTTGAACTTGATCTTTTTATACATACTCCTAGACTCCTTTTGATGTTTCATCAGCCAGACAGTAGTCCATATTTGACCTATTGAACCTATTATTGACTCCTGATGTTACAAGACCCATACAGTATTCCAAAATTTGACCTATTGAACACATTTCTGGCCAGAGAGTCCTTGAATTTGAACTTTCTATTTATATTTATACATTCCTTCTGATGTTTCATCAGTAGTTCAAATTTGACCTTTTGAACATATTTCTGGCCCAAGAGTCATCAAAGGCTATCTTACTATGCGTTCTCATAAGCTTCTTTGATGTTACATCAACCATAGATTAGACCATATGTGACCTATTGAAGACATTTCTGGCCAAAGAGTCCTCGATATTGAACTTTCTATACAAACTAATAGACTCCTTTTGATGTTTCATCAGTAGATCAATTTGGACCTTTTGAACATATTTCTGGCCCAGGAGTCATCAAAGGCTATCTTACTATGCGTTCTCATGAGCTTCTTTGATGTTACATCAACCATAGATTAGACCATAATGTGACCTATTGAAGACATTTCTGGCCAAAGAGTCCTCGATATTGAACTTTCTATACAAACTAATAGACTCCTTTTGATGTTTCATCAGTAGATCAATTTGGACCTTTTGAACATATTTCTGGCCCAGGAGTCATCAAGACTATCTTACTATGCGTTCTCATGAGCTTCTTTGATGTTACATCAACCATAGATTAGACCATATGTGACCTATTGAAGACATTTCTGGCTAAAGAGTCCTCGATATTGAACTTTCTATACAAACTAATAGACTCCTTCTGATGTTTCATCAGCAGTTCAAATTTGACCTTTTGAACACATTTCTGGCCAGAGAGTCCTTGAATTTTAACTTTCTATTTATATTTATACATTCCTTCTGATGTTTCATCAGTGGTTCAAATTTGACCTTTTGAACATATTTCTGGCCAAAGAGTCCTCGATATTGAACTTTCTATACAAACTAATAGACTCCTTTTGATGTTTCATCAGTAGTTCAATTTTGACCTATTGAAGACATTTCTGGCCAAAGAGTCCCTGATATTGAACTCTCTATACAAACTAATAGACTCCTTCTGATGTTTCATCAGCAGTTCAAATATGACCTTTTGAACACATTTTTGGCCAGAGCGTCCTTGAATTTTAACTTTCTATTTATATTTGTACATTCCTTCTGATGTTTCATCAGTAGTTCAAATTTGACCTTTTGAACATATATCTTGTCCAAGAGTCATCAAAGGCTATCTTACTATGCGTTCTCATGAGCTTCTTTGATGTTACATCAACCATAGATTAGACCATATGTGACCTATTGAAGATATTTCTGGCCAAAGAGTCCTCGATATTGAACTTTCGATACAAACTAATAGACTCCTTTTGATGTTTCATCAGTAGATCAATTTGGACCTTTTGAACATATTTTTGGGCCAGGAGTCATCAAATGCTATCTTACTATGCGTTCTCATGAGCTTCTTTGATGTTACATCAACCATAGATTAGACCATATGTGACCTATTGAAGACATTTCTGGCCAAAGAGTCCTCGATATTGAACTTTCTATACAAACTAATAGACTCCTTTTGATGTTTCATCAGTAGATCAATTTGGACCTTTTGAACATACTTCTGGCCCAGGGTCATCAAGACTATCTTACTATGCGTTCTCATGAGCTTCTTTGATGTTTCATCAATCATAGATTAGACAATATGTGACCTATTGAAGACATTTCTGGCCAAAGAGTCCTCGATATTGAACTTTCTATACAAACTAATAGACCCGTTTGGATGTTTCATCAGTAGTTCAATTTGGACCTTTTGAACATATTTCTGGCCCAGGAATCATCAAAGGCTATCTTACTATGCGCTCTCCCGAGCTTCTTTGATGTTACATCAACCATAGATTAGACTATATGTGACCCTGATGAAGACATTTCTGGCCAAAGAGTCCTCGATATTGAACTCTCTATACATACTCATATACTCCTTCTGTTGCTTCATAAGCCATTTAGAAGTCCACTTCATACATTCAGTTGTTGACATGGCAATAAATTATTGAAATATATGAAATATATGAATATACATATCTGACCTATGGATCTTATTTCTTGTCAAAGGGTCCTCAAAAGGTTTGAAACTATATAAACATATAGTTCCTTTTTGAACCACTGAACATACAGTGCTTTGAATATTAGCTTTCTATACATATTGACTCCTTTTGATGTTACAATAGCCATACTAAAGTCATCTGACCTTACTGAACATATTTTTGGCCAGAGATTCCTTAAAGAATAACTTACTACACATTCAGATTGATTTCTTCCAATGTTATATCAGCCAGACGGCAGTCAAAATTTGAACTACTAAACATATTTCTGGCCAAAGAGTACTCGAAACGAACTTTCTATATATACTCGTTGACTCCTTCTGATGTTACGTCAGGCATTCAGAAGTTCATATTTGACCCAAGGAACATATTTCTGGCCAAAGGGTCCTCAAAAGGTTTGAAACTATATAAACTTATAGACTCCTTCTAATGTTAAATCAGCAATACGGTTCCTTTTTGAACCACTGAACATACTTTTGGCTTTGAATATTAGCTTTCTATACATATTGACTCCTTTTGATGTTACATTAGCCATACTAAAGTCCACATATGACCTACTGAACATATTTCTGGCCAGAGATTCCTTAAAGATTAACTTATTCAACATTCAGATTGATTTCTTCCAATGTTATATCAGCCAGACGGCAGTCAAAATTTGAACTACTAAACATATTTCTGGCCAAAGAGTACTCGAAACATGAACTTTCTATATATACTTGTTGACTCCTTCCGGTTACGTCAGGCATTCAGAAGTTCATATTTGACCCAAGGAACATATTTCTGGCCAAAGAATCCTCGATCTATACATAGTCATAGACTTCTGGTGCTTCATAAGCCATATAGAAGTCCATATTTAATTCTGGTCAAAGGGTCCTCAAATGATTTTAAACTACCGGTATATAAACTTAGAGACTAATTCTGATATTAAAACCTACTGAACATGTCTGTCCAAAGAGTACTTAAAGATTAACACTATACATTGAGATTGAATTCTTCTTATGTTATATCAGCCTGACAAAAGTCCATTTTTGACCTACTGAAATTTTTTTGGCCAAAGAGTACTCAAAACTTGACATTTCTATACATACTTGTTGAATCCTGATAAGAAATCAGCCATACAGAGGTTCCTTTTTGAACTAATGAACATACTTTTGGCCAAAGAGTCTTTGAACATTGACTTTATATACATATTGACTCCTTTTGATGTTATATTAGACTGACAGAGAGATATTTCTGGCCAAAGAATCCTTGATCTTGAACTTTCTATACATAGTCATAGACTCATAAGCCATATAGAAGTCCATGTCTGACCTATTGAACTTAATTCTTGTCAAAGGGTCCTCAAATCTTTTTAAACTATATAAACTTAGAGACTCATTCTGGTGTTGAAATTAGTTCGTTTTTTTTTTTTGGCCAAAGAGTACTCGAAACTTGAAATTTCTATACATACTACTTCTGATGTTAAATCAGCCATACAGAGGTTCATTTTTGAACTAATGAACATAATTTTGGCCAAAGAGTCTTTGAACATTAACTTTCTATACATATTGATTCCTTTTGATGTTATATCAGCCTGACAAAAGTCCACATTTGACCTACTGAACATATTTCTGGCCAAAGATTCCTTAAAGATTAATTTACTATACATTCAGATTGATTTGTTCTGATGTTATATCAGCCAGACGGCAGTCAAAATTTGAACTGCTATTTGAGTCCATACTCATGGACTCCTGATGTTTTATCA
Source organism: Rhinichthys klamathensis goyatoka (assembly GCF_029890125.1). Taxonomy (NCBI): domain Eukaryota; kingdom Metazoa; phylum Chordata; class Actinopteri; order Cypriniformes; family Leuciscidae; genus Rhinichthys; species Rhinichthys klamathensis. The sequence goes on from NW_026606555.1 coordinate 5,937,648, forward strand.
GCCAGAGAGTAGTCCATATTTGACCTAGTGAACATATTTCTGGTCAAAGAGTCATCAAAGGGTAACTAACTATGTGTTCTCACATAATGAGACTTCTTTTGATGTTACATCAACCATAAATTAGTCCATATTTGTCATTGAACACAATTCTGGCCAAAGAGTGCTTGATATTGAACTTTCTATACATATAGATTTGTTCTGATGTTTCATCAGCCAGTCAGTAGTCCAAACTTGACCTGCTGAACATACTTCTACCAAAAGAGCATCAAAACCTAACTTACTATACGTTCTGATAGACTTATTTTGATGTTACTTCAAACATATAACAGTCCATATTTGACAGATTGAACACATTTCTGGCCAAAGAGACCTCGGTCTTGAACTTTCTATCCATACTCATAGACTCCCTCTGCTGTTTCATCAGCCAGACAGTTGTCCATATTTGACTTACTGAACACATTTCTGGCGAAAAAGTCATCAAACTTACTATGTGTTCTCATAGACTTCTTTAAATGTTACATCAACCAAATATTAGTCCATATTTGACTTATTGAACACATTTCTGGCCAAAGAGTGCTTGATATTGAACTTTCTATACATATAATAGACTTGTTCTTATGTTTCATCAAACAGATAGTAGTTCACCTATTGAACATATTTCTGGAAGTAGAGTCTTTGAACTTGAACTTTCTAAACATACTCATTGACTCCTGATGTTTCTTCAGCCATGCAGTAATTCAACTTGAGTGTGTATAGAAAGTTAAAGTTCAGGATTGAGGACTTGTTGGCCCAGAATGTGTTCAATAGGTCAAATATGGACTATTATATGGCTGATTAAAAACAACAGGAGGAGTCTATGTGTACGTTTGGAGAGTTCTACAAAGAGGATTCTTTGGCCAAGAAAAATGCTCAGTCGGTTCAATAGGTCAAATTTGGACTACTGTGTGGCTGATGAAACTTCAAAAGTAGTCTATGAGTATCTATAGAAAGTTCAAGTTCAAGACTGATGAAACATGAAAAGGAGACTATTGGTTTGTATAGAAAGTTCAATATCGAGGACTCTTTGGCCAGAAATGTCTTCAATAGGTCACATATGGTCTAATCTATGGTTAATTTAACACCAAAGAAGCTCATGAGAACACATAGTAAGATAGTCTTTGATGACTCTTTAGCCAGAACTTTTTTCAATAGGTCAAAGTTTAATTACTGATGAAACATCAGAACAGCCCATATGGAAAATCAGAAGGAGATATGATTACCTATATAATGTTCAAGTTCAAGGACTCTTCGGCCAGAAATATGTTCAATAGGTACATTTTTGGAATACTGCATGGCTCTTTTAACATCAGGAGACAATAATAGGTTCAATAGGTCAAGGTCTACTGTCTGGCTGATGAAACATCAAAAGGAGTCTATGAGTATGTATAGAAAGATCAAGTTCAAGGACTCTTTGGCCAGAAATATGTTCAATAGGTCAAATTTTGGAATATTGTATGGCTCTTGTAACTTTAGGACTCAATAATAGGTTCAATTGGTCAAATATGGACTACTGTCTGGCTGATGAAACATCAAAAGGAGTCTATGAGTATGTTAAAAAGATCAAGTTCAAGGACTCTTTGGCCAGAAATATGTTCAATATGTCAAATTTTGGAATACTGTATGGCTCTTGTAACATCAGGAGTCAATATTAGGTTCAATTGGTCAAATATGGACTACTGTGTGGCTGAAGAAACCTCAAAAGTAGTCTATGAGTATCTATAGAAAGTTCAAGTTCAAGACTCTTTGGCCAGAAATATGTTCAAAAGGTCAAAATTGAACTACTGATGAAACATCAGGAGTCTATTAGTGTGTATAGAAAGTTCAATATCGAGGACTCTTTGGCCTGAAATGTCTTCAATACGTCACATATGGTCTAATCTATGGTTAATTTAACACCAAATAAGCTCATGAGAACACATAGTAAGATAGTCTTTGATGACTCCTGGGCCAGAAATATGTTCAAAAGGTCCAAATTGAACTACTGATGAAACATCAGAAGGAATGTATAAATATGAATAGAAAGTTAAAATTCAAGGACTCTCTGGCCAGAAATGTTTTCAAAAGGTCAAATATGCAGTCATATTTGGTTACTGTAACATCAAAAGAAGTTTATGAGATCATATAGTCAGATAGCCCTTTAATGACTCTTTAGCCAGAACTTTTTTCAATAGGTCAAAGTTTAATTACTGATGAAATATCAGAACAGCCCATATGGAAAATCAGAAGGAGATATGATTACCTATTTAATGTTCAAGTTCAAGGACTCTTCGGCCAGAAATATGTTCAATAGGTACATTTTTGGAATACTGCATGGCTCTTTTAACATCAGGAGACAATAATAGGTTCAATAGGTCAAGGTCTACTGTCTGGCTGATGAAACATCAAAAGGAGTCTATGAGTATGTATAGAAAGATCAAGTTCAAGGACTCTTTGGCCAGAAATATGTTCAATAGGTCAAATTTTGGAATATTGTATGGCTCTTGTAACATCAGGACTCAATAATAGGTTCAATTGGTCAAATATGGACTACTGTCTGGCTGATGAAACATCAAAAGGAGTCTATGAGTATGTTAAAAAGATCAAGTTCAAGGACTCTTTGGCCAGAAATATGTTCAATATGTCAAATTTTGGAATACTGTATGGCTCTTGTAACATCAGGAGTCAATATTAGGTTCAATTGGTCAAATATGGACTACTGTGTGGCTGATGAAACCTCAAAAGTAGTCTATGAGTATCTATAGAAAGTTCAAGTTCAAGACTCTTAGGCCAGAAATATGTTCAAAAGGTCAAAATTGAACTACTGATGAAACATCAGGAGTCTAATTAGTGTGTATAGAAAGTTCAATATTGAGGACTCTTTGGCCAGAAATGTCTTCAATAGGTCACATATGGTCTAATCTATGGTTAATTTAACACCAAAGAAGCTCATGAGAACACATAGTAAGATAGTCTTTGAAGACTCCTGGGCCAGAAATATGTTCAAAAGGTCCAAATTGAACTACTGATGAAACATCAGAAGGAATGTATAAATATGAATAGAAAGTTAAAATTCAAGGACTCTCTGGCCAGAAATGTTTTCAAAAGGTCAAATATGCAGTCATATTTGGTTACTGTAACATCAAAAGAAGTTTATGAGATCATGTAGTCAGATAGCCCTTTAATGACTCTTTAGCCAGAACTTTTTTCAATAGGTCAAAGTTTAATTACTGATGAAACATCAGAACAGCCCATATGGAAAATCAGAAGGAGATATGATTACCTATATAATGTTCAAGTTCAAGGACTCTTCGGCCAGAAATATGTTCAATAGGTACATTTTTGGAATACTGCATGGCTCTTTTAACATCAGGAGACAATAATAGGTTCAATAGGTCAAGGTCTACTGTCTGGCTGATGAAACATCAAAAGGAGTCTATGAGTATGTATAGAAAGATCAAGTTCAAGGACTCTTTGGCCAGAAATATGTTCAATAGGTCATATTTTGGAATATTGTATGGCTCTTGTAACATCAGGACTCAATAATAGGTTCAATTGGTCAAATATGGACTACTGTCTGGCTGATGAAACATCAAAAGGAGTCTATGAGTATGTTAAAAAGATCAAGTTCAAGGACTCTTTGGCCAGAAATATGTTCAATATGTCAAATTTTGGAATACTGTATGGCTCTTGTAACATCAGGAGTCAATATTAGGTTCAATTGGTCAAATATGGACTACTGTGTGGCTGATGAAACCTCAAAAGTAGTCTATGAGTATCTATAGAAAGTTCAAGTTCAAGACTCTTTGGCCAGAAATATGTTCAAAAGGTCAAAATTGAACTACTGATGAAACATCAGGAGTCTATTAGTGTGTATAGAAAGTTCAATATCAAGGACTCTTTGGCCTGAAATGTCTTCAATACGTCACATATGGTCTAATCTATGGTTAATTTAACACCAAATAAGCTCATGAGAACACATAGTAAGATAGTCTTTGATGACTCCTGGGCCAGAAATATGTTCAAAAGGTCCAAATTGAACTACTGATGAAACATCAAAAGGAGTCTATTAGTGTGTATAGAAAGTTCAATATCGAGGAATCTTTGGCCAGAAATGTCTTCAATAGGTCACGTATGGTCTAATCTATGGTTGATTTAACATCAAAGAAGCTCATGAGAACGCATAGTAAGATAGTCTTTGATGACTCCTGGACCAGAAATATGTTCAAAAGGTCAAATTTTAACTACTTATGAAACATCAGAAGGAATCTATAACTATGAATAGAAAGTTAAAATTCAAGGACTCTTTGGCCAGAAATATGTTCAATAGGTCAAATTTTGGAATATTGTATGGCTCTTGTAACATCAGGACTCAATAATAGGTTCAATTTGTCAAATATGGACTACTGTCTGGCTGATGAAACATCAAAAGTAGTCTGTGAGTATCTATAGAAAGTTCAAGTTCAAGACTCTTTGGTCAAAAATATGTTCAAAAGAACTACTGATGAAACATCAGAACGAATGTATAAATATGAATAGAAAGTTAAAATTGGCCAGAAATGTGTTCAAAATGTCAAATATGCAGTCATATTTGGTTACTGTAACATCAAAAGAAGTTTATGGAGATCATATAGTCAGATAGCCTTTTAATGACTCTTTGGCCAGAAATATGTTCAATAGGTCAAATTTGAATTACTGATGAAACATCAGAAGGAATGTATAAATATGAATAGAAAGTTAAAATTCAAGGACTCTCTGGCCAGAAATGTTTTCAAAAGGTCAAATATGCAGTCATATTTGGTTACTGTAACATCAAAAGAAGTTTATGAGATCATGTAGTCAGATAGCCCTTTAATGACTCTTTAGCCAGAACTTTTTTCAATAGGTCAAAGTTTAATTACTGATGAAACATCAGAACAGCCCATATGGAAAATCAGAAGGAGATATGATTACCTATATAATGTTCAAGTTCAAGGACTCTTCGGCCAGAAATATGTTCAATAGGTACATTTTTGGAATACTGCATGGCTCTTTTAACATCAGGAGACAATAATAGGTTCAATAGGTCAAGGTCTACTGTCTGGCTGATGAAACATCAAAAGGAGTCTATGAGTATGTATAGAAAGATCAAGTTCAAGGACTCTTTGGCCAGAAATATGTTCAATAGGTCAAATTTTGGAATATTGTATGGCTCTTGTAACATCAGGACTCAATAATAGGTTCAATTGGTCAAATATGGACTACTGTCTGGCTGATGAAACATCAAAAGGAGTCTATGAGTATGTTAAAAAGATCAAGTTCAAGGACTCTTTGGCCAGAAATATGTTCAATATGTCAAATTTTGGAATACTGTATGGCTCTTGTAACATCAGGAGTCAATATTAGGTTCAATTGGTCAAATATGGACTACTCTGTGGCTGAAGAAACCTCAAAAGTAGTCTATGAGTATCTATAGAAAGTTCAAGTTCAAGACTCTTTGGCCAGAAATATGTTCAAAAGGTCAAAATTGAACTACTGATGAAACATCAGGAGTCTATTAGTGTGTATAGAAAGTTCAATATCGAGGACTCTTTGGCCTGAAATGTCTTCAATACGTCACATATGGTCTAATCTATGGTTAATTTAACACCAAATAAGCTCATGAGAACACATAGTAAGATAGTCTTTGATGACTCCTGGGCCAGAAATATGTTCAAAAGGTCCAAATTGAACTACTGATGAAACATCAGAAGGAATGTATAAATATGAATAGAAAGTTAAAATTCAAGGACTCTCTGGCCAGAAATGTTTTCAAAAGGTCAAATATGCAGTCATATTTGGTTACTGTAACATCAAAAGAAGTTTATGAGATCATATAGTCAGATAGCCCTTTAATGACTCTTTAGCCAGAACTTTTTTCAATAGGTCAAAGTTTAATTACTGATGAAACATCAGAACAGCCCATATGGAAAATCAGAAGGAGATATGATTACCTATATAATGTTCAAGTTCAAGGACTCTTCGGCCAGAAATATGTTCAATAGGTACATTTTTGGAATACTGCATGGCTCTTTTAACATCAGGAGACAATAATAGGTTCAATAGGTCAAGGTCTACTGTCTGGCTGATGAAACATCAAAAGGAGTCTATGAGTATGTATAGAAAGATCAAGTTCAAGGACTCTTTGGCCAGAAATATGTTCAATAGGTCAAATTTTGGAATATTGTATGGCTCTTGTAACATCAGGACTCAATAATAGGTTCAATTGGTCAAATATGGACTACTGTCTGGCTGATGAAACATCAAAAGGAGTCTATGAGTATGTTAAAAAGATCACGTTCAAGGACTCTTTGGCCAGAAATATGTTCAATATGTCAAATTTTGGAATACTGTATGGCTCTTGTAACATCAGGAGTCAATATTAGGTTCAATTGGTCAAATATGGACTACTCTGTGGCTGAAGAAACCTCAAAAGTAGTCTATGAGTATCTATAGAAAGTTCAAGTTCAAGACTCTTTGGCCAGAAATATGTTCAAAAGGTCAAAATTGAACTACTGATGAAACATCAGGAGTCTATTAGTGTGTATAGAAAGTTCAATATCGAGGACTCTTTGGCCTGAAATGTCTTCAATACGTCACATATGGTCTAATCTATGGTTAATTTAACACCAAATAAGCTCATGAGAACACATAGTAAGATAGTCTTTGATGACTCCTGGGCCAGAAATATGTTCAAAAGGTCCAAATTGAACTACTGATGAAACATCAGAAGGAATGTATAAATATGAATAGAAAGTTAAAATTCAAGGACTCTCTGGCCAGAAATGTTTTCAAAAGGTCAAATATGCAGTCATATTTGGTTACTGTAACATCAAAAGAAGTTTATGAGATCATATAGTCAGATAGCCCTTTAATGACTCTTTAGCCAGAACTTTTTTCAATAGGTCAAAGTTTAATTACTGATGAAACATCAGAACAGCCCATATGGAAAATCAGAAGGAGATATGATTACCTATTTAATGTTCAAGTTCAAGGACTCTTCGGCCAGAAATATGTTCAATAGGTACATTTTTGGAATACTGCATGGCTCTTTTAACATCAGGAGACAATAATAGGTTCAATAGGTCAAGGTCTACTGTCTGGCTGATGAAACATCAAAAGGAGTCTATGAGTATGTATAGAAAGATCAAGTTCAAGGACTCTTTGGCCAGAAATATGTTCAATAGGTCATATTTTGGAATATTGTATGGCTCTTGTAACATCAGGACTCAATAATAGGTTCAATTGGTCAAATATGGACTACTGTCTGGCTGATGAAACATCAAAAGGAGTCTATGAGTATGTTAAAAAGATCAAGTTCAAGGACTCTTTGGCCAGAAATATGTTCAATATGTCAAATTTTGGAATACTGTATGGCTCTTGTAACATCAGGAGTCAATATTAGGTTCAATTGGTCAAATATGGACTACTGTGTGGCTGATGAAACCTCAAAAGTAGTCTATGAGTATCTATAGAAAGTTCAAGTTCAAGACTCTTTGGCCAGAAATATGTTCAAAAGGTCAAAATTGAACTACTGATGAAACATCAGGAGTCTATTAGTGTGTATAGAAAGTTCAATATCAAGGACTCTTTGGCCTGAAATGTCTTCAATACGTCACATATGGTCTAATCTATGGTTAATTTAACACCAAATAAGCTCATGAGAACACATAGTAAGATAGTCTTTGATGACTCCTGGGCCAGAAATATGTTCAAAAGGTCCAAATTGAACTACTGATGAAACATCAAAAGGAGTCTATTAGTGTGTATAGAAAGTTCAATATCGAGGAATCTTTGGCCAGAAATGTCTTCAATAGGTCACGTATGGTCTAATCTATGGTTGATTTAACATCAAAGAAGCTCATGAGAACGCATAGTAAGATAGTCTTTGATGACTCCTGGACCAGAAATATGTTCAAAAGGTCAAATTTTAACTACTTATGAAACATCAGAAGGAATCTATAACTATGAATAGAAAGTTAAAATTCAAGGACTCTTTGGCCAGAAATATGTTCAATAGGTCAAATTTTGGAATATTGTATGGCTCTTGTAACATCAGGACTCAATAATAGGTTCAATTTGTCAAATATGGACTACTGTCTGGCTGATGAAACATCAAAAGTAGTCTGTGAGTATCTATAGAAAGTTCAAGTTCAAGACTCTTTGGTCAAAAATATGTTCAAAAGAACTACTGATGAAACATCAGAACGAATGTATAAATATGAATAGAAAGTTAAAATTGGCCAGAAATGTGTTCAAAATGTCAAATATGCAGTCATATTTGGTTACTGTAACATCAAAAGAAGTTTATGGAGATCATATAGTCAGATAGCCTTTTAATGACTCTTTGGCCAGAAATATGTTCAATAGGTCAAATTTGAATTACTGATGAAACATCAGAAGGAATGTATAAATATGAATAGAAAGTTAAAATTCAAGGACTCTCTGGCCAGAAATGTTTTCAAAAGGTCAAATATGCAGTCATATTTGGTTACTGTAACATCAAAAGAAGTTTATGAGATCATGTAGTCAGATAGCCCTTTAATGACTCTTTAGCCAGAACTTTTTTCAATAGGTCAAAGTTTAATTACTGATGAAACATCAGAACAGCCCATATGGAAAATCAGAAGGAGATATGATTACCTATATAATGTTCAAGTTCAAGGACTCTTCGGCCAGAAATATGTTCAATAGGTACATTTTTGGAATACTGCATGGCTCTTTTAACATCAGGAGACAATAATAGGTTCAATAGGTCAAGGTCTACTGTCTGGCTGATGAAACATCAAAAGGAGTCTATGAGTATGTATAGAAAGATCAAGTTCAAGGACTCTTTGGCCAGAAATATGTTCAATAGGTCAAATTTTGGAATATTGTATGGCTCTTGTAACATCAGGACTCAATAATAGGTTCAATTGGTCAAATATGGACTACTGTCTGGCTGATGAAACATCAAAAGGAGTCTATGAGTATGTTAAAAAGATCAAGTTCAAGGACTCTTTGGCCAGAAATATGTTCAATATGTCAAATTTTGGAATACTGTATGGCTCTTGTAACATCAGGAGTCAATATTAGGTTCAATTGGTCAAATATGGACTACTCTGTGGCTGAAGAAACCTCAAAAGTAGTCTATGAGTATCTATAGAAAGTTCAAGTTCAAGACTCTTTGGCCAGAAATATGTTCAAAAGGTCAAAATTGAACTACTGATGAAACATCAGGAGTCTATTAGTGTGTATAGAAAGTTCAATATCGAGGACTCTTTGGCCTGAAATGTCTTCAATACGTCACATATGGTCTAATCTATGGTTAATTTAACACCAAATAAGCTCATGAGAACACATAGTAAGATAGTCTTTGATGACTCCTGGGCCAGAAATATGTTCAAAAGGTCCAAATTGAACTACTGATGAAACATCAGAAGGAATGTATAAATATGAATAGAAAGTTAAAATTCAAGGACTCTCTGGCCAGAAATGTTTTCAAAAGGTCAAATATGCAGTCATATTTGGTTACTGTAACATCAAAAGAAGTTTATGAGATCATATAGTCAGATAGCCCTTTAATGACTCTTTAGCCAGAACTTTTTTCAATAGGTCAAAGTTTAATTACTGATGAAACATCAGAACAGCCCATATGGAAAATCAGAAGGAGATATGATTACCTATATAATGTTCAAGTTCAAGGACTCTTCGGCCAGAAATATGTTCAATAGGTACATTTTTGGAATACTGCATGGCTCTTTTAACATCAGGAGACAATAATAGGTTCAATAGGTCAAGGTCTACTGTCTGGCTGATGAAACATCAAAAGGAGTCTATGAGTATGTATAGAAAGATCAAGTTCAAGGACTCTTTGGCCAGAAATATGTTCAATAGGTCAAATTTTGGAATATTGTATGGCTCTTGTAACATCAGGACTCAATAATAGGTTCAATTGGTCAAATATGGACTACTGTCTGGCTGATGAAACATCAAAAGGAGTCTATGAGTATGTTAAAAAGATCACGTTCAAGGACTCTTTGGCCAGAAATATGTTCAATATGTCAAATTTTGGAATACTGTATGGCTCTTGTAACATCAGGAGTCAATATTAGGTTCAATTGGTCAAATATGGACTACTCTGTGGCTGAAGAAACCTCAAAAGTAGTCTATGAGTATCTATAGAAAGTTCAAGTTCAAGACTCTTTGGCCAGAAATATGTTCAAAAGGTCAAAATTGAACTACTGATGAAACATCAGGAGTCTATTAGTGTGTATAGAAAGTTCAATATCGAGGACTCTTTGGCCTGAAATGTCTTCAATACGTCACATATGGTCTAATCTATGGTTAATTTAACACCAAATAAGCTCATGAGAACACATAGTAAGATAGTCTTTGATGACTCCTGGGCCAGAAATATGTTCAAAAGGTCCAAATTGAACTACTGATGAAACATCAGAAGGAATGTATAAATATGAATAGAAAGTTAAAATTCAAGGACTCTCTGGCCAGAAATGTTTTCAAAAGGTCAAATATGCAGTCATATTTGGTTACTGTAACATCAAAAGAAGTTTATGAGATCATATAGTCAGATAGCCCTTTAATGACTCTTTAGCCAGAACTTTTTTCAATAGGTCAAAGTTTAATTACTGATGAAACATCAGAACAGCCCATATGGAAAATCAGAAGGAGATATGATTACCTATTTAATGTTCAAGTTCAAGGACTCTTCGGCCAGAAATATGTTCAATAGGTACATTTTTGGAATACTGCATGGCTCTTTTAACATCAGGAGACAATAATAGGTTCAATAGGTCAAGGTCTACTGTCTGGCTGATGAAACATCAAAAGGAGTCTATGAGTATGTATAGAAAGATCAAGTTCAAGGACTCTTTGGCCAGAAATATGTTCAATAGGTCAAATTTTGGAATATTGTATGGCTCTTGTAACATCAGGACTCAATAATAGGTTCAATTGGTCAAATATGGACTACTGTCTGGCTGATGAAACATCAAAAGGAGTCTATGAGTATGTTAAAAAGATCAAGTTCAAGGACTCTTTGGCCAGAAATATGTTCAATATGTCAAATTTTGGAATACTGTATGGCTCTTGTAACATCAGGAGTCAATATTAGGTTCAATTGGTCAAATATGGACTACTGTGTGGCTGAAGAAACCTCAAAAGTAGTCTATGAGTATCTATAGAAAGTTCAAGTTCAAGACTCTTTGGCCAGAAATATGTTCAAAAGGTCAAAATTGAACTACTGATGAAACATCAGGAGTCTATTAGTGTGTATAGAAAGTTCAATATCGAGGACTCTTTGGCCTGAAATGTCTTCAATACGTCACATATGGTCTAATCTATGGTTAATTTAACACCAAATAAGCTCATGAGAACACATAGTAAGATAGTCTTTGATGACTCCTGGGCCAGAAATATGTTCAAAAGGTCCAAATTGAACTACTGATGAAACATCAGAAGGAATGTATAAATATGAATAGAAAGTTAAAATTCAAGGACTCTCTGGCCAGAAATGTTTTCAAAAGGTCAAATATGCAGTCATATTTGGTTACTGTAACATCAAAAGAAGTTTATGAGATCATATAGTCAGATAGCCCTTTAATGACTCTTTAGCCAGAACTTTTTTCAATAGGTCAAAGTTTAATTACTGATGAAATATCAGAACAGCCCATATGGAAAATCAGAAGGAGATATGATTACCTATTTAATGTTCAAGTTCAAGGACTCTTCGGCCAGAAATATGTTCAATAGGTACATTTTTGGAATACTGCATGGCTCTTTTAACATCAGGAGACAATAATAGGTTCAATAGGTCAAGGTCTACTGTCTGGCTGATGAAACATCAAAAGGAGTCTATGAGTATGTATAGAAAGATCAAGTTCAAGGACTCTTTGGCCAGAAATATGTTCAATAGGTCAAATTTTGGAATATTGTATGGCTCTTGTAACATCAGGACTCAATAATAGGTTCAATTGGTCAAATATGGACTACTGTCTGGCTGATGAAACATCAAAAGGAGTCTATGAGTATGTTAAAAAGATCAAGTTCAAGGACTCTTTGGCCAGAAATATGTTCAATATGTCAAATTTTGGAATACTGTATGGCTCTTGTAACATCAGGAGTCAATATTAGGTTCAATTGGTCAAATATGGACTACTGTGTGGCTGAAGAAACCTCAAAAGTAGTCTATGAGTATCTATAGAAAGTTCAAGTTCAAGACTCTTTGGCCAGAAATATGTTCAAAAGGTCAAAATTGAACTACTGATGAAACATCAGGAGTCTATTAGTGTGTATAGAAAGTTCAATATCGAGGACTCTTTGGCCTGAAATGTCTTCAATACGTCACATATGGTCTAATCTATGGTTAATTTAACACCAAATAAGCTCATGAGAACACATAGTAAGATAGTCTTTGATGACTCCTGGGCCAGAAATATGTTCAAAAGGTCCAAATTGAACTACTGATGAAACATCAGAAGGAATGTATAAATATGAATAGAAAGTTAAAATTCAAGGACTCTCTGGCCAGAAATGTTTTCAAAAGGTCAAATATGCAGTCATATTTGGTTACTGTAACATCAAAAGAAGTTTATGAGATCATATAGTCAGATAGCCCTTTAATGACTCTTTAGCCAGAACTTTTTTCAATAGGTCAAAGTTTAATTACTGATGAAACATCAGAACAGCCCATATGGAAAATCAGAAGGAGATATGATTACCTATATAATGTTCAAGTTCAAGGACTCTTCGGCCAGAAATATGTTCAATAGGTACATTTTTGGAATACTGCATGGCTCTTTTAACATCAGGAGACAATAATAGGTTCAATAGGTCAAGGTCTACTGTCTGGCTGATGAAACATCAAAAGGAGTCTATGAGTATGTATAGAAAGATCAAGTTCAAGGACTCTTTGGCCAGAAATATGTTCAATAGGTCAAATTTTGGAATATTGTATGGCTCTTGTAACTTTAGGACTCAATAATAGGTTCAATTGGTCAAATATGGACTACTGTCTGGCTGATGAAACATCAAAAGGAGTCTATGAGTATGTTAAAAAGATCAAGTTCAAGGACTCTTTGGCCAGAAATATGTTCAATATGTCAAATTTTGGAATACTGTATGGCTCTTGTAACATCAGGAGTCAATATTTGGTTCATTTGGTCAAATATGGATTACTGTGTGGCTGATGAAACCTCAAAAGTAGTCTATGAGTATCTATAGAAAGTTCAGGTTCAAGACTCTTTGGCCAGAAATATGTTCAAAAGGTCCAAATTGAACTACTGATGAAACATCAGGAGTCTAATTAGTGTGTATAGAAAGTTTAATATTGAGGACTCTTTGGCCAGAAATGTCTTCAATAGGTCACATATGGTCTAATCTATGGTTAATTTAACACCAAAGAAGCTCATGAGAACACATAGTAAGATAGTCTTTGATGACTCCTGGGCCAGAAATATGTTCAAAAGGTCCAAATTGAACTACTGATGAAAAATCAGAAGGAATGTATAAATATGAATAGAAAGTTAAAATTAAAGGACTCTCTGGCCAGAAATGTTTTCAATAGGTCAAATATGCAGTCATATTTGGTTACTGTAACATCAAAAGAAGTTTATGAGATCATATAGTCAGATAGCCCTTTAATGACTCTTTAGCAGAAATATGTTCAATAGGTCAAAGTTTAATTACTGATGAAACATCAGAATAGTCTATATGAAAAATCAGAAGGAGATATGAGGATCTATATAATGTTCAAGTTCAAGGACTCTTTTGCCAGAAATGTCTTCAAGAAATACAGTATGGTTCTTGTAACATCAGGACTCAATAATGGGTTTAATAGGTCAAATAAGGACTACTGTCTGGCTTGGCTAATGAAACATCAAAAGGAATCTGTATAAAAGATCAAGTTCAATGAATCTTTGCCCAGAAATATGTTCAATAGGTCAAATTTTGGAATACTCATTCTAACTAACTCATTCCTTTCTGCATTAAAAAGAGTTAACATGAGTGCTGTTGCACTGCATTGCACAAACGATCTAATATGTGAATTGAAGAATAACACATAAGCTATGTGCTTGATGCATTGCAATGCATACCAAAAACTGACAAGTGATTGCATTGCACAGACGATCTAACATTGCTCATTGAAAAATAACATATATATATATATACAGTATAAATATGCATAAAAAATGCATATATATAAATAAATAACATGTTGCATTACATTGCATACCAGAACTAACTCATTGCGTTGTGCTTTGAGGAGATAACATTTGAGTTGTTGCATTGCATTGCAAATCAATCTTAATTATTACTCTATGCAATGAAAACACATAACCTATGTGCTTTCCATTGCACTGCATACTACAACTGTTGCCATTGAAGGGAAATTACTGCATTAGCTCTTGCATTACAATGCATAGAATGACCTCATACGTCTTATGCAACGAAGAGATAACATAAGAGTTGCATTGCATTGCAATGGCGATCTAAGAATTAGTGTTAAATAACATATTTGCGAAGCACATGTCGCATTTCAATACACGCCAAAACTAACTCATTCCTTTGTGCATTAATGAGATAACATGAGTGCTGTTGCACTGCATTGCAAAAACGATCAAATGGTGTGCATTGAAGAATATCATATGTGCTTGGTGCATTTCAATGCATACTAGAACTGACTCACTCGTTTGTGAAACGAAGAGATAACATAAGCGCTTTTGCATTGCATTTCACAAACAATCTAACACTGCGCATTGAAAAATAACATATAAGCTATGCACTTGTTTCTTTACCGTGAATAATAGAACTAACTCGTTGCGTTGTGCTTTAAGGAGATACAATTTGTGCTGTTGCATTGCATAGAAAAAAATCTAAATTGTCTATGCAATGAAAATACTTAACGTTTGATTTCCATTGCACTGCATACTACAACAACATTATTCATTTTTGCATTGAAGGGAAATTATTGCATTAGCTCTTTCATTACAATGCATATGAATAACTACCTCATACTTCATATGCAACGAAGCAGAACACTGCACGAACAAGAACTATTGTATTGCACATGCGATCTAAGAATTAGCGTTGAAGAATAACATAAGCGTATACACATGCAAAACATGTTGCATTTTAATGCATGCCAGAACTAACTCATTCCTTTGTGCATTAAAGAGATAACATGAGTTGCTGTTGCACTGCATCACACAAACGATCTAATGATGTGCATTGAAGAATAACATAAGCTTATGCACTTGTTGCATTGAATTGTATACCAGAACTAACTCTTTGTGTTGTACTTTGAGGAGATCAAATTTGTGGTATTGCATTGCATTGCAAAAAAATCTAACTTGCACAATGCTCTATGCAATGAAAACCACAACATATGCAAAGCATACTACAACAAACATTCATTTTTGCATTGAAGGGAAATTATCGCATTAGCTCTTACATTACAATCCATGGAATAACTACCTGTACCTACCATACTAACTACCATACCTGTTGTGCAACGAAGAGATAACATAGGAGTATTGCACAAGCGATCTAAGATTTAGTGTTGAAAAATAACATAAAAGAGGCACATGTTGCACTTACATGTTGCATGCCAGAACTAACTAATCCTTTGTGCATTATAGAGATAACAACGAGTTAAGAGTTGTTATAAGAGTTGCATTGCATTGCAATGGCGAAGAGAATTAGTGTTGAAGAATAACATATTAGCGAAGCATATGTTGCATTTCAATACATGCCAAAACTAACTCATTCCTTTGTGCATTAAAGAGAGAACATGAATGCTGTTGCACTGCATTGCACAAACGATCCAACGATGTGCATTGAAGAATATCATATAAGCTATGTGCTTGTGCATTTCACCGCATACCAGAACTGACTCATTCGGTTGTGCAACAAAGTTGTGCATTGCACAAACGATCTAATATTTCACATTTCACATACAAGTAACATATAAGCTATGCACTTGTTGCTTTGCCGTGGATCCTAGAACTAACTCGTTGCGTTGTGCTTTAAGGAGATACATGCTTGGTACATTTCAATGCATACCAGAACTGACTCATTCGGTTGTGCAACGAAGAGATAACATAAGTGCTTGGTGTGCTTTGAACATTGCATTGCAAAACGATCTAACATTGCAATGCACAATTCACATCGTTAGATCGTTTTTTGCAATGCACAACGCAATGAGTTAGTTCTGGTATGAAATGCAATGCAACATCTTATTTATATATATATATATATATATATATATATATATATATATATATATATATATATATATATATATATATATATGTGTGTGTGTGTTATTCTTCAATGCGCAATGTTAAATTGTCTGTGCAATGCATTGCAACAGCACTTGGGTTATCTCTTCATTGCAAAACCGAATGTCAGTTTTTTGCAATGCAATGCTGTTGCACTCATGTTATCTCTTTAATGCACAAAGGAATGAGTTAGTTCTGGCATGCATTAAAATGCAACATGTTTTGCATATGAATACGCTTATGTTATTCTTCAACGCTAATTCTTAGATCGCATGTGCAATGCAATCGTTCTTTTTCGTGCAGTGTTCTGCATATGAAGTAGATTTGAAGTAGATATGAAGAAGAGTTGCGTAGTTATTCTGTGCATTGTAATGCAAGAGCTAATGCAATAATTTCCCTTCAATGCAAAAATGAATGTTTGTTGTAGTATAAAGAACATATAAAAAAAGAACATATGTTATGGTTTTTATTGCATAGAGGAATAATTTAGATTTTTTTGCAATGCAATGCAACAGCACAAATTGTATCTCCTTAAAGAACAGCGCAACGAGTTAGTTCTTGTATGTAATGCAAAGCAACAAGTGCATATAGCTTATGTTATTCTTCAATGCGCAATGTAGATCGTTTGTGCAATGCACATATGTTATCTCTTCGTTGCACAACCGAATGAGTCAGTTCTGGTATTTTGCTCCTGTTGCACTGCATTTCACACACGATCAAACCTTGTGCATTGAAGACATATATATGCTATGAGTGCATTCCATACATACAGATAGCATACAAATTTGTATCTCCTTTGTATCTCGCATTGAGGGCATTGGGCATTGAGTTAGTTCTGGTATGCAATGCAACAAAAACGGTATGAGTTAGTTATTGTGTATTCACTGTGATGAAAATGCTATTGCAATACTTTCCTTCAAAACACAAATGAGTAGTTTAGTTGTAGTATGCAATGCAATGCGAATACACATATATGTTGTGGTTTTTTTTTTATTGCACAGAGGAATTAGTTAGAAATTTTATGCAATGGAATGCAACTGCAAAAATGCACATCGGAGTGAGTTACTTCTTGTATGCATGACTTGTATATTGACACGATCTAACGTTGTGTATTGAAGAATAACAAATAAGCTCATTGCACAACTGAATGAGTTAGTTATTGTGTGTCCATTGTAATAGAATAGTTATTGCAATAATTTCCCTTCAATACACAAATAAATAGTTTAGATGTTGTAATGCAAAAAGAAAGCACATATGTTATGTGTTTTCATTAAACAGAAGAATAAGATAGATATATAGTTTATATGATATTCTTCAAATACACAACAGTTCGTTTGTGCAATGCTGTGCTGTTGCACTCATGTTATCTCTTTAATGCACAAAGGAATGAGTTAGTTCTGGCATGCATTGATGTCATACGCTTATATGTTATTCTTCAACGCTAATTCTTAGATCGCATGTGCAATGCAACACCTATATTATCGTATTCTATGCATTGTAATGAAAAAGCTAATGCGATAATTTCCCTTCAATGCAAAAATGAATAAGTTTATATGTTATTCTTCAATGCACATCATTAGATCGTTTTTGCAATGCAGTGCAACAGCACTCATGTTATCTCATTAATGCACAAAGGAATGCGTTTCGCATGAATTGAAATGCGACATGTGCTTCGCAAATAAGTTATTTAACACTACTTTTTAGATCGCCATTGTAATGCAATGCAACTCTTATGTTATCTCTTCGTTGCATAAGAGGTACGAGGTGATTTTATGCATTGTAATGCAAGAGCTAAATGAAATAATTTCCCTTCAATGGCAAAAGTTGTAGTATGCAGTGCATTGGAAAGCACATGTGTTTTCATTGCATAGAGTAATAGTTAAGATTTATTTGCAATGCAATGCAACAACTCAAATGTTATCTTCTCAAAGTACAACGCAATGAGTTAGTTCTGGTATGCAATGCAATGCAACATGTTATTTATTTATATATATGGATATATCCTGTATATATATATATGTTATTTTTCAATGCGCAATGTTAGATCGTCTGTGCAATGCAATGCAACAGCACTTAGGTTATCACTTCGTTGCAAAACCGAATAAGTCAGTTTTTGGTATGCATTGCAATGCATCAAGCACATAGCTTATGTGATTTTCTTCAATGCACATCATTAAATCGTTTGTGCAATACAGTGCAACAGCATTCATGTTATCTCTTTAATGCACAAAGGAATGAGTTGGTTAGAATGAGTATTCCAAAACTTGACCTATTGAACATATTTCTGGCCCAAGAGTCATCAAAGGCGATCTTACTATGCGTTCTCATGAGCTTCTTTGATGTTACATCAACCATAGATTAGACCATATGTGACCTATTGAAGACATTTCTGGCCAAAGTCTTCGATATTGAACTTTCTATACAAACTAATAGACTCCTTTTGATGTTTCATCAGTAGATCAATTTGGACCTTTTGAACATATTTCTGAAAAAGAGTCTTGAACTTGAACTTTCTATAGATACTCATAGACTACTTTTGAGGTTTCATCAGCCACACAGTAGTCCATATGTCATATTGAACCCATTATTGAGTCCTTATGTTACAAGAGCCATGCAGTATTCCAAAATTTTTATATTGAACATATTTCTGGCCAAAGAGTCCTTGACCTTGATCTTTTTATACATACTCCTAGACTCCTTTTGATGTTTCATCAGCCAGACAGTAGTCCATATTAGACCTATTGAACCTATTATTGACTCCTGATGTTACAAGACCCATACAGTATTCCAAAATTTGACCTATTGAACACATTTCTGGCCAGAGAGTCCTTGAATTTTAACTTTCTATTTATATTTATACATTCTTTCTGATGTTTCATCAGTAATTCAAATTTGACCTTTTGAACATATTTCTGGTCCAAGAGTCATCAAAGGCTATCTTACTAGGCGTTCTCATGAGCTTCTTTGATGTTACATCAACCATAGATTAGACCATATGTGACCTATTGAAGACATTTCTGGCCAAAGTCTTCGATATTGAACTTTCTATACAAACTAATTGACTCCTTTTGATGTTTCATCAGTAGTTCAATTTTGACCTTTTGAACATATTTCTGGCCCAGAAGTCATCAAAGGCTGTCTTACGATGCGTTCTCATGAGCTTCTTTGATGTTACATCAACTATAGATTAGACCATATGTGACCCATTGAAGACATTTCTGGCCAAAGTCTTCGATATTGAACTTTCTATACAAACTAATAGACTCCTTTTGATGTTTCATCAGTAGTTCAATTTTGACCTTTTGAACATATTTCTGGCCCAGGAGTCATCAAAGGCTATCTCACTATGCGTTCTCATGAGCTTCTTTGATGTTACATCAACCATAGATTAGTCCATATGCGACCTCTTGAAGACATTTCTGGCCAAAGAGTCCTCGATATTGAACTTTCCATACAAACTAATAGACTCCTTTTGATGTTTCATCAGTAGTTCAATTTTGACCTTTTGAACATATTTCTGGCCCAGGGTCATCAAGACTATCTTACTATGCGTTCTCATGAGCTTCTTTGATTTTACATCAACCATAGATTAGACCATATGTGACCTATTGAAGACATTTCTGGCCAAAGAGTCCTAAATAATTATCTTTCTATACAAACTAATAGACTTCTTTCGATGTTTCTTCAGTAGTTCAATTTTGACCTTTTAAACATATTTCTGGCCCAGGAGTCATCAAAGGCTATCTTACTATGCGTTCTCATGAGCTTCTTTGATGTTACATCAACCATAGATTAGACCATATGTGACCTATTGAAGACATTTCTGGCCAAAGAGTCCTCGAGATTGAACATTCTATACAAACTAATAGACTCCTTTTGATCTTTCATCAGTAGTTCAATTTTGACCTTTTGAACATATTTCTGGCCCAGGAGTCATCAAAGGCTATCTTACTATCCGTTCTCATGAGCTTCTTTGATGTTACATCAACCATAGATTAGACCATATGTGACCTATTGAAGACATTTCTGGCCAAAGAGTCCTCGATATTGAACTCTCTATACAAACTAATATAGTCCTTTTGATGTTTCATCAGTAGATCAATTTGGACCTTTTGAACATATTTCTGGCCCAGGGTCATCAAGACTATCTTACTATGCGTTCTCATGAGCTTCTTTGATGTTACATCAACCATAGATTAGACCATATGTGACCTATTGAAGACATTTCTGGCCAAAGAGTCCTCGATATTGAACTTTCTATACAAACTAATAGACTCCTTCTGATGTTTCATCAGCAGTTCAAATTTGACCTTTTGAACATATTTCTGGTCCAAGAGTCATCAAAGGCTATCATACTATACGTTCTCATGAGCTTCTTTAATGTTACATCAACCATAGATTAGACCATATGTGACCTATTGAAGACATTTCTGGCCAAAGTCTTCGATATTGAACTTTCTATACAAACTAATATACTCCTTTTGATGTTTCATCAGTAGTTCAATTTTGACCTTTTGAACATATTTCTGGCCAAAGAGTCCTTGAACTTGATCTTTTTATACATACTCCTAGACTCCTTTTGATGTTTCATCAGCCAGACAGTAATCCATATTTGACCTATTGAACCTAATATTGACTCCTGATGTTACAAGACCCATACAGTATTCCAAAATTTGACCTATTGAACACATTTCTGGCCAGAGAGTCCTTGAATTTGAACTTTCTATTTATATTTATACGTTCCTTCTGATGTTTCATCAGTAGTTCAATTTTGACCGTTTGAACATATTTCTGGCCCAAGAGTCATCAAAGGCTATCTTACTATGCGTTCTCATAAGCTTCTTTGATGTTACATCAACCATAGATTAGACCATATGTGACCTATTGAAGACATTTCTGGCCAAAGAGTCCTCGATATTGAACTTTCTATACAAACTAATAGACTCCTTTTGATGTTTCATCAGTAGATCAATTTGGACCTTTTGAACATATTTCTGGCAAAAGAGTCTTGAACTTGAACTTTCTATAGATACTCATAGACTACTTTTGAGGTTTCATCAGCCACACAGTAGTCCATATGTGACATATTGAACCCATTATTGAGTCCTTATGTTAGTATAGCCATGCAGTATTCCAAAATTTGACATATTGAACATATTTCTGGCCAAAGAGTCCTTGAACTTGATCTTTTTATACATACTCCTAGACTCCTTTTGATGTTTCATCAGCCAGACAGTAGTCCATATTTGACCTATTGAACCTATTATTGACTCCTGATGTTACAAGACCCATACAGTATTCCAAAATTTGACCTATTGAAGACATTTCTGGCCAAAGAGTCCTCGATATTGAACTTTCTATACAAACTAATAGACTCCTTTTGATGTTTCATCAGTAGATCAATTTGGACCTTTTGAACATATTCCTGGCCCAGGAGTCATCAAAGGCTATCTTACTATGCGTTCTCATGAGCTTCTTTGATGTTACATCAACCATAGATTAGACCATGATGTGACCTATTGAAGACATTTCTGGCCAAAGAGTCCTCGATATTGAACTTTCTATACAAACTAATAGACTCCTTTTGATGTTTCATCAGTAGATCAATTTGGACCTTTTGAACATATTTCTGGCCCAGGAGTCATCAAGACTATCTTACTATGCGTTCTCATGAGCTTCTTTGATGTTACATCAACCATAGATTAGACCATATGTGACCTATTGAAGAAATTTCTGGCCAAAGAGTCCTAAATAATTAACTTTCTATACAAACTATTAGACTTCTTTTGATGTTTCATCATTAGTTCAATTTTGACCTTTTGAACATATTTCTGGCCCAGGAGTCATCAAAGGCTATCTTACTATGCGTTCTCATGAGCTTCTTTGATGTTACATCAACCATAGATTAGACTATATGTGAACCTGATGAAGACGTTTCTGGCCAAAGAGTCCTCGATATTGAACTTTCAATACAAACTAATATACTCCTTTTGATGTTTCATCAGTAGTTCAATTTTGACCTTTTGAACATATTTCTGGCAAAAGAGTCTTGAACTTGAACTTTCTAATGATACTCATAGACTACTTTTGAGGTTTCATCAGCCACACAGTAGTCCATATGTGACATATTGAACCCATTATTGAGTCCTTATGTTACAAGAGCCATGCAGTATTCCAAAATTTGACATATTGAACATATTTCTGGCCAAAGACTCCTTGAACTTGATCTTTTTATACATACTCCTAGACTCCTTTTGATGTTTCATCAGCCAGACAGTAATCCATATTTGACCTATTGAACCTATTATTGACTCCTGATGTTACAAGACCCATACAGTATTCCAAAATTTGACCTATTGAACACATTTCTGGCCAGAGAGTCCTTGAATTTGAACTTTCTATTTATATTTATACATTCCTTCTGATGTTTCATCAGTAGTTCAAATTTGACCTTTTGAACATATTTCTGGCCCAAGAGTCATCAAAGGCTATCTTACTATGCGTTCTCATAAGCTTCTTTGATGTTACATCAACCATAGATTAGACCATATGTGACCTATTGAAGACATTTCTGGCCAAAGAGTCCTCGATATTGAACTTTCTATACAAACTAATAGACTCCTTTTGATGTTTCATCAGTAGATCAATTTGGACCTTTTGAACATATTTCTGGCCCAGGAGTCATCAAGACTATCTTACTATGCGTTCTCATGAGCTTCTTTGATGTTACATCAACCATAGATTAGACCATATGTGACCTATTGAAGAAATTTCTGGCCAAAGAGTCCTAAATAATTAACTTTCTATACAAACTATTAGACTTCTTTTGATGTTTCATCATTAGTTCAATTTTGACCTTTTGAACATATTTCTGGCCCAGGAGTCATCAAAGGCTATCTTACTATGCGTTCTCATGAGCTTCTTTGATGTTACATCAACCATAGATTAGACTATATGTGAACCTGATGAAGACATTTCTGGCCAAAGAGTCCTCGATATTGAACTTTCAATACAAACTAATATACTCCTTTTGATGTTTCATCAGTAGTTCAATTTTGACCTTTTGAACATATTTCTGGCAAAAGAGTCTTGAACTTGAACTTTCTAATGATACTCATAGACTACTTTTGAGGTTTCATCAGCCACACAGTAGTCCATATGTGACATATTGAACCCATTATTGAGTCCTTATGTTACAAGAGCCATGCAGTATTCCAAAATTTGACATATTGAACATATTTCTGGCCAAAGAGTCCTTGAACTTGATCTTTTTATACATACTCCTAGACTCCTTTTGATGTTTCATCAGCCAGACAGTAATCCATATTTGACCTATTGAACCTATTATTGACTCCTGATGTTACAAGACCCATACAGTATTCCAAAATTTGACCTATTGAACACATTTCTGGCCAGAGAGTCCTTGAATTTGAACTTTCTATTTCTATTTATACATTCCTTCTGATGTTTCATCAGTAGTTAAATTTTGACCTTTTGAACATATTTCTGGCCCAGGAGTCATCAAAGGCTATCTTACTATGCGTTCTCATGAGCTTCTTTGATGTTACATCAACCATAGATTAGACCATATGTGACCTATTGAAGACATTTCTGGCCAAAGAGTCCTCGATATTGAACTTTCTATACAAACTAATAGACTCCTTTTGATGTTTCATCAGTAGTTCAATTTTGACACTTTAAACATATTTCTGGCCCAGGAGTCAGCAAAGGCTATTTTACTATGCGTTCTCATGAGCTTCTTTGATGTTACATCAACCATAGATTAGACCATATGTGACCTATTGAAGACATTTCTGGCCAAAGAGTCCTCGATATTGAACTCTCTATACAAACTAATAGACTCCTTTTGATGTTTCATCAGTAGATCAATTTGGACCTTTTGAACATATTTCTGGCCCAGGGTCATCAAGACTATCTTACTATGCGTTCTCATGAGCTTCTTTGATGTTACATCAACCATAGATTAGACCATATGTGACCTATTGAAGACATTTCTGGCCAAAGAGTCCTCGATATTGGAACTTTCTATACAAACTAATAGACTCCTTCTGATGTTTCATCAGCAGTTCAAATTTGACCTTTTGAACATATTTCTGGTCCAAGAGTCATAAAAGGCTATCTTACTATACGTTCTCATGAGCTTCTTTGATGTTACATCAACCATAGATTAGACCATATGTGACCTATTGAAGACATTTCTGGCCAAAGTCTTCGATATTGAACTTTCTATACAAACTAATATACTCCTTTTGATGTTTCATCAGTAGTTCAATTTTGACCTTTTGAACATATTTCTGGCAAAAGAGTCTTGAACTTGAACTTTCTATAGATACTCATAGACTACTTTTGAGGTTTCATCAGCCACACAGTAGTCCATATGTGACATTTTGAACCCATTATTGAGTCCTTATGTTACAAGAGCCATGCAGTATTCCAAAATTTGACATATTGAACATATTTCTGGCCAAAGACTCCTTGAACTTGATCTTTTTATACATACTCCTAGACTCCTTTTGATGTTTCATCAGCCAGACAGTAGTCCATATTTGACCTATTGAACCTATTATTGACTCCTGATGTTACAAGACCCATACAGTATTCCAAAATTTGACCTATTGAACACATTTCTGGCCAGAGAGTCCTTGAATTTGAACTTTCTATTTATATTTATACATTCCTTCTGATGTTTCATCAGTAGTTCAAATTTGACCTTTTGAACATATTTCTGGCCCAAGAGTCATCAAAGGCTATCTTACTATGCGTTCTCATAAGCTTCTTTGATGTTACATCAACCATAGATTAGACCATATGTGACCTATTGAAGACATTTCTGGCCAAAGAGTCCTCGATATTGAACTTTCTATACAAACTAATAGACTCCTTTTGATGTTTCATCAGTAGATCAATTTGGACCTTTTGAACATATTTCTGGCCCAGGAGTCATCAAAGGCTATCTTACTATGCGTTCTCATGAGCTTCTTTGATGTTACATCAACCATAGATTAGACCATAATGTGACCTATTGAAGACATTTCTGGCCAAAGAGTCCTCGATATTGAACTTTCTATACAAACTAATAGACTCCTTTTGATGTTTCATCAGTAGATCAATTTGGACCTTTTGAACATATTTCTGGCCCAGGAGTCATCAAGACTATCTTACTATGCGTTCTCATGAGTTTCTTTGATGTTACATCAACCATAGATTAGACCATATGTGACCTATTGAAGACATTTCTGGCTAAAGAGTCCTCGATATTGAACTTTCTATACAAACTAATAGACTCCTTCTGATGTTTCATCAGCAGTTCAAATTTGACCTTTTGAACACATTTCTGGCCAGAGAGTCCTTGAATTTTAACTTTCTATTTATATTTATACATTCCTTCTGATGTTTCATCAGTGGTTCAAATTTGACCTTTTGAACATATTTCTGGCCAAAGAGTCCTCGATATTGAACTTTCTATACAAACTAATAGACTCCTTTTGATGTTTCATCAGTAGTTCAATTTTGACCTATTGAAGACATTTCTGGCCAAAGAGTCCCTGATATTGAACTCTCTATACAAACTAATAGACTCCTTCTGATGTTTCATCAGCAGTTCAAATATGACCTTTTGAACACATTTTTGGCCAGAGCGTCCTTGAATTTTAACTTTCTATTTATATTTGTACATTCCTTCTGATGTTTCATCAGTAGATCAATTTGGACCTTTTGAACATATTCCTGGCCCAGGAGTCATCAAAGGCTATCTTACTATGCGTTCTCATGAGCTTCTTTGATGTTACATCAACCATAGATTAGACCATGATGTGACCTATTGAAGACATTTCTGGCCAAAGAGTCCTCGATATTGAATTTTCTATACAAACTAATAGACTCCTTTTGATGTTTCATCAGTAGATCAATTTGGACCTTTTGAACATATTTCTGGCCCAGGAGTCATCAAGACTATCTTACTATGCGTTCTCATGAGCTTCTTTGATGTTACATCAACCATAGATTAGACCATATGTGACCTATTGAAGAAATTTCTGGCCAAAGAGTCCTAAATAATTAACTTTCTATACAAACTATTAGACTTCTTTTGATGTTTCATCATTAGTTCAATTTTGACCTTTTGAACATATTTCTGGCCCAGGAGTCATCAAAGGCTATCTTACTATGCGTTCTCATGAGCTTCTTTGATGTTACATCAACCATAGATTAGACTATATGTGAACCTGATGAAGACATTTCTGGCCAAAGAGTCCTCGATATTGAACTTTCAATACAAACTAATATACTCCTTTTGATGTTTCATCAGTAGTTCAATTTTGACCTTTTGAACATATTTCTGGCAAAAGAGTCTTGAACTTGAACTTTCTAATGATACTCATAGACTACTTTTGAGGTTTCATCAGCCACACAGTAGTCCATATGTGACATATTGAACCCATTATTGAGTCCTTATGTTACAAGAGCCATGCAGTATTCCAAAATTTGACATATTGAACATATTTCTGGCCAAAGAGTCCTTGAACTTGATCTTTTTATACATACTCCTAGACTCCTTTTGATGTTTCATCAGCCAGACAGTAATCCATATTTGACCTATTGAACCTATTATTGACTCCTGATGTTACAAGACCCATACAGTATTCCAAAATTTGACCTATTGAACACATTTCTGGCCAGAGAGTCCTTGAATTTGAACTTTCTATTTATATTTATACATTCCTTCTGATGTTTCATCAGTAGTTCAAATTTGACCTTTTGAACATATTTCTGGCCCAAGAGTCATCAAAGGCTATCTTACTATGCGTTCTCATAAGCTTCTTTGATGTTACATCAACCATAGATTAGACCATATGTGACCTATTGAAGACATTTCTGGCCAAAGAGTCCTCGATATTGAACTTTCTATACAAACTAATAGACTCCTTTTGATGTTTCATCAGTAGATCAATTTGGACCTTTTGAACATATTCCTGGCCCAGGAGTCATCAAAGGCTATCTTACTATGCGTTCTCATGAGCTTCTTTGATGTTACATCAACCATAGATTAGACCATGATGTGACCTATTGAAGACATTTCTGGCCAAAGAGTCCTCGATATTGAACTTTCTATACAAACTAATAGACTCCTTTTGATGTTTCATCAGTAGATCAATTTGGACCTTTTGAACATATTTCTGGCCCAGGAGTCATCAAGACTATCTTACTATGCGTTCTCATGAGCTTCTTTGATGTTACATCAACCATAGATTAGACCATATGTGACCTATTGAAGAAATTTCTGGCCAAAGAGTCCTAAATAATTAACTTTCTATACAAACTATTAGACTTCTTTTGATGTTTCATCATTAGTTCAATTTTGACCTTTTGAACATATTTCTGGCCCAGGAGTCATCAAAGGCTATCTTACTATGCGTTCTCATGAGCTTCTTTGATGTTACATCAACCATAGATTAGACTATATGTGAACCTGATGAAGACATTTCTGGCCAAAGAGTCCTCGATATTGAACTTTCAATACAAACTAATATACTCCTTTTGATGTTTCATCAGTAGTTCAATTTTGACCTTTTGAACATATTTCTGGCAAAAGAGTCTTGAACTTGAACTTTCTAATGATACTCATAGACTACTTTTGAGGTTTCATCAGCCACACAGTAGTCCATATGTGACATATTGAACCCATTATTGAGTCCTTATGTTACAAGAGCCATGCAGTATTCCAAAATTTGACATATTGAACATATTTCTGGCCAAAGAGTCCTTGAACTTGATCTTTTTATACATACTCCTAGACTCCTTTTGATGTTTCATCAGCCAGACAGTAATCCATATTTGACCTATTGAACCTATTATTGACTCCTGATGTTACAAGACCCATACAGTATTCCAAAATTTGACCTATTGAACACATTTCTGGCCAGAGAGTCCTTGAATTTGAACTTTCTATTTCTATTTATACATTCCTTCTGATGTTTCATCAGTAGTTAAATTTTGACCTTTTGAACATATTTCTGGCCCAGGAGTCATCAAAGGCTATCTTACTATGCGTTCTCATGAGCTTCTTTGATGTTACATCAACCATAGATTAGACCATATGTGACCTATTGAAGACATTTCTGGCCAAAGAGTCCTCGATATTGAACTTTCTATACAAACTAATAGACTCCTTTTGATGTTTCATCAGTAGTTCAATTTTGACACTTTAAACATATTTCTGGCCCAGGAGTCAGCAAAGGCTATTTTACTATGCGTTCTCATGAGCTTCTTTGATGTTACATCAACCATAGATTAGACCATATGTGACCTATTGAAGACATTTCTGGCCAAAGAGTCCTCGATATTGAACTCTCTATACAAACTAATAGACTCCTTTTGATGTTTCATCAGTAGATCAATTTGGACCTTTTGAACATATTTCTGGCCCAGGGTCATCAAGACTATCTTACTATGCGTTCTCATGAGCTTCTTTGATGTTACATCAACCATAGATTAGACCATATGTGACCTATTGAAGACATTTCTGGCCAAAGAGTCCTCGATATTGGAACTTTCTATACAAACTAATAGACTCCTTCTGATGTTTCATCAGCAGTTCAAATTTGACCTTTTGAACATATTTCTGGTCCAAGAGTCATAAAAGGCTATCTTACTATACGTTCTCATGAGCTTCTTTGATGTTACATCAACCATAGATTAGACCATATGTGACCTATTGAAGACATTTCTGGCCAAAGTCTTCGATATTGAACTTTCTATACAAACTAATATACTCCTTTTGATGTTTCATCAGTAGTTCAATTTTGACCTTTTGAACATATTTCTGGC
The DNA here is from genome assembly GCF_029890125.1 of Rhinichthys klamathensis goyatoka. Lineage (NCBI taxonomy): Eukaryota > Metazoa > Chordata > Actinopteri > Cypriniformes > Leuciscidae > Rhinichthys > Rhinichthys klamathensis. Next base: position 5,966,807 of record NW_026606555.1, read on the forward strand.
AAAAGAGTCTTGAACTTGAACTTTCTATAGATACTCATAGACTACTTTTGAGGTTTCATCAGCCACACAGTAGTCCATATGTGACATTTTGAACCCATTATTGAGTCCTTATGTTACAAGAGCCATGCAGTATTCCAAAATTTGACATATTGAACATATTTCTGGCCAAAGACTCCTTGAACTTGATCTTTTTATACATACTCCTAGACTCCTTTTGATGTTTCATCAGCCAGACAGTAGTCCATATTTGACCTATTGAACCTATTATTGACTCCTGATGTTACAAGACCCATACAGTATTCCAAAATTTGACCTATTGAACACATTTCTGGCCAGAGAGTCCTTGAATTTGAACTTTCTATTTATATTTATACATTCCTTCTGATGTTTCATCAGTAGTTCAAATTTGACCTTTTGAACATATTTCTGGCCCAAGAGTCATCAAAGGCTATCTTACTATGCGTTCTCATAAGCTTCTTTGATGTTACATCAACCATAGATTAGACCATATGTGACCTATTGAAGACATTTCTGGCCAAAGAGTCCTCGATATTGAACTTTCTATACAAACTAATAGACTCCTTTTGATGTTTCATCAGTAGATCAATTTGGACCTTTTGAACATATTTCTGGCCCAGGAGTCATCAAAGGCTATCTTACTATGCGTTCTCATGAGCTTCTTTGATGTTACATCAACCATAGATTAGACCATAATGTGACCTATTGAAGACATTTCTGGCCAAAGAGTCCTCGATATTGAACTTTCTATACAAACTAATAGACTCCTTTTGATGTTTCATCAGTAGATCAATTTGGACCTTTTGAACATATTTCTGGCCCAGGAGTCATCAAGACTATCTTACTATGCGTTCTCATGAGCTTCTTTGATGTTACATCAACCATAGATTAGACCATATGTGACCTATTGAAGACATTTCTGGCTAAAGAGTCCTCGATATTGAACTTTCTATACAAACTAATAGACTCCTTCTGATGTTTCATCAGCAGTTCAAATTTGACCTTTTGAACACATTTCTGGCCAGAGAGTCCTTGAATTTTAACTTTCTATTTATATTTATACATTCCTTCTGATGTTTCATCAGTGGTTCAAATTTGACCTTTTGAACATATTTCTGGCCAAAGAGTCCTCGATATTGAACTTTCTATACAAACTAATAGACTCCTTTTGATGTTTCATCAGTAGTTCAATTTTGACCTATTGAAGACATTTCTGGCCAAAGAGTCCCTGATATTGAACTCTCTATACAAACTAATAGACTCCTTCTGATGTTTCATCAGCAGTTCAAATATGACCTTTTGAACACATTTTTGGCCAGAGCGTCCTTGAATTTTAACTTTCTATTTATATTTGTACATTCCTTCTGATGTTTCATCAGTAGTTCAAATTTGACCTTTTGAACATATATGTTGTCCAAGAGTCATCAAAGGCTATCTTACTATGCGTTCTCATGAGCTTCTTTGATGTTACATCAACCATAGATTAGACCATATGTGACCTATTGAAGATATTTCTGGCCAAAGAGTCCTCGATATTGAACTTTCGATACAAACTAATAGACTCCTTTTGATGTTTCATCAGTAGATCAATTTGGACCTTTTGAACATATTTCTGGCACAGGAGTCATCAAGACTATCTTACAATGCGTTCTCATGAGCTTCTTTGATGTTACATCAACCATAGATTAGACCATATGTGACCTCTTGAAGACATTTCTGGCCAAAGAGTCTTCGATATTGAACTTTCTATACAAACTAATAGACCCGTTTGGATGTTTCATCAGTAGTTCAATTTGGACCTTTTGAACATATTTCTGGCCCAGGAATCATCAAAGGCTATCTTACTATGCGCTCTCCCGAGCTTCTTTGATGTTACATCAACCATAGATTAGACTATATGTGACCCTGATGAAGACATTTCTGGCCAAAGAGTCCTCGATATTGAACTCTCTATACATACTCATATACTCCTTCTGTTGCTTCATAAGCCATTTAGAAGTCCACTTCATACATTCAGTTGTTGACATGGCAATAAATTATTGAAATGTATGAAATATATGAATATACATTTCTGACCTATGGATCTTATTTCTTGTCAAAGGGTCCTCAAAAGGTTTGAAACTATATAAACATATAGTTCCTTTTTGAACCACTGAACATACAGTGCTTTGAATATTAGCTTTCTATACATATTGACTCCTTTTGATGTTACAATAGCCATACTAAAGTCATCTGACCTTACTGAACATATTTTTGGCCAGAGATTCCTTAAAGAATAACTTACTACACATTCAGATTGATTTCTTCCAATGTTATATCAGCCAGACGGCAGTCAAAATTTGAACTACTAAACATATTTCTGGCCAAAGAGTACTCGAAACGAACTTTCTATATATACTCGTTGACTCCTTCTGATGTTACGTCAGGCATTCAGAAGTTCATATTTGACCCAAGGAACATATTTCTGGCCAAAGGGTCCTCAAAAGGTTTGAAACTATATAAACTTATAGACTCCTTCTAATGTTAAATCAGCAATACGGTTCCTTTTTGAACCACTGAACATACTTTTGGCTTTGAATATTAGCTTTCTATACATATTGACTCCTTTTGATGTTACATTAGCCATACTAAAGTCCACATATGACCTATGAACATATTTCTGGCCAGAGATTCCTTAAAGATTAACTTATTCAACATTCAGATTGATTTCTTCCAATGTTATATCAGCCAGACGGCAGTCAAAATTTGAACTACTAAACATATTTCTGGCCAAAGAGTACTCGAAACATGAACTTTCTATATATACTTGTTGACTCCTTCCGGTTACGTCAGGCATTCAGAAGTTCATATTTGACCCAAGGAACATATTTCTGGCCAAAGAATCCTCGATCTATACATAGTCATAGACTTCTGGTGCTTCATAAGCCATATAGAAGTCCATATTTAATTCTGGTCAAAGGGTCCTCAAATGATTTTAAACTACCGGTATCTAAACTTAGAGTTTAATTCTGATGTTAAAACCTACTGAACATGTCTGACCAAAGAGTACTTAAAGATTAACACTATACATTGAGATTGAATTCTTCTTATGTTATATCAGCCTGACAAAAGTCCATTTTTGACCTACTGAAATTTTTTTGGCCAAAGAGTACTCAAAACTTGACATTTCTATACATACTTGTTGAATCCTGATAAGAAATCAGCCATACAGAGGTTCCTTTTTGAACTAATGAACATACTTTTGGCCAAAGAGTCTTTGAACATTGACTTTATATACATATTGACTCCTTTTGATGTTATATTAGACTGACAGAGAGATATTTCTGGCCAAAGAATCCTTGATCTTGAACTTTCTATACATAGTCATAGACTCATAAGCCATATAGAAGTCCATATAGTCCATGTCTGACCTATTGAACTTAATTCTTGTCAAAGGGTCCTCAAATCTTTTTAAACTATATAAACTTAGAGACTCATTCTGGTGTTGAAATTAGTTCGTTTTTTTTTTTTGGCCAAAGAGTACTCGAAACTTGAAATTTCTATACATACTACTTCTGATGTTAAATCAGCCATACAGAGGTTCATTTTTGAACTAATGAACATAATTTTGGCCAAAGAGTCTTTGAACATTAACTTTCTATACATATTGATTCCTTTTGATGTTATATCAGCCTGACAAAAGTCCACATTTGACCTACTGAACATATTTCTGGCCAAAGATTCCTTAAAGATTAATTTACTATACATTCAGATTGATTTGTTCTGATGTTATATCAGCCAGACGGCAGTCAAAATTTGAACTGCTATTTGAGTCCATACTCATGGACTCCTGATGTTTTATCAGCCAGAGAGTAGTCCATATTTGACCTAGTGAACATATTTCTGGTGAAAGAGTCATCAAAGGGTAACTAACTATGTGTTCTCACATAATGAGACTTCTTTTGATGTTACATCAACCATAAATTAGTCCATATTTGTCATTGAACACATTTCTGGCCAAAGAGTGCTTGATATTGAACTTTCTATACATATAGATTTGTTCTGATGTTTCATCAGCCAGTCAGTAGTCCAAACTTGACCTGCTGAACATACTTCTACCAAAAGAGCATCAAAACCTAACTTACTATACGTTCTGATAGACTTATTTTGATGTTACTTCAAACATATAACAGTCCATATTTGACAGATTGAACACATTTCTGGCCAAAGAGACCTCGGTCTTGAACTTTCTATCCATACTCATAGACTCCCTCTGCTGTTTCATCAGCCAGACAGTAGTCCATATTTGACTTACTGAACACATTTCTGGCGAAAAAGTCATCAAACTTACTATGTGTTCTCATAGACTTCTTTAAATGTTACATCAACCAAATATTAGTCCATATTTGACTTATTGAACACATTTCTGGCCAAAGAGTGCTTGATATTGAACTTTCTATACATATAATAGACTTGTTCTTATGTTTATCAAACAGATAGTAGTTCACCTATTGAACATATTTCTGGAAGTAGAGTCTTTGAACTTGAACTTTCTAAACATACTCATTGACTCCTGATGTTTCTTCAGCCATGCAGTAATTCAACTTGAGTGTGTATAGAAAGTTAAAGTTCAGGATTGAGGACTTGTTGGCCCAGAATGTGTTCAATAGGTCAAATATGGACTATTATATGGCTGATTAAAAACAACAGGAGGAGTCTATGTGTACGTTTGGAGAGTTCTACAAAGAGGATTCTTTGGCCAAGAAAAATGCTCAGTCGGTTCAATAGGTCAAATATGGACTACTGTGTGGCTGATGAAACTTCAAAAGTAGTCTATGAGTATCTATAGAAAGTTCAAGTTCAAGACTCTTTGGCCAGAAATATGTTCAAAAGGTCAAAATTGATTTACTGATGAAACGTGAAAAGGAGACTATTAGTTTGTATAGAAAGTTCAATATCGAGGACTCTTTGGCCAGAAATGTCTTCAATAGGTCACATATGGTCTAATCTATGGTTGATGTAACATCAAAGAAGCTCATGAGAACGCATAGTAAGATAGCCCTTGATGACTCCTGGGCCAAAAATATGTTCAAAAGGTCAAAATTGAACTACTGTTGTAACATCAAAAGGAGTCTATTAGTTTGTATAGAAAGTTCAATATCGAGGACTCTTTGGCCAGAAATATCTTCAATAGGTCACATATGGTCTAATCTATGGATGATGTAACATTAAAGAAGCTCATGAGAACATATAGTAAGATAGCCTTTGATGACTCTTTGGCCAGAACTATTGTTCAATATGTCAAATTTTGGAATACTGTATGGCTCTTGTAAGGTCTCATAAGGACTCAATAATGGGTTCAATAAGTCACATATGGACTACTGTCTGCCTTATGATACCTCAAAAGTAGTCTATGAGTATCTATAGAAAGTTCAAGTTCAAGACTCTTTGGCCAGAAATATGTTCAAAAGGTCAAAATTGATTTACTGATGAAACATGAAAAGGAGACTATTAGTTTGTATAGAAAGTTCAATATCGAGGACTCTTTGGCCAGAAATGTCTTCAATAGGTCACATATGGTCTAATCTATGGTTGATGTAACATCAAAGAAGCTCATGAGAACGCATAGTAAGATAGCCCTTGATGACTCCTGGGCCAAAAATATGTTCAAAAGGTCAAAATTGATCTACTGATGAAACATCAAAAGGAGTCTATTAGTTTGTATAGAAAGTTCAATATCGAGGACTCTTTGGCCAGAAATGTCTTCAATAGGTCACATATGGTTGATGTAACATCAAAGAAGCTCATGAGAACGCAAAGTATGATAGCCTTTGATGACTCCTGGGCCAGAAATATGTTCTAAAGGTCAAAATTGAACTACTGATGATACATCAGAAGGAATATATAAATATGAAATAGAAAGTTAAAATTCAAGGACTCTCTGGCCAGAAATGTTTTCAAAAGGTCAAATATGCAGTCATATTTGGTTACTGTAACATCAAAAGAAGTTTATGAGATCATATAGTCAGATAGCCCTTTAATGACTCTTTAGCCAGAACTTTTTTCAATAGGTCAAAGTTTAATTACTGATGAAACATCAGAACAGCCCATATGGAAAATCAGAAGGAGATATGATTACCTATATAATGTTCAAGTTCAAGGACTCTTCGGACAGAAATATGTTCAATAGGTACATTTTTGGAATACTGCATGGCTCTTTTAACATCAGGAGACAATAATAGGTTCAATAGGTCAAGGTCTACTGTCTGGCTGATGAAACATCAAAAGGAGTCTATGAGTATGTATAGAAAGATCAAGTTCAAGGACTCTTTGGCCAGAAATATGTTCAATAGGTCAAATTTTGGAATATTGTATGGCTCTTGTAACATCAGGACTCAATAATAGGTTCAATTGGTCAAATATGGACTACTGTCTGGCTGATGAAACATCAAAAGGAGTCTATGAGTATGTTAAAAAGATCAAGTTCAAGGACTCTTTGGCCAGAAATATGTTCAATATGTCAAATTTTGGAATACTGTATGGCTCTTGTAACATCAGGAGTCAATATTAGGTTCAATTGGTCAAATATGGACTACTCTGTGGCTGAAGAAACCTCAAAAGTAGTCTATGAGTATCTATAGAAAGTTCAAGTTCAAGACTCTTTGGCCAGAAATATGTTCAAAAGGTCAAAATTGAACTACTGATGAAACATCAGGAGTCTATTAGTGTGTATAGAAAGTTCAATATCGAGGACTCTTTGGCCTGAAATGTCTTCAATACGTCACATATGGTCTAATCTATGGTTAATTTAACACCAAATAAGCTCATGAGAACACATAGTAAGATAGTCTTTGATGACTCCTGGGCCAGAAATATGTTCAAAAGGTCCAAATTGAACTACTGATGAAACATCAGAAGGAATGTATAAATATGAATAGAAAGTTAAAATTCAAGGACTCTCTGGCCAGAAATGTTTTCAAAAGGTCAAATATGCAGTCATATTTGGTTACTGTAACATCAAAAGAAGTTTATGAGATCATATAGTCAGATAGCCCTTTAATGACTCTTTAGCCAGAACTTTTTTCAATAGGTCAAAGTTTAATTACTGATGAAACATCAGAACAGCCCATATGGAAAATCAGAAGGAGATATGATTACCTATTTAATGTTCAAGTTCAAGGACTCTTCGGCCAGAAATATGTTCAATAGGTACATTTTTGGAATACTGCATGGCTCTTTTAACATCAGGAGACAATAATAGGTTCAATAGGTCAAGGTCTACTGTCTGGCTGATGAAACATCAAAAGGAGTCTATGAGTATGTATAGAAAGATCAAGTTCAAGGACTCTTTGGCCAGAAATATGTTCAATAGGTCAAATTTTGGAATATTGTATGGCTCTTGTAACATCAGGACTCAATAATAGGTTCAATTGGTCAAATATGGACTACTGTCTGGCTGATGAAACATCAAAAGGAGTCTATGAGTATGTTAAAAAGATCAAGTTCAAGGACTCTTTGGCCAGAAATATGTTCAATATGTCAAATTTTGGAATACTGTATGGCTCTTGTAACATCAGGAGTCAATATTAGGTTCAATTGGTCAAATATGGACTACTGTGTGGCTGAAGAAACCTCAAAAGTAGTCTATGAGTATCTATAGAAAGTTCAAGTTCAAGACTCTTTGGCCAGAAATATGTTCAAAAGGTCAAAATTGAACTACTGATGAAACATCAGGAGTCTATTAGTGTGTATAGAAAGTTCAATATCGAGGACTCTTTGGCCTGAAATGTCTTCAATACGTCACATATGGTCTAATCTATGGTTAATTTAACACCAAATAAGCTCATGAGAACACATAGTAAGATAGTCTTTGATGACTCCTGGGCCAGAAATATGTTCAAAAGGTCCAAATTGAACTACTGATGAAACATCAGAAGGAATGTATAAATATGAATAGAAAGTTAAAATTCAAGGACTCTCTGGCCAGAAATGTTTTCAAAAGGTCAAATATGCAGTCATATTTGGTTACTGTAACATCAAAAGAAGTTTATGAGATCATATAGTCAGATAGCCCTTTAATGACTCTTTAGCCAGAACTTTTTTCAATAGGTCAAAGTTTAATTACTGATGAAACATCAGAACAGCCCATATGGAAAATCAGAAGGAGATATGATTACCTATTTAATGTTCAAGTTCAAGGACTCTTCGGGCAGAAATATGTTCAATAGGTACATTTTTGGAATACTGCATGGCTCTTTTAACATCAGGAGACAATAATAGGTTCAATAGGTCAAGGTCTACTGTCTGGCTGATGAAACATCAAAAGGAGTCTATGAGTATGTATAGAAAGATCAAGTTCAAGGACTCTTTGGCCAGAAATATGTTCAATAGGTCAAATTTTAGAATATTGTATGGCTCTTGTAACATCAGGACTCAATAATAGGTTCAATTGGTCAAATATGGACTACTGTCTGGCTGATGAAACATCAAAAGGAGTCTATGAGTATGTTAAAAAGATCAAGTTCAAGGACTCTTTGGCCAGAAATATGTTCAATATGTCAAATTTTGGAATACTGTATGGCTCTTGTAACATCAGGAGTCAATATTAGGTTCAATTGGTCAAATATGGACTACTGTGTGGCTGAAGAAACCTCAAAAGTAGTCTATGAGTATCTATAGAAAGTTCAAGTTCAAGACTCTTTGGCCAGAAATATGTTCAAAAGGTCAAAATTGAACTACTGATGAAACATCAGGAGTCTATTAGTGTGTATAGAAAGTTCAATATCGAGGACTCTTTGGCCTGAAATGTCTTCAATACGTCACATATGGTCTAATCTATGGTTAATTTAACACCAAATAAGCTCATGAGAACACATAGTAAGATAGTCTTTGATGACTCCTGGGCCAGAAATATGTTCAAAAGGTCCAAATTGAACTACTGATGAAACATCAGAAGGAATGTATAAATATGAATAGAAAGTTAAAATTCAAGGACTCTCTGGCCAGAAATGTTTTCAAAAGGTCAAATATGCAGTCATATTTGGTTACTGTAACATCAAAAGAAGTTTATGAGATCATATAGTCAGATAGCCCTTTAATGACTCTTTAGCCAGAACTTTTTTCAATAGGTCAAAGTTTAATTACTGATGAAACATCAGAACAGCTCATATGGAAAATCAGAAGGAGATATGATTACCTATATAATGTTCAAGTTCAAGGACTCTTCGGCCAGAAATATGTTCAATAGGTACATTTTTGGAATACTGCATGGCTCTTTTAACATCAGGAGACAATAATAGGTTCAATAGGTCAAGGTCTACTGTCTGGCTGATGAAACATCAAAAGGAGTCTATGAGTATGTATAGAAAGATCAAGTTCAAGGACTCTTTGGCCAGAAATATGTTCAATAGGTCAAATTTTGGAATATTGTATGGCTCTTGTAACATCAGGACTCAATAATAGGTTCAATTGGTCAAATATGGACTACTGTCTGGCTGATGAAACATCAAAAGGAGTCTATGAGTATGTTAAAAAGATCAAGTTCAAGGACTCTTTGGCCAGAAATATGTTCAATATGTCAAATTTTGGAATACTGTATGGCTCTTGTAACATCAGGAGTCAATATTAGGTTCAATTGGTCAAATATGGACTACTGTGTGGCTGAAGAAACCTCAAAAGTAGTCTATGAGTATCTATAGAAAGTTCAAGTTCAAGACTCTTTGGCCAGAAATATGTTCAAAAGGTCAAAATTGAACTACTGATGAAACATCAGGAGTCTATTAGTGTGTATAGAAAGTTCAATATCGAGGACTCTTTGGCCTGAAATGTCTTCAATACGTCACATATGGTCTAATCTATGGTTAATTTAACACCAAATAAGCTCATGAGAACACAGTAAGATAGTCTTTGATGACTCCTGGGCCAGAAATATGTTCAAAAGGTCCAAATTGAACTACTGATGAAACATCAAAAGGAGTCTATTAGTGTGTATAGAAAGTTCAATATCGAGGACTCTTTGGCCAGAAATGTCTTCAATAGGTCACGTATGGTCTAATCTATGGTTGATTTAACATCAAAGAAGCTCATGAGAACGCATAGTAAGATAGTCTTTGATGACCCCTGGACCAGAAATATGTTCAAAAGGTCAAATTTTAACTACTTATGAAACATCAGAAGGAATCTATAACTATGAATAGAAAGTTAAAATTCAAGGACTCTTTGGTCAGAAATATGTTCAATAGGTCAAATTTTGGAATATTGTATGGCTCTTGTAACATCAGGACTCAATAATAGGTTCAATTTGTCAAATATGGACTACTGTCTGGCTGATGAAACATCAAAAGTAGTCTGTGAGTATCTATAGAAAGTTCAAGTTCAAGACTCTTTGCCCAGAAATATGTTCAAAAGAACTACTGATGAAACTTCAGAACGAATGTATAAATATGAATAGAAAGTTAAAATTGGCCAGAAATGTGTTCAAAATGTCAAATATGCAGTCATATTTGGTCACTGTAACATCAAAAGAAGTTTATGGAGATCATATAGTCAGATAGCCTTTTAATGACTCTTTGGCCAGAAATATGTTCAATAGGTCAAATTTGAATTACTGATGAAACATCAGAAGGAATGTATAAATATGAATAGAAAGTTAAAATTCAAGGACTCTCTGGCCAGAAATGTTTTCAAAAGGTCAAATATGCAGTCATATTTGGTTACTGTAACATCAAAAGAAGTTTATGAGATCATATAGTCAGATAGCCCTTTAATGACTCTTTAGCCAGAACTTTTTTCAATAGATCAAAGTTTAATTACTGATGAAACATCAGAACAGCCCATATGGAAAATCAGAAGGAGATATGATTACCTATATAATGTTCAAGTTCAAGGACTCTTCGGCCAGAAATATGTTCAATAGGTACATTTTTGGAATACTGCATGGCTCTTTTAACATCAGGAGACAATAATAGGTTCAATAGGTCAAGGTCTACTGTCTGGCTGATGAAACATCAAAAGGAGTCTATGAGTATGTATAGAAAGATCAAGTTCAAGGACTCTTTGGCCAGAAATATGTTCAATAGGTCAAATTTTGGAATATTGTATGGCTCTTGTAACTTTAGGACTCAATAATAGGTTCAATTGGTCAAATATGGACTACTGTCTGGCTGATGAAACATCAAAAGGAGTCTATGAGTATGTTAAAAAGATCAAGTTCAAGGACTCTTTGGCCAGAAATATGTTCAATATGTCAAATTTTGGAATACTGTATGGCTCTTGTAACATCAGGAGTCAATATTAGGTTCAATTGGTCAAATATGGACTAACTGTGTGGCTGATGAAACCTCAAAAGTAGTCTATGAGTATCTATAGAAAGTTCAAGTTCAAGACTCTTTGGCCAGAAATATGTTCAAAAGGTCAAAATTGAACTACTGATGAAACATCAGGAGTCTAATTAGTGTGTATAGAAAGTTCAATATTGAGGACTCTTTGGCCAGAAATGTCTTCAATAGGTCACATATGGTCTAATCTATGGTTAATTTAACACCAAAGAAGCTCATGAGAACACATAGTAAGATAGTCTTTGATGACTCCTGGGCCAGAAATATGTTCAAAAGGTCCAAATTGAACTACTGATGAAAAATCAGAAGGAATGTATAAATATGAATAGAAAGTTAAAATTAAAGGACTCTCTGGCCAGAAATGTTTTCAATAGGTCAAATATGCAGTCATATTTGGTTACTGTAACATCAAAAGAAGTTTATGAGATCATATAGTCAGATAGCCCTTTAATGACTCTTTAGCAGAAATATGTTCAATAGGTCAAAGTTTAATTACTGATGAAACATCAGAATAGTCTATATGAAAAATCAGAAGTAGATATGAGGATCTATATAATGTTCAAGTTCAAGGACTCTTTTGCCAGAAATGTCTTCAAGAAATACAGTATGGTTCTTGTAACATCAGGACTCAATAATGGGTTTAATAGGTCAAATAAGGACTACTGTCTGGCTTGGCTAATGAAACATCAAAAGGAGTCTGTATAAAAGATCAAGTTCAATGAATCTTTGCCCAGAAATATGTTCAATAGGTCAAATTTTGGAATACTCATTCTAACTAACTCATTCCTTTCTGCATTAAAAAGAGTTAACATGAGTGCTGTTGCACTGCATTGCACAAACGATCTAATATGTGAATTGAAGAATAACACATAAGCTATGTGCTTGATGCATTGCAATGCATACCAAAAACTGACAAGTGATTGCATTGCACAGACGATCTAACATTGCTCATTGAAAAATAACATATATATATATACAGTATAAATATGCATAAAAAATGCATATATATAAATAAATAACATGTTGCATTACATTGCATACCAGAACTAACTCATTGCGTTGTGCTTTGAGGAGATAACATTTGAGTTGTTGCATTGCATTGCAAATCAATCTTAATTATTACTCTATGCAATGAAAACACATAACCTATGTGCTTTTCCATTGCACTGTATACTACAACTGTTGCCATTGAAGGGAAATTACTGCATTAGCTCTTGCATTACAATGCATAGAATGACCTCATACGTCTTATGCAACGAAGAGATAACATAAGAGTTGCATTGCATTGCAATGGCGATCTAAGAATTAGTGTTAAATAACATATTTGCGAAGCACATGTCGCATTTCAATACACGCCAAAACTAACTCATTCCTTTGTGCATTAATGAGATAACATGAGTGCTGTTGCACTGCATTGCAAAAACGATCTAATGGTGTGCATTGAAGAATATCATATGTGCTTGGTGCATTTCAATGCATACCAGAACTGACTCACTCGTTTGTGAAACGAAGAGATAACATAAGCGCTGTTGCATTGCATTTCACAAACAATCTAACACTGCGCATTGAAAAATAACATATAAGCTATGCACTTGTTTCTTTACCGTGAATAATAGAACTAACTCGTTGCGTTGTGCTTTAAGGAGATACAATTTGTGCTGTTGCATTGCATAGCAAAAAAATCTAAATTGTCTATGCAATGAAAATACTTAACGTTTGATTTCCATTGCACTGCATACTACAACAACATTATTCATTTTTGCATTGAAGGAAAATTATTGCATTAGCTCTTTCATTACAATGCATATGAATAACTACCTCATACTTCATATGCAGAACACTGCACGAAAAAGAACGATTGCATTGCACATGCGATCTAAGAATTAGCGTTGAAGAATAACATAAGCGTATTCATATGCAAAACATGTTGCATTTTAATGCATGCCAGAACTAACTCATTCCTTTGTGCATTAAAGAGATAACATGAGTGCATTGCATTGCAGCATTGCATTGCAAAAAACTGACATTCGGTTTTGCAATGAAGAGATAACCCAAGTGCTGTTGCAATGCATTGCACAGACAATTTAACATTGCGCATTGAAGAATAACACACACACACACACATATATATATATATATATATATATAAATAAGATGTTGCATTGCTTTTCATACCAGAACTAACTCATTGCGTTGTGCATTGCAAAAAACGATCTAACGATGTGAATTGTGCATTGCAATGTTAGATCGTTTTCCAATGCAATGTTCAAAGCACACCAAGCACTTATGTTATCTCTTCGTTGCACAACCGAATGAGTCAGTTCTGGTATGCATTGAAATGTACCAAGCATGTATCTCCTTAAAGCACAACGCAACGAGTTAGTTCTAGGATCCACGGCAAAGCAACAAGTGCATAGCTTATATGTTACTTGTATGTGAAATGTGAAATGTTAGATCGTTTGTGCAATGCAATGCAACAGCACAACTTTGTTGCACAACCGAATGAGTCAGTTCTGGTATGCGGTGAAATGCACAAGCACATAGCTTATATGATATTCTTCAATGCACATCGTTGGATCGTTTGTGCAATGCAGTGCAACAGCATTCATGTTCTCTCTTTAATGCACAAAGGAATGAGTTAGTTTTGGCATGTATTGAAATGCAACATATGCTTCGCTAATATGTTATTCTTCAACACTAATTCTCTTCGCCATTGCAATGCAATGCAACTCTTATAACAACTCCTAACCCGTTGTTATCTCTATAATGCACAAAGGATTAGTTAGTTCTGGCATGCAACATGTAAGTGCAACATGTGCCTTTTTTATGTTATTTTTCAACACTAAATCTTAGATCGCTTGTGCAATACTCCTATGTTATCTCTTCGTTGCACAACAGGTATGAGGTAGTTATTCCATGGATTGTAATGTAAGAGCTAATGCGATCATTTCCCTTCAATGCAAAAAAGAATGTTTGCTGTAGTATGCTTTGCATATGTTGTGGTTTTCATTGCATAGAGCATTGTGCAAGTTAGATTTTTTTGCAATGCAATGCAATACCACAAATTTGATCTCCTCAAAGTACAACGCAATGAGTTAGTTCTGGTATACAATTCAATGCAACAAGTGCATAAGCTTATGTTATTCTTCAATGCACATCATTAGATCGTTTGTGTGATGCAGTGCAACAGCAACTCATGTTATCTCTTTAATGCACAAAGGAATGAGTTAGTTCTGGCATGCATTAACATGCAACATGTTTTGCATATATATACGCTTATGTTATTCTTCAACGCTAATTCTTAGATCGCATGTGCAATACAATCGTTCTTGTTCGTGCAGTGTTCTGCTTCGTTGCATATGAAGTATGAGGTAGTTATTCATATGCATTGTAATGAAAGAGCTAATGCAATAATTTCCCTTCAATGCAAAAATGAATAAGGCTGTTGTAGTATGCAGTGCAATACTAAAGCACATATATTATGTGTTTTAATTGCATAGAGTAAAAATTCTGATTTTATCTCCTCAAAGCATAACGCAATGAGTTAGTTCATTTTATGGAATGATTGCAACAAATGCATAACTTATATGTTATTATTTAAAGCGCAATGATCTCTATATGTTATTATTCTGATCTCAATGATCATCCGTTTGTGCAATGCAAAATGCAACAGAACTTAAGTTATCTCTTCGTTGCAAAACAGAATAAGTCAGTATGCATTGAAATGCACCAAGTATATATGAGCATAATGTTCACCAAGCTTATATGATATTCTTCAATGCACATCGTTAGATCGTTTGTGCAATGCAGTGCAACATTCATGTTCTCTTTAATGCACAAAGGAATGAGTTAGTTCTGGCATGTATTGAAATGCACCAAACACATAGCTTAAATGAAATTCTTCAATGCACTTCGCACAATGCAACTCCTATGTTATCTCTTCGTTGCACAAGAGTTGCGTAGTTATTCTGTGCATTGTATTGCAAGAGCTAATGCAATAATTTCCCTTCAATGCAAAAATGAATGTTTGTTGTAGTATAAAGAACATATAAAAAAAAGAACATATGTTATGGTTTTTATTGCATAGAGGAATAATTTAGATTTTTTTGCAATGCAATGCAACAGCACAAATTGCATCTCCTTAAAGAACAGCGCAACGAGTTAGTTCTTGTATGTAATGCAAAGCAACAAGTGCATATAGCTTATGTTATTCTTCAATGCGCAATGTAGAATGTTTCATCATTAGTTCAATTATGACCTTTTGAACATATTTCTGGCCCAGGAGTCATCAAAGGCTATCTTACTATGCGTTCTCATGAGCTTCTTTGATGTTACATCAACCATAGATTAGACCATATGTGACCTATTGAAGACATTTCTGGCCAAAGAGTCCTCGATATTGAACTCTCTATACAAACTAATAGACTCCTTTTGATTTTTCATCAGTAGATCAATTTGGACCTTTTGAACATATTTCTGGCCCAGGGTCATCAAGACTATCTTACTATGCGTTCTCATGATCTTCTTTGATGTTACATCAACCATAGATTAGACCATATGTGACCTATTGAAGACATTTCTGGCTAAAGAGTCCTCGATATTGAACTTTCTATACAAACTAATAGACTCCTTCTGATGTTTCATCAGCAGTTCAAATTTACCTTTTGAACATATTTCTGGTCCAAGAGTCATCAAAGGCTATCTTACTATACGTTCTCATGAGCTTCTTTGATGTTACATCAACCATAGATTAGACCATATGTGACCTATTGAAGACATTTCTGGCCAAAGTCTTCGATATTGAACTTTCTATACAAACTAATATACTCCTTTTGATGTTTCATCAGTAGTTCAATTTTGACCTTTTGAACATATTTCTGGCAAAAGAGTCTTGAACTTGAACTTTCTATAGATACTCATAGACTACTTTTGAGGTTTCATCAGCCACACAGTAGTCCATATGTGACATATTGAACCCATTATTGAGTCCTTCTGTTACAAGAGCCATGCAGTATTCCAAAATTTGACATATTGAACATATTTCTGGCCAAAGAGTCCTTGAACTTGATCTTTTTATACATACTCCTAGACTCCTTTTGATGTTTCATCAGCCAGACAGTAGTCCATATTTGACCTATTGAACCTATTATTGACTCCTGATACTACAAGACCCATACAGTATTCCAAAATTTGACCTATTGAACACATTTCTGGCCAGAGAGTCCTTGAATTTGAACTTTCTATTTATATTTATACATTCCTTCTGATGTTTCATCAGTAGTTCAAATTTGACCTTTTGAACATATTTCTGGCCCAAGAGTCATCAAAGGCTATCTTACTATGCGTTCTCATAAGCTTCTTTGATGTTACATCACTCTAGATTAACTTATTAGTAAGGGTCTAAACATCTCATCGATTGTTATCAAGGATGTAGCACTGTCTGATCATTTCTGTATTTTCTTTGATATACTGATCTCTCCTGCCATTGAAGCTAGATCTGTGTCTGTCAAGAAGAGATGCTTAAATGAGAACATTAGTGTGCTATTTATGAAGGCTATATCTTTAAAACCAAGCATATCTGCTGACTCTGTTGATTTTCTCCTTGAATCTTTTAACTCAAAAATTAAAAGTTGAATTGATGATATTGCTCCTGTGAAAGTCAGGAAGAATAGTGGTAGACAAAAAGCACCTTGGAGAAACTCAACAGCAGTGCAAAACATGAAAAGACAATGCAGAAGAGCAGAGCGCATGTGGCGGAAGACAAAACTTGTAGTCCATTATAACATCTACAAAGACAGCATCCATGCTTTTAATATGGAACTAGGCAAAGCTAGACAGACTTTCTTCTCGAATATTATAAACAGCAACTTAAACAACACACGCACTCTTTTTGCTACTGTAGAGAGACTGACAAACCCCCCAAGCCAGATTCCCAGTGAAATGCTCTCAGACAGCAAGTGCAGTGAGTTTGCTTCTTTCTTCTCTGAGAAAATCAATAATATCAGAAAGGTGATCAGTGCATCATTGAGCCGCACTGGGGTCAGACAAATCAGACCACTACCTGAGAAAGTAGTTACTATGTCTGTTTTCGAAGAAATTGATGGCAAAATTTTGGAAGAAACCGTACAGCACCTTAAAACATCAACCTGCGCCCTTGACACACTTCCCACATCTTTTTTCAAAAGTGTGTTAAACAGCTTAGAAGCAGATCTCCTAGAAGTGGTAAATGCCTCACTTCTTTCTGGGAGTTTTCCAAACTCCCTGAAAACTGCAGTTGTCAAGCCCCTCCTGAAAAAGAGCAATCTGGATAAGACCATCTTAAGCAATAATAGACCGATCTCAAATCTTCCTTTCATAGGCAAGATCATTGAAAAAGTTGTCTTCAATCAGCTGAACAAATTCTTAATCTCGAATGGATACTTTGACAATTTTCAATCTGGTTTCCGATCGCATCACAGCACAGAGACAGCTCTCATAAAGATAATAAACGATATTCGCTTAAATACTGATACAGGGAAATTATCAGTGCTGGTACTACTCGACCTCAGTGCTGCATTTGACACTGTCGATCACAACATACTTCTTGACAGGCTGGAAAACTGGGTGGGGCTTTCTGGGATAGTCCTAAAATGGTTCAGGTCATACTTAGAAGGGAGAGGTTATTATGTGAGTATAGGAGACCATAAGTCTGAGTGGACACCCATGACATGCGGAGTCCCTCAAGGCTCAATTCTTGCACCACTCTTATTCAACCTGTACATGCTCCCAATGAGCCAAATAATGAGAAAGAACCGCATCTCTTACCACAGCTATGCAGATGACACACAGCTCTACTTAGCCCTATCGCCTAACGACTACAGCCCCATTGACTCTCTGTGCCAATGCATTGATGAAGTAAACGGTTGGATGTGCCAAAACTTTCTTCGGTTAAACAAAGACAAAACTGAAGTCATTGCGTTTGGAAACAAAGATGAAGTTCTCAAGGTAAATGCATACCTTGACGCTAGGGGTCTAACAACTAAAAATCAAGTCAGGAATCTTGGTGTGTCTCTAGAGTCAGACCTTAGTTTCAGTAGTCATGTCAAAGCAATAACTAAATCAGCATACTATAATTTGAAAAATATTGCAAGAATTAGATGCTTTGTTTCCAGACAAGACTTAGAGAAACTTGTGCATGCTTTTATCACCAGCAGGGTGGATTATTGTAATGGACTCCTCACTGGCCTTCCTAAAAAGACCATAAGACAGTTGCAGCTCATACAGAACGCTGCTGCCAGGATTCTGAGCAGAACCAGAAAATTTGAACATATCACACCAGTCCTCAGGTCTTTACACTGGCTCCCAGTTACATTTAGGATTGATTTTAAAGTATTATTACTGGTATATAAATCATTCAATGGGCTAGGACCTCAATATATTGCAGATATGCTCACTGAATATAAACCCAACAGATCACTCAGATCATTAGGATCACATCAGCTAGAAATACCAAGGGTTCACTCTAAGCAAGGAGAGTCTGCTTTTAGCAATTATGCCAGCCGCAGCTGGAACCAGCTTCCAGAAGAGATCAGATGTGCTCCTACAGTAGTCACATTCAAATCCAGACTCAAAACACATCTGTTTAGCTATGCATTTACTGAATGAGCACTGTGCCAATGTTCGTCCGACTGTTTTTACTGTACTTTATTTTATTTTTTATTCTAAACTGTTTTAATTATTTCCTCCTATGTAAAGCACTTTGAATTACCATTGTGTATGAAATGTGCTATATAAATAAACTTGCCTTGCCTTGCCTTGCCTTGCCTTACATCAACCATAGATTAGACCATATGTGACCTATTGAAGACATTTCTGGCCAAAGAGTCCTCGATATTGAACTTTCTATACAAACTAATAGACTCCTTTTGATGTTTCATCAGTAGATCAATTTGGACCTTTTGAACATATTTCTGGCCCAGGAGTCATCAAAGGCTATCTTACTGTGCGTTCTCATGAGCTTCTTTGATGTTACATCAACCATAGATTAGACCATAATGTGACCTATTGAAGACATTTCTGGCTAAAGAGTCCTCGATATTGAACTTTCTATACAAACTAATAGACTCCTACATTTCATCAGTAGATCAATTTGGACCTTTTGAACATATTTCTGGCCCAGGAGTCATCAAGACTATCTTACTATGCGTTCTCATGAGCTTCTTTGATGTTACATCAACCATAGATTAGACCATATGTGACCTATTGAAGAAATTTCTGGCCAAAGAGTCCTAAATAATTAACTTTCTATACAAACTATTAGACTTCTTTTGATGTTTCATCATTAGTTCAATTTTGACCTTTTGAACATATTTCTGGCCCAGGAGTCATCAAAGGCTATCTTACTATGCGTTCTCATGAGCTTCTTTGATGTTACATCAACCATAGATTAGACTATATGTGAACCTGATGAAGACATTTCTGGCCAAAGAGTCCTCGATATTGAACTTTCTATACAAACTAATAGACTCCTTTTTGATGTTTCATCAGTAGATCAATTTTGACCTTTTGAACATATTTCTGGCCCAGGGTCATCAAGACTATCTTACTATGCGTTCTCATGAGCTTCTTTGATTTTACATCAACCATAGATTAGACCATATGTGACCTATTGAAGACATTTCTGGCCAAAGAGTCCTCGATATTGAACTTTCTATACAAACTAATAGACTCCTTCTGATGTTTTATCAGTAGATCAATTTTGACCTTTTGAACATATTTCTGGCAAAAGAGTCTTGAACTTGAACTTTCTATAGATACCCCTAGACTACTTTTGAGGTTTCATCAGCCACACAGTAGTCCATATGTGACATATTGAACCCATTTTTGAGTCCTTATGTTACAAGAGCCATGCAGTATTCCAAAATTTGACATATTGAACATATTTCTGGCCAAAGAGTCCTTGAACTTGATCTTTTTATACATACTCATAGACTCCTTTTCATGTTTCATCAGCCAGACAGTAAATCATATTTGACTTATTGAACCTTTTATTGACTCCTGATGTTACAAGACCCATACAGTATTCCAAAATTTGACCTATTGAACAAATTTCTGGACAGAGAGTCCTTGAATTTTAACTTTCTATTTATATTTATACATTCCTTCTGATGTTTCATCAGTAGTTCAAATTTGACCTTTTGAACATATTTCTGGTCCAAGAGTCATCAAAGGCTATCTTACTATGCGTTCTCATGAGCTTCTTTGATGTTACATCAACCATAGATTAGACCATAATGTGACCTCTTGAAGACATTTCTGGCCAAAGAGTCCTAGATATTGAACTTTCTATACAAACCAATAGACTCCTTTTGATGTTTCATCAGTAGTTCAATTTTGACCTTTTGAACATATTTCTGGCACAGAAGTCATCAAAGGCTATCTTACTATGCGTTCTCATGAGATTCTTTGATTTTACATCAACCATAGATTAGACCATATGTGACCTATTGAAGACATTTCTGGCCAAAGAGTCCTAAATAATTAACTTTCTATACAAACTAATAGACTTCTTTTGATATTTCATCAGTAGTTCAATTTTGACCTTTTGAACATATTTTTGGCCCAGGAGTCATCAAATGCTATCTTACTATGCGTTCTCATGAGCTTCTTTGATGTTACATCAACCATAGATTAGACCATGTGTGACCTATTGAAGACATTTCTGGCCAAAGAGTCCTCGATATTGAACTTTCTATACAAACTAATAGACTCCTTCTGATGTTTCATCAGCAGTTCAAATTTGACCTTTTGAACACATTTCTGGCCAGAGAGTCCTTGAATTTTAACTTTCTATTTATATTTATACATTCCTTCTGATGTTTCATCAGTGGTTCAAATTTGACCTTTTGAACATATTTCTGGCCAAAGAGTCCTCGATATTGAACTTTCTATACAAACTAATAGACTCCTTTTGATGTTTTATCAGTAGTTCAATTTTGACCTTTTGAACATATTTCTGGCCCAGGAGTCATCAAAGGCTATCTCACTGTGCGTTCTCATGAGCTTTTTTGATGTTACATCAACCATAGATTAGACCATAATGTGACCTATTGAAGACATTTCTGGCCAAAGAGTCCCTGATATTGAACTCTCTATACAAACTAATGGACTCCTTCTGATGTTTCATCAGCAGTTCAAATATGACCTTTTGAACACATTTTTGGCCAGAGCGTCCTTGAATTTTAACTTTCTATTTATATTTATACATTCCTTCTGATGTTTCATCAGTAGTTCAAATTTGACCTTTTGAACATATTTCTTGTCCAAGAGTCATCAAAGGCTATCTTACTATGCGTTCTCATGAGCTTCTTTGATGTTACATCAACCATAGATTAGACCATATGTGACCTATTGAAGACATTTCTGGCCAAAGAGTCCTCGATATTGAACTTTCGATACAAACTAATAGACTCCTTTTGATGTTTCATCAGTAGATCAATTTGGACCTTTTGAACATATTTATGGCACAGGAGTCATCAATACTATCTTACAATGCGTTCTCATGAGCTTCTTTGATGTTACATCAACCATAGATTAGACCATATGTGACCTCTTGAAGACATTTCTGGCCAAAGAGTCTTCGATATTGAACTTTCTATACAAACTAATAGACCCGTTTGGATGTTTCATCAGTAGTTCAATTTGGACCTTTTGAACATATTTCTGGCCC
This sequence comes from Rhinichthys klamathensis goyatoka, assembly GCF_029890125.1. NCBI lineage: Eukaryota > Metazoa > Chordata > Actinopteri > Cypriniformes > Leuciscidae > Rhinichthys > Rhinichthys klamathensis. The sequence continues at coordinate 5,988,848 of NW_026606555.1, forward strand.
AGGAATCATCAAAGGCTATCTTACTATGCGCTCTCCCGAGCTTCTTTGATGTTACATCAACCATAGATTAGACTATATGTGACCCTGATGAAGACATTTCTGGCCAAAGAGTCCTCGATATTGAACTCTCTATACATACTCATATACTCCTTCTGTTGCTTCATAAGCCATTTAGAAGTCCACTTCATACATTCAGTTGTTGACATGGCAATAAATTATTGAAATATATGAAATATATGAATATACATTTCTGACCTATGGATCTTAATTCTTGTCAAAGGGTCCTCAAAAGGTTTGAAACTATATAAACATATAGTTCCTTTTTGAACCACTGAACATACAGTGCTTTGAATATTAGCTTTCTATACATATTGACTCCTTTTGATGTTACAATAGCCATACTAAAGTCATCTGACCTTACTGAACATATTTTTGGCCAGAGATTCCTTAAAGAATAACTTACTACACATTCAGATTGATTTCTTCCAATGTTATATCAGCCAGACGGCAGTCAAAATTTGAACTACTAAACATATTTCTGGCCAAAGAGTACTCGAAACGAACTTTCTATATATACTCGTTGACTCCTTCTGATGTTACGTCAGGCATTCAGAAGTTCATATTTGACCCAAGGAACATATTTCTGGCCAAAGGGTCCTCAAAAGGTTTGAAACTATATAAACTTATAGACTCCTTCTAATGTTAAATCAGCAATACGGTTCCTTTTTGAACCACTGAACATACTTTTGGCTTTGAATATTAGCTTTCTATACATATTGACTCCTTTTGATGTTACATTAGCCATACTAAAGTCCACATATGACCTACTGAACATATTTCTGGCCAGAGATTCCTTAAAGATTAACTTATTCAACATTCAGATTGATTTCTTCCAATGTTATATCAGCCAGACGGCAGTCAAAATTTGAACTACTAAACATATTTCTGGCCAAAGAGTACTCGAAACATGAACTTTCTATATATACTTGTTGACTCCTTCCGGTTACGTCAGGCATTCAGAAGTTCATATTTGACCCAAGGAACATATTTCTGGCCAAAGAATCCTCGATCTATACATAGTCATAGACTTCTGGTGCTTCATAAGCCATATAGAAGTCCATATTTAATTCTGGTCAAAGGGTCCTCAAATGATTTTAAACTACCGGTATATAAACTTAGACTAATTCTGATGTTAAAACCTACTGAACATGTCTGACCAAAGAGTACTTAAAGATTAACACTATAAATTGAGATTGAATTCTTCTAATGTTATATCAGCCTGACAAAAGTCCATTTTTGACCTACTGAAATTTTTTTGGCCAAAGAGTACTCAAAACTTGAAATTTCTATACATACTTGTTGAATCCTGATAATAAATCAGCCATACAGAGGTTCCTTTTTGAACTAATGAACATACTTTTGGCCAAAGAGTCTTTGAACATTGACTTTATATACATATTGACTCCTTTTGATGTTATATTAGACTGACAGAGAGATATTTCTGGCCAAAGAATCCTTGATCTTGAACTTTCTATACATAGTCATAGACTCATAAGCCATATAGAAGTCCATATAGAAGTCCATGTCTGACCTATTGAACTTAATTCTTGTCAAAGGGTCCTCAAATCTTTTTAAACTATATAAACTTAGAGACTCATTCTGGTGTTGAAATTAGTTCGTTTTTTTTTTTTGGCCAAAGAGTACTCGAAACTTGAAATTTCTATACATACTACTTCTGATGTTAAATCAGCCATACAGAGGTTCATTTTTGAACTAATGAACATAATTTTGGCCAAAGAGTCTTTGAACATTAACTTTCTATACATATTGATTCCTTTTGATGTTATATCAGCCTGACAAAAGTCCACATTTGACCTACTGAACATATTTCTGGCCAAAGATTCCTTAAAGATTAATTTACTATACATTCAGATTGATTTGTTCTGATGTTATATCAGCCAGACGGCAGTCAAAATTTGAACTGCTATTTGAGTCCATACTCATGGACTCCTGATGTTTTATCAGCCAGAGAGTAGTCCATATTTGACCTAGTGAACATATTTCTGGTGAAAGAGTCATCAAAGGGTAACTAACTATGTGTTCTCACATAATGAGACTTCTTTTGATGTTACATCAACCATAAATTAGTCCATATTTGTCATTGAACACATTTCTGGCCAAAGAGTGCTTGATATTGAACTTTCTATACATATAGATTTGTTCTGATGTTTCATCAGCCAGTCAGTAGTCCAAACTTGACCTGCTGAACATACTTCTACCAAAAGAGCATCAAAACCTAACTTACTATACGTTCTGATAGACTTATTTTGATGTTACTTCAAACATATAACAGTCCATATTTGACAGATTGAACACATTTCTGGCCAAAGAGACCTCGGTCTTGAACTTTCTATCCATACTCATAGACTCCCTCTGCTGTTTCATCAGCCAGACAGTAGTCCATATTTGACTTACTGAACACATTTCTGGTGAAAAAGTCATCAAACTTACTATGTGTTCTCATAGACTTCTTTAAATGTTACATCAACCAAATATTAGTCCATATTTGACTTATTGAACACATTTCTGGCCAAAGAGTGCTTGATATTGAACTTTCTATACATATAATAGACTTGTTCTTATGTTTCATCAAACAGATAGTAGTTCACCTATTGAACATATTTCTGGAAGTAGAGTCTTTGAACTTGAACTTTCTAAACATACTCATTGACTCCTGATGTTTCTTCAGCCATGCAGTAATTCAACTTGAGTGTGTATAGAAAGTTAAAGTTCAGGACTGAGGACTTGTTGGCCCAGAATGTGTTCAATAGGTCAAATATGGACTATTATATGGCTGATTAAAAACAACAGGAGGAGTCTATGTGTACATTTGGAGAGTTCTACAAAGAGGATTCTTTGGCCAAGAAAAATGCTCAGTCGGTTCAATAGGTCAAATATGGACTACTGTGTGGCTGATGAAACTTCAAAAGTAGTCTATGAGTATCTATAGAAAGTTCAAGTTCAAGACTCTTTGGCCAGAAATATGTTCAAAAGGTCACATATGGTCTAATCTATGGATGATGTAACATCAAAGAAGCTCATGAGAACATATAGTAAGATAGCCTTTGATGACTCTTTGGCCAGAAATATGTTCAATATGTCAAATTTTGGAATACTGTATGGCTCTTGTAAGGTCTCATAAGGACTCAATAATGGGTTCAATAAGTCACATATGGACTACTGTCTGCCTTATGATACCTCAAAAGTAGTCTATGAGTATCTATAGAAAGCTCAAGTTCAAGGAGTCTTTGGCCAGAAATATGTTCAAAAGGTCAAAATTGATCTACTGATGAAACATCAAAAGGAGTCTATTAGTTTGTATAGAAAGTTCAATATCGAGGACTCTTTGGCCAGAAATGTCTTCAATAGGTCACATATGGTTGATGTAACATCAAAGAAGCTCATGAGAACGCAAAGTAAGATAGCCTTTGATGACTCCTGGGCCAGAAATATGTTCTAAAGGTCAAAATTGAACTACTGATGATACATCAGAAGGAATATATAAATATGAAATAGAAAGTTAAAATTCAAGGACTCTCTGGCCAGAAATGTTTTCAAAAGGTCAAATATGCAGTCATATTTGGTTACTGTAACATCAAAAGAAGTTTATGAGATCATATAGTCAGATAGCCCTTTAATGACTCTTTAGCCAGAACTATGTTCAATAGGTCAGAGTTTAATTACTGATGAAACATTAGAAAAGCCCATATGGAAAATCAGAAGGAGATATGATTACTTGTATAATGTTCAAGTTCAAGGACTCTTCGGCCAGAAATATTTTCAATAGGTAAATTTTTGGAATACTGCATGGTTCTTGTAACATCAGGAGACAATAATAGGTTCAATAGGTCAAATATGGACTACTGTCTGGCTGATGAAACATCAAAAGGAGTCTATGAGTATGTTAAAAAGATCAAGTTCAAGGACTCTTTGGCCAGAAATATGTTCAATATGTCAAATTTTGGAATACTGTATGGCTCTTGTAACATCAGGAGTCAATATTAGGTTCAATTGGTCAAATATGGACTACTGTGTGGCTGATGAAACCTCAAAAGTAGTCTATGAGTATCTATAGAAAGTTCAAGTTCAAGACTCTTAGGCCAGAAATGTCTTCAATAGGTCACATATGGTCTAATCTATGGTTAATTTAACACCAAAGAAGCTCATGAGAACACATAGTAAGATAGTCTTTGATGACTCCTGGGCCAGAAATATGTTCAAAAGGTCCAAATTGAACTACTGATGAAACGTCAGAAGGAATGTATAAATATGAATAGAAAGTTAAAATTCAAGGACTCTCTGGCCAGAAATGTTTTCAAAAGGTCAAATATGCAGTCATATTTGGTAACTGTAACATCAAAAGAAGTTTATGAGATCATGTAGTCAGATAGCCCTTTAATGACTCTTTAGCCAGAACTTTTTTCAATAGGTCAAAGTTTAATTACTGATGAAACATCAGAACAGCCCATATGGAAAATCAGAAGGAGATATGATTACCTATATAATGTTCAAGTTCAAGGACTCTTCGGCCAGAAATATGTTCAATAGGTACATTTTTGGAATACTGCATGGCTCTTTTAACATCAGGAGACAATAATAGGTTCAATAGGTCAAGGTCTACTGTCTGGCTGATGAAACATCAAAAGGAGTCTATGAGTATGTATAGAAAGATCAAGTTCAAGGACTCTTTGGCCAGAAATATGTTCAATAGGTCAAATTTTGGAATTTTGTATGGCTCTTGTAACATCAGGACTCAATAATAGGTTCAATTGGTCAAATATGGACTACTGTCTGGCTGATGAAACATCAAAAGGAGTCTATGAGTATGTTAAAAAGATCAAGTTCAAGGACTCTTTGGCCAGAAATATGTTCAATATGTCAAATTTTGGAATACTGTATGGCTCTTGTAACATCAGGAGTCAATATTAGGTTCAATTGGTCAAATATGGACTACTGTGTGGCTGAAGAAACCTCAAAAGTAGTCTATGAGTATCTATAGAAAGTTCAAGTTCAAGACTCTTTGGCCAGAAATATGTTCAAAAGGTCAAAATTGAACTACTGATGAAACATCAGGAGTCTATTAGTGTGTATAGAAAGTTCAATATCGAGGACTCTTTGGCCTGAAATGTCTTCAATACGTCACATATGGTCTAATCTATGGTTAATTTAACACCAAATAAGCTCATGAAAACACATAGTAAGATAGTCTTTGATGACTCCTGGGCCAGAAATATGTTCAAAAGGTCCAAATTGAACTACTGATGAAACATCAGAAGGAATGTATAAATATGAATAGAAAGTTAAAATTCAAGGACTCTCTGGCCAGAAATGTTTTCAAAAGGTCAAATATGCAGTCATATTTGGTTACTGTAACATCAAAAGAAGTTTATGAGATCATATAGTCAGATAGCCCTTTAATGACTCTTTAGCCAGAACTTTTTTCAATAGGTCAAAGTTTAATTACTGATGAAACATCAGAACAGCCCATATGGAAAATCAGAAGGAGATATGATTACCTATATAATGTTCAAGTTCAAGGACTCTTCGGCCAGAAATATGTTCAATAGGTACATTTTTGGAATACTGCATGGCTCTTTTAACATCAGGAGACAATAATAGGTTCAATAGGTCAAGATCTACTGTCTGGCTGATGAAACATCAAAAGGAGTCTATGAGTATGTATAGAAAGATCAAGTTCAAGGACTCTTTGGCCAGAAATATGTTCAATAGGTCAAATTTTGGAATATTGTATGGCTCTTGTAACATCAGGACTCAATAATAGGTTCAATTGGTCAAATATGGACTACTGTCTGGCTGATGAAACATCAAAAGGAGTCTATGAGTATGTTAAAAAGATCAAGTTCAAGGACTCTTTGGCCAGAAATATGTTCAATATGTCAAATTTTGGAATACTGTATGGCTCTTGTAACATCAGGAGTCAATATTAGGTTCAATTGGTCAAATATGGACTACTGTGTGGCTGAAGAAACCTCAAAAGTAGTCTATGAGTATCTATAGAAAGTTCAAGTTCAAGACTCTTTGGCCAGAAATATGTTCAAAAGGTCAAAATTGAACTACTGATGAAACATCAGGAGTCTATTAGTGTGTATAGAAAGTTCAATATCGAGGACTCTTTGGCCTGAAATGTCTTCAATACGTCACATATGGTCTAATCTATGGTTAATTTAACACCAAATAAGCTCATGAGAACACATAGTAAGATAGTCTTTGATGACTCCTGGGCCAGAAATATGTTCAAAAGGTCCAAATTGAACTACTGATGAAACATCAAAAGGAGTCTATTAGTGTGTATAGAAAGTTCAATATCGAGGACTCTTTGGCCAGAAATGTCTTCAATAGGTCACGTATGGTCTAATCTATGGTTGATTTAACATCAAAGAAGCTCATGAGAACGCATAGTAAGATAGTCTTTGATGACCCCTGGACCAGAAATATGTTCAAAAGGTCAAATTTTAACTACTTATGAAACATCAGAAGGAATCTATAACTATGAATAGAAAGTTAAAATTCAAGGACTCTTTGGCAAGAAATATGTTCAATAGGTCAAATTTTGGAATATTGTATGGCTCTTGTAACATCAGGACTCAATAATAGGTTCAATTTGTCAAATATGGACTACTGTCTGGCTGATGAAACATCAAAAGTAGTCTGTGAGTATCTATAGAAAGTTCAAGTTCAAGACTCTTTGGCCAGAAATATGTTCAAAAGAACTACTGATGAAACATCAGAACGAATGTATAAATATGAATAGAAAGTTAAAATTGGCCAGAAATGTGTTCAAAATGTCAAATATGCAGTCATATTTGGTTACTGTAACATCAAAAGAAGTTTATGGAGATCATATAGTCAGATAGCCTTTTAATGACTCTTTGGCCAGAAATATGTTCAATAGGTCAAATTTGAATTACTGATGAAACATCAGAAGGAATGTATAAATATGAATAGAAAGTTAAAATTCAAGGACTCTCTGGCCAGAAATGTTTTCAAAAGGTCAAATATGCAGTCATATTTGGTTACTGTAACATCAAAAGAAGTTTATGGAGATCATATAGTCAGATAGCCTTTTAATGACTCTTTGGCCAGAAATATGTTCAATAGGTCAAATTTGAATTACTGATGAAACATCAGAAGGAATGTATAAATATGAATAGAAAGTTAAAATTCAAGGACTCTCTGGCCAGAAATGTTTTCAAAAGGTCAAATATGCAGTCATATTTGGTTACTGTAACATCAAAAGAAGTTTATGAGATCATATAGTCAGATAGCCCTTTAATGACTCTTTAGCCAGAACTTTTTTCAATAGGTCAAAGTTTAATTACTGATGAAACATCAGAACAGCCCATATGGAAAATCAGAAGGAGATATGATTACCTATATAATGTTCAAGTTCAAGGACTCTTCGGCCAGAAATATGTTCAATAGGTACATTTTTGGAATACTGCATGGCTCTTTTAACATCAGGAGACAATAATAGGTTCAATAGGTCAAGGTCTACTGTCTGGCTGATGAAACATCAAAAGGAGTCTATGAGTATGTTAAAAATATCAAGTTCAAGGACTCTTTGGCCAGAAATATGTTCAATATGTCAAATTTTGGAATACTGTATGGCTCTTGTAACATCAGGAGTCAATATTAGGTTCAATTGGTCAAATATGGACTACTGTGTGGCTGATGAAACCTCAAAAGTAGTCTATGAGTATCTATAGAAAGTTCAAGTTCAAGACTCTTTGGCCAGAAATATGTTCAAAAGGTCAAAATTGAACTACTGATGAAACATCAGGAGTCTAATTAGTGTGTATAGAAAGTTCAATATTGAGGACTCTTTGGCCAGAAATGTCTTCAATACGTCACATATGGTCTAATCTATGGTTAATTTAACACCAAAGAAGCTCATGAGAACACATAGTAAGATAGTCTTTGATGACTCCTGGGCCAGAAATATGTTCAAAAGGTCCAAATTGAACTACTGATGAAACATCAGAAGGAATGTATAAATATGAATAGAAAGTTAAAATTCAAGGACTCTCTGGCCAGAAATGTTTTCAATAGGTCAAATATGCAGTCATATTTGGTTACTGTAACATCAAAAGAAGTTTATGAGATCATATAGTCAGATAGCCCTTTAATGACTCTTTAGCCAGAACTTTTTTCAATAGGTCAAAGTTTAATTACTGATGAAACATCAGAACAGCCCATATGGAAAATCAGAAGGAGATATGATTACCTATATAATCTTCAAGTTCAAGGACTCTTCGGCCAGAAATATGTTCAATAGGTACATTTTTGGAATACTGCATGGCTCTTTTAACATCAGGAGACAATAATAGGTTCAATAGGTCAAGGTCTACTGTCTGGCTGATGAAACATCAAAAGGAGTCTATGAGTATGTATAGAAAGATCAAGTTCAAGGACTCTTTGGCCAGAAATATGTTCAATAGGTCAAATTTTGGAATATTGTATGGCTCTCGTAACATCAGGACTCAATAATAGGTTCAATTGGTCAAATATGGACTACTGTCTGGCTGATGAAACATCAAAAGGAGTCTATGAGTATGTTAAAAAGATCAAGTTCAAGGACTCTTTGGCCAGAAATATGTTCAATATGTCAAATTTTGGAATACTGTATGGCTCTTGTAACATCAGGAGTCAATATTAGGTTCAATTGGTCAAATATGGACTACTGTGTGGCTGATGAAACCTCAAAAGTAGTCTATGAGTATCTATAGAAAGTTCAAGTTCAAGACTCTTTGGCCAGAAATATGTTCAAAAGGTCAAAATTGAACTACTGATGAAACATCAGGAGTCTAATTAATGTGTATAGAAAGTTCAATATTGAGGACTCTTTGGCCAGAAATGTCTTCAATAGGTCACATATGGTCTAATCTATGGTTAATTTAACACCAAAGTAGCTCATGAGAACACATAGTAAGATAGTCTTTGATGACTCCTGGGCCAGAAATATGTTCAAAAGGTCCAAATTGAACTACTGATGAAACATCAGAAGGAATGTTATAAAAGAATCATATAAAGGAATTTATATGAATAGAAAGTTAAAATTCAAGGACTCTCTGGCCAGAAATGTTTTCAAAAGGTCAAATATGCAGTCATATTTGGTTACTGTAACATCAAAAGAAGTTTATGAGATCATATAGTCAGATAGCCCTTTAATGACTCTTTAGCCAGAACTTTTTTCAATAGGTCAAAGTTTAATTACTGATGAAACATCAGAACAGCCCATATGGAAAATCAGAAGGAGATATGATTACCTATATAATGTTCAAGTTCAAGGACTCTTCGGCCAGAAACATGTTCAATAGGTACATTTTTGGAATACTACATGGCTCTTTTAACATCAGGAGACAATAATAGGTTCAATAGGTCAAGGTCTACTGTCTGGCTGATGAAACATCAAAAGGAGTCTATGAGTATGTATAGAAAGATCAAGTTCAAGGACTCTTTGGCCAGAAATATGTTCAATAGGTCAAATTTTGGAATATTGTATGGCTCTCGTAACATCAGGACTCAATAATAGGTTCAATTGGTCAAATATGGACTACTGTCTGGCTGATGAAACATCAAAAGGAGTCTATGAGTATGTTAAAAAGATCAAGTTCAAGGACTCTTTGGCCAGAAATATGTTCAATATGTCAAATTTTGGAATACTGTATGGCTCTTGTAACATCAGGAGTCAATATTAGGTTCAATTGGTCAAATATGGACTACTGTGTGGCTGATGAAACCTCAAAAGTAGTCTATGAGTATCTATAGAAAGTTCAAGTTCAAGACTCTTTGGCCAGAAATATGTTCAAAAGGTCAAAATTGAACTACTGATGAAACATCAGGAGTCTAATTAATGTGTATAGAAAGTTCAATATTGAGGACTCTTTGGCCAGAAATGTCTTCAATAGGTCACATATGGTCTAATCTATGGTTAATTTAACACCAAAGTAGCTCATGAGAACACATAGTAAGATAGTCTTTGATGACTCCTGGGCCAGAAATATGTTCAAAAGGTCCAAATTGAACTACTGATGAAACATCAGAAGGAATGTTATAAAAGAATCATATAAAGGAATTTATATGAATAGAAAGTTAAAATTCAAGGACTCTCTGGCCAGAAATGTTTTCAAAAGGTCAAATATGCAGTCATATTTGGTTACTGTAACATCAAAAGAAGTTTATGAGATCATATAGTCAGATAGCCCTTTAATGACTCTTTAGCCAGAACTTTTTTCAATAGGTCAAAGTTTAATTACTGATGAAACATCAGAACAGCCCATATGGAAAATCAGAAGGAGATATGATTACCTATATAATGTTCAAGTTCAAGGACTCTTCGGCCAGAAACATGTTCAATAGGTACATTTTTGGAATACTACATGGCTCTTTTAACATCAGGAGACAATAATAGGTTCAATAGGTCAAGGTCTACTGTCTGGCTGATGAAACATCAAAAGGAGTCTATGAGTATGTATAGAAAGATCAAGTTCAAGGACTCTTTGGCCAGAAATATGTTCAATAGGTCAAATTTTGGAATATTGTATGGCTCTTGTAACATCAGGACTCAATAATAGGTTCAATTGGTCAAATATGGACTACTGTCTGGCTGATGAAACATCAAAAGGAGTCTATGAGTATGTTAAAAAGATCAAGTTCAAGGACTCTTTGGCCAGAAATATGTTCAATATGTCAAATTTTGGAATACTGTATGGCTCTTGTAACATCAGGAGTCAATATTAGGTTCAATTGGTCAAATATGGACTACTGTGTGGCTGATGAAACCTCAAAAGTAGTCTATGAGTATCTATAGAAAGTTCAAGTTCAAGACTCTTTGGCCAGAAATATCTTCAAAAGGTCAAAATTGAACTACTGATGAAACATCAGGAGTCTAATTAGTGTGTATAGAAAGTTCAATATTGAGGACTCTTTGGCCAGAAATGTCTTCAATAGGTCACATATGGTCTAATCTATGGTTAATTTAACACCAAAGAAGCTCATGAGAAGACATAGTAAGATAGTCTTTGATGACTCCTGGGCCAGAAATATGTTCAAAAGGTCCAAATTGAACTACTGATTAAACATCAGAAGGAATGTTATAAAAGAATCATATAAAGGAATTTATATGAATAGAAAGTTAAAATTCAAGGACTCTCTGGCCAGAAATGTTTTCAAAAGGTCAAATATGCAGTCATATTTGGTTACTGTAACATCAAAAGAAGTTTATGAGATCATATAGTCAGATAGCCCTTTAATGACTCTTTAGCCAGAACTTTTTTCAATAGGTCAAAGTTTAATTACTGATGAAACATCAGAACAGCCCATATGGAAAATCAGAAGGAGATATGATTACCTATATAATGTTCAAGTTCAAGGACTCTTCGGCCAGAAATATGTTCAATAGGTACTTTTTTGGAATACTACATGGCTCTTTTAACATCAGGAGACAATAATAGGTTCAATAGGTCAAGGTCTACTGTCTGGCTGATGAAACATCAAAAGGAGTCTATGAGTATGTATAGAAAGATCAAGTTCAAGGACTCTTTGGCCAGAAATATGTTCAATAGGTCAAATTTTGGAATATTGTATGGCTCTTGTAACATCAGGACTCAATAATAGGTTCAATTGGTCAAATATGGACTACTGTCTGGCTGATGAAACATCAAAAGGAGTCTATGAGTATGTTAAAAAGATCAAGTTCAAGACTCTTTGGCCAGAAATATGTTCAAAAGGTCAAAATTGAACTACTGATGAAACATCAGGAGTCTAATTAGTGTGTATAGAAAGTTCAATATTGAGGACTCTTTGGCCAGAAATGTCTTCAATAGGTCACATATGGTCTAATCTATGGTTAATTTAACACCAAAGAAGCTCATGAGAAGACATAGTAATATAGTCTTTGATGACTCCTGGGCCAGAAATATGTTCAAAAGGTCCAAATTGAACTTCAAGAAGCTCATGAGAAGACATAGTAATATAGTCTTTGATGACTCCTGGGCCAGAAATATGTTCAAAAGGTCCAAATTGAACTACTGATGAAACATCAGAAGGAATGTATAAATATGAATAGAAAGTTAAAATTAAAGGACTCTCTGGCCAGAAATGTTTTCAAAAGGTCAAATATGCAGTCATATTTGGTTACTGTAACATCAAAAGAAGTTTATGAGATCATATAGTCAGATAGCCCTTTAATGACTCTTTAGCCAGAACTTTTTTCAATAGGTCAAAGTTTAATTACTGATGAAACATCAGAACAGCCCATATGGAAAATCAGAAGGAGATATGATTACCTAAATAATCTTCAAGTTCAAGGACTCTTCGGCCAGAAATATGTTCAATAGGTACATTTTTGGAATACTGCATGGCTCTTTTAACATCAGGAGACAATAATAGGTTCAATAGGTCAAGGTCTACTGTCTGGCTGATGAAACATCAAAAGGAGTCTATGAGTATGTTAAAAATATCAAGTTCAAGGACTCTTTGGCCAGAAATATGTTCAATATGTCAAATTTTGGAATACTGTATGGCTCTTGTAACATCAGGAGTCAATATTAGGTTCAATTGGTCAAATATGGACTACTGTGTGGCTGATGAAACCTCAAAAGTAGTCTATGAGTATCTATAGAAAGTTCAAGTTCAAGACTCTTTGGCCAGAAATATGTTCAAAAGGTCAAAATTGAACTACTGATGAAACATCAGGAGTCTAATTAGTGTGTATAGAAAGTTCAATATTGAGGACTCTTTGGCCAGAAATGTCTTCAATACGTCACATATGGTCTAATCTATGGTTAATTTAACACCAAAGAAGCTCATGAGAACACATAGTAAGATAGTCTTTGATGACTCCTGGGCCAGAAATATGTTCAAAAGGTCCAAATTGAACTACTGATGAAACATCAGAAGGAATGTATAAATATGAATAGAAAGTTAAAATTCAAGGACTCTCTGGCCAGAAATGTTTTCAATAGGTCAAATATGCAGTCATATTTGGTTACTGTAACATCAAAAGAAGTTTATGAGATCATATAGTCAGATAGCCCTTTAATGACTCTTTAGCCAGAACTTTTTTCAATAGGTCAAAGTTTAATTACTGATGAAACATCAGAACAGCCCATATGGAAAATCAGAAGGAGATATGATTACCTATATAATCTTCAAGTTCAAGGACTCTTCGGCCAGAAATATGTTCAATAGGTACATTTTTGGAATACTGCATGGCTCTTTTAACATCAGGAGACAATAATAGGTTCAATAGGTCAAGGTCTACTGTCTGGCTGATGAAACATCAAAAGGAGTCTATGAGTATGTATAGAAAGATCAAGTTCAAGGACTCTTTGGCCAGAAATATGTTCAATAGGTCAAATTTTGGAATATTGTATGGCTCTTGTAACATCAGGACTCAATAATAGGTTCAATTGGTCAAATATGGACTACTGTCTGGCTGATGAAACATCAAAAGGAGTCTATGAGTATGTTAAAAAATTCAAGTTCAAGGACTCTTTGGCCAGAAATATGTTCAATATGTCAAATTTTGGAATACTGTATGGCTCTTGTAACATCAGGAGTCAATATTAGGTTCAATTGGTCAAATATGGACTACTGTGTGGCTGATGAAACCTCAAAAGTAGTCTATGAGTATCTATAGAAAGTTCAAGTTCAAGACTCTTTGGCCAGAAATATGTTCAAAAGGTCAAAATTGAACTACTGATGAAACATCAGGAGTCTAATTAATGTGTATAGAAAGTTCAATATTGAGGACTCTTTGGCCAGAAATGTCTTCAATAGGTCACATATGGTCTAATCTATGGTTAATTTAACACCAAAGAAGCTCATGAGAACACATGGTAAGATAGTCTTTGATGACTCCTGGGCCAGAAATATGTTCAAAAGGTCCAAATTGAACTACTGATGAAACATCAGAAGGAATGTTATAAAGGAATCATATAAAGGAATTTATATGAATAGAAAGTTAAAATTCAAGGACTCTCTGGCCAGAAATGTTTTCAAAAGGTCAAATATGCAGTCATATTTGGTTACTGTAACATCAAAAGAAGTTTATGAGATCATATAGTCAGATAGCCCTTTAATGACTCTTTAGCCAGAACTTTTTTCAATAGGTCAAAGTTTAATTACTGATGAAACATCAGAACAGCCCATATGGAAAATCAGGAGATATGATTACCTATATAATGTTCAAGTTCAAGGACTCTTCGGCCAGAAATATGTTCAATAGGTACATTTTTGGAATACTACATGGCTCTTTTAACATCAGGAGACAATAATAGGTTCAATAGGTCAAGGTCTACTGTCTGGCTGATGAAACATCAAAAGGAGTCTATGAGTATGTATAGAAAGATCAAGTTCAAGGACTCTTTGGCCAGAAATATGTTCAATAGGTCAAATTTTGGAATATTGTATGGCTCTTGTAACATCAGGACTCAATAATAGGTTCAATTGGTCAAATATGGACTACTGTCATGCTGATGAAACATCAAAAGGAGTCTATGAGTATGTTAAAAAGATCAAGTTCAAGGACTCTTTGGCCAGAAATATGTTCAATATGTCAAATTTTGGAATACTGTATGGCTCTTGTAACATCAGGAGTCAATATTAGGTTCAATTGGTCAAATATGGACTACTGTGTGGCTGATGAAACCTCAAAAGTAGTCTATGAGTATCTATAGAAAGTTCAAGTTCAAGACTCTTTGGCCAGAAATATGTTCAAAAGGTCAAAATTGAACTACTGATGAAACATCAGGAGTCTAATTAGTGTGTATAGAAAGTTCAATATTGAGGACTCTTTGGCCAGAAATGTCTTCAATAGGTCACATATGGTCTAATCTATGGTTAATTTAACACCAAAGAAGCTCATGAGAAGACATAGTAAGATAGTCTTTGATGACTCCTGGGCCAGAAATATGTTCAAAAGGTCCAAATTGAACTACTGATGAAACATCAGAAGGAATGTTATAAAATAATCATATAAAAGAATTTATATGAATAGAAAGTTAAAATTCAAGGACTCTCTGGCCAGAAATGTTTTCAAAAGGTCAAATATGCAGTCATATTTGGTTACTGTAACATCAAAAGAAGTTTATGAGATCATATAGTCAGATAGCCCTTTAATGACTCTTTAGCCAGAACTTTTTTCAATAGGTCAAAGTTTAATTACTGATGAAACATCAGAACAGCCCATATGGAAAATCAGAAGGAGATATGATTACCTATATAATGTTCAAGTTCAAGGACTCTTCGGCCAGAAATATGTTCAATAGGTACTTTTTTGGAATACTACATGGCTCTTTTAACATCAGGAGACAATAATAGGTTCAATAGGTCAAGGTCTACTGTCTGGCTGATGAAACATCAAAAGGAGTCTATGAGTATGTATAGAAAGATCAAGTTCAAGGACTCTTTGGCCAGAAATATGTTCAATAGGTCAAATTTTGGAATATTGTATGGCTCTTGTAACATCAGGACTCAATAATAGGTTCAATTGGTCAAATATGGACTACTGTCTGGCTGATGAAACATCAAAAGGAGTCTATGAGTATGTTAAAAAGATCAAGTTCAAGACTCTTTGGCCAGAAATATGTTCAAAAGGTCAAAATTGAACTACTGATGAAACATCAGGAGTCTAATTAGTGTGTATAGAAAGTTCAATATTGAGGACTCTTTGGCCAGAAATGTCTTCAATAGGTCACATATGGTCTAATCTATGGTTAATTTAACACCAAAGAAGCTCATGAGAAGACATAGTAAGATAGTCTTTGATGACTCCTGGGCCAGAAATATGTTCAAAAGGTCCAAATTGAACTACTGATGAAACATCAGAAGGAATGTATAAATATGAATAGAAAGTTAAAATTAAAGGACTCTCTGGCCAGAAATGTTTTCAATAGGTCAAATATGCAGTCATATTTGGTTACTGTAACATCAAAAGAAGTTTATGAGATCATATAGTCAGATAGCCCTTTAATGACTCTTTAGCAGAAATATGTTCAATAGGTCAAATTCGAATTACTGATGAAACATCAGAATAGTCTATATGAAAAATCAGAAGGAGATATGAGGATCTATATAATGTTCAAGTTCAAGGACTCTTTTGCCAGAAATGTCTTCAAGAAATACAGTATGGTTCTTGTAACATCAGGACTCAATAATGGGTTTAATAGGTCAAATAAGGACTACTGTCTGGCTTGGCTAATGAAACATCAAAAGGAGTCTGTATAAAAGATCAAGTTCAATGAATCTTTGCCCAGAAATATGTTCAATAGGTCAAATTTTGGAATACTCATTCTAACTAACTCATTCCTTTCTGCATTAAAAAGAGTTAACATGAGTGCTGTTGCACTGCATTGCACAAACGATCTAATATGTGAATTGAAGAATAACACATAAGCTATGTGCTTGATGCATTGCAATGCATACCAAAAACTGACAAGTGATTGCATTGCATTGCACAGACGATCTAACATTGCTCATTGAAAAATAACATATATATATATACAGTATAAATATGCATAAAAAATGCATATATATAAATAAATAACATGTTGCATTACATTGCATACCAGAACTAACTCATTGCGTTGTGCTTTGAGGAGATAACATTTGAGTTGTTGCATTGCATTGCAAATCAATCTTAATTATTACTCTATGCAATGAAAACACATAACCTATGTGCTTTTCCATTGCACTGTATACTACAACTTTTGCCATTGAAGGGAAATTACTGCATTAGCTCTTGCATTACAATGCATAGAATGACCTCATACGTCTTATGCAACGAAGAGATAACATAAGAGTTGCATTGCATTGCAATGGCGATCTAAGAATTAGTGTTAAATAACATATTTGCGAAGCACATGTCGCATTTCAATACACGCCAAAACTAACTCATTCCTTTGTGCATTAATGAGATAACATGAGTGCTGTTGCACTGCATTGCAAAAACGATCTAATGGTGTGCATTGAAGAATATCATATGTGCTTGGTGCATTTCAATGCATACCAGAACTGACTCACTCGTTTGTGAAACGAAGAGATAACATAAGCGCTGTTGCATTGCATTTCACAAACAATCTAACACTGCGCATTGAAAAATAACATATAAGCTATGCACTTGTTTCTTTACCGTGAATAATAGAACTAACTCGTTGCGTTGTGCTTTAAGGAGATACAATTTGTGCTGTTGCATTGCATAGCAAAAAAATCTAAATTGTCTATGCAATGAAAATACTTAACATTTGATTTCCATTGCACTGCATACTACAACAACATTATTCATTTTTGCATTGAAGGGAAATTATTGCATTAGCTCTTTCATTACAATGCATATGAATAACTACCTCATACTTCATATGCAGAACACTGCACGAAAAAGAACGATTGCATTGCACATGCGATCTAAGAATTAGTGTTGAAGAATAACATAAGCGTATTCATATGCAAAACATGTTGCATTTTAATGCATGCCAGAACTAACTCATTCCTTTGTGCATTAAAGAGATAACATGAGTGCATTGCATTGCAGCATTGCATTGCAAAAAACTGACATTCGGTTTTGCAATGAAGAGATAACCCAAGTGCTGTTGCAATGCATTGCACAGACAATTTAACATTGCGCATTGAAGAATAACACACACATATATATATATATATATATATATATATATATATATATATATATATATTTCATACCAGAACTAACTCATTGCGTTGTGCATTGCAAAAAACGATCTAACGATGTGAATTGTGCATTGCAATGTTAGATCGTTTTGCAATGCAATGTTCAAAGCACACCAAGCACTTATGTTATCTCTTCGTTGCACAACCGAATGAGTCAGTTCTGGTATGCATTGAAATGTACCAAGCATGTATCTCCTTAAAGCACAACGCAACGAGTTAGTTCTAGGATCCACGGCAAAGCAACAAGTGCATAGCTTATATGTTACTTGTATGTGAAATGTGAAATGTTAGATCGTTTGTGCAATGCAATGCAACAGCACAACTTTGTTGCACAACCGAATGAGTCAGTTCTGGTATGCGGTGAAATGCACAAGCACATAGCTTATATGATATTCTTCAATGCACATCGTTGGATCGTTTGTGCAACAGCATTCATGTTCTCTCTTTAATGCACAAAGGAATGAGTTAGTTTTGGCATGTATTGAAATGCAACATATGCTTCGCTAATATGTTATTCTTCAACACTAATTCTCTTCGCCATTGCAATGCAATGCAACTCCTATAACAACTCCTAACTCGTTATCTCTATAATGCACAAAGGTTAGTTAGTTCTGGCATGCAACATGTAAGTGCAACATGTGCCTCTTTTATGTTATTTTTCAACACTAAATCTTAGATCGCTTGTGCAATACTCCTATGTTATCTCTTCGTTGCACAACAGGTATGAGGTAGTTATTCCATGGATTGTAATGTAAGAGCTAATGCGATCATTTCCCTTCAATGCAAAAATGAATGTTTGTTGTAGTATGCTTTGCATATGTTGTGGTTTTCATTGCATAGAGCATTGTGCAAGTTAGATTTTTTTGCAATGCAATGCAATACCACAAATTTGATCTCCTCAAAGTACAACGCAATGAGTTAGTTCTGGTATACAATTCAATGCAACAAGTGCATAAGCTTATGTTATTCTTCAATGCACATCATTAGATCGTTTGTGTGATGCAGTGCAACAGCAACTCATGTCATCTCTTTAATGCACAAAGATTTGATCTCCTCAAAGTACAACGCAATGAGTTAGTTCTGGTATACAATTCAATGCAACAAGTGCATAAGCTTATGTTATTCTTCAATGCACATCATTAGATCGTTTGTGTGATGCAGTGCAACAGCAACTCATGTCATCTCTTTAATGCACAAAGGAATGAGTCAGTTCTGGCATGCATTAAAATGCAACACGTTTTGCATATGTATACGCTTATGTTATTCTTCAACGCTAATTCTTAGATCGTATGTGCAATACAATCGTTCTTGTTCGTGCAGTGTTCTGCTTTGTTGCATATGAAGTATGAGGTAGTTATTCATATGCATTGTAATGAAAAAGCTAATGCAATAATTTCCCTTCAATGCAAAAATGAATAAGGCTGTTGTAGTATGCAGTGCAATGCAACAGCACAAATTGTATCTCCTTAAAGAACAGCGCAACGAGTTAGTTCTTGTATGTAATGCAAAGCAACAAGTGCCTATAGCTTATGTTATTCTTCAATGCGCAATGTAGATCGTTTGTGCAATGCACATATGTTATCTCTTCGTTGCACAACCGAATGAGTCAGTTCTGGTATTTTGCTCCTGTTGCACTGCATTTCACACACGATCAAACCTTGTGCATTGAAGACATATATATGCTATGAGTGCATTCCATACATACAGATAGCATACAAATTTGTATCTCCTTTGTATCTCGCATTGAGGGCATTGGGCATTGAGTTAGTTCTGGTATGCAATGCAACAAAAACGGTATGAGTTAGTTATTGTGTATTCACTGTGATGAAAATGCTATTGCAATACTTTCCTTCAAAACACAAATGAGTAGTTTAGTTGTAGTATGCAATGCAATGCGAATACACATATATGTTGTGGGTTTTTTTTTATTGCACAGAGGAATTAGTTAGAAATTTTATGCAATGGAATGCAACTGCAAAAATGCACATCGGAGTGAGTTACTTCTTGTTTGCATTGACATATGGGCATATTGACACGATCTAACGTTGTGTATTGAAGAATAACAAATAAGCTCATTGCACAACTGAATGAGTTAGTTATTGTGTGTCCATTGTAATAGAATAGTTATTGCAATAATTTCCCTTCAATACACAAATAAATAGTTTAGATGTTGTAATGCAAAAAGAAAGCACATATGTTTTGTGTTTTCATTTAACAGAAGAATAAGATAGATATATAGTTTATATGATATTCTTCAAATACACAACAGTTTGTTTGTGCAATGCTGTGCTGTGCACTCATGTTATCTCTTTAATGCACAAAGGAATGAGTTAGTTCTGGCATGCATTGATGTCATACGCTTATATGTTATTCTTCAACGCTAATTCTTAGATCGCATGTGCAATGCAACACCTATATTATCGTATTCTATGCATTGTAATGAAAAAGCAAATGCGATAATTTCCCTTCAATGCAAAAATGAATAAGTTTATATGTTATTCTTCAATGCACATCATTAGATCGTTTTTGCAATGCAGTGCAACAGCACTCATGTTATCTCATTAATGCACAAAGGAATGCGTTTCGCATGAATTGAAATGCGACATGTGGTTCGCAAATAAGTTATTTAACACTAATTTTTAGATCGCCATTGTAATGCAATGCAACTCTTATGTTATCTCTTCGTTGCATAAGAGGTACGAGGTCATTTTATGCATTGTAATGCAAGAGCTAAATGAAATAATTTCCCTTCAATGGCAAAAGTTGTAGTATGCAGTGCATTGGAAAGCACATGTGTTTTCATTGCATAGAGTAATAGTTAAGATTTATTTGCAATGCAATGCAACAACTCAAATGTTATCTTCTCAAAGTACAACGCAATGAGTTAGTTCTGGTATGCAATGCAATGCAACATGTTATTTATTTATATATATGGATATATACTGTATATATGTAACATATAACATATATATGTTATTTTTCAATGCGCAATGTTAGATCGTCTGTGCAATGCAATGCAACAGCACTTAGGTTATCACTTCGTTGCAAAACCGAATAAGTCAGTTTTTGGTATGCATTGCAATGCATCAAGCACATAGCTTATGTGATTTTCTTCAATGCACATCATTAGATCGTTTGTGCAATACAGTGCAACAGCACTCATGTTATCTCTTTAATGCACAAAGGAATGAGTTAGTTAGAATGAGTATTCCAAAACTTGACCTATTGAACATATTTCTGGCCCAAGAGTCATCAAAGGCTATCTTACTATGCGTTCTCATGAGCTTCTTTGATGTTACATCAACCATAGATTAGACCATATGTGACCTATTGAAGACATTTCTGGCCAAAGTCTTCGATATTGAACTTTCTATGCAAACTAATAGACTCCTTTTGATGTTTCATCAGTAGATCAATTTGGACCTTTTGAACATATTTCTGAAAAAGAGTCTTGAACTTGAACTTTCTATAGATACTCATAGACTACTTTTGAGGTTTCATCAGCCACTCAGTAGTCCATATGTCATATTGAACCCATTATTGAGTCCTTATGTTACAAGAGCCATGCAGTATTCAAAAATTTTTATATTGAACATATTTCTGGCCAAAGAGTCCTTGAACTTGATCTTTTTATACATACTCCTAGACTCCTTTTGATGTTTCATCAGCCAGACAGTAGTCCATATTAGACCTATTGAACCTATTATTGACTCCTGATGTTACAAGACCCATACAGTATTCCAAAATTTGACCTATTGAACACATTTCTGGCCAGAGAGTCCTTGAATTTGAACTTTCTATTTATGTTTATGCATTCTTTCTGATGTTTCATCAGTAATTCAAATTTGACCTTTTGAACATATTTCTGGTCCAAGAGTCATCAAAGGCTATCTTTACTATGCGTTCTCATGAGCTTCTTTGATGTTACTTCAACCATAGATTAGACCATATGTGACCTATTGAAGACATTTCTGGCCAAAGTCTTCGATATTGAACTTTCTATACAAACTAATAGACTCCTTCTGATGTTTCATCAGTAGTTCAATTTTGACCTTTTGAACATATTTCTGGCCCAGGAGTCATCAAAGGCTATCTTACTATGCGTTCTCATGAGCTTCTTTGATGTTACATCAACCATAGATTAGACCATATGTGACCTATTGAAGACATTTCTGGCCAAAGTCTTCGATATTGAACTTTCTATACAAACTAATATACTCCTTTTGATGTTTCATCAGTAGTTCAATTTTGACCTTTTGAACATATTTCTGGCAAAAGAGTCTTGAACTTGAACTTTCTATAGATACTCATAGACTACTTTTGAGGTTTCATCTGCCACACAGTAGTCCATATGTGACATATTGAACCCATTATTGAGTCCTTATGTTACAAGAGCCATGCAGTATTCCAAAATTTGACATATTGAACATATTTCTGGCCAAAGAGTCCTTGAACTTGATCTTTTTATACATACTCCTAGACTCCTTTTGATGTTTCATCAGCCAGACAGTAGTCCATATTTGACCTATTGAACCTATTATTGACTCCTGATATTACAAGACCCATACAGTATTCCAAAATTTGACCTATTGAACACATTTCTGGCCAGAGAGTCCCTGAATTTGAACTTTCTATTTATATTTATACATTCCTTCTGATGTTTCATCAGTAGTTCAAATTTGACCTTTTGAACATATTTCTGGCCCAAGAGTCATCAAAGGCTATCTTACTATGCGTTCTCATAAGCTTCTTTGATGTTACATCAACCATAGATTAGACCATATGTGACCTATTGAAGACATTTCTGGCCAAAGAGTCCTCGATATTGAACTTTCTATACAAACTAATAGACTCCTTTTGATGTTTCATCAGTAGATCAATTTGGACCTTTTGAACATATTTCTGGCCCAGGAGTCATCAAAGGCTATCTTACTATGCATTCTCATGAGCTTCTTTGATGTTACATCAACCATAGATTAGACCATAATGTGACCTATTGAAGACATTTCTGGCCAAAGAGTCCTCGATATTGAACTTTCTATACAAACTAATAGACTCCTTTTGATGTTTCATCAGTAGATCAATTTGGACCTTTTGAACATATTTCTGGCCCAGGAGTCATCAAGACTATCTTACTATGCGTTCTCATGAGCTTCTTTGATGTTACATCAACCATAGATTAGACCATATGTGACCTATTGAAGAAATTTCTGGCCAAAGAGTCCTAAATAATTAACTTTCTATACAAACTATTAGACTTCTTTTGATGTTTCATCATTAGTTCAATTTTGACCTTTTGAACATATTTCTGGCCCAGGAGTCATCAAAGGCTATCTTACTATGCGTTCTCATGAGCTTCTTTGATGTTACATCAACCATAGATTAGACTATATGTGAACCTGATGAAGACATTTCTGGCCAAAGAGTCCTCGATATTGAACTTTCTATACAAACTAATAGACTCCTTTTGATGTTTCATCAATAGATCAATTTGGACCTTTTGAACATATTTCTGGCCCAGGGTCATCAAGACTATCTTACTATGCGTTCTCATGAGCTTCTTTGATTTTACATCAACCATAGATTAGACCATATGTGACCTATTGAAGACATTTCTGGCCAAAGAGTCCTAAATAATTATCTTTCTATACAAACTAATAGACTTCTTTTGATGTTTCATCAGTAGTTCAATTTTGACCTTTTAAACATATTTCTGGCCCAGGAGTCATCAAAGGCTGTCTTACTATGCGTTCTCATGACCTTCTTTGATGTTACATCAACCATAGATTAGACCATATGTGACCTATTGAAGACATTTCTGGCCAAAGAGTCCTCGATATTGAACTTTCTATACAAACTAATAGACTCCTTTTGATGTTTCATCAGTAAATCAATTTGGACCTTTTGAACATATTTCTGGCCCAGGGTCATCAAGACTATCTTACTATGCGTTCTCATGAGCTTCTTTGATTTTACATCAACCATAGATTAGACCATATGTGACCTATTGAAGACATTTCTGGCCAAAGAGTCCTAAATAATTATCTTTCTATACAAACTAATAGACTTCTTTTGATGTTTCATCAGTAGTTCAATTTTGACCTTTTAAACATATTTCTGGCCCAGGAGTCATCAAAGGCTATCTTACTATGCGTTCTCATGAGCTTCTTTGATGTTACATCAACCATAGATTAGACCATATGTGACCTATTTAAGTCATTTCTGGCCAAAGAGTCCTCGATATTGAACTCTCTATACAAACTAATAGACTCCTTTTGATGTTTCATCAGTAGATCAATTTGGACCTTTTGAACATATTTCTGGCCCAGGGTCATCAAGACTATCTTACTATGCGTTCTCATGAGCTTCTTTGATGTTACATCAACCATAGATTAGACCATATGTGACCTATTGAAGACATTTCTGGCCAAAGAGTCCTCGATATTGAACTTTCTATACAGACTAATAGACTCCTTCTGATGTTTCATCAGCAGTTCAAATTTGACCTTTTGAACATATTTCTGGCAAAAGAGTCTTGAACTTGAACTTTCTATAGATACTCATAGACTACTTTTGAGGTTTCATCAGCCACACAGTAGTCCATATGTGACATATTGAACCCATTATTGAGTCCTTATGTTACAAGAGCCATGCAGTATTCCAAAATTTGACATATTGAACATATTTCTGGCCAAAGAGTCCTTGAACTTGATCTTTTTATACATACTCCTAGACTCCTTTTGATGTTTCATCAGCCAGACAGTAATCCATATTTGACCTATTGAACCTATTATTGACTCCTGATGTTACAAGACCCATACAGTATTCCAAAATTTGACCCATTGAACACATTTCTGGCCAGAGAGTCCTTGAATTTGAACTTTCTATTTATATTTATACATTCCTTCTGATGTTTCATCAGTAGTTCAATTTTGACCTTTTGAACATATTTCTGGCCCAGGAGTCATCAAAGGCTATCTTACTATGCGTTCTCATGAGCTTCTTTGATGTTACATCAACCATAGATTAGACCATATGTGACCTATTGAAGACATTTCTGGCCAAAGAGTCCTCGATATTGAACTCTCTATACAAACTAATAGACTCCTTTTGATGTTTCATCAGTAGATCAATTTGGACCTTTTGAACATATTTCTGGCCCAGGGTCATCAAGACTATCTTACTATGCGTTCTCATGAGCTTCTTTGATGTTACATCAACCATAGATCAGACCATATGTGACCTATTGAAGACATTTCTGGCCAAAGAGTCCTCGATATTGAACTTTCTATACAAACTAATAGACTCCTTCTGATGTTTCATCAGCAGTTCAAATTTACCTTTTGAACATATTTCTGGTCCAAGAGTCATCAAAGGCTATCTTACTATACGTTCTCATGAGCTTCTTTGATGTTACATCAACCATAGATTAGACCATATGTGACCTATTGAAGACATTTCTGGCCAAAGTCTTCGATATTGAACTTTCTATACAAACTAATATACTCCTTTTGATGTTTCATCAGTAGTTCAATTTTGACCTTTTGAACATATTTCTGGCAAAAGAGTCTTGAACTTGAACTTTCTATAGATACTCATAGACTACTTTTGAGGTTTCATCAGCCACACAGTAGTCCATATGTGACATATTGAACCCATTATTGAGTCCTTATGTTACAAGAGCCATGCAGTATTCCAAAATTTGACATATTGAACATATTTCTGGCCAAAGAGTCCTTGAACTTGATCTTTTTATACATACTCCTAGACTCCTTTTGATGTTTCATCAGCCAGACAGTAGTCCATATTTGACCTATTGAACCTATTATTGACTCCTGATGTTACAAGACCCATACAGTATTCCAAAATTTGACCTATTGAACACATTTCTGGCCAGAGAGTCCTTGAATTTGAACTTTCTATTTATATTTATACATTCCTTCTGATGTTTCATCAGTAGTTCAAATTTGACCTTTTGAACATATTTCTGGCCCAAGAGTCATCAAAGGCTATCTTACTATGCGTTCTCATAAGCTTCTTTGATGTTACATCACTCTAGATTTACTTATCAGTAAGGGTCTAAACATCTCATCGATTGTTATCAAGGATGTAGCACTGTCTGATCATTTCTGTATTTTCTTTGATATACTGATCTCTCCTGCCATTGAAGCTAGATCTGTGTCTGTCAAGAAGAGATGCTTAAATGAGAACATTAGTGTGCTATTTATGAAGGCTATATCTTTAAAACCAAGCATATCTGCTGACTCTGTTGATTTTCTCCTTGAATCTTTTAACTCAAAAATTAAAAGTTTAATTGATGATATTGCTCCTGTGAAAGTCAGGAAGAATAGTGGTAGACAAAAAGCACCTTGGAGAAACTCAACAGCAGTGCAAAACATGAAAAGACAATGCAGAAGAGCAGAGCGCATGTGGCGGAAGACAAAACTTGTAGTCCATTATAACATCTACAAAGACAGCATCCATGCTTTTAATATGGAACTAGGCAAAGCTAGACAGACTTTCTTCTCGAATATTATAAACAGCAACTTAAACAACACACGCACTCTTTTTGCTACTGTAGAGAGACTGACAAACCCCCCAAGCCAGATTCCCAGTGAAATGCTCTCAGACAGCAAGTGCAGTGAGTTTGCTTCTTTCTTCTCTGAGAAAATCAATAATATCAGAAAGGTGATCAGTGCATCATTGAGCCGCACTGGGGTCAGACAAATCAGACCACTACCTGAGAAAGTAGTTACTATGTCTGTTTTCGAAGAAATTGATGGCAAAATTTTGGAAGAAACCGTACAGCACCTTAAAACATCAACCTGCGCCCTTGACACACTTCCCACATCTTTTTTCAAAAGTGTGTTAAACAGCTTAGAAGCAGATCTCCTAGAAGTGGTAAATGCCTCACTTCTTTCTGGGAGTTTTCCAAACTCCCTGAAAACTGCAGTTGTCAAGCCCCTCCTGAAAAAGAGCAATCTGGATAAGACCATCTTAAGCAATTATAGACCGATCTCAAATCTTCCTTTCATAGGCAAGATCATTGAAAAAGTTGTCTTCAATCAGCTGAACAAATTCTTAATCTCGAATGGATACTTTGACAATTTTCAATCTGGTTTCCGATCGCATCACAGCACAGAGACAGCTCTCATAAAGATAATAAACGATATTCGCTTAAATACTGATACAGGGAAATTATCAGTGCTGGTACTACTCGACCTCAGTGCTGCATTTGACACTGTCGATCACAACATACTTCTTGACAGGCTGGAAAACTGGGTGGGGCTTTCTGGGA
The DNA here is from genome assembly GCF_029890125.1 of Rhinichthys klamathensis goyatoka. NCBI lineage: Eukaryota > Metazoa > Chordata > Actinopteri > Cypriniformes > Leuciscidae > Rhinichthys > Rhinichthys klamathensis. The sequence continues at coordinate 6,015,915 of NW_026606555.1, forward strand.
TAGTCCTAAAATGGTTCAGGTCATACTTAGAAGGGAGAGGTTATTATGTGAGTATAGGAGACCATAAGTCTGAGTGGACACCCATGACATGCGGAGTCCCTCAAGGCTCAATTCTTGCACCACTCTTATTCAACCTGTACATGCTCCCAATGAGCCAAATAATGAGAAAGAACCGCATCTCTTACCACAGCTATGCAGATGACACACAGCTCTACTTAGCCCTATCGCCTAACGACTACAGCCCCATTGACTCTCTGTGCCAATGCATTGATGAAGTAAACGGTTGGATGTGCCAAAACTTTTTTCAGTTAAACAAAGACAAAACTGAAGTCATTGCGTTTGGAAACAAAGATGAAGTTCTCAAGGTAAATGCATACCTTGACGCTAGGGGTCTAACAACTAAAAATCAAGTCAGGAATCTTGGTGTGTCTCTAGAGTCAGACCTTAGTTTCAGTAGTCATGTCAAAGCAATAACTAAATCAGCATACTATAATTTGAAAAATATTGCAAGAATTAGATGCTTTGTTTCCAGTCAAGACTTAGAGAAACTTGTGCATGCTTTTATCACCAGCAGGGTGGATTATTGTAATGGACTCCTCACTGGCCTTCCTAAAAAGACCATAAGACAGTTGCAGCTCATACAGGTTCAGCCAGGATTCTGAGCAGAACCAGAAAATTTGAACATATCACACCAGTCCTCAGGTCTTTACACTGGCTCCCAGTTACATTTAGGATTGATTTTAAAGTATTATTACTGGTATATAAATCATTCAATGGGCTAGGACCTCAATATATTGCAGATATGCTCACTGAATATAAACCCAACAGATCACTCAGATCATTAGGATCACATCAGCTAGAAATACCAAGGGTTCACTCTAAGCAAGGAGAGTCTGCTTTTAGCAATTATGCCAGCCGCAGCTGGAACCAGCTTCCAGAAGAGATCAGATGTGCTCCTACAGTAGTCACATTCAAATTCAGACTCAAAACACATCTGTTTAGCTATGCATTTACTGAATGAGCACTGTGCCAATGTTCGTCCGACTGTTTTTACTGTACTTTATTTTATTTTTTATTCTAAACTGTTTTAATTATTTCCTCCTATGTAAAGCACTTTGAATTACCATTGTGTATGAAATGTGCTATATAAATAAACTTGCCTTGCCTTGCCTTGCCTTGCCTTACATCAACCATAGATTAGACCATATGTGACCTATTGAAGACATTTCTGGCCAAAGAGTCCTCGATATTGAACTTTCTATACAAACTAATAGACTCCTTTTGATGTTTCATCAGTAGATCAATTTGGACCTTTTGAACATATTTCTGGCCCAGGAGTCATCAAAGGCTATCTTACTGTGCGTTCTCATGAGCTTCTTTGATGTTACATCAACCATAGATTAGACCATAATGTGACCTATTGAAGACATTTCTGGCCAAAGAGTCCTCGATATTGAACTTTCTATACAAACTAATAGACTCCTTTTGATGTTTCATCAGTAGATCAATTTGGACCTTTTGAACATATTTCTGGCCCAGGAGTCATCAAGACTATCTTACTATGCGTTCTCATGAGCTTCTTTGATGTTACATCAACCATAGATTAGACCATATGTGACCTATTGAAGAAATTTCTGGCCAAAGAGTCCTAAATAATTAACTTTCTATACAAACTATTAGACTTCTTTTGATGTTTCATCATTAGTTCAATTTTGACCTTTTGAACATATTTCTGGCCCAGGAGTCATCAAAGGCTATCTTACTATGCGTTCTCATGAGCTTCTTTGATGTTACATCAACCATAGATTAGACTATATGTGAACCTGATGAAGACATTTCTGGCCAAAGAGTCCTCGATATTGAACTTTCTATACAAACTAATAGACTCCTTTTGATGTTTCATCAGTAGATCAATTTGGACCTTTTGAACATATTTCTGGCCCAGGAGTCATCAAGACTATCTTACTATGCGTTCTCATGAGCTTCTTTGATGTTACATCAACCATAGATTAGACCATATGTGACCTATTGAAGAAATTTCTGGCCAAAGAGTCCTAAATAATTAACTTTCTATACAAACTATTAGACTTCTTTTGATGTTTCATCATTAGTTCAATTTTGACCTTTTGAACATATTTCTGGCCCAGGAGTCATCAAAGGCTATCTTACTATGCGTTCTCATGAGCTTCTTTGATGTTACATCAACCATAGATTAGACTATATGTGAACCTGATGAAGACATTTCTGGCCAAAGAGTCCTCGATATTGAACTTTCTATACAAACTAATAGACTCCTTTTGATGTTTCATCAATAGATCAATTTGGACCGTTTGAACATAATTCTGGCCCAGGGTCATCAAGACTATCTTACTATGCGTTCTCATGAGCTTCTTTGATTTTACATCAACCATAGATTAGACCATATGTGACCTATTGAAGACATTTCTGGCCAAAGAGTCCTAAATAATTATCTTTCTATACAAACTAATAGACTTCTTTTGATGTTTCATCAGTAGTTCAATTTTGACCTTTTAAACATATTTCTGGCCCAGGAGTCATCAAAGGCTGTCTTACTATGCGTTCTCATGACCTTCTTTGATGTTACATCAACCATAGATTAGACCATATGTGACCTATTGAAGACATTTCTGGCCAAAGAGTCCTCGATATTGAACTTTCTATACAAACTAATAGACTCCTTTTGATGTTTCATCAGTAAATCAATTTGGACCTTTTGAACATATTTCTGGCCCAGGGTCATCAAGACTATCTTACTATGCGTTCTCATGAGCTTCTTTGATTTTAAATCAACCATAGATTAGACCATATGTGACCTATTGAAGACATTTCTGGCCAAAGAGTCCTAAATAATTATCTTTCTATACAAACTAATAGACTTCTTTTGATGTTTCATCAGTAGTTCAATTTTGACCTTTTAAACATATTTCTGGCCCAGGAGTCATCAAAGGCTATCTTACTATGCGTTCTCATGAGCTTCTTTGATGTTACATCAACCATAGATTAGACCATATGTGACCTATTGAAGTCATTTCTGGCCAAAGAGTCCTAAATAATTATCTTTCTATACAAACTAATAGACTCCTTTTGATGTTTCATCAGTAGATCAATTTGGACCTTTTGAACATATTTCTGGCCCAGGGTCATCAAGACTATCTTACTATGCGTTCTCATGAGCTTCTTTGATGTTACATCAACCATAGATTAGACCATATGTGACCTATTGAAGACATTTCTGGCCAAAGAGTCCTCGATATTGAACTTTCTATACAAACTAATAGACTCCTTCTGATGTTTCATCAGCAGTTCAAATTTGACCTTTTGAACATATTTCTGGTCCAAGAGTCATCAAAGGCTATCTTACTATACGTTCTCATGAGCTTCTTTGATGTTACATCAACCATAGATTAGACCATATGTGACCTATTGAAGACATTTCTGGCCAAAGTCTTCGATATTGAACTTTCTATACAAACTAATATACTCCTTTTGATGTTTCATCAGTAGTTCAATTTTGACCTTTTGAACATATTTCTGGCAAAAGAGTCTTGAACTTGAACTTTCTATAGATACTCATAGACTACTTTTGAGGTTTCATCAGCCACACAGTAGTCCATATGTGACATATTGAACCCATTATTGAGTCCTTATGTTACAAGAGCCATGCAGTATTCCAAAATTTGACATATTGAACATATTTCTGGCCAAAGAGTCCTTGAACTTGATCTTTTTATACATACTCCTAGACTCCTTTTGATGTTTCATCAGCCAGACAGTAATCCATATTTGACCTATTGAACCTATTATTGACTCCTGATGTTACAAGACCCATACAGTATTCCAAAATTTGACCTATTGAACACATTTCTGGCCAGAGAGTCTTTGAATTTGAACTTTCTATTTATATTTATACATTCCTTCTGATGTTTCATCAGTAGTTCAATTTTGACCTTTTGAACATATTTCTGGCCCAGGAGTCATCAAAGGCTATCTTACTATGCGTTCTCATGAGCTTCTTTGATGTTACATCAACCATAGATTAGACCATATGTGACCTATTGAAGACATTTCTGGCCAAAGTCTTCGATATTGAACTTTCTATGCAAACTAATAGACTCCTTTTGATGTTTCATCAGTAGATCAATTTGGACCTTTTGAACATATTTCTGAAAAAGAGTCTTGAACTTGAACTTTCTATAGATACTCATAGACTACTTTTGAGGTTTCATCAGCCACACAGTAGTCCATATGTCATATTGAACCCATTATTGAGTCCTTATGTTACAAGAGCCATGCAGTATTCCAAAAATTTTATATTGAACATATTTCTGGCCAAAGAGTCCTTGAACTTGATCTTTTTATACATACTCCTAGACTCCTTTTGATGTTTCATCAGCCAGACAGTAGTCCATATTAGACCTATTGAACCTATTATTGACTCCTGATGTTACAAGACCCATACAGTATTCCAAAATTTGACCTATTGAACACATTTCTGGCCAGAGAGTCCTTGAATTTTAACTTTCTATTTATATTTATGCATTCTTTCTGATGTTTCATCAGTAATTCAAATTTGACCTTTTGAACATATTTCTGGTCCAAGAGTCATCAAAGGCTATCTTACTATGCGTTCTCATGAGCTTCTTTGATGTTACATCAACCATAGATTAGACCATATGTGACCTATTGAAGACATTTCTGGCCAAAGTCTTCGATATTGAACTTTCTATACAAACTAATAGACTCCTTTTGATGTTTCATCAGTAGTTCAATTTTGACCTTTTGAACATATTTCTGGCCCAGAAGTCATCAAAGGCTGTCTTACGATGCGTTCTCATGAGCTTCTTTGATGTTACATCAACCATAGATTAGACCATATGTGACCCATTGAAGACATTTCTGGCCAAAGTCTTCGATATTGAACTTTCTATACAAACTAATAGACTCCTTTTGATGTTTCATCAGTGGATCAATTTTGACCTTTTGAACATATTTCTGGCAAAAGAGTCTTGAAATTTCTATAGATACTCATAAGACTACTTTTGAGGTTTCATCAGCCAAACAGTAGTCCATATGTGACATATTGAACCCATTATTGAGTCCTTATGTTACAAGAGCCATGCAGTATTCCAAAATTTTATATTGAACATATTTCTGGCCAAAGAGTCCTTGAACTTGATCTTTTTATACATACTCCTAGACTCCTTTTGATGTTTCATCAGCCAGACAGTAGTCCATATTAGACCTATTGAACCTATTATTGACTCCTGATGTTACAAGACCCATACAGTATTCCAAAATTTGACCTATTGAACACATTTCTGGCCAGAGAGTCCTTGAATTTTAACTTTCTATTTATATTTATGCATTCTTTCTGATGTTTCATCAGTAATTCAAATTTGACCTTTTGAACATATTTCTGGTCCAAGAGTCATCAAAGGCTATCTTACTATGCGTTCTCATGAGCTTCTTTGATGTTACATCAACCATAGATTAGACCATATGTGACCTATTGAAGACATTTCTGGCCAAAGTCTTCGATATTGAACTTTCTATACAAACTAATAGACTCCTTTTGATGTTTCATCAGTAGTTCAATTTTGACCTTTTGAACATATTTCTGGCCCAGAAGTCATCAAAGGCTGTCTTACGATGCGTTCTCATGAGCTTCTTTGATGTTACATCAACCATAGATTAGACCATATGTGACCCATTGAAGACATTTCTGGCCAAAGTCTTCGATATTGAACTTTCTATACAAACTAATAGACTCCTTTTGATGTTTCATCAGTGGATCAATTTTGACCTTTTGAACATATTTCTGGCAAAAGAGTCTTGAAATTTCTATAGATACTCATAAGACTACTTTTGAGGTTTCATCAGCCAAACAGTAGTCCATATGTGACATATTGAACCCATTATTGAGTCCTTATGTTACAAGAGCCATGCAGTATTCCAAAATTTGACATATTGAACATATTTCTGGCCAAAGAGTCCTTGAACTTGATCTTTTTATACATACTCCTAGACTCCTTTTGATGTTTAATCAGCCAGACAGTAATCCATATTTGACCTATTGAACCTATTATTGACTCCTGACGTTACAAGACCCATATACAGTATTCCAAAATTTGACCTATTGAACACATTTCTGGCCAGAGAGTCCTTGAATTTGAACTTTCTATTTATATTTATACGTTACTTCTGATGTTTCATCAGTAGTTCAATTTTGACCTTTTGAACATATTTCTGGCCCAGGAGTCATCAAAGGCTATCTTACTATGCGTTCTCATGAGCTTCTTTGATGTTACATCAACCATAGATTAGACCATATGTGACCTATTGAAGACATTTCTGGCCAAAGTCTTCGATATTGAACTTTCTATACAAACTAATATACTCCTTTTGATGTTTCATCAGTAGTTCAATTTTGACCTTTTGAACATATTTCTGGCAAAAGAGTCTTGAACTTGAACTTTCCATAGATACTCATAGACTACTTTTGAGGTTTCATCAGCCACACAGTAGTCCATATGTGACATATTGAACCCATTATTGAGTCCTTATGTTACAAGAGCCATGCAGTATTCCAAAATTTGACATATTGAACATATTTCTGGCCAAAGAGTCCTTGAACTTGATCTTTTTATACATACTCCTAGACTCCTTTTGATGTTTCATCAGCCAGACAGTAGTCCATATTTGACCTATTGAACCTATTATTGACTCCTGATATTACAAGACCCATACAGTATTCCAAAATTTGACCTTTTGAACACATTTCTGGCCAGAGAGTCCTTGAATTTGAACTTTCTATTTATATTTATACATTCCTTCTGATGTTTCATCAGTAGTTCAAATTTGACCTTTTGAACATATTTCTGGCCCAAGAGTCATCAAAGGCTATCTTACTATGCGTTCTCATGAGCTTCTTTGATGTTACATCAACCATATATTAGACCATATGTGACCTATTGAAGACATTTCTGGCCAAAGAGTCCTCGATATTGAACTTTCTATACAAACTAATAGACTCCTTTTGATGTTTCATCAGTAGATCAATTTGGACCTTTTGAACATATTTCTGGCCCAGGAGTCATCAAAGGCTATCTTACTATGCGTTCTCATGAGCTTCTTTGATGTTACATCAACCATAGATTAGACCATAATGTGACCTATTGAAGACATTTCTGGCCAAAGAGTCCTCGATATTGAACTTTCTATACAAACTAATAGACTCCTTTTGATGTTTCATCAGTAGATCAATTTGGACCTTTTGAACATATTTCTGGCCCAGGAGTCATCAAGACTATCTTACTATGCGTTCTCATGAGCTTCTTTGATGTTACATCAACCATAGATTAGACCATATGTGACCTATTGAAGAAATTTCTGGCCAAAGAGTCCTAAATAATTAACTTTTTATACAAACTATTAGACTTCTTTTGATGTTTCATCATTAGTTCAATTTTGACCTTTTGAACATATTTCTGGCCCAGGAGTCATCAAAGGCTATCTTACTATGCGTTCTCATGAGCTTCTTTGATGTTACATCAACCATAGATTAGACTATATGTGAACCTGATGAAGACATTTCTGGCCAAAGAGTCCTCGATATTGAACTTTCTATACAAACTAATAGACTCCTTTTTGATGTTTCATCAGTAGATCAATTTTGACCTTTAGAACATATTTCTGGCAAAAGAGTCTTGAACGAACTTTCTATAGATACCCATAGACTACTTTTGAGGTTTCATCAGCCACACAGTAGTCCATATGTGACATATTGAACCCATTATTGAGTCCTTATGTTACAAGAGCCATGCAGTATTCCAAAATTTGACATATTGAACATATTTCTGGCCAAAGAGTCCTTGAACTTGATCTGTTTATACATACTCATAGACTCCTTCTGTTGCTTTATAAGCCATTTAGAAGTCCATATCTGACCTATGGATCTTATTTCTTGTCAAAGGGTCCTCAAAAGGTTTGAAACTATATAAACATATAGTTCCTTTTTGAACCTTTTTGACCTTTTTGAACCTTTGATCAATTTTGACCTTTTGAACATATTTCTGGCACAGAAGTCATCAAAGGCTATCTTACTATGCGTTCTCATGAGATTCTTTGATTTTACATCAACCATAGATTAGACCATATGTGACCTATTGAAGACATTTCTGGCCAAAGAGTCCTAAAAAATTAACTTTCTATACAAACTAATAGACTTCTTTTGATGTTTCATCAGTAGTTCAATTTTGACCTTTTTAACATATTTCTGGCCCAGGAGTCATCAAAGGCTATCTTACTATGCGTTCTCATGAGCTGCTTTGATGTTACATCAACCATAGATTAGACCATATGTGACCTATTGAAGACATTTCTGGCCAAAGAGTCCTCGATATTGAACTTTCTATACAAACTAATAGACTCCTTTTGATGTTTCATCAATAGATCAATTTGGACCTTTTGAACATATTTCTGGCCCAGGGTCATCAAGACTATCTTACTATGCGTTCTCATGAGCTTCTTTGATTTTACATCAACCATAGATTAGACCATATGTGACCTATTGAAGACATTTCTGGCCAAAGAGTCCTAAATAATTATCTTTCTATACAAACTAATAGACTTCTTTTGACGTTTCATCAGTAGTTCAATTTTGACCTTTTAAACATATTTCTGGCCCAGGAGTCATCAAAGGCTGTCTTACTATGCGTTCTCATGACCTTCTTTGATGTTACATCAACCATAGATTAGACCATATGTGACCTATTGAAGACATTTCTGGCCAAAGAGTCCTCAATATTGAACTTTCTATACAAACTAATAGACTCCTTTTGATGTTTCATCAGTAAATCAATTTGGACCTTTTGAACATATTTCTGGCCCAGGGTCATCAAGATTATCTTACTATGCGTTCTCATGAGCTTCTTTGATTTTACATCAACCATAGATTAGACCATATGTGACCTATTGAAGACATTTCTGGCCAAAGAGTCCTAAATAATTATCTTTCTATACAAACTAATAGACTTCTTTTGATTTTTCATCAGTAGTTCAATTTTGACCTTTTAAACATATTTCTGGCCCAGGAGTCATCAAAGGCTATCTTACTATGCGTTCTCATGAGCTTCTTTGATGTTACATCAACCATAGATTAGACCATATGTGACCTATTGAAGTCATTTCTGGCCAAAGAGTCCTCGATATTGAACTCTCTATACAAACTAATAGACTCCTTTTGATGTTTCATCAGTAGATCAATTTGGACCTTTTGAACATATTTCTGGCCCAGGGTCATCAAGACTATCTTACTATGCGTTCTCATGAGCTTCTTTGATGTTACATCAACCATAGATTAGACCATATGTGACCTATTGAAGACATTTCTGGCCAAAGAGTCCTAAATAATTATCTTTCTATACAAACTAATAGACTTCTTTTGATGTTTCATCAGTAGTTCAATTTTGACCTTTTAAACATATTTCTGGCCCAGGAGTCATCAAAGGCTATCTTACTATGCGTTCTCATGAGCTTCTTTGATGTTACGTCAACCATAGATTAGACCATATGTGACCTATTGAAGAAATTTCTGGCCAAAGAGTCCTAAATAATTAACTTTCTATACAAACTATTAGACTTCTTTTGATGTTTCATCATTAGTTCAATTTTGACCGTTTGAACATATTTCTGGCCCAGGAGTCATCAAAGGCTATCTTACTATGCGTTCTCATGAGCTTCTTTGATGTTACATCAACCATAGATTAGACTATATGTGAACCTGATGAAGACATTTCTGGCCAAAGAGTCCTCGATATTGAACTTTCTATACAAACTAATAGACTCATTTTTGATGTTTCATCAGTTGATCAATTTTGACCTTTAGAACATATTTCTGGCAAAAGATTCTTGAACGAACTTTCTATAGATACCCATAGACTACTTTTGAGGTTTCATCAGCCACACAGTAGTCCATATGTGACATATTGAACCTATTATTGAGTCCTTATGTTACAAGAGCCATGCAGTATTCCAAAATTTGACATATTGAACATATTTCTGGCCAAAGAGTCCTTGAACTTGATCTGTTTATACATACTCATAGACTCCTTCTGTTGCTTTATAAGCCATTTAGAAGTCCATATCTGACCTATGGATCTTATTTCTTGTCAAAGGGTCCTCAAAAGGTTTGAAACTATATAGACATATAGTTCCTTTTTGACCTTTTTGAACCTTTGATCAATTTCGACCTTTTGAACATGTTTCTGGCACAGAAGTCATCAAAGGCTATCTTACTATGCGTTCTCATGAGATTCTTTGATTTTACATCAACCATAGATTAGACCATATGTGACCTATTGAAGACATTTCTGGCCAAAGAGTCCTAAAAAATTAACTTTCTATACAAACTAATAGACTTCTTTTGATGTTTCATCAGTAGTTCAATTTTGACCTTTTTAACATATTTCTGGCCCAGGAGTCATCAAAGGCTATCTTACTATGCGTTCTCATGAGCTTCTTTGATGTTACATCAACCATAGATTAGACCATATGTGACCTATTGAAGACATTTCTGGCCAAAGAGTCCTCGATATTGAACTCTCTATACAAACTAATAGACTCCTTTTGATGTTTCATCAGTAGATCAATTTGGACCTTTTGAACATATTTCTGGCCCAGGGTCATCAAGACTATCTTACTATGCGTTCTCATGAGCTTCTTTGATGTTACATCAACCATAGATTAGACCATATGTGACCTATTGAAGACATTTCTGGCCAAAGAGTCCTCGATATTGAACTTTCTATACAAACTAATAGACTCCTTCTGATATTTCATCAGCAGTTCAAATTTGACCTTTTGAACACATTTCTGCCCAGAGAGTCCTTGAATTTTAACTTTCTATTTACATTTATACATTCCTTCTGATGTTTCATCAGTAGTTCAAATTTGACCTTATGAACATATTACTGGCCAAAGAGTCCTCGATATTGAACTTTCTATACAAACTAATAGACTCCTTTTGATGTTTCATCAGTAGTTCAATTTTGACCTTTTGAACATATTTCTGGCCCAGGAGTCATCAAAGGCTATCTTACTATGCGTTCTCATGAGCTTCTTTGATGTTACATCAACCATAGATTAGACCATATGTGACCTATTGAAGACATTTCTGGCCAAAGTCTTCGATATTGAACTTTCTATACAAACTAATAGACTCCTTTTGATGTTTCATCAGTAGTTCAACTTTCTATACAAACTAATAGACCCGTTTGGATGTTTCATCAGTAGTTCAATTTTGACCTTTTGAACATATTTCTGGCCCAGGAGTCATCAAAGGCTATCTTACTATGCGTTCTCATGAGGTTCTTTGATGTTACATCAACCATAGATTAGACCATATGTGACCTATTGAAGACATTTCTGGCCAAAGAGTCCTCGATATTGAACTTTCTATACAAACTAATAGACTCCTTTTGATGTTTCATCAGTAGATCAATTTGGACCTTTTGAACATATTTCTGGCCCAGGAATCATCAAGACTATCTTACTATGCGTTCTCATGAGCTTCTTTGATGTTACATCAACCATAGATTAGACCATATGTGACCTATTGAAGACATTTCTGGCCAAAGAGTCCTCGATATTGAACTTTCTATACAAACTAATAGACTCCTTCTGATGTTTCATCAGCAGTTCAAATTTGACCTTTTGAACACATTTCTGGCCAGAGAGTCCCTGAATTTTAACTTTCTATTTATATTAATACATTCCTTCTGATGTTTCATCAGTAGTTCAAATTTGACCTTTTGAACATATTTCTGGTCCAAGAGTCATCAAAGGCTATCTTACTATGCGTTCTCATGAGCTTCTTTGATGTTACATCAACCATAGATTAGACCATATGTGACCTATTGAAGACATTTCTGGCCAAAGTCTTCGATATTGAACTTTCTATACAAACTAATAGATTCCTTTTGATGTTTCATCAGTAGATCAATTTGGACTTTTTGAACATATTTCTGGCCCAGGAGTCATCAAGACTATCTTACTATGCATTCTCATGAGCTTCTTTGATATTACATCAACCATAGATTAGACCAAATGTGACCTATTGAAGACATTTCTGGCCAAAGAGTCCTCGAGATTGAACATTCTATACAAACTAATAGACTCCTTTTGATGTTTCATCAGTAGTTCAATTTTGACCTTTTGAACATATTTCTGGCCCAGGAGTCATCAAAGGCTATCTTACTATGCGTTCTCATGAGATTCTTTGATGTTACATCAACCATAGATTAGACCATATGTGACCTATTGAAGACATTTCTGGCCAAAGAGTCCTCGATATTGAACTTTCTATACAAACTAATAGACTCCTTTTGATGTTTCATCAGTAGATCAATTTTGACCTTTTGAACATATTTCTGGCAAAAGAGTCTTGAACTTGAACTTTCTATAGATACCCATAGACTATTTTTGAGGTTTCATCAGCCACACAGTAGTCCATATGTGACATATTGAACCCATTTTTGAGTCCTTATGTTACAAGAGCCATGCAGTATTCCATAATTTGACATATTGAACATATTTCTGGCCAAAGAGTCCTTGAACTTGATCTTTTTATACATACTCATAGACTCCTTTTCATGTTTCATCAGCCAGACAGTAATCCATATTTGACCTATGGAACCTTTTATTGACTCCTGATGTTACAAGACCCATACAGTATTCCAACATTTGACCTATTGAACACATTTCTGGACAGAGAGTCCTTGAATTTGAACTTTCTATTTATATTTATACATTCCTTCTGATGTTTCATCAGTAGTGCAAATTTGACCTTTTGAACATATTTCTGGCCCAAGAGTCATCAAAGGCTATCTTACTATGCGTTCTCATAAGCTTCTTTGATGTTACATTAACCATAGATTAGACCATATGTGACCTATTGAAGACATTTCTGGCCAAAGAGTCCTCGATATTGAACTTTCTATACAAACTAATAGACTCCTTTTGATGTTTCATCAGTAGATCAATTTGGACCTTTTGAACATATTTCTGGCCCAGGAGTCATCAAAGGCTATCTTACTATGCGTTCTCATGAGCTTCTTTGATGTTACATCAACCATAGATTAGACCATAATGTGTCCTATTGAAGACATTTCTGGCCAAAGAGTCCTCGATATTGAACTTTCTATTCAAACTAATAGACTCCTTTTGATGTTTCATCAGTAGATCAATTTGGACCTTTTGAACATATTTCTGGCCCAGGAGTCATCAAGACTATCTTACTATGCGTTCTCATGAGCTTCTTTGATGTTACATCAACCATAGATTAGACCATATGTGACCTATTGAAGAAATTTCTGGCCAAAGAGTCCTAAATAATTAACTTTCTATACAAACTATTAGACTTCTTTTGATGTTTCATCATTAGTTCAATTTTGACCGTTTGAACATATTTCTGGCCCAGGAGTCATCAAAGGCTATCTTACTATGCGTTCTCATGAGCTTCTTTGATGTTACATCAACCATAGATTAGACTATATGTGAACCTGATGAAGACATTTCTGGCCAAAGAGTCCTCGATATTGAACTTTCTATACAAACTAATAGACTCATTTTTGATGTTTCATCAGTAGATCAATTTTGACCTTTAGAACATATTTCTGGCAAAAGATTCTTGAACGAACTTTCTATAGATACCCATAGACTACTTTTGAGGTTTCATCAGCCACACAGTAGTCCATATGTGACATATTGAACCCATTATTGAGTCCTTACGTTACAAGAGCCATGCAGTATTCCAAAATTTGACATATTGAACATATTTCTGGCCAAAGAGTCCTTGAACTTGATCTGTTTATACATACTCATAGACTCCTTCTGTTGCTTTATAAGCCATTTAGAAGTCCATATCTGACCTATGGATCTTATTTCTTGTCAAAGGGTCCTCAAAAGGTTTGAAACTATATAAACATATAGTTCCTTTTTGAACCTTTTTGACCTTTTTGAACCTTTGATCAATTTTGACCTTTTGAACATATTTCTGGCACAGAAGTCATCAAAGGCTATCTTACTATGCGTTCTCATGAGATTCTTTGATTTTACATCAACCATAGATTAGACCATATGTGACCTATTGAAGACATTTCTGGCCAAAGAGTCCTAAAAAATTAACTTTCTATACAAACTAATAGACTTCTTTTGATGTTTCATCAGTAGTTCAATTTTGACCTTTTTAACATATTTCTGGCCCAGGAGTCATCAAAGGCTATCTTACTATGCGTTCTCATGAGCTTCTTTGATGTTACATCAACCATAGATTAGACCATATGTGACCTATTGAAGACATTTCTGGCCAAAGAGTCCTCGATATTGAACTCTCTATACAAACTAATAGACTCCTTTTGATGTTTCATCAGTAGATCAATTTGGACCTTTTGAACATATTTCTGGCCCAGGGTCATCAAGACTATCTTACTATGCGTTCTCATGAGCTTCTTTGATGTTACATCAACCATAGATTAGACCATATGTGACCTATTGAAGACATTTCTGGCCAAAGAGTCCTCGATATTGAACTTTCTATACAAACTAATAGACTCCTTCTGATATTTCATCAGCAGTTCAAATTTGACCTTTTGAACACATTTCTGCCCAGAGAGTCCTTGAATTTTAACTTTCTATTTACATTTATACATTCCTTCTGATGTTTCATCAGTAGTTGAAATTTGACCTTATGAACATATTTCTGGCCAAAGAGTCCTCGATATTGAACTTTCTATACAAACTAATAGACTCCTTTTGATGTTTCATCAGTAGTTCAATTTTGACCTTTTGAACATATTTCTGGCCCAGGAGTCATCAAAGGCTATCTTACTATGCGTTCTCATGAGCTTCTTTGATGTTACATCAACCATAGATTAGACCATATGTGACCTATTGAAGACATTTCTGGCCAAAGTCTTCGATATTGAACTTTCTATACAAACTAATAGACTCCTTTTGATGTTTCATCAGTAGTTAAACTTTCTATACAAACTAATAGACCCGTTTGGATGTTTCATCAGTAGTTCAATTTTGACCTTTTGAACATATTTCTGGCCCAGGAGTCATCAAAGGCTATCTTACTATGCGTTCTCATGAGGTTCTTTGATGTTACATCAACCATAGATTAGACCATATGTGACCTATTGAAGACATTTCTGGCCAAAGAGTCCTCGATATTGAACTTTCTATACAAACTAATAGACTCCTTTTGATGTTTCATCAGTAGATCAATTTGGACCTTTTGAACATATTTCTGGCCCAGGAATCATCAAGACTATCTTACTATGCGTTCTCATGAGCTTCTTTGATGTTACATCAACCATAGATTAGACCATATGTGACCTATTGAAGACATTTCTGGCCAAAGAGTCCTCGATATTGAACTTTCTATACAAACTAATAGACTCCTTCTGATGTTTCATCAGCAGTTCAAATTTGACCTTTTGAACACATTTCTGGCCAGAGAGTCCCTGAATTTTAACTTTCTATTTATATTAATACATTCCTTCTGATGTTTCATCAGTAGTTCAAATTTGACCTTTTGAACATATTTCTGGTCCAAGAGTCATCAAAGGCTGTCTTACTATGCGTTCTCATGAGCTTCTTTGATGTTACATCAACCATAGATTAGACCATATGTGACCTATTGAAGACATTTCTGGCCAAAGAGTCCTCGAGATTGAACATTCTATACAAACTAATAGACTCCTTTTGATGTTTCATCAGTAGTTCAATTTTGACCTTTTGAACATATTTCTGGCCCAGGAGTCATCAAAGGCTATCTTACTATGCGTTCTCATGAGATTCTTTGATGTTACATCAACCATAGATTAGACCATATGTGACCTATTGAAGACATTTCTGGCCAAAGAGTCCTCGATATTGAACTTTCTATACAAACTAATAGACTCCTTTTGATGTTTCATCAGTAGATCAATTTTGACCTTTTGAACATATTTCTGGCAAAAGATTCTTGAACTTGAACTTTCTATAGATACCCATAGACTATTTTTGAGGTTTCATCAGCCACACAGTAGTCCATATGTGACATATTGAACCCATTTTTGAGTCCTTATGTTACAAGAGCCATGCAGTATTCCATAATTTGACATATTGAACATATTTCTGGCCAAAGAGTCCTTGAACTTGATCTTTTTATACATACTCATAGACTCCTTTTCATGTTTCATCAGCCAGACAGTAATCCATATTTGACCTATTGAACCTTTTATTGACTCCTGATGTTACAAGACCCATACAGTATTCCAACATTTGACCTATTGAACACATTTCTGGACAGAGAGTCCTTGAATTTTAACTTTCTATTTATATTTATACATTCCTTCTGATGTTTCATCAGTAGTTCAATTTGACCTTTTGAACATATTTCTGGTCCAAGAGTCATCAAAGGCTATCTTACTATGCGTTCTCATGAGCTTCTTTGATGTTACATCAACCATAGATTAGACCTTTATGTGACCTCTTGAAGACATTTCTGGCCAAAGAGTCCTCGATATTGAACTCTCTATACAAACTAATAGACTCCTTTTGATGTTTCATCAGTAGATCAATTTGGACCTTTTGAACATATTTCTGGTCCAAGAGTCATCAAAGGCTATCTTACTATGCATTCTCATGAGCTTCTTTGATATTACATCAACCATAGATTAGACCATATGTGACCTATTGAAGACATTTCTGGCCAAAGAGTCCTAAATAATTAACTTTCTATACAAACTAATAGACTTCTTTTGATGTTTCATCAGTAGTTCAATTTGGACCTTTTGAACATATTTCTGGCCCAGGAGTCATCAAAGGCTATCTTACTATGCATTCTCATGAGCTTCTTTGATATTACATCAACCATAGATTAGACCATATGTGACCTATTGAAGACATTTCTGGCCAAAGAGTCCTAAATAATTAACTTTCTATACAAACTAATAGACTTCTTTTGATGTTTCATCAGTAGTTCAATTTTGACCTTTTGAACATATTTCTGGCCCAGGAGTCATCAAAGGCTATCTTACTATGCGTTCTCATGAGCTTCTTTGATGTTACATCAACCATATATTAGACCATATGTGACCTATTGAAGACATTTCTGGCCAAAGAGTCCTCGATATTGAACTTTCTATACAAACTAATAGACTCCTTTTGATGTTTCATCAGTAGATCAATTTGGCCCTTTTGAACATATTTCTGGCCCAGGGTCATCAAGACTATCTTACTATGCGTTCTCATGAGCTTCTTTGATGTTACATCAATCATAGATTAGACCATATGTGACCTATTGAAGACATTTCTGGCCAAAGAGTCCTCGATATTGAACTTTCTACACAAACTAATAGACCCGTTTGGATATTTCATCAGTAGTTCAATTTTGACCTTTTGAACATATTTCTGGCCCAGGAGTCATCAAAGGCTATCTTACTATGCGTTCTCATGAGCTTCTTTGATGTTACATCAACCATAGATTAGACCATATGTGACCTATTGAAGACATTTCTGGCCAAAGAGTCCTCGATATTGAACTTTCTATACAAACTAATAGACTCCTTTTGATGTTTCATCAGTAGATCAATTTGGACCTTTTGAACATATTTCTGGCCCAGGAGTCATCAAGACTATCTTACTATGCGTTCTCATGAGCTTCTTTGATGTTACATCAACCATAGATTAGACCATATGTGACCTATTGAAGACATTTCTGGCCAAAGAGTCCTCGATATTGAACTTTCTATACAAACTAATAGACTCCTTCTGATGTTTCATCAGCAGTTCAAATTTGACCTTTTGAACACATTTCTGGCCAGAGAGTCCTTGAATTTTAACTTTCTATTTATATTTATACATTCCTTCTGATGTTTCATCAGTGGTTCAACTTTGACCTTTTGAACATATTTCTGGCCAAAGAGTCCTCGATATTGAACTTTCTATACAAACTAATAGACTCCTTTTGATGTTTCATCAGTAGTTCAGTTTTGACCTTTTGAACATATTTCTGGCCCAGGAGTCATCAAAGGCTATCTCACTATGCGTTCTCATGAGCTTCTTTGATGTTACATCAACCATAGATTAGACCATAATGTGACCTATTGAAGACATTTCTGGCCAAAGAGTCCCTGATATTGAACTTTCTATACAAACTAATAGACTCCTTCTGATGTTTCATCAGCAGTTCAAATTTGACCTTTTGAACACATTTTTGGCCAGAGCGTCCTTGAATTTTAACTTTCTATTTATATTTATACATTCCTTCTGATGTTTCAACAGTAGTTCAAATTTGACCTTTTGAACATATTTCTTGTCCAAGAGTCATCAAAGGCTATCTTACTATGCGTACTCATGAGCTTCTTTGATGTTACATCAACCATAGATTAGACCATATGTGACCTATTGAAGACATTTCTGGCTAAAGAGTCCTCGATATTGAACTTTCTATACAAACTAATAGACTCCTTTTGATGTTTCATCAGTAGATCAATTTGGACCTTTTGAACATATTTCTGGCCCAGGAGTCATCAAGACTATCTTACTATGCATTATAATGAGCTTCTTTGATGTTACATCAACCATAGATTAGACCATATGTGACCTCTTGAAGACATTTCTGGCCAAAGAGTCCTCGATATTGAACTTTCTATACAAACTAATAGACTCCTTCTGATGTTTCATCAGCAGTTCAAATTTGACCTTTTGAACACATTTCTGGCCTTAGAGTCCCTGAATTTTAACTTTCTATTTATATTTATACATTCCTTCTGATGTTTCATCAGTAGTTCAAATTTGACCTTTTGAACATATTTCTGGTCCAAGAGTCATCAAAGGCTATCTTACTATGCGTTCTCATGAGCCTCTTTGATGTTACATCAACCATAGATTAGACCATATGTGACCTATTGAAGACATTTCTGGCCAAAGTCTTCGATATTGAACTTTCTATACAAACTAATAGACTCCTTTTGATGTTTCATCAGTAGATCAATTTGGACTTTTTGAACATATTTCTGGCCCAGGAGTCATCAAAGGCTATCTTACTATGCGTTCTCATGAGCTTCTTTGATGTTACATCAACCATAGATTAGACCATATGTGACCTATTGAGGACATTTCTGGCCAAAGAGTCCTCGATATTGAACTTTCTATACAAACTAATAGACTCCTTCTGATGTTTCATCAGCAGTTCAAATTGGACCTTTTGAACACATTTCTGGCCAGAGAGTCCTTGAATTTTAACTTTCTATTTCTATTTATACATTCCTTCTGATGTTTCATCAGTTGTTCAAATTTGACCTTCTGAACATATTTCTGGCCCAGGAGTCATCAAAGGCTATCTTACTATGCGTTCTCATGAGCTTCTTTGATGTTACATCAACCTTAGATTAGACTATATGTCAACCTGATGAAGACATTTCTGGCCAAAGAGTCCTCGATATTGAACTTTCTATACAAACTAATAGGCTCCTTTCGATGTTTCATCAGTTGATCAATTTTGACCTTTTGAACATATTTCTGGCAAAAGAGTCTTGAACTTGAACTTTCTATAGATACCCATAGACTACTTTTGAGGTTTCATCAGCCAGACAGTAGTCCATATTTGACATATTGAACCCATTATTGAGTCCTCATGTTACAAGAGCCATGCAGTATTCCAAAATTTGACATATTGAACATATTTCTGGCCAAAGAGTCCTTGAACTTGATCTTTTTATACATACTCATAGACTCCTTTTGATGTTTCATCAGCCAGACAGTAGTCCATATTTGACCTATTGAACCTTTTATTGACTCCTGATGTTACAAGACCCATACAGTATTCCAAAATTTGACCTATTGAACACATTTCTGGACAGAGAGTCCTTGAATTTTAACTTTTTATTTATATT
Organism: Rhinichthys klamathensis goyatoka; assembly: GCF_029890125.1. NCBI lineage: Eukaryota > Metazoa > Chordata > Actinopteri > Cypriniformes > Leuciscidae > Rhinichthys > Rhinichthys klamathensis. The sequence continues at coordinate 6,035,882 of NW_026606555.1, forward strand.
TATACATTCCTTCTGATGTTTCATCAGTAGTTCAAATTTGACCTTTTGAACATATTTCTGGTCCAAGAGTCATCAAAGGCTATCTTACTATGCGTTCTCATAAGCTTCTTTGATGTTACATCAACCATAGATTAGACCATATGTGACCTATTGAAGACATTTCTGGCCAAAGAGTCCTCGATATTGAACTTTCTATACAAACTAATAGACTCCTTTTGATGTTTCATCAGTAGTTCAGTTTTGACCTATTGAACATATCTGGCCCAGGAGTCATCAAAGGCTTTCTTACTATGCGTTCTCATGAGCTTCTTTGATGTTACATCAACCATAGATTAGACCATATGTGACCTATTGAAGACATTTCTGGCCAAAGAGTCCTCGATATTGAACTTTCTATACAAACTAGACTCCTTTTGATGTTTCATCAGTAGTTTAATTTTGACCTTTTGAACATATTTCTGGCCCAGGAGTCATCAAAGGCTATCTTACTATGCGTTCTCATGAGCTTCTTCGATGTTACATCAACCATAGATTAGACCATATGTGACCTATTGAAGACATTTCTGGCCAAAGTCTTCGATATTTAACTTTCTATACAAACTAATAGACTCCTTTTGATGTTTCATCAGTAGATCAATTTGGACCTTTTGAACATATGGTTGGCCCAGGAGTCATCCAGACTATCTTACTATGCGTTCTCATGAGCTTCTTTGATGTTACATCAACCATTGATTAGACCATATGTGACCTATTGAAGACATTTCTGGCCAAAGAGTCTTCGATATTGAACTTTCTATACAAACTAATAGACCCGTTTGGATGTTTCATCAGTAGTTCAATTTGGACCTTTTGAACATATGTCTGGCCCAGGAGTCATCCAGACTATCTTACTACGCGCTCTCCCGAGCTTCTTTGATGTTACATCAACCATAGATTAGACTATATGTGACCCTGATGAAGACATTTCTGGCCAAAGAGTCCTCGATATTGAACTCTCTATACATACTCATATACTCCTTCTGTTGCTTCATAAGCCATTTAGAAGTCCACTTCATACATTCAGTTGTTGACATGGCAATAAATTATTGAAATATATGAATATACATATCTGACCTATGGATCTTATTTCTTGTCAAAGGGTCCTCAAAAGGTTTGAAACTATATAAACATATAGTTCCTTTTTGAACCACTGAACATACAGTGCTTTGAATATTAGCTTTCTATACATATTGACTCCTTTTGATGTTACAATAGCCATACTAAAGTCATCTGAACTTACTGAACATATTTTTGGCCAGAGATTCCTTAAAAAATAACTTACTACACATTCAGATTGATTTCTTCCAATGTTATGTCAGCCAGACGGCAGTCAAAATTTGAACTACTAAACATATTTCTGGCCAAAGAGTACTCGAAACGAACTTTCTATATATACTCGTTGACTCCTTCTGATGTTACGTCAGGCATTCAGAAGTTCATATTTGACCCAAGGAACATATTTCTGGCCAAAGGGTCCTCAAAAGGTTTGAAACTATATAAACTTATAGACTCCTTCTAATGTTAAATCAGCAATACGGTTCCTTTTTGAACCACTGAACATACTTTTGGCTTTGAATATTAGCTTTCTATACATATTGACTCCTTTTGATGTTACATTAGCCATACTAAAGTCCACATATGACCTACTGAACATATTTCTGGCCAGAGATTCCTTAAAGATTAACTTATTCAACATTCAGATTGATTTCTTCCAATGTTATATCAGCCAGACGGCAGTCAAAATTTGAACTACTAAACATATTTCTGGCCAAAGAGTACTCGAAACATGAACTTTCTATATATACTTGTTGACTCCTTCCGGTTACGTCAGGCATTCAGAAGTTCATATTTGACCCAAGGAACATATTTCTGGCCAAAGAATCCTCGATCTATACATAGTCATAGACTTCTGGTGCTTCATAAGCCATATAGAAGTCCATATTTAATTCTGGTCAAAGGGTCCTCAAATGATTTTAAACTACCGGTATATAAACTTAGACTAATTCTGATGTTAAAACCTACTGAACATGTCTGACCAAAGAGTACTTAAAGATTAACACTATAAATTGAGATTGAATTCTTCTTATGTTATATCAGCCTGACAAAAGTCCATTTTTGACCTACTGAAATTTTTTTGGCCAAAGAGTACTCAAAACTTGAAATTTCTATACATACTTGTTGAATCCTGATAATAAATCAGCCATACAGAGGTTCCTTTTTGAACTAATGAACATACTTTTGGCCAAAGAGTCTTTGAACATTGACTTTATATACATATTGACTCCTTTTGATGTTATATTAGACTGACAGAGAGATATTTCTGGCCAAAGAATCCTTGATCTTGAACTTTCTATACATAGTCATAGACTCATAAGCCATATAGAAGTCCATATAGAAGTCCATGTCTGACCTATTGAACTTAATTCTTGTCAAAGGGTCCTCAAATCTTTTTAAACTATATAAACTTAGAGACTCATTCTGGTGTTGAAATTAGTTCGTTTTTTTTTTTTGGCCAAAGAGTACTCGAAACTTGAAATTTCTATACATACTACTTCTGATGTTAAATCAGCCATACAGAGGTTCATTTTTGAACTAATGAACATAATTTTGGCCAAAGAGTCTTTGAACATTAACTTTCTATACATATTGATTCCTTTTGATGTTATATCAGCCTGACAAAAGTCCACATTTGACCTACTGAACATATTTCTGGCCAAAGATTCCTTAAAGATTAATTTACTATACATTCAGATTGATTTGTTCTGATGTTATATCAGCCAGACGGCAGTCAAAATTTGAACTGCTATTTGAGTCCATACTCATGGACTCCTGATGTTTTATCAGCCAGAGAGTAGTCCATATTTGACCTAGTGAACATATTTCTGGTGAAAGAGTCATCAAAGGGTAACTAACTATGTGTTCTCACATAATGAGACTTCTTTTGATGTTACATCAACCATAAATTAGTCCATATTTGTCATTGAACACATTTCTGGCCAAAGAGTGCTTGATATTGAACTTTCTATACATATAGATTTGTTCTGATGTTTCATCAGCCAGTCAGTAGTCCAAACTTGACCTGCTGAACATACTTCTACCAAAAGAGCATCAAAACCTAACTTACTATACGTTCTGATAGACTTATTTTGATGTTACTTCAAACATATAACAGTCCATATTTGACAGATTGAACACATTTCTGGCCAAAGAGACCTCGGTCTTGAACTTTCTATCCATACTCATAGACTCCCTCTGCTGTTTCATCAGCCAGACAGTAGTCCATATTTGACTTACTGAACACATTTCTGGCGAAAAAGTCATCAAACTTACTATGTGTTCTCATAGACTTCTTTAAATGTTACATCAACCAAATATTAGTCCATATTTGACTTATTGAACACATTTCTGGCCAAAGAGTGCTTGATATTGAACTTTCTATACATATAATAGACTTGTTCTTATGTTTCATCAAACAGATAGTAGTTCACCTATTGAACATATTTCTGGAAGTAGAGTCTTTGAACTTGAACTTTCTAAACATACTCATTGACTCCTGATGTTTCTTCAGCCATGCAGTAATTCAACTTGAGTGTGTATAGAAAGTTAAAGTTCAGGATTGAGGACTTGTTGGCCCAGAATGTGTTCAATAGGTCAAATATGGACTATTATATGGCTGATTAAAAACAACAGGAGGAGTCTATGTGTACGTTTGGAGAGTTCTACAAAGAGGATTCTTTGGCCAAGAAAAATGCTCAGTCGGTTCAATAGGTCAAATATGGACTACTGTTTGGCTGATGAAACTTCAAAAGTAGTCTATGAGTATCTATAGAAAGTTCAAGTTCAAGACTCTTTGGCCAGAAATATGTTCAAAAGGTCAATGGATGTAACATCAAAGAAGCTCATGAGAACGCATAGTAAGATAGCCCTTGATGACTCCTGGGCCAAAAATATGTTCAAAAGGTCAAAATTGAACTACTGTTGTAACATCAAAAGGAGTCTATTAGTTTGTATTGAAAGTTCAATATCGAGGACTCTTTGGCCAGAAATATCTTCAATAGGTCACATATGGTCTAATCTATGGATGATGTAACATCAAAGAAGCTCATGAGAACATATAGTAAGATAGCCTTTGATGACTCTTTGGCCAGAAATATGTTCAATATGTCAAATTTTGGAATACTGTATGGCTCTTGTAAGGTCTCATAAGGACTCAATAATGGGTTCAATAAGTCACATATGGACTACTGTCTGCCTTATGATACCTCAAAAGTAGTCTATGAGTATCTATAGAAAGCTCAAGTTCAAGGAGTCTTTGGCCAGAAATATGTTCAAAAGGTCAAAATTGATCTACTGATGAAACATCAAAAGGAGTCTATTAGTTTGTATAGAAAGTTCAATATCGAGGACTCTTTGGCCAGAAATGTCTTCAATAGGTCACATATGGTTGATGTAACATCAAAGGAGCTCATGAAAACGCAAAGTAAGATAGCCTTTGATGACTCCTGGGCCAGAAATATGTTCTAAAGGTCAAAATTGAACTACTGATGATACATCAGAAGGAATATATAAATATGAAATAGAAAGTTAAAATTCAAGGACTCTCTGGCCAGAAATGTTTTCAAAAGGTCAAATATGCAGTCATATTTGGTTACTGTAACATCAAAAGAAGTTTATGAGATCATATAGTCAGATAGCCCTTTAATGACTCTTTAGCCAGAACTATGTTCAATAGGTCAAAGTTTAATTACTGATGAAACATCAGAACAGCCCATATGGAAAATCAGAAGGAGATATGATTACCTGTATAATGTTCAAGTTCAAGGACTCTTCGGCCAGAAATATTTTCAATAGGTAAATTTTTGGAATACTGCATGGTTCTTGTAACATCAGGAGACAATAATAGGTTCAATAGGTCAAGGTCTACTGTCTGGCTGATAAAACATGAAAAGGAGTCTATGAGTGAATGTTAAAGTCTATGAGTCTATGAGTGTTACTGTATGTTAAAGATCAAGTTCAAGGACTCTTTGGTCAGAAATATGTTCAATAGGTCAAATTTTGGAATATTGTATGGCTCTTGTAACATCAGGACTCAATAATAGGTTCAATAGGTCAAATATGGACTACTGTCTGGCTGATGAAACATCAAAAGGAGTCTATGAGTATGTTAAAAAGATCAAGTTCAAGGACTCTTTGGCCAGAAATATGTTCAATATGTCAAATTTTGGAATACTGTATGGCTCTTGTAACATCAGGAGTCAATATTAGGTTCAATTGGTCAAATATGGACTACTGTGTGGCTGATGAAACCTCAAAAGTAGTCTATGAGTATCTATAGAAAGTTCAAGTTCAAGACTCTTAGGCCAGAAATATGTTCAAAAGGTCAAAATTGAACTACTGATGAAACATCAGGAGTCTAATTAGTGTGTATAGAAAGTTCAATATTGAGGACTCTTTGGCCAGAAATGTCTTCAATAGGTCACATATGGTCTAATCTATGGTTAATTTAACACCAAAGAAGCTCATGAGAACACATAGTAAGATAGTCTTTGAAGACTCCTGGGCCAGAAATATGTTCAAAAGGTCCAAATTGAACTACTGATGAAACATCAGAAGGAATGTATAAATATGAATAGAAAGTTAAAATTCAAGGACTCTCTGGCCAGAAATGTTTTCAAAAGGTCAAATATGCAGTCATATTTGGTTACTGTAACATCAAAAGAAGTTTATGAGATCATATAGTCAGATAGCCCTTTAATGACTCTTTAGCCAGAACTTTTTTCAATAGGTCAAAGTTTAATTACTGATGAAACATCAGAACAGCCCATATGGAAAATCAGAAGGAGATATGATTACCTATATAATGTTCAAGTTCAAGGACTCTTCGGCCAGAAATATGTTCAATAGGTACATTTTTGGAATACTGCATGGCTCTTTTAACATCAGGAGACAATAATAGGTTCAATAGGTCAAGGTCTACTGTCTGGCTGATGAAACATCAAAAGGAGTCTATGAGTATGTATAGAAAGATCAAGTTCAAGGACTCTTTGGCCAGAAATATGTTCAATAGGTCAAATTTTGGAATATTGTATGGCTCTTGTAACATCAGGACTCAATAATAGGTTCAATTGGTCAAATATGGACTACTGTCTGGCTGATGAAACATCAAAAGGAGTCTATGAGTATGTTAAAAAGATCAAGTTCAAGGACTCTTTGGCCAGAAATATGTTCAATATGTCAAATTTTGGAATACTGTATGGCTCTTGTAACATCAGGAGTCAATATTAGGTTCAATTGGTCAAATATGGACTACTGTGTGGCTGATGAAACCCTTAAAAGTAGTCTATTAATATCTATAGAAAGTTCAAGTTCAAGACTCTTTGGCCAGAAATATGTTCAAAAGGTCAAAATTGAACTACTGATGAAACATCAGGAGTCTAATTAGTGTGTATAGAAAGTTCAATATTGAGGACTCTTTGGCCAGAAATGTCTTCAATAGGTCACATATGGTCTAATCTATGGTTAATTTAACACCAAAGAAGCTCATGAGAACACATAGTAAGATAGTCTTTGATGACTCCTGGGCCAGAAATATGTTCAAAAGGTCCAAATTGAACTACTGATGAAACATCAGAAGGAATGTATAAATATGAATAGAAAGTTAAAATTCAAGGACTCTCTGGCCAGAAATGTTTTCAAAAGGTCAAATATGCAGTCATATTTGGTTACTGTAACATCAAAAGAAGTTTATGAGATCATATAGTCAGATAGCCCTTTAATGACTCTTTAGCCAGAACTTTTTTCAATAGGTCAAAGTTTAATTACTGATGAAACATCAGAACAGCCCATATGGAAAATCAGAAGGAGATATGATTACCTATATAATGTTCAAGTTCAAGGACTCTTCGGACAGAAATATGTTCAATAGGTACATTTTTGGAATACTGCATGGCTCTTTTAACATCAGGAGACAATAATAGGTTCAATAGGTCAAGGTCTACTGTCTGGCTGATGAAACATCAAAAGGAGTCTATGAGTATGTATAGAAAGATCAAGTTCAAGGACTCTTTGGCCAGAAATATGTTCAATAGGTCAAATTTTGGAATATTGTATGGCTCTTGTAACATCAGGACTCAATAATAGGTTCAATTGGTCAAATATGGACTACTGTCTGGCTGATGAAACATCAAAAGGAGTCTATGAGTATGTTAAAAATATCAAGTTCAAGGACTCTTTGGCCAGAAATATGTTCAATATGTCAAATTTTGGAATACTGTATGGCTCTTGTAACATCAGGAGTCAATATTAGGTTCAATTGGTCAAATATGGACTACTGTGTGGCTGAAGAAACCTCAAAAGTAGTCTATGAGTATCTATAGAAAGTTCAAGTTCAAGACTCTTTGGCCAGAAATATGTTCAAAAGGTCAAAATTGAACTACTGATGAAACATCAGGAGTCTATTAGGGTGTATAGAAAGTTCAATATCGAGGACTCTTTGGCCTGAAATGTCTTCAATACGTCACATATGGTCTAATCTATGGTTAATTTAACACCAAATAAGCTTGTGAGGGACCAAGCAGTCAAAGAATGAGGGACATAGAAATATTTCCCAAAAACATATTTTACTAAATCAAAGAAATCATATACAAAGGATTCAACAGGAAAACAAAGTCCAAATAATCAAATCAAATGTTTAGGCCTATAAAAGAGATCAACAAAACAAACTAAACTCAAACAACTGAGTACGTGAGAAGACAAACTAAACTGATCTCCAAGTTAAACAGCAGGGACACATTTATACAAACGGACTAGTCCATATTAACACATAAGGGAAGACAAAAACAACAAACTTCACAATACAATAACAAAATCAATACCGAGGCCGGTTACATAATTATCCTACAAATTAAGTGCATATCTTAACACCAATAATAAATCTAAGGAAAAGTACAAGCAATCAGAAAAGACAATACCAACACAAACCCTTCGACTCCCCCCACAGTCAATCTGCTGGTTGGTAGCGGCAAGTGGAACTTAAAATAGCAGATGAAGCGGTATGCCGGCCCTTAATTCGCACGGACCACAAACGAAACTGGTGATCACCATCCGAACGCGATCACCATCCGAACCCTCCAACCATCCACTCCTCAGCAACACAGCGGTAACTTAAACTCAAAGAAAGCAATATTAATAAATGTGTGTACTGTAACTCAAATAAATCTTAATGATAAATAAACAATGTCTGCATCTTATTGCTAAATAAATATATGAACAGAAACCATTGAGGGAATGAGTAAAACCTAAGAATGTGCAGGATAATTTCCAAGAAAATCTGAGTTATGAGTGTTTGCATATATGTGTGCGACATCACCGTTCACTGATGTGTGGCTGCATCGGGGCCATCACATACTCCTCCCCTTCACCAATGTCACTGGCACAGCGGGAAAGGTAGTCCGCCGTCAAGTTCTCTCTGCCAGGGACATGTTGAATAGAGAATCGAAAGGGCTGCATGGCCAGGTACCAACGGGTTATTCGACTGTTGGTGTCTTTCATTTGTTGAAGCCACTGCAGAGCCTTGTGGTCCGTCTCCAGGACAAATTCCCTTCCCATGAGGTAATATTTCAGGGAGTCCAACGCCCATTTCACAGCCAAACATTCCTTCTCCACGATGGAATAACGGACTTCCCTAGGGAAGAGTTTGCGACTGAGGAACGCAACGGGCCGCCGAGCATCAGGAGCCCCTTGCAACAATACCGCGCCCAGGCCTCTATCCGAAGCATCCGTCTGGAGAATGAAAGGCTGGTTAAAGTCAGGATTATGCAAGGAAGAATTCCTGCTTAAGGCGGTTCGGATGTCCTGAAATGCTGCTTCCGCTTCTTGCGTCCATCTGACCTGATTTGGACATTTTGAACCGACCATATCAGTCAAAGCTGCAGCTCTGCCAGAGAAATTGGTGATAAATTTGTTATAGAACCCAGCCATGCCCAGGAATGATCGCAACTCCTAGCGAGTCTGTGGCCGTGGACACATCTCAATGGCCCGGACTTTTTCCACCTGTGGCCTGATCACCCCACCACCAATGACAAATCCCAGGTATTGAGTCTCAGTCTTTGCCACAGCACATTTGTGTGGGTTAACGGTCAACCCAGCTCTCTGAAGACGCTGCATAACCTCCTGGATGTGTTGCAGATGTTGCTCCCACGTGTCGCTGTAAATCACAATGTCATCCAAATAAGCAGCTGTAAAGGTTAACCCCCGTAATACCTGGTCCATGAGTCTTTGGAAACTGGCAGGTGCCCCGTGCAATCCGAAAGGAAGGACCTTAAAATGAAATAAACCCAATGGGGACTTGAACGCGGTGAGCTCTCTGGACCGGCGAGTCAATGGAATCTGCCAGTAACCCTTTGAAAGGTCGATGGTAGTCAGGAATTTGGAGTTACCCAGGCGATCTGTAAGGTCACCTATCCGTGGAGTGGGGTAGGCATCAAATTTTGTCACAGAATTGAGGTAACGGGAATCTATACAAAATCTTATTGTGCCATCTTTTTTTGGAACAAGGACCACCGGATGGCACCACTCACTCTTGGATGGCTCTATGATCCCCAGCCTCAGCATCAACTCCACCTCCTCCTTTAGTGATTCTTGGAGACGCTCTGGGACCCTATAGCTCATTCTTCTCACAACCGCATCAGGCTTCAACTCGATGTCGTGTTCAATTACAGTTGTAAACCCAGGATATTCCGAGAAAACCTCAGGTAAGCAAAGGGCCCTCACTTCAAGTTGCCATTGGGGTGACAAGTGATCCAAACTAACATCTCCTACAACTGGCTGGGGTAAGTATTGGTCATCCAGTTCCTCTTCTTCCTCCACCTGCCTAATCATCAGGCTCTGTGCGGTCTGATCAGGACGAGGAACCCATTGCTTAAGGAGATTAATGTGCAGAATTCTTGCCGGACCGTCTTGGCCTGACATGGAAATTTCATAGGTGGTTGGCCCAAGTTTCCTTCTGACGTCAAACGGGCCTTGCCATCTCGCCAGCAGTTTACTTTCAGTACTGGGCAGCATAACCAGTACCTTCTGACCTGGGTCAAAACTTCGCTCACGTGCAGACTTATCATACCAGGTTTTCTGGCGGGTTTGCGCCTCAGCCAGGTGAGATTGGGCCAATTCAGTCATCCTCGCCAAGCGCTCTCGCATCTGCACCACATAGGACACCACATTCATCGGCTCATCCCTTTTCTGGTCTCCCTCCCATATTTCTCGAAGCAAAGCAAGAGGACCTCTCACCTCATGCCCATAAAGAAGTTCAAATGGGGCAAAACCAGTAGACGATTGTGGTACCTCTCTATAGGCAAACAGAAGATAGGGGAGCCATTGGTCCCAGTCTTTCCCGGAATCCGAAACAAACTTGCGAAGCATCTGTTTAAGGGTCTGGTTAAACCTTTCGGTTAGCCCATCTGTCTGAGGATGGTAAGGGGTTGTTCTTAGACTCTTGATGCCCAGTAGTTTATATGCCTGTTTCAAGAGGGTAGACATAAAGTTAGTTCCTTGATCAGTCAAGATCTCACAAGGAAACCCAACTCTAGAGAACAATTGCACCAGACAGGTCGCCACATACTTGGCTTTGATGGACCTCAAGGGGAACACTTCTGGATATCGGGTAGCGTAGTCAGTTACAACAAGCATAAAGCGGTTACCTGAGCGACTTCTTTCAACAGGTCCGACTACATCCATTCCCAGTCTTTCAAATGGAGTGCCTATGATCGGAAGTGGTTGAAGAAGCACCCGACATGGGCCACGGGCAGAGACCTTTTGACATTCGGGACAACTTCTGCAATATTGGGTCACCTCTGTTTTCAGGCCAGGCCAGTAAAAGTGTCTTCTAATCCGAGCAAGAGTCTTACCTTTCCCCAGGTGGCCAGCCCAGGGAATCGAATGGCCCAGGATCAGAATAACTTTACGGACACTTTGTGGCACCACCAGCTGTATCGCCAACCCTACCCGACGATAGAGTATCCCCTGTTGAAGATAATAGCTTTCCCTTGTGAGGTCACCTTCAATATTCTCTGCATCCTCTTGCTCTGCCCGCTCCAGATAAGGAACCAGACTGGCATCCTCCTGTTGTAACTGAGCAATGTTAGTAGGCAATTTAAAGTCTGGGGAAAAATCAGAGAAAGAGTCAACTGGCATCTTAGAGGCATTATATAGAATTTTTCCCAACCGTCTCTGTCGACGAGATTTTCTAGGTTTTGCCGAGTCAACAGGGTCTACCGCATGGTCAAAGAAAGGGAGGGCCCTAAGCAACTGTTCTTCTTCCCCTTTGATCGCTTTAGCTCGGGTGACAACCATATTACATGAGGGTACCGGCTGCAACAAGTCCCAGAGCACTGGCAGGTCGTGGCCCAAAACCACAGGAAAGGGTAAGTTATCTGCTACGCCCACGTCCAAAAGGTAAGTTTGTCCTTTCACCTTGATATATACATTGGAGGTAGGAAGTAGTTTTTCATCACCGTGGACACAGCGAATAGATTTCCTTTCACTGAAGTTAAGTAGGGCAGGTGGGACATACTTGTGATACACTAGAGTCTGATCACTCCCAGTGTCCACCAGGGCCTGCAATTCCCTTCCATTCACCTCCACTGTTACCATCTGTGGTGCCCACTCAGTTTTTACTTGTGAACCCTGACGACCCCTGGGCACATAACATAAGTGAGTAGTTTTGGCTGTATTTTTAGGGCACATTGGTTTTGTATGGCCCTCCTGACCACACAGATAACAGATTGGCACTTTTCGAGGATTCTTCAGAGGAGTCGCAAATGCAGGTCCTCCAAGAGACTGACTGGCACTGGGAAAATTTCCCTGGCTTTGCTGGGGAAGGGTTAGTCGGCGATCATCCCTGCTGGCTTTCCAGACCCACGACTGACTCCTCCGTGCAGCCACGAACACATCCGCCAGTGTTGCTGCATGTGCAGCGGTCTTGGGATCATGCTCCCGGATCCAAACCTGGAGCTCAGGAGAAAGCATCCTCAAATATTGTTCAAGAATCAAAATTTCACCAACTTCTTCCACTGATCTACCCTTTGGCTGGATCCACTTCCCGTAAAGTTCCTTTAACCGCACATATAATTCTTTGGGGCTCTCAAGGGGTTCAACGTCCAACGAACGAAACTGTTGTCTGTACGTTTCTTGGTTGATGTCATATTTCCTTAAGATGGCCGATTTAACCTCCTCATACTCAAGAGAATCCTCAACATCCATATGCACGTAAGCAGCTCTGGCCTTACCCGTCAAAAGAGGAATTAAACGGAAGGCCCAATCCTCCTTCGGCCACCGGCAAACAGCTGCGATTCTCTCAAAAGTGATTAGGAAGTGTTCAATGTCATCTGACTCAGATAACTTCTCAAGTCTTGGCTCTTTAAACTGACCTACATCACGGGTTTCTGAGAGATCCTTCCGACGGGTACTGGACTGGGACAATGGACGGCCTGAGACAGCTTCCCCGTTATCAGAAACTTCCAAGGGGTCCCCAGCAGTCAGCAGAGGATTAGGAGTTGGAATTGTGCGAGCCTGCACCTCCAGCTGCAACAGACTAAACTGGTGTTGAAGACCTTTAAAGCGACGCTCCTGCTGGACATACTCTTGACTCCTGTGGCTTTCTTGAGCATCCATCTTTGCCATGTGTGCTCGGAACAGGCTTGTCAAGTCTGCCAGTGTGGGTTCTCTGCTTCCAGGCTCCAGCTCCTCCACCTCTCTTACTTCCTGCATTGCTCCATCTTCCACCAACTCCTGGAACACTTCCTCACTCTGCTCTGCTAGAGCAGGCTTTGAGACGGTTTTCCTTCCTCCCCGGTTCATGGCATATAGAGTATCTTGATCTCAGGGAAGAGAAAAAAATAATAATAAAAAAAATAATAATAATAATTATATATATTGGGAAACTATGCCCCCTACTGGCTGATCCCACCGCTGCCACCACTTGTGAGGGACCAAGCAGTCAAAGAATGAGGGACATAGAAATATTTCCCAAAAACATATTTTACTAAATCAAAGAAATCATATACAAAGGATTCAACAGGAAAACAAAGTCCAAATAATCAAATCAAATGTTTAGGCCTATAAAAGAGATCAACAAAACAAACTAAACTCAAACAACTGAGTACGTGAGAAGACAAACTAAACTGATCTCCAAGTTCTTCTTCTTCTTGTTGTTTAATGGCGATTAACTCCTAAGGAGCATTATCGCCACCTACTGTGCTGGATGGAAAATTAACCTTGGGTGATAAGTCTGAATTTTAAAAACTGTCTGCCTGTCTACTAACTATATCATCCCACATACATCATCATTATTTATCATACCTGCAATAGAGGTTTCATTGAGCTTCATTCGGCGCTGCGTGTTCAGCTCCTCCGTCCACACTCAGCCCCCATGGCGGGTTCAACGTTACACACATTATAATCTAAATCCCAAACCTGAATCATATATAAACGCAATTAATGCTCTATATATCTGCCTGTCTATTAAACCTTTTCCTAGAATATCCTCATTCTTCATTCTATCCTCTCCATTTTTCAAATGACTGAATAATACATCCCGAAAAATATTATACTTACTACAAATAAATAATACATGACATACATTTTCAGATACACCACATGCATCACATAATCCATTCTCATGTAACCCCATAATTGCCAGTGTTGAGTTTAACCCTGTATGTCCCAGTCTTAACCTAGACAGCAATACCTCTTCTTTCCTATTTCCTCCCTGGCAATGTATCTTCCCTACTGTCTGTGTGATACTATGACACCATCTCCCTTTGCTACTACTATCCCATCTAATTTGCCACTTATTCATTAACTTCCTCTTTAAAATCGATTTTGCCTCCTTTTTCCCCATAGGTACTCTAACATCCACCTCCCTCTTGTCTAGTGCTTTTTTTGCTAGTTTATCAGCAACTTCATTACCAGATACCCCAACATGTGCTGGTACCCAACAAAAATACACCACTATTCCTGCCTCTTTCAGTCTGTATAATGATAAATATATTTCCATTATTAAATCTTCTCTGTCTGATCTTGCATGTACTATACTAATTAAAGCTGAAGAAGAATCTGAACATATTACTACTTTATTTGGTCTGACTTGTTCAACCCACTGTAGGCCTATTATTATAGCTGTTAACTCTGCAGTGTACACGGACATCTCATCGGTCAACCTCAAACTAATCTGTTTTTTAAAATATGGAATATATACTCCTAATCCAACCTTTTGACTGATAGGTTCCTTAGAACCATCTGTAAATATTTGTAATACTGAATAAAATGTGTTATTTAAAAAGGCATTAATCTCATTTCCAATGTACTCCTCTTTGGACTTGCTTAGTAAACTCAAATCTACAAGCGGTTCAGGGACTTTCCATGGTGGAGTATCAGTAAGTGGTATATTGGGACAGAAGATCTTATTGTCCATACAACATTCCTTAGCCCATACTCTGCTCTTCCATCCAAAACTGTGTCCTTCATCATATGAGTATTCCCAGCACTCCTCCAATACTTTGCGAGTAAGGTGATTATTTGCTGATTGTTGAAGATTTACCCAGTATGTAATTGCCAGTTTTTCCCTTCTAATATCTAGAGGCATCTCTCCCATTTCTACTCCAATTGCATCCACAGGGGATGTTTTAACTGCTCCACAACATATTCTTAATGCTTTGGATTGAATTATATCTAATTTTTTCAGTAAAGACTTTGTTGCCGACCCATATACAATACATCCATAATCAAAGCAAGAACGAATCAATGCTTGATACATGCACAACAATGCACTACGGCTAGCTCCCCAATTGTGACTAGCCACCGTACGCATGCAATTTAAGATTTTTTTACACTTTGACTCAATTTTACTGATATGACATTTCCATGTTAATTTTTTATCAAACCATAATCCAAGATATTTAAAAACAGGTACTCTTTCCAATGTTTGATCATATAACTTCAGATCTAAATGTTCATTCCTCTTGTTCTTTGTGAATAGCATATATTGTGTTTTAGAGACTGAAAACTTTAGACCCCAATCCAATGACCATTCTTCCACTTCTTTAATTGACTCCTGTATACCTTTAACCACATTTTTAATATTACGGCCTCTCTTCCATAATGCTCCGTCATCTGCATAAAGAGCCAATCCTATTCCTGGTTTATTCACTTTATCAAAAACATCATTGATCATTAAATTAAACAATAACGGGCTAATTGCACTACCCTGTGGAGTTCCATTTAGAATGTTATAAGGAGCTGATAATTCTTCCCCAATTTTCACCTGAAAAGTGCGTTCAAATAAAAAATCTAAAACCCAATTATAAAATTTGCCACCTATTCCAATTTTATTCAGTTTAATTAGCAAACCTTCCCTCCATAAAGTGTCATAAGCCTTTTCTATATCAAAGAAGACTGCAATCATGTACTCTTTCATTACAAAAGCTTTTTTAACTTCATTTTCAAACAATACTAAAGCATCTGCTGTAGACCTACTTTTCCTAAAACCACTTTGAAATGTTGATAACAATTCTCTTTTCTCTAAAATGTAATTCATTCGCCTCACAATCATTTTTTCCATTACTTTACATAGTGTAGAGGTAAGAGCGATGGGTCTATAATTACTAGATTTTGTTATATCTTTCCCAGGTTTAGCAAGAGGGAGCACAATTGCCGTTTTCCATTGTTTAGGAAGGATACCCTCATTCCATATATAATTATATAAATCCAGTAATATTTCTAATGCTTTTGGTGATAATTTCTTTAATATTCTATAACTTATCAAATCTTTTCCTGGTGTGGTACTCTTTGAGTTATTAATTGCTGTTTTTAATTCAAAATAACTAAACTCATCATCCAAAATATTATTAAAATCTTGTTTTTTCTTGCAAACATCTCCGTAAATATTCTTAATTTGCTGACGTCTTGTTAAAAATGTATCATCTAAATTGTCAATGCTATGAGCTTTAGCAAATGTTTGAGCCAACATAGTAGCCTTGTCTTTATCTGTGATAGCTACCTTCCCATTTTCCTCCATTACAGGTATTTTTTTAAAACTGTCAATTCCATTCATCTTTTTAATCATACGCCAGACTGCATTTATTTCAGTTTCTCTCCCTATCATATTGCAAAAGTTTTGCCATGCTGACCTTTTTGTACTTTTAATAATCTTTTTAACATAAGCCCTTTTTCTTTGATAATCTATGACTGCTTCTGGTGTGAGTGTTCTTTTTAAAAACTGAAATGCTTTATTCCTGTCTCTGATTGCTGCCGAGCACTCCTCTGACCACCATGGCACATTCTTTCTTGTATTTACACCACTTGATAGTGGGATAGACTGAGAAGCTGCAAAATAAATGCCATTCACTACTTTATTATATCTGTCATCAACACTACCCTCTACTGAGAGATTTTTGAATTGTTCTTCACATAACATTTGAAGTTTTCCCCAATCTGCTTTCTTATATATCCATTTTACACCAAAATTACATTTTTGTAGTTGAATCTTATTTTGAATTACACAAGTCACTGGAAAATGATCACTTCCTATATTATCTTTAGATACTGACCATACACATTTACCAGCTAATGATGCTGAAACTATTGTGATATCCAGACATGACATTCTACCACTTGCTATATCTATTCTTGTTGGATTGCCATCATTTAAACATACTAAAGAGTTATCTTCCATGAACTCTTCTATTATTTCTCCATTTTTATCTGTACTCCTGCTACCCCAAATACAATTGTGAGCATTAAAATCACCACATATAATCATTTTATTCGCCTTTTCTCCCATAACACTTTTCAGGATATCTATCGTTAATTCTGAACATGGATTATAGAAATTTAACACTCTGATTACCCCCTGTGTACCCATTATTTCAATACATATACTCTCTGCATTACCTTCATTACTTCTTTGTCTATATATCAGATTTTCTTTTATGAATGTTGCACATCCCCCACCTCTACCATTAATCCTGTCCTTCCTTATTACCTCATAGCCGTTCATCCTAAAGTCTAATGACTTGCATAACCATGTTTCTTGTATACAAATGATATCAGGAGATTTATTCAGATCTGCAATATACTTTTTAAACTCCTGTCCATTAGCTATTAGGCTTCTGGCATTCCAATGAAGCAACAGGAAAGACATGATAATGTTATATATCATTACATTGAGATGCATCATAATTTGTTGTTATACCACCTTCTGTTCTCCCTTCTTTAGACTGTAGAATCTTGTGAATTTGTTCTGCTGATATACCGATGCAGTTCAAGAACTTGTTTGCACAATCTACCACAATTTTTATTTTATCAGATCTTCTTCCTACCTGCCCAGTGCCATTCACCACTGCACAGATAAAAGCCACAAAATCAGTTTTGTTCATGTTAATGTTGTCATTTGAATCATTCTTTATCAAGTTCAGCTGTTCCATTGACTTGTCAATCTGAGAGGTTTGTTCCGGTCCAATATGTATTCTTGTATCGCCTACATGTTTCACTCTACGAGCTGCTTCTGCATATGTTACATTCTGGGTGGATTTTACCTTTTGGATTTCACGAGCCTGTTGCTGCACTGGACATCCTGCATATGCAGCACTGTGTTCTCCCCCACAGTTGCAACACTTGATCTCAGCTCCTTCCTGACACTTCCCGTATTCATGCTCCCCTCCACATTTTGCACAACGCATTTTCCCTTTGCAAACAGCAGCAGTATGACCTATGCGCTGACATTTATAACAACGCAAAGGAGGGGGTACATACTCCCGTACCACATAACTGATGAAACCTAGCTTTACCTTGACTGGTAGATTGCTGTCTTCAAAGTGTAACAGCACAGAAAGACTATCACACTTTTCATTATCTTTCCATGTCGTCAATCTTCTAGCCAAAGCAACTTTGCCTCCAATCAAGTTTCCTTTTATTTCTTCCATAGTTACATTTAAAGGAACTGCTGAAATAACACCACGTTTCTTCATATCTATTCCAGCACAACTTATTTTACCACCAGCTAGTGTTTTCAGTTTTAGAATCTTTGCTTTCTGATTTTCATCCTTACACTTAATCAAGACTCTTCCATTGCTCATACATGTTGCCCCTTTCACTGATCCCACTTCTTTTTCTATCGCTTTTGATAGTTTAACAGGATGCATGTATTGCTCTGCTTGTTTGACAAATGTGATCATTACTTTTATTTCCTTTTCCTCACTATTTCTCATCATCCTTTGCCCTGAATCCCTGATTTTACTTGTACATTCAAACTCATCACCCATGTTACTTCCTTTTTTCCTTTTATTATATCGCACTTCTTGGAACTCCATATCTTGATTACCATCATCGGATGAATCGTCCATTATGTCCACCTACTTCAACTCAAGAACCGTTCCTGATTTGTCCTTTTAGAATCTATTAATTTGTCCTGACGTTTCTTTAACCGCTGCCAGAACTCTTCGACGTCGACCGTCTCCACAGAGTAGCCCAACCTGAGTGAGTCACATCAACACCGACTCCTACCGTCCACTTCCCCACCTTTCATTTTCTTTTGTCTGATCTCCAAGTTAAACAGCAGGGACACATTTATACAAACGGACTAGTCCATATTAACACATAAGGGAAGACAAAAACAACAAACTTCACAATACAATAACAAAATCAATACCGAGGCCGGTTACATAATTATCCTACAAATTAAGTCCATATCTTAACACCAATAATAAATCTAAGGAAAAGTACAAGCAATCAGAAAAGACAATACCAACACAAACCCTTCGACTCCCCCCCACAGTCAATCTGCTGGTTGGTAGCGGCAAGTGGAACTAAAAATAGCAGATGAAGCGGTATGCCGGCCCTTAATTCGCACGGACCACAAACGAAACTGGTGATCACCATCCGAACGCGATCACCATCCGAACCCTCCAACCATCCACTCCTCAGCAACACAGCGGTAACTTAAACTCAAAGAAAGCAATATTAATAAATGTGTGTACTGTAACTCAAATAAATCTTAATGATAAATAAACAATGTCTGCATCTTATTGCTAAATAAATATATGAACAGAAACCATTGAGGGAATGAGTAAAACCTAAGAATGTGCAGGATAATTTCCAAGAAAATCTGAGTTATGAGTGTTTGCATATATGTGTGCGACATCACCGTTCACTGATGTGTGGCTGCATCGGGGCCATCACAAAGCTCATGAGAACACATAGTAAGATAGTCTTTGATGACTCCTGGGCCAGAAATATGTTCAAAAGGTCCAAATTGAACTACTGATGAAACATCAGAAGGAATGTATAAATATGAATAGAAAGTTAAAATTCAAGGACTCTCTGGCCAGAAATGTTTTCAAAAGGTCAAATATGCAGTCATATTTGGTTACTGTAACATCAAAAGAAGTTTATGAGATCATGTAGTCAGATAGCCCTTTAATGACTCTTTAGCCAGAACTTTTTTCAATAGGTCAAAGTTTAATTACTGATGAAACATCAGAACAGCCCATATGGAAAATCAGAAGGAGATATGATTACCTATATAATGTTCAAGTTCAAGGACTCTTCGGCCAGAAATATGTTCAATAGGTACATTTTTGGAATACTGCATGGCTCTTTTAACATCAGGAGACAATAATAGGTTCAATAGGTCAAGGTCTACTGTCTGGCTGATGAAACATCAAAAGGAGTCTATGAGTATGTTAAAAAGATCAAGTTCAAGGACTCTTTGGCCAGAAATATGTTCAATATGTCAAATTTTGGAATACTGTATGGCTCTTGTAACATCAGGAGTCAATATTAGGTTCAATTGGTCAAATATGGACTACTGTGTGGCTGAAGAAACCTCAAAAGTAGTCTATGAGTATCTATAGAAAGTTCAAGTTCAAGACTCTTTGGCCAGAAATATGTTCAAAAAAAATTGAACTACTGATGAAACATCAGGAGTCTATTAGTGTGTATAGAAAGTTCAATATCGAGGACTCTTTGGCCTGAAATGTCTTCAATACGTCACATATGGTCTAATCTATGGTTAATTTAACACCAAATAAGCTCATGAGAACACATAGTAAGATAGTCTTTGATGACTCCTGGGCCAGAAATATGTTCAAAAGGTCCAAATTGAACTACTGATGAAACATCAAAAGGAGTCTATTAGTGTGTATAGAAAGTTCAATATCGAGGACTCTTTGGCCAGAAATGTCTTCAATAGGTCACGTATGGTCTAATCTATGGTTGATTTAACATCAAAGAAGCTCATGAGAACGCATAGTAAGATAGTCTTTGATGACTCCTGGACCAGAAATATGTTCAAAAGGTCAAATTTTAACTACTTATGAAACATCAGAAGGAATCTATAACTATGAATAGAAAGTTAAAATTCAAGGACTCTTTGGCCAGAAATATGTTCAATAGGTCAAATTTTGGAATATTGTATGGCTCTTGTAACATCAGGACTCAATAATAGGTTCAATTTGTCAAATATGGACTACTGTCTGGCTGATGAAACATCAAAAGTAGTCTGTGAGTATCTATAGAAAGTTCAAGTTCAAGACTCTTTGGCCAGAAATATGTTCAAAAGAACTACTGATGAAACATCAGAACGAATGTATAAATATGAATAGAAAGTTAAAATTGGCCAGAAATGTGTTCAAAATGTCAAATATGCAGTCATATTTGGTTACTGTAACATCAAAAGAAGTTTATGGAGATCATATAGTCAGATAGCCTTTTAATGACTCTTTGGCCAGAAATATGTTCAATAGGTCAAATTTGAATTACTGATGAAACATCAGAAGGAATGTATAAATATGAATAGAAAGTTAAAATTCAAGGACTCTCTGGCCAGAAATGTTTTCAAAAGGTCAAATATGGAGTCATATTTGGTTACTGTAACATCAAAAGAAGTTTATGAGATCATATAGTCAGATAGCCCTTTAATGACTCTTTAGCCAGAACTTTTTTCAATAGGTCAAAGTTTAATTACTGATGAAACATCAGAACAGCCCATATGGAAAATCAGAAGGAGATATGATTACCTATATAATGTTCAAGTTCAAGGACTCTTCGGCCAGAAATATGTTCAACAGGTACATTTTTGGAATACTGCATGGCTCTTTTAACATCAGGAGACAATAATAGGTTCAATAGGTCAAGGTCTACTGTCTGGCTGATGAAACATCAAAAGGAGTCTATGAGTATGTATAGAAAGATCAAGTTCAAGGACTCTTTGGCCAGAAATATGTTCAATAGGGCAAATTTTGGAATATTGTATGGCTCTTGTAACTTTAGGACTCAATAATAGGTTCAATTGGTCAAATATGGACTACTGTCTGGCTGATGAAACATCAAAAGGAGTCTATGAGTATGTTAAAAAGATCAAGTTCAAGGACTCTTTGGCCAGAAATATGTTCAATATGTCAAATTTTGGAATACTGTATGGCTCTTGTAACATCAGGAGTCAATATTAGGTTCAATTGGTCAAATATGGACTACTGTGTGGCTGATGAAACCTCAAAAGTAGTCTATGAGTATCTATAGAAAGTTCAAGTTCAAGACTCTTTGGCCAGAAATATGTTCAAAAGGTCAAAATTGAACTACTGATGAAACATCAGGAGTCTAATTAGTGTGTATAGAAAGTTCAATATTGAGGACTCTTTGGCCAGAAATGTCTTCAATAGGTCACAAATGGTCTAATCTATGGTTAATTTAACACCAAAGAAGCTCATGAGAACACATAGTAAGATAGTCTTTGATGACTCCTGGGCCAGAAATATGTTCAAAAGGTCCAAATTGAACTACTGATGAAACATCAGAAGGAATGTATAAATATGAATAGAAAGTTAAAATTCAAGGACTCTCTGGCCAGAAATGTTTTCAAAAGGTCAAATATGCAGTCATATTTGGTTACTGTAACATCAAAAGAAGTTTATGAGATCATATAGTCAGATAGCCCTTTAATGACTCTTTAGCCAGAACTTTTTTCAATAGGTCAAAGTTTAATTACTGATGAAACATCAGAACAGCCCATATGGAAAATCAGAAGGAGATATGATTACCTATATAATGTTCAAGTTCAAGGACTCTTCGGACAGAAATATGTTCAACAGGTACATTTTTGGAATACTGCATGGCTCTTTTAACATCAGGAGACAATAATAGGTTCAATAGGTCAAGGTCTACTGTCTGGCTGATAAAACATCAAAAGGAGTCTATGAGTATGTATAGAAAGATCAAGTTCAAGGACTCTTTGGCCAGAAATATGTTCAATAGGTCAAATTTTGGAATATTGTATGGGTCTTGTAACTTTAGGACTCAATAATAGGTTCAATTGGTCAAATATGGACTACTGTCTGGCTGATGAAACATCAAAAGGAGTCTATGAGTATGTTAAAAAGATCAAGTTCAAGGACTCTTTGGCCAGAAATATGTTCAATATGTCAAATTTTGGAATACTGTATGGCTCATCATCAGGAGTCAATATTAGGTTCAATTGGTCAAATATGGACTACTGTGTGGCTGATGAAACCTCAAAAGTAGTCAATGAGTATCTATAGAAAGTTCAAGTTAAAGGACTCTTCGGACAGAAATATGTTCAACAGGTACATTTTTGGAATACTGCATGGCTCTTTTAACATCAGGAGACAATAATAGGTTCAATAGGTCAAGGTCTACTGTCTGGCTGATAAAACATCAAAAGGAGTCTATGAGTATGTATAGAAAGATCAAGTTCAAGGACTCTTTGGCCAGAAATATGTTCAATAGGTCAAATTTTGGAATATTGTATGGCTCTTGTAACTTTAGGACTCAATAATAGGTTCAATTGGTCAAATATGGACTACTGTCTGGCTGATGAAACATCAAAAGGAGTCTATGAGTATGTTAAAAAGATCAAGTTCAAGGACTCTTTGGCCAGAAATATGTTCAATATGTCAAATTTTGGAATACTGTATGGCTCATCATCAGGAGTCAATATTAGGTTCAATTGGTCAAATATGGACTACTGTGTGGCTGATGAAACCTCAAAAGTAGTCAATGAGTATCTATAGAAAGTTCAAGTTCAAGGACTCTTCGGCCAGAAATATGTTCAATAGGTACATTTCTGGAATACTGCATGGCTCTTTTAACATCAGGAGACAATAATAGGTTCAATAGGTCAAGGTCTACTGTCTGGCTGATGAAACATCAAAAGGAGTCTATGAGTATGTATAGAAAGATCAAGTTCAAGGACTCTTTGGGCAGAAATATGTTCAATAGGTCAAATTTTGGAATATTGTATGGCTCTTGTAACATCAGGACTCAATAATAGGTTCAATTGGTCAAATATGGACTACTGTGTGGCTGAAGAAACCTCAAAAGTAGTCTATGAGTATCTATAGAAAGTTCAAGTTCAAGACTCTTTGGCCAGAAATATGTTCAAAAGGTCAAAATTGAACTACTGATGAAACATCAGGAGTCTATTAGTGTGTATAGAAAGTTCAATATCGAGGACTCTTTGGCCTGAAATGTCTTCAATACGTCACATATGGTCTAATCTATGGTTAATTTAACACCAAATAAGCTCATGAGAACACATAGTAAGATAGTCTTTGATGACTCCTGGGCCAGAAATATGTTCAAAAGGTCCAAATTGAACTACTGATGAAACATCAAAAGGAGTCTATTAGTGTGTATAGAAAGTTCAATATCGAGGACTCTTTGGCCAGAAATGTCTTCAATAGGTCACGTATGGTCTAATCTATGGTTGATTTAACATCAAAGAAGCTCATGAGAACGCATAGTAAGATAGTCTTTGATGACTCCTGGACCAGAAATATGTTCAAAAGGTCAAATTTTAACTACTTATGAAACATCAGAAGGAATCTATAACTATGAATAGAAAGTTAAAATTCAAGGACTCTTTGGCCAGAAATATGTTCAATAGGTCAAATTTTGGAATATTGTATGGCTCTTGTAACATCAGGACTCAATAATAGGTTCAATTTGTCAAATATGGACTACTGTCTGGCTGATGAAACATCAAAAGTAGTCTGTGAGTATCTATAGAAAGTTCAAGTTCAAGACTCTTTGGCCAGAAATATGTTCAAAAGAACTACTGATGAAACATCAGAACGAATGTATAAATATGAATAGAAAGTTAAAATTGGCCAGAAATGTGTTCAAAATGTCAAATATGCAGTCATATTTGGTTACTGTAACATCAAAAGAAGTTTATGGAGATCATATAGTCAGATAGCCTTTTAATGACTCTTTGGCCAGAAATATGTTCAATAGGTCAAATTTGAATTACTGATGAAACATCAGAAGGAATGTATAAATATGAATAGAAAGTTAAAATTCAAGGACTCTCTGGCCAGAAATGTTTTCAAAAGGTCAAATATGCAGTCATATTTGGTTACTGTAACATCAAAAGAAGTTTATGAGATCATATAGTCAGATAGCCCTTTAATGACTCTTTAGCCAGAACTTTTTTCAATAGGTCAAAGTTTAATTACTGATGAAACATCAGAACAGCCCATATGGAAAATCAGAAGGAGATATGATTACCTATATAATGTTCAAGTTCAAGGACTCTTCGGCCAGAAAAATGTTCAACAGGTACATTTTTGGAATACTGCATGGCTCTTTTAACATCAGGAGACAATAATAGGTTCAATAGGTCAAGGTCTACTGTCTGGCTGATGAAACATCAAAAGGAGTCTATGAGTATCTATAGAAAGATCAAGTTCAAGGACTCTTTGGCCAGAAATATGTTCAATAGGGCAAATTTTGGAATATTGTATGGCTCTTGTAACTTTAGGACTCAATAATAGGTTCAATTGGTCAAATATGGACTACTGTCTGGCTGATGAAACATCAAAAGGAGTCTATGAGTATGTTAAAAAGATCAAGTTCAAGGACTCTTTGGCCAGAAATATGTTCAATATGTCAAATTTTGGAATACTGTATGGCTCTTGTAACATCAGGAGTCAATATTAGGTTCAATTGGTCAAATATGGACTACTGTGTGGCTGATGAAACCTCAAAAGTAGTCTATGAGTATCTATAGAAAGTTCAAGTTCAAGACTCTTTGGCCAGAAATATGTTCAAAAGGTCAAAATTGAACTACTGATGAAACATCAGGAGTCTAATTAGTGTGTATAGAAAGTTCAATATTGAGGACTCTTTGGCCAGAAATGTCTTCAATAGGTCACAAATGGTCTAATCTATGGTTAATTTAACACCAAAGAAGCTCATGAGAACACATAGTAAGATAGTCTTTGATGACTCCTGGGCCAGAAATATGTTCAAAAGGTCCAAATTGAACTACTGATGAAACATCAGAAGGAATGTATAAATATGAATAGAAAGTTAAAATTCAAGGACTCTCTGGCCAGAAATGTTTTCAAAAGGTCAAATATGCAGTCATATTTGGTTACTGTAACATCAAAAGAAGTTTATGAGATCATATAGTCAGATAGCCCTTTAATGACTCTTTAGCCAGAACTTTTTTCAATAGGTCAAAGTTTAATTAC
Source organism: Rhinichthys klamathensis goyatoka (assembly GCF_029890125.1). Classification (NCBI taxonomy): domain Eukaryota; kingdom Metazoa; phylum Chordata; class Actinopteri; order Cypriniformes; family Leuciscidae; genus Rhinichthys; species Rhinichthys klamathensis. Next base: position 6,061,465 of record NW_026606555.1, read on the forward strand.
TGATGAAACATCAGAACAGCCCATATGGAAAATCAGAAGGAGATATGATTACCTATATAATGTTCAAGTTCAAGGACTCTTCGGACAGAAATATGTTCAACAGGTACATTTTTGGAATACTGCATGGCTCTTTTAACATCAGGAGACAATAATAGGTTCAATAGGTCAAGGTCTACTGTCTGGCTGATAAAACATCAAAAGGAGTCTATGAGTATGTATAGAAAGATCAAGTTCAAGGACTCTTTGGCCAGAAATATGTTCAATAGGTCAAATTTTGGAATATTGTATGGCTCTTGTAACTTTAGGACTCAATAATAGGTTCAATTGGTCAAATATGGACTACTGTCTGGCTGATGAAACATCAAAAGGAGTCTATGAGTATGTTAAAAAGATCAAGTTCAAGGACTCTTTGGCCAGAAATATGTTCAATATGTCAAATTTTGGAATACTGTATGGCTCATCATCAGGAGTCAATATTAGGTTCAATTGGTCAAATATGGACTACTGTGTGGCTGATGAAACCTCAAAAGTAGTCAATGAGTATCTATAGAAAGTTCAAGTTAAAGGACTCTTCGGACAGAAATATGTTCAACAGGTACATTTTTGGAATACTGCATGGCTCTTTTAACATCAGGAGACAATAATAGGTTCAATAGGTCAAGGTCTACTGTCTGGCTGATAAAACATCAAAAGGAGTCTATGAGTATGTATAGAAAGATCAAGTTCAAGGACTCTTTGGCCAGAAATATGTTCAATAGGTCAAATTTTGGAATATTGTATGGCTCTTGTAACTTTAGGACTCAATAATAGGTTCAATTGGTCAAATATGGACTACTGTCTGGCTGATGAAACATCAAAAGGAGTCTATGAGTATGTTAAAAAGATCAAGTTCAAGGACTCTTTGGCCAGAAATATGTTCAATATGTCAAATTTTGGAATACTGTATGGCTCATCATCAGGAGTCAATATTAGGTTCAATTGGTCAAATATGGACTACTGTGTGGCTGATGAAACCTCAAAAGTAGTCAATGAGTATCTATAGAAAGTTCAAGTTCAAGGACTCTTCGGCCAGAAATATGTTCAATAGGTACATTTCTGGAATACTGCATGGCTCTTTTAACATCAGGAGACAATAATAGGTTCAATAGGTCAAGGTCTACTGTCTGGCTGATGAAACATCAAAAGGAGTCTATGAGTATGTATAGAAAGATCAAGTTCAAGGACTCTTTGGGCAGAAATATGTTCAATAGGTCAAATTTTGGAATATTGTATGGCTCTTGTAACATCAGGACTCAATAATAGGTTCAATTGGTCAAATATGGACTACTGTGTGGCTGAAGAAACCTCAAAAGTAGTCTATGAGTATCTATAGAAAGTTCAAGTTCAAGACTCTTTGGCCAGAAATATGTTCAAAAGGTCAAAATTGAACTACTGATGAAACATCAGGAGTCTATTAGTGTGTATAGAAAGTTCAATATCGAGGACTCTTTGGCCTGAAATGTCTTCAATACGTCACATATGGTCTAATCTATGGTTAATTTAACACCAAATAAGCTCATGAGAACACATAGTAAGATAGTCTTTGATGACTCCTGGGCCAGAAATATGTTCAAAAGGTCCAAATTGAACTACTGATGAAACATCAAAAGGAGTCTATTAGTGTGTATAGAAAGTTCAATATCGAGGACTCTCTGGCCAGAAATGTCTTCAATAGGTCACGTATGGTCTAATCTATGGTTGATTTAACATCAAAGAAGCTCATGAGAACGCATAGTAAGATAGTCTTTGATGACTCCTGGACCAGAAATATGTTCAAAAGGTCAAATTTTAACTACTTATGAAACATCAGAAGGAATCTATAACTATGAATAGAAAGTTAAAATTCAAGGACTCTTTGGCCAGAAATATGTTCAATAGGTCAAATTTTGGAATATTGTATGGCTCTTGTAACATCAGGACTCAATAATAGGTTCAATTGGTCAAATATGGACTACTGTCTGGCTGATGAAACATCAAAAGGAGTCTATGAGTATGTTAAAAAGATCAAGTTCAAGGACTCTTTGGCCAGAAATATGTTCAATATGTCAAATTTTGGAATACTGTATGGCTCTTGTAACATCAGGAGTCAATATTAGGTTCAATTGGTCAAATATGGACTACTGTCTGGCTGATGAAACCTCAAAAGTAGTCTATGAGTATCTATAGAAAGTTCAAGTTCAAGACTCTTTGGCCAGAAATATGTTCAAAAGGTCAAAATTGAACTACTGATGAAACATCAGGAGTCTAATTAGTGTGTATAGAAAGTTCAATATTGAGGACTCTTTGGCCAGAAATGTCTTCAATAGGTCACATATGGTCTAATCTATGGTTAATTTAACACCAAAGAAGCTCATGAGAACACATAGTAAGATAGTCTTTGATGACTCCTGGGCCAGAAATATGTTCAAAAGGTCCAAATTGAACTACTGATGAAACATCAGAAGGAATGTATAAATATGAATAGAAAGTTAAAATTAAAGGACTCTCTGGCCAGAAATGTTTTCAATAGGTCAAATATGCAGTCATATTTGGTTACTGTAACATCAAAAGAAGTTTATGAGATCATATAGTCAGATAGCCCTTTAATGACTCTTTAGCAGAAATATGTTCAATAGGTCAAATTCGAATTACTGATGAAACATCAGAATAGTCTATATGAAAAATCAGAAGGAGATATGAGGAGATATGATATAATGTTCAAGTTCAAGGACTCTTTTGCCAGAAATGTCTTCAAGAAATACAGTATGGTTCTTGTAACATCAGGACTCAATAATGGGTTTAATAGGTCAAATAAGGACTACTGTCTGGCTTGGCTAATGAAACATCAAAAGGAGTCTGTATAAAAGATCAAGTTCAATGAATCTTTGCCCAGAAATATGTTCAATAGGTCAAATTTTGGAATACTCATTCTAACTAACTCATTCCTTTCTGCATTAAAAAGAGTTAACATGAGTGCTGTTGCACTGCATTGAACAAACGATCTAATATGTGAATTGAAGAATAACACATAAGCTATGTGCTTGATGCATTGCAATGCATACCAAAAACTGACAAGTGATTGCATTGCATTGCACAGACGATCTAACATTGCTCATTGAAAAATAACATATATATATATACAGTATAAATATGCATAAAAAATGCATATATATAAATAAATAACATGTTGCATTACATTGCATACCAGAACTAACTCATTGCGTTGTGCTTTGAGGAGATAACATTTGAGTTGTTGCATTGCATTGCAAATCAATCTTAATTATTACTCTATGCAATGAAAACACATAACCTATGTGCTTTTCCATTGCACTGCATACTACAACTTTTGCCATTGAAGGGAAATTACTGCATTAGCTCTTGCATTACAATGCATAGAATGACCTCATACCTCTTATGCAACGAAGAGATAACATAAGAGTTGCATTGCATTGCAATGGCGATCTAAGAATTAGTGTTAAATAACATATTTGCGAAGCACATGTCGCATTTCAATACACGCCAAAACTAACTCATTCCTTTGTGCATTAATGAGATAACATGAGTGCTGTTGCACTGCATTGCAAAAACGATCTAATGGTGTGCATTGAAGAATATCATATGTACTTGGTGCATTTCAATGCATACCAGAACTGACTCACTCGTTTGTGCAACGAAGAGATAACATAAGCGCTGTTGCATTGCATTTCACAAACAATCTAACACTGCGCATTGAAAAATAACATATAAGCTATGCACTTGTTTCTTTACCGTGAATAATAGAACTAACTCGTTGCGTTGTGCTTTAAGGAGATACAATTTGTGCTGTTGCATTGCATAGCAAAAAAATCTAAATTGTCTATGCAATGAAAATACTTAACGTTTGATTTCCATTGCACTGCATACTACAACAACATTATTCATTTTTGCATGGAAGGGAAATTATTGCATTAGCTCTTTCATTACAATGCATATGAATAACTACCTCATACTTCATATGCAACGAAGCAGAACACTGCAAGAACAAGAACGATTGTATTGCACATGCGATCTAAGAATTAGCGTTGAAGAATAACATAAGCGTATTCATATGCAAAACATGTTGCATTTTAATGCATGCCAGAACTAACTCATTCCTTTGTGCATTAAAGAGATAACATGAGTGCAACAGCATTGCATTGCAAAAAACTGACATTCGGTTTTGCAATGAAGAGATAACCCAAGTGCTGTTGCAATGCATTGCACAGACAATTTAACATTGCGCATTGAAGAATAACACACACACACATATATATATATATATATATATATATATATATATATATATAAATAAGATGTTGCATTGCATTTCATACCAGAACTAACTCATTGCGTTGTGCATTGCAAAAAACGATCTAACGATGTGAATTGTGCATTGCAATGTTAGATCGTTTTGCAATGCAATGTTCAAAGCACACCAAGCACTTATGTTATCTCTTCGTTGCACAACCGAATGAGTCAGTTCTGGTATGCATTGAAATGTACCAAGCATGTATCTCCTTAAAGCACAACGCAACGAGTTAGTTCTAGGATCCACGGCAAAGCAACAAGTGCATAGCTTATATGTTACTTTTTTGTGAAATGTGAAATGTTAGATCGTTTGTGCAATGCAATGCAACAGCACAACTTTGTTGCACAACCGAATGAGTCAGTTCTGGTATGCGGTGAAATGCACAAGCTTATATGATATTCTTCAATGCACATCGTTGGATCGTTTGTGCAATGCAGTGCAACAGCATTCATGTTCTCTCTTTAATGCACAAAGGAATGAGTTAGTTTTGGCATGTATTGAAATGCAACATATGCTTCGCTAATATGTTATTCTTCAACACTAATTCTCTTCGCCATTGCAATGCAATGCAACTCTTATAACAACTCCTAACTCGTTGTTATCTCTATAATGCACAAAGGATTAGTTAGTTCTGGCATGCAAACATGTAAGTGCAACATGTGCCTCTTTTATGTTATTTTTCAACACTAAATCTTAGATCGCTTGTGCAATACTCCTATGTTATCTCTTCGTTGCACAACAGGTATGAGGTAGTTATTCCATGGATTGTAATGTAAGAGCTAATGCGATAATTTCCCTTCAATGCAAAAATGAATGTTTGTTGTAGTATGCTTTGCATATGTTGTGTTTTTCATTGCATAGAGCATTGTGCAAGTTAGATTTTTTTGCAATGCAATGCAATACCACAAATTTGATCTCCTCAAAGTACAACGCAATGAGTTAGTTCTGGTATACAATTCAATGCAACAAGTGCATAAGCTTATTTATTCTTCAATGCACATCATTAGATCGTTTGTGTGATGCAGTGCAACAGCAACTCATGTTATCTCTTTAATGCACAAAGGAATGAGTTAGTTCTGGCATGCATTAAAATGCAACATGTTTTGCATATGTATACGCTTATGTTATTCTTCAACGCTAATTCTTAGATCGCATGTGCAATACAATCGTTCTTGTTCGTGCAGTGTTCTGCTTCGTTGCATATGAAGTATGAGGTAGTTATTCATATGCATTGTAATGAAAGAGCTAATGCAATAATTTCCCTTCAATGCAAAAATGAATAAGGCTGTTGTAGTATGCAGTGCAATACTAAAGCACATATATTATGTGTTTTCATTGCATAGAGTAAAAATTCTGATTTTATCTCCTCAAAGCATAACGCAATGAGTTAGTTCATTTTATGGAATGATTGCAACAAATGCATAACTTATATGTTATTATTCAAAGCGCAATGATCTCTACATGTTATTATTCTGATCTCAATGATCATCCGTTTGTGCAATGCAAAATGCAACAGAACTTAAGTTATCTCTTCGTTGCAAAACAGAATAAGTCAGTATGCATTGAAATGCACCAAGCATATATGTGCATATATATGTTCACCAAGCTTATATGATATTCTTCAATGCACATCGTTAGATCGTTTGTGCAATGCAGTGCAACATTCATGTTCTCTTTAATGCACAAAGGAATGAGTTAGTTCTGGCATGTATTGAAATGCACCAAACACATAGCTTAAATGAAATTCTTCAATGCACTTCGCACAATGCAACTCCTATGTTATCTCTTCGTTGCACAAGAGTTGCGTAGTTATTCTGTGCATTGTAATGCAAGAGCTAATGCAATAATTTCCCTTCAATGCAAAAATGAATGTTTGTTGTAGTATAAAGAACATATAACAAAAATAACATATGTTATGGTTTTTATTGCATAGAGGAATAATTTAGATTTTTTTGCAATGCAATGCAACAGCACAAATTGTATCTCCTTAAAGAACAGCGCAACGAGTTAGTTCTTGTATGTAATGCAAAGCAACAAGTGCATATAGCTTATGTTATTCTTCAATGCGCAATGTAGATCGTTTGTGCAATGCACATATGTTATCTCTTCGTTGCACAACCGAATGAGTCAGTTCTGGTATTTTGCTCCTGTTGCACTGCATTTCACACACGATCAAACCTTGTGCATTGAAGACATATATATGGTATGAGTGCATTCCATACATACAGATAGCATACAAATTTGTATCTCCTTTGTATCTCGCATTGAGGGCATTGGGCATTGAGTTAGTTCTGGTATGCAATGCAACAAAAACGGTATGAGTTAGTTATTGTGTATTCACTGTGATGAAAATGCTATTGCAATACTTTCCTTCAAAACACAAATGAGTAGTTTAGTTGTAGTATGCAATGCAATGCGAATACACATATATGTTGTGGTTTTTTTTTTATTGCACAGAGGAATTAGTTAGAAATTTTATGCAATGGAATGCAACTGCAAAAATGCACATCGGAGTGAGTTACTTCTTGTATGCATTGACATATGGGCATATTGACACGATCTAACGTTGTGTATTGAAGAATAACAAATAAGCTCATTGCACAACTGAATGAGTTAGTTATTGTGTGTCCATTGTAATAGAATAGTTATTGCAATAATTTCCCTTCAATACACAAATAAATAGTTTAGATGTTGTAATGCAAAAAGAAAGCACATATGTTATGTGTTTTCATTAAACAGAAGAATAAGATAGATATATAGTTTATATGATATTCTTCAAATACACAACAGTTCGTTTGTGCAATGCTGTGCTGTTGCACTCATGTTATCTCTTTAATGCACAAAGGAATGAGTTAGTTCTGGCATGCATTGATGTCATACGCTTATATGTTATTCTTCAACGCTAATTCTTAGATCGCATGTGCAATGCAACACCTATATTATCGTATTCTATGCATTGTAATGAAAAAGCTAATGCGATAATTTCCCTTCAATGCAAAAATGAATAAGTTTATATGTTATTCTTCAATGCACATCATTAGATCGTTTTTGCAATGCAGTGCAACAGCACTCATGTTATCTCATTAATGCACAAAGGAATGCGTTTCGCATGAATTGAAATGCGACATGTGCTTCGCAAATAAGTTATTTAAAACTAATTTTTAGATCGCCATTGTAATGCAATGCAACTCTTATGTTATCTCTTCGTTGCATAAGAGGTACGAGGTCATTTTATGCATTGTAATGCAAGAGCTAAATTCAATAATTTCCCTTCAATGGCAAAAGTTGTAGTATGCAGTGCATTGGAAAGCACATGTGTTTTCATTGCATTGAGTAATAGTTAAGATTTATTTGCAATGCAATGCAACAACTCAAATGTTATCTTCTCAAAGTACAACGCAATGAGTTAGTTCTGGTATGCAATGCAATGCAACATGTTATTTATTTATATATATGGATATATACTGTATATATATATGTTATTTTTCAATGCGCAATGTTAGATCGTCTGTGCAATGCAATGCAACAGCACTTAGGTTATCACTTCGTTGCAAAACCGAATAAGTCAGTTTTTGGTATGCATTGCAATGCATCAAGCACATAGCTTATGTGATTTTCTTCAATGCACATCATTAGATCGTTTGTGCAATACAGTGCAACAGCACTCATGTTATCTCTTTAATGCACAAAGGAATGAGTTAGTTAGAATGAGTATTCCAAAACTTGACCTATTGAACATATTTCTGGCCCAAGAGTCATCAAAGGCTATCTTACTATGCGTTCTCATGAGCTTCTTTGATGTTACATCAACCATAGATTAGACCATATGTGACCTATTGAAGACATTTCTGGCCAAAGTCTTCGATATTGAACTTTCTATACAAACTAATAGACTCCTTTTGATGTTTCATCAGAAGATCAATTTGGACCTTTTGAACATATTTCTGAAAAAGAGTCTTGAACTTGAACTTTCTATAGATACTCATAGACTACTTTTGAGGTTTCATCAGCCACACAGTAGTCCATATGTCATATTGAACCCATTATTGAGTCCTTATGTTACAAGAGCCATGCAGTATTCCAAAATTTTTATATTGAACATATTTCTGGCCAAAGAGTCCTTGAACTTGATCTTGTTATACATACTCCTAGACTCCTTTTGATGTTTAATCAGCCAGACAGTAATCCATATTTGACCTATTGAACCTATTATTGACTCCTGATGTTACAAGACCCATATACAGTTTTCCAAAATTTGACCTATTGAACACATTTCTGGCCAGAGAGTCCTTGAATTTGAACTTTTTATTTATATTTATACATTCCTTCTGATGTTTCATCATTAGTTCAAATTTGACCTTTTGAACATATTTCTGGTCCAAGAGTCATCAAAGGCTATCTTACTATGCGTTCTCATGAGCTTCTTTGATGTTACATCAACCATAGATTAGACCATAATGTGACCCATTGAAGACATTTCTGGCCAAAGAGACCTCGATATTGAACATTCTATACAAACTAATAGACTCCTTTTGATGTTTCATCAGTAGATCAGTTTGGACCTTTCGAACATATTTCTGGCCCAGGAGTCATCAAGACTATCTTACTATGCGTTCTCATGAGCTTCTTTGATGTTACATCAACCATAGATTAGACCATATGTGACCTATTGAAGACATTTCTGGCCAAAGAGTCCTCGATATTGAACTTTCTATACAAACTAATAGACTCCTTCTGATGTTTCATCAGCAGTTCAAATTTGACCTTTTGAACACATTTCTGGCCAGAGAGTCCTTGAATTTTAACTTTCTATTTATATTTATACATTCCTTCTGATGTTTAATCAGTAGTTCAAATTTGACCTTATGAACATATTTCTGGCCAAAGAGTCCTCGATATTGAACTTTCTATACAAACTAATAGACTCCTTTTGATGTTTCATAAGTAGTTCAATTTTGACCTTTTGAACATATTTCTGGCCCAGGAGTCATCAAAGGCTATCTCAATATGCGTTCTCATGAGCTTCTTTGATGTTACATCAACCATAGATTAGACCATATGTGACCTCTTGAAGACATTTCTGGCCAAAGAGTCCTCGATATTGAACTTTCTATACAAACTAATAGACTCCTTTTGATGTTTCATCAGTAGTTCAATTTTGACCTTTTGAACATATTTCTGGCCCAGGGTCATCAAGACTATCTTGCTATGCGTTCTCATGAGCTTCTTTGATTTTACATCAACCATAGATTAGACCATATGTGACCTTTTGAAGACATTTCTGGCCAAAGAGTCCTAAATAATTATCTTTCTATACAAACTAATAGACTCCTTTTGATGTTTCATCAGTAGATCAATTTGGACCTTTTGAACATATTTCTGGCCCCGGAGTCATCAAGACTATCTTACTATGCGTTCTCATGAGCTTCTTTGATGTTACATCAACCATAGATTAGACCATATGTGACCTATTGAAGACATTTTTGGCCAAAGTCTTCGATATTGAACTTTCTATACAAACTAATATACTCCTTTTGATGTTTCATCAGTAGTTCAATTTTGACCTTTTGAACATATTTCTGGCAAAAGAGTCTTGAACTTGAACTTTCTATAGATACTCATAGACTACTTTTGAGGTTTCATCAGCCACACAGTAGTCCATATGTGACATATTGAACCCATTATTGAGTCCTTATGTTACAAGAGCCATGCAGTATTCCAAAATTTGACATATTGAACATATTTCTGGCCAAAGAGTCCTTGAACTTGATCTTTTTATACATACTCCTAGACTCCTTTTGATGTTTCATCAGCCAGACAGTAATCCATATTTGACCTATTGAACCTATTATTGACTCCTGATGTTACAAGACCCATACAGTATTCCAAAATTTGACCTATTGAACACATTTCTGGCCAGAGAGTCCTTGAATTTGAACTTTCTATTTATATTTATACGTTCCTTCTGATGTTTCATCAGTAGTTCAATTTTGACCTTTTGAACATATTTCTGGCCCAGGAGTCATCAAAGGCTATCTTACTATGCGTTCTCATGAGCTTCTTTGATGTTACATCAACCATATATTAGACCATATGTGACCTATTGAAGACATTTCTGGCCAAAGTCTTCGATATTGAACTTTCTATACAAACTAATATACTCGTTTTGATGTTTCATCAGTAGTTCAATTTTGACCTTTTGAACATATTTCTGGCAAAAGAGTCTTGAACTTGAACTTTCTATAGATACTCATAGACTACTTTTGAGGTTTCATCAGCCACACAGTAGTCCATATGTGACATATTGAACCCATTATTGAGTCCTTATGTTACAAGAGCCATGCAGTATTCCAAAATTTGACATATTGAACATATTTCTGGCCAAAGAGTCCTTGAACTTGATCTTTTTATACATACTCCTAGACTCCTTTTGATGTTTCATCAGCCAGACAGTAGTCCATATTTGACCTATTGAACCTATTATTGACTCCTGATGTTACAAGACCCATACAGTATTCCAAAATTTGACCTATTGAACACATTTCTGGCCAGAGAGTCCTTGAATTTGAACTTTCTATTTATATTTATACATTCCTTCTGATGTTTCATCAGTAGTTCAAATTTGACCTTTTGAACATATTTCTGGCCCAAGAGTCATCAAAGGCTATCTTACTATGCGTTCTCATAAGCTTCTTTGATGTTACATCAACCATAGATTAGACCATATGTGACCTATTGAAGACATTTCTGGCCAAAGAGTCCTCGATATTGAACTTTCTATACAAACTAATAGACTCCTTTTGATGTTTCATCAGTAGATCAATTTGGACCTTTTGAACATATTTCTGGCCCAGGAGTCATCAAAGGCTATCTTACTATGCGTTCTCATGAGCTTCTTTGATGTTACATCAACCATAGATTAGACCATAATGTGACCTATTGAAGACATTTCTGGCCAAAGAGTCCTCGATATTGAACTTTCTATACAAACTAATAGACTCCTTTCGATGTTTCATCAGTAGATCAATTTGGACCTTTTGAACATATTTCTGGCCCAGGAGTCATCAAGACTATCTTACGATGCGTTCTCATGAGCTTCTTTGATGTTACATCAACCATAGATTTAGACCATATGTGACCTATTGAAGAAATTTCTGGCCAAAGAGTCCTAAATAATTAACTTTCTATACAAACTATTAGACTTCTTTTGATGTTTCATCATTAGTTCAATTTTGACCTTTTGAACATATTTCTGGCCCAGGAGTCATCAAAGGCTATCTTACTATGCGTTCTCATGAGCTTCTTTGATGTTACATCAACCATAGATTAGACTATATGTGAACCTGATGAAGACATTTCTGGCCAAAGAGTCCTCGATATTGAACTTTCTATACAAACTAATAGACTCCTTTTTGATGTTTCATCAGTAGATCAATTTTGACCTTTAGAACATATTTCTGGCAAAAGAGTCTTGAACGAACTTTCTATAGATACCCATAGACTACTTTTGAGGTTTCATCAGCCACACAGTAGTCCATATGTGACATATTGAACCCATTATTGAGTCCTTATGTTACAAGAGCCATGCAGTATTCCAAAATTTGACATATTGAACATATTTCTGGCCAAAGAGTCCTTGAACTTGATCCGTTTATACATACTCATAGACTCCTTCTGTTGCTTTATAAGCCATTTAGAAGTCCATATCTGACCTATGGATCTTATTTCTTGTCAAAGGGTCCTCAAAAGGTTTGAAACTATATAAACATATAGTTCCTTTTTGAACCTTTTTGACCTTTTTGAACCTTTGATCAATTTTGACCTTTTGAACATATTTCTGGCACAGAAGTCATCAAAGGCTATCTTACTATGCGTTCTCATGAGCTTCTTTGATGTTACATCAACCATAGATTAGACCATATGTGACCTATTGAAGACATTTCTGGCCAAAGAGTCCTCGATATTGAACTTTCTATACAAACTAATAGACTCCTTCTGATGTTTCATCAGCTGTTCAAATTTGACCTTTTGAACATATTTCTGGTCCAAGAGTCATCAAAGGCTATCTTACTATACGTTCTCATGAGCTTCTTTGATGTTACATCAACCATAGATTAGACCATATGTGACCTTTTGAACATATTTCTGGCAAAAGAGTCTTGAACTTGAACTTTCTAATGATACTCATAGACTACTTTTGAGGTTTCATCAGCCACACAGTAGTCCATATGTGACATATTGAACCCATTATTGAGTCCTTATGTTACAAGAGCCATGCAGTATTCCAAAATTTGACATATTAAACATATTTCTGGCCAAAGAGTCCTTGAACTTGATCTTTTTATACATACTCCTAGACTCCTTTTGATGTTTCATCAGCCAGACAGTAATCCATATTTGACCTATTAAACCTATTATTGACTCCTGATGTTACAAGACCCATACAGTATTCCAAAATTTGACCTATTGAACACATTTCTGGCCAGAGAGTCCTTGAATTTGAACTTTCTATTTATATTTATACATTCCTTCTGATGTTTCATCAGTAGTTCAATTTTGACCTTTTGAACATATTTCTGGCCCAGGAGTCATCAAAGGCTATCTTACTATGCGTTCTCATGAGCTTCTTTGATGTTACATCAACCATAGATTAGACCATATGTGACCTATTGAAGACATTTCTGGCCAAAGAGTCCTCGATATTGAACTTTCTATACAAACTAATAGACTCCTTTTGATGTTTCATCAGTAGTTCAATTTTGACCTTTTAAACATATTTCTGGCCCAGGAGTCATCAAAGGCTATCTTACTATGCGTTCTCATGAGCTTCTTTGATGTTACATCAACCATAGATTAGACCATATGTGACCTATTGAAGACATTTCTGGCCAAAGAGTCGTCGATATTGAACTCTCTATACAAACTAATAGACTCCTTTTGATGTTTCATCAATAGATCAATTTGGACCTTTTGAACATATTTCTGGCCCAGGGTTATCAAGACTATCTTACTATGCGTTCTCATGAGCTTCTTTGATGTTACATCAACCATAGATTAGACCATATGTGACCTATTGAAGACATTTCTGGCCAAAGAGTCCTCGATATTGAACTTTCTATACAAACTAATAGACTCCTTCTGATGTTTCATCAGCAGTTCAAATTTGACCTTTTGAACACATTTCTGGCCAGAGAGTCCTTGAATTTTAACTTTCTATTTATATTTATACATTCCTTCTGATGTTTCATCAGTGGTTCAAATTTGACCTTTTGAACATATTTCTGGCCAAAGAGTCTTCGATATTGAACTTTCTATACAAACTAATAGACCCGTTTGGATGTTTCATCAGTAGTTCAATTTGGACCTTTTGAACATATTTCTGGCCCAGGAATCATCAAAGGCTATCTTACTATGCGCTCTCCCGAGCTTCTTTGATGTTACATCAACCATAGATTAGACTATATGTGACCCTGATGAAGACATTTCTGGCCAAAGAGTCCTCGATATTGAACTCTCTATACATACTCATATACTCCTTCTGTTGCTTCATAAGCCATTTAGAAGTCCACTTCATACATTCAGTTGTTGACATGGCAATAAATTATTGAAATATATGAAATATATGAATATACATTTCTGACCTATGGATCTTATTTCTTGTCAAAGGGTCCTCAAAAGGTTTGAAACTATATAAACATATAGTTCCTTTTTGAACCACTGAACATACAGTGCTTTGAATATTAGCTTTCTATACATATTGACTCCTTTTGATGTTACAATAGCCATACTAAAGTCATCTGACCTTACTGAACATATTTTTGGCCAGAGATTCCTTAAAGAATAACTTACTACACATTCAGTTGGATTTCTTCCAATGTTATATCAGCCAGACGGCAGTCAAAATTTGAACTACTAAACATATTTCTGGCCAAAGAGTACTCGAAACGAACTTTCTATATATACTCGTTGACTCCTTCTGATGTTACGTCAGGCATTCAGAAGTTCATATTTGACCCAAGGAACATATTTCTGGCCAAAGGGTCCTCAAAAGGTTTGAAACTATATAAACTTATAGACTCCTTCTAATGTTAAATCAGCAATACGGTTCCTTTTTGAACCACTGAACATACTTTTGGCTTTGAATATTAGCTTTCTATACATATTGACTCCATTTGATGTTACATTAGCCATACTAAAGTCCACATATGACCTACTGAACATATTTCTGGCCAGAGATTCCTTAAAGATTAACTTATTCAACATTCAGATTGATTTCTTCCAATGTTATATCAGCCAGACGGCAGTCAAAATTTGAACTACTAAACATATTTCTGGCCAAAGAGTACTCGAAACATGAACTTTCTATATATACTTGTTGACTCCTTCCGGTTACGTCAGGCATTCAGAAGTTCATATTTGACCCAAGGAACATATTTCTGGCCAAAGAATCCTCGATCTTGAACTTTCTATACATAGTCATAGACTTCTGGTGCTTCATAAGCCATATAGAAGTCCATATTTAATTCTGGTCAAAGGGTCCTCAAATGATTTTAAACTACCGGTATATAAACTTAGAGACTAATTCTGATGTTAAAACCTACTGAACATGTCTGACCAAAGAGTACTTAAAGATTAACACTATACATTGAGATTGAATTCTTCTTATGTTATATCAGCCTGACAAAAGTCCATTTTTGACCTACTGAAATTTTTTTGGCCAAAGAGTACTCAAAACTTGAAATTTCTATACATACTTGTTGACTCCTGATAATAAATCAGCCATACAGAGGTTCCTTTTTGAACTAATGAACATACTTTTGGCCAAAGAGTCTTTGAACATTGACTTTATATACATATTGACTCCTTTTGATGTTATATTAGACTGACAGAGAGATATTTCTGGCCAAAGAATCCTTGATCTTGAACTTTCTATACATAGTCATAGACTCATAAGCCATATAGAAGTCCATATAGAAGTCCATGTCTGACCTATTGAACTTAATTCTTGTCAAAGGGTCCTCAAATCTTTTTAAACTATATAAACTTAGAGACTCATTCTGGTGTTGAAATTAGTTCGTTTTTTTTTTTTGGCCAAAGAGTACTCGAAACTTGAAATTTCTATACATACTACATCTGATGTTAAATCAGCCATGCAGAGGTTCATTTTTGAACTAATGAACATAATTTTGGCCAAAGAGTCTTTGAACATTAACTTTCTATACATATTGATTCCTTTTGATGTTATATCAGCCTGACAAAAGTCCACATTTGACCTACTGAACATATTTCTGGCCAAAGATTCCTTAAAGATTAATTTACTATACATTCAGATTGATTTGTTCTGATGTTATATCAGCCAGACGGCAGTCAAAATTTGAACTGCTATTTGAGTCCATACTCATGGACTCCTGATGTTTTATCAGCCAGAGAGTAGTCCATATTTGACCTAGTGAACATATTTCTGGTGAAAGAGTCATCAAAGGGTAACTAACTATGTGTTCTCACATAATGAGACTTCTTTTGATGTTACATCAACCATAAATTAGTCCATATTTGTCATTGAACACATTTCTGGCCAAAGAGTGCTTGATATTGAACTTTCTATACATATAGATTTGTTCTGATGTTTCATCAGCCAGTCAGTAGTCCAAACTTGACCTGCTGAACATACTTCTACCAAAAGAGCATCAAAACCTAACTTACTATACGTTCTGTGATGATACATCAGAAGGAATATATAAATATGAAATAGAAAGTTAAAATTCAAGGACTCTCTGGCCAGAAATGTTTTCAAAAGGTCAAATATGCAGTCATATTTGGTTACTGTAACATCAAAAGAAGTTTATGAGATCATATAGTCAGATAGCCCTTTAATGACTCTTTAGCCAGAACTATGTTCAATAGGTCAAAGTTTAATTACTGATGAAACATCAGAACAGCCCATATGGAAAATCAGAAGGAGATATGGTTACCTGTATAATGTTCAAGTTCAAGGACTCTTCGGCCAGAAATATTTTCAATAGGTAAATTTTTGGAATACTGCATGGTTCTTGTAACATCAGGAGACAATAATAGGTTCAATAGGTCAAGGTCTACTGTCTGGCTGATAAAACATGAAAAGGAGTCTATGAGTGAATGTTAAAGTCTATGAGTCTATGAGTGTTACTGTATGTTAAAGATCAAGTTCAAGGACTCTTTGGTCAGAAATATGTTCAATAGGTCAAATTTTGGAATATTGTATGGCTCTTGTAACATCAGGACTCAATAATAGGTTAAATAGGTCAAATATGGACTACTGTCTGGCTGATGAAACATCAAAAGGAGTCTATGAGTATGTTAAAAAGATCAAGTTCAAGGACTCTTTGGCCAGAAATATGTTCAATATGTCAAATTTTGGAATATTGTATGGCTCTTGTAACATCAGGACTCAATAATAGGTTCAATTGGTCAAATATGGACTACTGTCTGGCTGATGAAACATCAAAAGGAGTCTATGAGTATGTTAAAAAGATCAAGTTCAAGGACTCTTTGGCCAGAAATATGTTCAATATGTCAAACTTTGGAATACTGTCTGGCTCTTGTAACATCAGGAGTCAATATTAGGTTCAATTGGTCAAATATGGACTACTGTGTGGCTGAAGAAACCTCAAAAGTAGTCTGTGAGTATCTATAGAAAGTTCAAGTTCAAGACTCTTTGGCCAGAAATATGTTCAAAAGGTCAAAATTGAACTACTGATGAAACATCAGGAGTCTATTAGTGTGTATAGAAAGTTCAATATTGAGGACTCTTTGGCCTGAAATGTCTTCAATACGTCACATATGGTCTAATCTATGGTTAATTTAACACCAAATAAGCTCATGAGAACACATAGTAAGATAGTCTTTGATGACTCCTGGGCCAGAAATATGTTCAAAAGGTCCAAATTGAACTACTGATGAAACATCAAAAGGAGTCTATTAGTGTGTATAGAAAGTTCAATATCGAGGACTCTTTGGCCAGAAATGTCTTCAATAGGTCACGTATGGTCTAATCTATGGTTGATTTAACATCAAAGAAGCTCATGAGAACGCATAGTAAGATAGTCTTTGATGACTCCTGGACCAGAAATATGTTCAAAAGGTCAAATTTTAATTACTTATGAAACATCAGAAGGAATGTATAACTATGAATAGAAAGTTAAAATTCAAGGACTCTTTGGCCAGAAATATGTTCAATAGGTCAAATTTTGGAATATTGTATGTCTCTTGTAACTTTAGGACTTAATAATAGGTTCAATTGGTCAAATATGGACTACTGTCTGGCTGATGAAACATCAAAAGGAGTCTATGAGTATGTTAAAAAGATCAAGTTCAAGGACTCTTTGGCCAGAAATATGTTCAATATGTCAAATTTTGGAATACTGTATGGCTCTTGTAACATCAGGAGTCAATATTAGGTTCAATTGGTCAAATATGGACTACTGTGTGGCTGATGAAACCTCAAAAGTAGTCTATGAGTATCTATAGAAAGTTCAAGTTCAAGACTCTTTGGCCAGAAATATGTTCAAAAGGTCAAAATTGAACTACTGATGAAACATCAGGAGTCTAATTAGTGTGTATAGAAAGTTCAATATTGAGGACTCTTTGGCCAGAAATGTCTTCAATAGGTCACATATGGTCTAATCTATGGTTAATTTAACACCAAATAAGCTCATGAGAACACATAGTAAGATAGTCTTTGATGACTCCTGGGCCAGAAATATGTTCAAAAGGTCCAAATTGAACTACTGATGAAACATCAGAAGGAATGTATAAATATGAATAGAAAGTTAAAATTCAAGGACTCTCTGGCCAGAAATGTTTTCAATAGGTCAAATATGCAGTCATATTTGGTTACTGTAACATCAAAAGAAGTTTATGAGATCATATAGTCAGATAGCCCTTTAATGACTCTTTAGCCAGAACTTTTTTCAATAGGTCAAAGTTTAATTACTGATGAAACATCAGAACAGCCCATATGGAAAATTAGAAGGAGATATGATTACCTATATAATGTTCAAGTTCAAGGACTCTTCGGCCAGAAATATGTTCAATAGGTACATTTTTGGAATACTGCATGGCTCTTTTAACATCAGGAGACAATAATAGGTTCAATAGGTCAAGGTCTACTGTCTGGCTGATGAAACATCAAAAGGAGTCTATGAGTATGTATAGAAAGATCAAGTTCAAGGACTCTTTGGCCAGAAATATGTTCAATAGGTCAAATTTTGGAATATTGTATGGCTCTTGTAACATCAGGACTCAATAATAGGTTCAATTGGTCAAATATGGACTACTGTCTGGCTGATGAAACATCAAAAGGAGTCTATGAGTATGTTAAAAAGATCAAGTTCAAGGACTCTTTGGCCAGAAATATGTTCAATATGTCAAATTTTGGAATACTGTATGGCTCTTGTAACATCAGGAGTCAATATTAGGTTCAATTGGTCAAATATGGACTACTGTGTGGCTGATGAAACCTCAAAAGTAGTCTATGAGTATCTATAGAAAGTTCAAGTTCAAGACTCTTTGGCCAAAAATATGTTCAAAAGGTCAAAATTGAACTACTGATGAAACATCAGGAGTCTAATTAGTGTGTATAGAAAGTTCAATATTGAGGACTCTTTGGCCAGAAATGTCTTCAATAGGTCACATATGGTCTAATCTATGGTTAATTTAACACCAAAGAAGCTCATGAGAACACATAGTAAGATAGTCTTTGATGACTCCTGGGCCAGAAATATGTTCAAAAGGTCCAAATTGAACTAATGATGAAACATCAAAAGGAGTCTATTAGTGTGTATAGAAAGTTCAATATCGAGGACTCTTTGGCCAGAAATGTCTTCAATAGGTCACGTATGGTCTAATCTATGGTTGATTTAACATCAAAGAAGCTCATGAGAACGCATAGTAAGATAGTCTTTGATGACTCCTGGACCAGAAATATGTTCAAAAGGTCAAATTTTAACTACTTATGAAACATCAGAAGGAATCTATAACTATGAATAGAAAGTTAAAATTCAAGAACTCTTTGGCCAGAAATATGTTCAATAGGTCAAATTTTGGAATATTGTATGGCTCTTGTAACATCAGGACTCAATAATAGGTTCAATTTGTCAAATATGGACTACTGTCTGGCTGATGAAACATCAAAAGTAGTCTGTGAGTATCTATAGAAAGTTCAAGTTCAAGACTCTTTGGCCAGAAATATGTTCAAAAGAACTACTGATGAAACATCAGAACGAATGTATAAATATGAATAGAAAGTTAAAATTGGCCAGAAATGTGTTCAAAATGTCAAATATGCAGTCATATTTGGTTACTGTAACATCAAAAGAAGTTTATGGAGATCATGTAGTCAGATAGCCTTTTAATGACTCTTTGGCCAGAAATATGTTCAATAGGTCAAATTTGAATTACTGATGAAACATCAGAAGGAATTCATAAATATGAATAGAAAGTTAAAATTCAAGGACTCTCTGGCCAGAAATGTTTTCAAAAGGTCAAATATGCAGTCATATTTGGTTACTGTAACATCAAAAGAAGTTTATGAGATCATATAGTCAGATAGCCCTTTAATGACTCTTTAGCCAGAACTTTTTTCAATAGGTCAAAGTTTAATTACTGATGAAACATCAGAACAGCCCATATGGAAAATCAGAAGGAGATATGATTACCTATATAATGTTCAAGTTCAAGGACTCTTCGGCCAGAAATATGTTCAATAGGTACATTTTTGGAATACTGCATGGCTCTTTTAACATCAGGAGACAATAATAGGTTCAATAGGTCAAGGTCTACTGTCTGGCTGATGAAACATCAAAAGGAGTCTATGAGTATGTATAGAAAGATCAAGTTCAAGGACTCTTTGGCCAGAAATATGTTCAATATGTCAAATTTTGGAATACTGTATGGCTCTTGTAACATCAGGAGTCAATATTAGGTTCAATTGGTCAAATATGGACTACTGTGTGGCTGATGAAACCTCAAAAGTAGTCTATGAGTATCTATAGAAAGTTCAAGTTCAAGACTCTTTGGCCAGAAATATGTTCAAAAGGTCCCACTTGAAATCTTAAGTTTATGTATTTTGAAGGTAAATAAGTTATTTGAACTTATATTTTTGAGTGACAGGGCCAAAATGCTAAATTTAAAGTAATGTTTAGTCAAGTACACTTGATTGTTTAAGTAAAGACAACATTAGGGTTTACAGTGCATTGGAAATGTGTATAATCGATGTAATACTCAACTTTCTGGTGGCTACTTAATCTACTGATATGTGTTATAGGAGTCATTTATATGAGGGGTATTTTCACATTAATGTACAGATAAATGCAGACTAAAGGATCAAGGAGTTGTGAGGCGCCGGTCAAAGTTACACATACTTGGCCAAAAACTGCTAACTCAACAGTCATATTAGTATTATATATCAGATTAATCAGTGAAGGAGACTCGACCGACATTGTCTTGCTCAACTGTGTGATTACATGTCTATGCACCATTTATTCAAGTTTCTCAACTGTTGTGGCCAGCGTCTTCCAGCCATGAATGGGGTTATTTCTGCAAAGAGCAACTTGGGAGCCATGGCAGACATTTGCTGCACACCTGAAAATAAATAAATAAAATTCCATGCTCAAGAGTCAACAGATCAATTATCACTTAGATTCCTATGGCACATCCTGATCAAGGCTCGCTGTTCCGTTCTTGTATACAATCATGAAAATTGAAATTTAATATTCCTTCCATTCATAGTTTGCTCGCAGGCATTCAAATTCAAGTATTTAATCCTAATTTTTCAAGTCTGTTCCCCGTACCTTCTCTTTGTTTGCTTAAGGCATAATAAACCTCTGGATATGTATGGGTATGCAGGGTTTTGCCCAGAATGCCTCAAAGATAATTGAGTAGTAATGGTCATTTCGAGGGTGAGTAAGCATATTGTTTTGTCTCCACATTTGGATGTGTTAGGGCTGCTGCTTCCGGCACAGGGATCGGAGTTTCAACAGCTCGTTTGCAGCTTTTGATTACCTATCACCGACATTTTAACTTTCACTTGTTCAACCGGAATCGCATAAGATGGAGCCTCAAGAAGCGTCGACATAGTCAACATTCCAGATGGTCGTCGATGGATTATGTAGCTCATGTGTAGTTATCTCTAGTCACCGGTTAGGTTATTCTGTCTTGATATTCTATATATCATGTCCATGTCTGGCAGGATCAATTAAATTTAGGCCGTGATGCACTAACCCAGGAGGAATGTCACTAGCTCCTTCCAGCGCTGTTGTATTCTTTAAAAAGCAATTCTCAAATGAATTCTTCCACTGTTTGAACTTTGAGTGTTTAACCTTGCAGATGTTGGTTATGCTTAAAACCGCAGCATTACACTCCAAGTCAGAAAGCAAAATCCACTCAACCCCTTTTGATTACCTCTGTCTGCAGTGGTCTCTTTCTTATTGTTATTCAGATTATAGCTGTCTGTTACAGCGTTCATGGCTCATGCATCCAGAGGATTCACTCCAGGTGCTAAATACTCCCATGGTCTTTTCTAATTCCTTCTAAGGATGACTATAAAGGCTTTGCATTTATCAATTTATAAATTGGGATTAAATTCTGTCCCTTCTCATCTATGATCAATTTCTATTTATCATAACTAACGGAGGACTACTCTTTAACCTGGTTCAGGATTCGTCAGTGCTGTCTCAATAGCTGCAGTCTAACTCCCTCCCAGTATACTGGTCATCCCTTCAGGATCTGGGAAGCCACTACAGCAGCTGATCGTGGCATTCCACTTCAGCTATTAAGATCCTGGGCAGCTTGTCTTCCTCTGCATTAGAGTTAAATAAGACCCGATCTAAAGATCATTCTCGAAGCTCAGCAAGCATTGCAGTAACGATTCAGGTAAATTCCTATGCAATTACTGGTGGTGGTGTATGCTTTATCTATCTGGTGATAGTCTCAGCTTGAATAATTCGCTTCGCGCCATCGCCGGCTATACGGTCCTTAGGGGGCCTGCTTTGCGCAGCCTAGTGGCTTTTCTATGCACGTTCAGTTTATGCGCGGCTCTAGCAGCCTAGTGGCTCAGCAAACCTTGTCTATGTGGCTCAGCGTGGCCTCGTTTTTATGTGGCTAAGTGTGGCCTTGCCTATGTGGCTCAGCGCGGCCTCGTCTCTGTGTGGCTCAGCGCGGCCTCGTCTCTGTGTGGCTCAGCGTGGCCTCATCTCTGTGGGGCTCAGCGCGGCCTCGTCTCTGTGGGGCTCAGCGCGGCCTCGTCTCTGTGCACTGTAAAACCTGATGAGTTAGTTCAACTCAAACCGTTTGAGGAAACCGATTGCCTTAAATCATTTAAGTTTATTAACTCAAACAATTTAAGCTTAAAAAAATATTTGATTTGTGTTCAAGTAACTCAATAACTTATTGTTAAGATAACTTGGGTAAATAAAGTTAATAGTACTAATTCCATTCAGTTAATATAACTTGAATCTATGAAGTACACTGTAAACCCAAATAAGTTGGCAGAACTCAAAATACTTTTATTAGTATGAACTTAGTTAGCTTTAAAAAGCTAATCTGCTAACATAGTAAATGCTAACATATTGGCAATAATATGTTATACAGAAACACTTGTTGTATGAGCACAGCAATATAAAAATGGATTATTTGCTCTCAAATCAAGCTGCATGCACCACTTGTCACCATGATGGTAACTATCCTAAAGCCAACATTAACAGAAATTCTTCTAAATTAGCATAACAAAACATGAATCACTACTAAATCTCACACATAACATTAATCTTACACACAAAAAAACATTATATTACACTTAATTTTAGCATTTACTCTCCCTTTCGAGTGCCATCGGCAAAGCATGCTGGGAAATAGACATCCCAGCTGTTTCAGTTAAACTTAAGTTCGTCTAAATTAAAATAAATAATTTCATAAAACTCAAAACAATGAAACAGTTCAGTTTACTTAAAATATATCAGTTCAGTGAACTTGAAAGAAAAAGAAAGTGCTAAATACTCATAAAAGTTAATTTGACTGAACTAATTTGTTTAATTTAAGTTTGTCCTACTCAAACCAATTAATTATTTTGAGCATTAGGGTTTACAGTGTGGGGCTCAGCGCGGCCTCGTCTCTGTGTGGCTCAGCGTGGCCTCGTCTCTGTGGGGCTCTGCGCGGCCTCGTCTCTGTGGGGCTCTGCGCGGCCTCGTCTCTGTGGGGCTCAGCGCGGCCTCATCTCTGTGGGGCTCAGCGCGGCCTCGTCTCTGTGGGGCTCAAGCGCGGCCTCGTCTCTGTGGGGCTCAGCGTGGCCTTGTCTATGTGGCTCAGCGTGGCCTTGTCTATGTGGCTCAGCGTGGCCTCGTCTATGTGGCTCAGCGTGGCCTCGTTTTTATGTGGCTCAGCGTGGCCTCGTCTATGTGGCTCAGCGTGGCCTCGTCTCTGTGGCTCAGCGTGGCCTCGTTTTTATGTGGCTCAGCGTGGCCTCGTCTCTGTGGCTCAGCGTGGCCTCATTTTTATGTGGCTCAGCGTGGCCTTGTCTATGTGGCTCAGCGCGGCCTCGTCTCTGTGGGGCTCAGCGCGGCCTCGTTTTATGTGGCTCAGCGTGGCCTCGTCTATGTGGCTCAGCGTGGCCTTGTCTATGTGGCTCAGCGTGGCCTCGTCTCTGTGGCTCAGCGTGGCCTTGTTTTTATGTGGCTCAGCGTGGCCTTGTCTATGTGGCTCAGCGTGGCCTCGTCTCTGTGGCTCAGCGTGGCCTCGTTTTATGTGGCTCAGCGCGGCCTTGTCTATGTGGCTCAGCGCGGCCTTGTCTATGTGGCTCAGCGCGGCCTCGTCTCTGTGGGGCTCAGCGCGGCCTCGTTTTATGTTGCTCAGCGTGGCCTCATCTATGTGGCTCAGCGTGGCCTTGTCTATGTGGCTCAGCGTGGCCTCGTCTCTGTGGCTCAGCGTGGCCTTGTTTTTATGTGGCTCAGCGTGGCCTCGTCTCTGTGGCTCAGCGTGGCCTCGTCTCTGTGGCTCAGCGTGGCCTCGTTTTATGTGGCTCAGCGCGGCCTTGTCTATGTGGCTCAGCGTGGCCTCGTCTCTGTGGCTCAGCGTGGCCTCGTTTTTATGTGGCTCAGCGTGGCCTTGTCTATGTGGCTCAGCGTGGCCTCGTCTCTGTGGCTCAGCGTGGCCTCGTTTTTATGTGGCTCAGCGTGGCCTTGTCTATGTGGCTCAGCGTAGCCTTGTCTATGTGGCTCAGCGTGGCCTTGTCTATGTGGCTCAGCGTGGCCTTGTCTATGTGGCTCAGCGTGGCCTTGTCTATGTGGCTCAGCGTGGCCTTGTCTATGTGGCTCAGCGTGGCCTTGTCTCTGTGGCTCAGCGTGGCCTAGTTTGTATGTGGCTCAGCGTGGCCTTGTCTATGTGGCTCAGCGTGGCCTCGTCTCTGTGGCTCAGCGTGGCCTCGTTTTTATGTGGCTCAGTGTGGCCTCGTTTTTATGTGGATCAGCGTGGCCTTGTCTATGTGGCTCAGCGTGGCCTTGTCTCTGTGGCTCAGCGTGGCCTCGTCTCTGTGGCTCAGCGTGGCCTCTTTTTATGTGGCTCATCGTGGCCTCGTCTATGTGGCTTAGCGTGGCCTCGTCTATGTGGCTCAGCGTGGCCTCGTCTATGTGGCTCAGCGTGGCCTCGTCTTTATGTGGCTCAGCGTGGCCTTGTCTATGTGGCTCAGCGTGGCCTCGTCTATGTGGCTCAGCGTGGCCTTGTCAATATGGCTCAGTGTGGCCTCGTTTTTTGTGGCTCAGCGCGGCCTCGTCTATGTGTGGCTCAGCGCGGCCTTGTCTCTGTGGCTCAGCGCGGCCTCGTCTATGTGTGGGTCAGCGCAGCCTTGTCTCCGCGTGGCCTCGTCTCTGCGTGGCTCATCGCGGCCTCTTCTCAGTGCGGCACAGCTTTTAAAATAAATCAATAAATAAAGCGTCAGCAAATGCGTAAATATACGTAGTATAATATCCTATTATCCATGGAATTTGATACATCCATGTCTACCAGCTGTTTGCTAACTCTTTCTCTCTCTTCTATTCTAGGACTACATAACATATGGCTGGTGGGTATACTTTTTCTTTTACGTTCTTTGGGGGTGGGCTTCGTCCAGTGGAATTATCTTCCACCTATTTTTGGGGGTCGGCTGCGCCCCTGCCTTTGTCTTCAGGCAGGAAATGCAGAGTCCGGACCCTCGGATTGCGAGCTATGGACGGGGCCTACGCCAAAGAACTTTATTGCATATACTGTATGGCTTGCTGGGCTGTTAATAAAATGCATCATTGTACAGTATCTTATCTCCCGAGTCTTTCTGGTAGAAATGAAAGCGTAGCGTAAGTTCCGCCAGGAAGACTCAATTGTTACGTCATGTATTACCTTCTCATCTATCCAATCGCGTCTAATACTTGCGGTATAAAAGACCGGTACTTACACGTGTTTGAGTTCGCAGATGCTGACGCTTCCATTGACCTCCATCCTCCCCACCACCTCCAAGATGGTTCCTTCCCTTCCAACCTCCCCACCACCACCAGGATGGTCCCTTCCTATACCTCCCGGGGGGTCGGCTGCGCCCCTGCCTTCGTCTTCAGGCAGGAAATGCAGAGTCCGGACCCTCGGATTGCGAGCTATGGACGGGGCCTACGCCAAAGAACTTTATTGCATATACTGTATGGCTTGCTGGGCTGTTAATAAAATGCATCATTGTACAGTATCTTATCTCCCGAGTCTTTCTGGTAGAACTAACGTAACCTCGGTTCTCTCTAGAGAGGGAATGAGTATTGCGTAACCGGCCGTGCTCGCGCCACGAGCGACTTCGCTTCAGTCGTCGAAAAACCAGGGAAGTCAGCCTACAGCCCCTTCTTTTATACGCTAAGCCACGCCCATTCTGGCGGGCTGTGACGCTATGAAGGCGCGAGCGCCCTTCATTGGGCGTGACGTCACGCGGGGCTCACTGGTAGGCTGCAGCAGATGCCAGCAGGGCAGCCAATGAGCACGCAAGATGGCCTGCTCTAGGTCTGCTAGCTGCTGCACTGCGTTGACAATGAATACAAAATTAAGGATAATTTTTTGGCTTCAATATCTCGAGAAGATGAATCTTTCCCGTAGCGTAAGATAAACTTACGCAATACTCGTTCCCTCTCTAGAGAGAACCGAGGTTACGTTAGTAACCGAGTATCGTTCTTGTATACAATTAAAAGAGCATATTTCATGTTTTATTCTTTAGCGCACAACGGATTGTGGAAAGTCAGATCTTGTAAGCAATGCAATGCAATGCAAAAAAAAGTATGTTATATGTTATCTCCAGGGCACAACGGAATGAGATGATTATTGCATGCATTGCAAACCCACAGCAAATATGTTTTGTGTTTTCTCTTCAACAAAATTACAGTTCTTGTATGCAATGCACTGTAACAGCATCTGTGTTTTGTTATCTCTTCAATAAATAGGTTAGTTATTGTATGCAAAACGAAATCCACGACGGAAAATGTAGTTCCTGTGACAGAGCATTGCAAAATATTTATCAATGCAATGCAATTGCAACAGCACATGTTATGTTACATCTTCAATTGCATACACGATCTTACTTATTCACAACGGAAAAGTTATACTTGTCTGCAATGAGAAATATGTTATGTGTTGTCTCTTCAACTTTTGCATGATATATGTCATTCTTCAAAGCAGACTACTGTCTGCCTGATGAAACATTAGAAGGAATTGTGTATGTATAGAAAGTTAAAACCTCTTAACCGTTGCCAGAGCGCTGGCGCACTGAAGCGTTTTTTTTTTAAATAGTTCAAAGTTACTATCATATTTAATGTTAAAGCCTTGACAAACTATACATCATTAAAAAGATATAAGACTCAAGTTTCAGTATTTGACCACTATTGTATTCTGAGAAACTTATAATGACAGTTATGTCTTAATTTGTGTCAGGAGTTATGTAATGAAAAAATGAGTCGATACCTTTAATATGAATTATGAGCGTCAGCCGCTCCCTTTTTTTTTTATTTTATTTTTTTATTGAAGGCAACATTGGGTACAAACGTGTTAAACCATCAATATACAAACAAACATTTATACAGACATACCATACCAGAGACAAAGAACAAAAAAAACACACAAAAAAACTATACATACTAAAAAAAGGTGGAAAAATAAGAAAAGTAAGAGGAATTGGGGAATAGGTCATAATATTGACACAAAAGTTTTCCATTCTTCTTGTTCTTTACAAGCTTGTGTGATTTAAGAAGCATATTAAATTCCAAAATATAATGTTTAAAACATAAGGAAGACTTATTCAATTTCTGCTTGTGTATAAAGAACTTAGCATATAAGATTATAAAGTTTAATACAAACTCCAGGGTGCCATCTTGTGGGAGACAAAAGTAACAGATAATATCTTTCAGGGTGAATGAGTGAGTTATATCTTGAGATTGGAGAAAGTCAAGTGAGTACCCAAATCTTCCCAAAACCTTTTGGTAACTGGACAATTAAAAAATAAATGAGGAATTGTTTCAGTGTCCTGTTTACAAAAGCTACAGCATGTGTCAATGTCTAGAAACTTGGCAACAAAACAATTTGTGGGGTAAATGTTATGTAAAAGTTTAAAGTGGACCTCTTTAGCTTTATTAGAGATACAGTATTTGTGAGGAATCAAGCATGTTTTTTCCAATTTATTTCACTTATTAAGGAATTCCAATAAAACATCCCCCTTGGAGCAATGGAGTTACTCTTTTGCAAATGTCGGCGAATATGCTTATTATTACATTTTTTTATCAGACAGTTCAACACCATCCAACATAAGTGAAAGCTGTCTGATATCTTTGTTTCCATAGCTCAGATGATTTTTAATTAATTATCTGATTCCGGAAGGGATGGCATCAGTGATAGATTTAAACTCTTTAAAAGGTATTGGGAAATCACATAGCTGCCAACTCTCACGCATTGGCCGTGAGACACCCGCATTTGATTGATTTCACACGCTCACACGCCACACTCCCGATTTCTCACGCTGAAGTGTCAACCCGGGCGGTCAAATGCCTGGAAGATGAGTTTATCTATATATCTACCTGTTGAGCCACTCGTGATCGACTAGTTATACCGCAAATTCGTTAAAAATCTCCCGTTATCTAGAGCGAGCGTGCATGCGAGACAGAGATTGTGCTCCAAACCGCGTAGAGCGAGCGAGAGACCTTGCGCGAGCGAGACCCCCCCCCGTCAACAAATCTCACTCGTCTCTACCCCCAACCCCCCCCCCCCCCCCCCCCCCGTCAACAAATCTCACTCGTCTCTAAACCCCCCCCGTCAACAAATCTCACGCCGAGCAAAAATCAAAAGTTGGCAGGTATGAAATCATGAGCTACCATAAACTGTTCATAAGAGAGCATGGTGCCAGAGTCATTAAATAAGCAGAGTACATGGTTAATTCCTCTATCGAACCACTTAGGGAAGAATACTGATTTATTCCTAATAAGAATGTCTCTGTTGTTCCAAATGAGAGATTTGTGTGGTGAGAAGTTGTGATTGAAGGATAATTTCCAGGCCAAGAGTTGGTGGAAGTTGGACAATTTGATAGGTAATTTATTTGGTAGAAAATTACACTTTAGAAGAAATGAGAGCCCACCCAGTTTATTAAAATAAAGTTTGGAATAAAGAAAAAAAATAGAATCAGGATTCCCTTTCAAGGGAACTTCGAGCTGCGTCAAACGCTGTGGGAACGCCCCTGCGTTGTGCGTCATGAAGCACGTATGGAATCAGCCCAATGGAGAGACGGAACGTCATAGGCGGGTGACGTCATCGACCAGGAAACTATAAAGCACCCCAAAAACACAAGCGCGTCAGCTTCTGTGCCTTCAGTCGCGCTATATGTGAATCTGTCTGAGTGTAAACACTGTGTCTGTCTTTAGTATTTGCTAGGCAGGAGTTATCACATTTACACCACACAAAAAATTTTGTATGAGAGACTATGGCGAGCGAACGGCATTTAAGAAGTGTGTTCCTCCCTGCTCGCGCTATCCAACGGGCGGGGATACACACGTTCTTTGTGTTGTTTGTTTGGGAGTGCAGCATGCCCAGTCAGCTCTCGAGGGGGCTGGCTGCGAGCATTGCGAGCGTCTGCCTTTATGGACGCTCCGCTCCCGCCGGGCGCTCTTTGAGGAGAGTGCTTGGTGCGCGCTCCCCGCGGTTCGAGTCCGCTTCTGCCGAGGCTGAGCTTATCGTGGGGATCGCAAATGGATCTTTCAGCGGGGTTAGAGACGGGCTCTGCCTTATCTTTGCCTTTACCTGTTAGATCCGGTGTCTCAGCCCGGTTTGGAAGCACGCTCTGCGGTTTCTTCCGCCCGGGCTGAGGCACCAGTACTGCAACTATCTAACGTTAGTTATAAAAACTAGGAGATAAAAATAGCAGTATTGACGAGGGAGATGTGGAGGACTCGCCACCTAACACTCCCGAAAGCGAAGAGCTCATGGAGGTTCTCACTCGAGCTGTATCAAAACTAAGCATTGAGTGGCCAGTGGCTGGCAGGAGTCTGTTATTAAATCTAAGTTAGATTAAAGATTTCTCCCTTCCCGTGTGCAACCTCCATGCCGGTGCTTGCCGTTTTTTCATGATCTCCATACTGAGGTGTCGAGATTATGGAAGAAGCAGGCTTCTGATATAATTTTAGCCCCCAATCATTCACATATTCAGATTTAGCGGGGGCTAGGTTTTTGAAAAGAAAAGACGGCGCTTTGCCGCGGGTAGAAGAGACGCTTGCGAGCTATCTCTCTTCCAAGGCTGCATTGTCATTTAAAGCACCGGCATTGCCTTCCAAGCCATTATGAAACATTTTCGGCTTTGTAAAGTGTATTTGGCAGCAGGTCAGGCTGCGTCGTGTCTGCATACAATGTCTATTTTGCAGGCATACCAGGCTGATTTGCTAAAGGACGTGAGCGTGAGTGAGGAGGCAGTACTGACGTGGTTCGAGAACTGCGTCAGGCTGCCGATTTGTGGTAAAATGATTTTTTCCAACATGAAACAGAAAGAGAAAGCTTTCTTTTAGATGATCCTCTCTCCCCTGCGGGGTTATTCAGTGACTTAGTTAATACTGTCATTGATAATTTCAGGAAGAAAAGAAGCAGGCAGCAGCTTTTAAAAGGTTTCTTCCATTAAAAGTTCACGTCCACGGGGCTGCTGGGCGGGAGCAGCCTCTGCCGTCCACGAGCTCATCGCATAGGCGCAGCAAAGCAGAGTATCGCGTCTCGCGCTCCCCCTGCTGGACAGTGGGACCAGACGCGGCACTCTCAGCCAAAGCTTTTTGAAAAATAAATATAATATAATATATATATAAAAAAAAAAAAAGCAATAGAACTGTTTTGAGGACAGTTATATTGGCTATGCTGAGGGTGGTCCCCACCGAGGGAGAAAGGTGTTCACCTCTTTTTACGGTGCCCATTCTTCCTCGGTGCCCTCAGGGGCCCGTTCTGCCAACCCCGCCTTCATGCCGGGGGCGTAGACGGTCCCAGCGAGTGCTTTCCCGAGGGACGCTCGCTCCCTCTGAGGAGGGTCTCAGAGCGGTCAAACCAGTTGTTCCCTGCCGGTGCGCCGTTACAGGGCGCTGTGTTTGCTGCTCAAATTACACCAGAGACCAGCCTCGAGAGACTGGTACCCTTAGAGGGGTTCTGCCCATAGTGTGGGCCCCGAGCAGGCTCTGGTAATGGAACAAGAGGTGAAAACGCTCCTTCAAAAGGGGGCTATTGAACGGGTTCCTCCTCCCAGTTTGGAGCTAGGTTATTACAGCCGATATTTCATCGTTCCAAAGTAGGATGGAGGGTTGCGTCCAATTTTATATTTGCGCCTATAAAATCGCTCGGTAGGGAAGCTCAATTCAAGATGCTCACTATCAAGCAGGTCGTGTCACAAATCAGGTCCGAGGGCTGGTTTGTCACGATAGATCTAAAGGACGCTTACTTCCACATTTCCATACTTCCACAACACAGGAAGTTCCTGAGGTTTGCCTTCGGGGGCGAGGCATTCCAATATAGGGTTCTTCCGTTCGGTCTAGCTATCTCCCCGTACTTTACGGAGCAGATGGCGGTTCGACATCGAGATGTCGTCCTCGCGCATATCAGGAAGTTGGGGTTGAGGCTGAACGCGAAGAAAAGTGTTTATCTCCTTCCCTGGAGACCACTTTTCTGGGCGTTGTTTGCATCGCTTCGATTCTTCAGCCTTGAAACAGTAAAGCTAGGCCAGCTACTCACTGTAAAGCAGTTTCAGAAACTGTTGGGTTTGATGGCAGCAGTGTCCAACGTTATACCTTGGCCTGTTGTACATGAGACCGCTGCGGTGGTGGCTCAGGAACAAGGCATTCTCCCCGAGGGGAAATCCACTCCGCACGATCAAAGTCACGCGGCGCTGCCTTCGTGCTCTGGTCTTGTGGGAAAGAAACTTGGTTCCTATCCAAAGATCCTGAGCTGGGGGCTCTTTGTCGTCGCGTAAAGCTAACGACGGATGCTTCCCTCACAGGGTGGGGGGCGGTCATGAGTGGTCGTCCAGCCCAAGGTCTGTGGCAGGACCATCATCTATCATGGCATATAAATTGTCTAGAGATGTTGGCAGTGTTTCAGGCTCTGAAACACTTCCTAGCAGACCTGAGAGGTCATCATGTGCTAGTTCAGTCAGACAACACATCGGTGGTCTCTTATATAAATCGTCAGGGGGGCCTGCGGTCTCGCCAGCTTTACAAGTTGGCCCGTCAGGTCCTCCTGTGGTCCCTAGGGAAGTTACTATCACTGAGAGCAATGTATCTTCCTGGGTATTTGAATGTGGTAGCGGACTCCCTGTCGTGGAGACTCCACCCCCGAGGTGGTGGAGCTCCTTTGGTTGAGTTTCGGTCGCGCCGAGGCGGACCTATTCGCTTCCAAGGAGATATCGCACTGTCGTCTGTGGTTCTCCATCAGTCATCCAGCCCCTCTGGGGTTGGACGCTATGGTGCAGCCGTGGCCGAGGTCACGTCTGTACGCTTTTCCCCCGATTGCTCTGCTACCAGGAGTTCTGGAGAGGGTTCGCCGGGACGGGGTCAGCCTACTATTAGTAGCCCCGTTCTAGCCGGCCCGAGTATGGTTTGCGGACCTGGTTTCTCTCCTGGACGGCTCTCCTTTGGAGCTCCCGGTCAGGAGGGATCTACTCTCTCAGGCGGGCGGCATGATATTTCACCCCCGCCCAGAGTTATGGAAACTGTGGGCTTGGGCTCTGAGGGGGCCCAGCTCTTAGTTTCCGGTCTCTCAACCGAGGTTGTTGAGACCGTCCTTCACTCCAGAGCTCCATCCACGAGGAAGCTATATGCCTTTGAAGTGAAAACTTTTCACTTCTTGGTGTGGAGAACACCTGTAGGACCCAGTTAACTGCCCAGTGGGTGCAGTGCTGGAATTCCTGCAGGAGCGTTTCTCCACAGGGTTATCCCCCTCCACACTAAAGGTGTATGTGGCGGCACTGGCTGCTTACCACGTCCCTTTCAGTGGAGTTTCTCTTGGGAGACACCCGCTTATAACTCGTTTCCCTTGTGGCACTTTGAGGCTGAGGCCAGCAGTTCGTGCCTGGAATTTTCGCCTGGTATGGTTAAGGCTTTTCTATACCCTAGGCCAGGTTATGTTCCTAAGGTCCCTACTAATGTTGTTAGACCTACAGTTCTGCAGGCTTTCTGTCCTCCTCCATTTCTGTCGTCAGACCAGGAGAAACTTAATTTGCTCTGCCCAGTGAGGGCGTTAGACGCTTATGTCCACAGAGCTGCCCTGTGGAGGAAATCAGAACATTTATTTGTATGTTTCGGGCCACCCAGGAAAGGGTGTCCTGCGTCTAAATAGAGAATGAGCAAGTGGGTGGTCGAGGCTATCTCACTTGCTTATGAGTCGGCTGGTCAGCCTTCACCTTTGGCTGTACGAGCCCGCTCTACTAGGAGTATGGCTGCATCCAAAGCTTTATTGTCAGGAGTTTCCCTGAGTGAGGTTTGTGATGCGACTGGATGGTCTTCACCGTGCAGGTGCTCTCGTCCGCTGTGCGCTAGATCTCACATGACGGTCACTTGCTCCTATGGCGACGTGGGTATTCGCGTTCCCACAGCGTTTGACGCAGCTCGAAGTTCCCTTGAAAGGGAACGTCTCGGTTACGTATGTAACCCTAGTTCCCTGATAGGGAACGAGACGCTGCGTCGTTCTGCCATACTCCCGGCATTCCCGTTAAGCGCTCCTTCAGGCCTATCAGAAGCTGATGCGCTTGTGTTTTTGGGGTGCTTTATAGTTTCCTGGTCGATGACGTCACCCGCCTATGACGTTCCGTCTCTCCATTGGGCTGATTCCATACGTGCTTCATGACGCACAACGCAGGGTCGTTCCCACAGCGTTTGACGCAGCGTCTCGTTCCCTATCAGGGAACTAGGGTTAACCGAGACGTTTCGAATGCACCTTTTTAACCAATTAATTTTTAATGTGTTGACCACATCTATAAAATCCAAAATCTCTAGACCTCCCTTTTCTTTAGGGTTAGAGAGAACATTCTTTTTAAGCCTATGAGACTTGTTCTTCCAAATGAAATCTAAAAAAGTCTTGTTGACTTGATTAGTCAAGTCAAGTCAAGTCAAATATATTTATATAGCGCTTTTCACAATACAGATTGTATCAAAGCTGCTTCACAGTATCAATCAAAACAACCTAAGAGTGTTTGTTTATTACTGGAAAAAAGACATCCAAGCTTGGTAGAGCTAGTCAATGGTATGATGGGTCATTTAATTTGAAAATCCCCAAACTGAGCAAGCCAAAGGCAACAGTGGCAAGGAACCGAAAAACTCTGTCAAGTGACCTGATGGTGTCCTAAAACTCCATCAGATGACCCGACGGAGAAAAAAAAAACCTTGGGAGAACCCAGGCTCAGTGGGGGCCAGTTCTCCTCTGGCGTTTATGAAGTAGAGGCCGAATTTACAGTAACTGTAAGATAAAATTTTATATGAATGCCTGACTAAAAAGATGCGTCTTTAGTCTAGTTTTAAACTGGGAGAGCGAGTCTGAGCAACGAACAATATCAGGAAGGCTATTCCAGAGCTTCGGAGCTAAATGTGAAAATGCTCTCCCTCCTTTGGTGGATCTGGATATCCTAGGAAGGACCAGAAGCCTCGAATTTAGTGATCTTAAAGAGCGCGATGGATTATAGGGCGATAGAAGATCCGTTAAATAGACTGGAGCTAAACCATTTAGAGCTTTATAAGTCAAAAGCAATACCTTGTAATTAATACGGAACTTTATAGGTAACCAATGAAGTGACGATAAAATCGGTGTTATATGATCATATTTTCTTGATCTAGTAAGAACTCTAGCAGCTGCATTTTGCACTAACTGTAGCTTGTTTATTGAAGATGCAGGACAACCAGCTAATAAAGCATTACAGTAATCCAGTCTCGAGGTCATGAATGCATGAACTAACTTTTCTGCATCAGAAACAGATAGCATATTACGTAGCTTAGCAATGTTTCTAAGGTGGAAAAAGGCTGTTTTTGTAACATATGAAATATGCTTTTCAAAAGACAGGTTGCAGTCTAATGTAACACCCAGGTCTTTTACTGTAGCGGATAAAGTAACAGGGCATCCTAATATGTTAAAGTCGTGCTGTGAAAGGTTTTGTGGACGGTTTTTAGAACCGATAAGTATTACCTCTGTCTTGTCTGGATTTAATAAAAGAAAATTACGCGTCATCCAATCTTTTATATCTTTAACACACTCTGTCAATTTGGATAATTTAGCGTATTCATCTGGCCGTGATGAAATATATATTTGAGTGTCATCAGCATAACAATGGAAACTAATTCCATGTTTCCTTAGAATATTACCAAGTGGCAGCATATATATTGAGAATAATAAAGGGCCTAACACAGATCCCTGCGGCACTCCATAGTTTGCCGAAGTTACGATCGATTTTTCTCCATTTAAGTAGACGAAATGGTAGCGTTCAGATAAATATGATCTGAACCAGCTTAATGCTTGTCCTTGAACACCAGTGTAATTTTGAAGTCGATCTAAGAGTATTGTGTGATCTATAGTGTCGAACGCAGCGCTAAGATCGAGTAAAACTAGTACTGAGATACAGCCTTGGTCAGAAGCTAAAAGTAAATCATTTGTGATTCTAACAAGCGCAGTTTCAGTGCTATGATGTGGCCTGAATCCAGACTGAAACTTTTCATAGATGTCATTTTCTTGCAAGAAAGAGCCGAGTTGAGCGAACACAACTTTTTCTAATATTTTAGACATAAATGTAAGATTTGAAATGGGTCTGTAGTTTGCTAGGTTATTTGGGTCTAATTGTGGTTTCTTAATAAGAGGTTTTATAACTGCCAGCTTGAATGTGCTTGGAACATGACCTAAAGATAAAGACGAGTTAATGATATTGAGAAGAGGTTCTTCCACTATAGGTAACACTTCTTTCAATAGTGTAGTTGGTATAGGATCTAATAAGCATGTTGTTGTTTTAGATGAAGCGATAAGTTTATTTAACTCTTTTTGTTCTATGGTTGTAAAGCATTGTAATTGTTCTCGCGGGGTGAAAATTGCGACTGAATTACAAGGCGCGAGCAAAGATTGAGCGTTTACGATTGTGGTTCTGATGCTTTCAATTTTCTCGGTGAAGAAGTTCATGAATTCATTACTACTAAACTGTAAAGAGGTATTTTGTTCAGGCGACGTCTGTTTATTTGTTAGTCTAGCCACGGTATTAAATAAAAACCTTGGATTATTTCGGTTGTTTTCTATTAGTTTGCGGAGATGCTCAGCCCTGGCCGTTTTAAGGGCCTTTTTTATAACGTGACATACTGTCTTTCCACGCGAATCTAAAGACCTCTAAATTAGTTTTTTTTTCATTTACGCTCTAAATTACGGGTCTCTCTCTTTAAAGCATACGTAGTATTATTGTACCATGGTGCAATACTTTTTTCTCTGACCTTTTTCAATCTAATGGGTGCAACAGTATCCAATGTTCTAGAGAGAATGGAGCACATAGTGCTAGTTAATTCATCTAATTCATCTGTTTGTTTGGGTTCGGGCAGCAGCTGAGTCAGATCAGATAAGCTATTTGAGAAATGATCTACGGTGGATGGAAGGATTGTTCTACCTGGTCGATAACGCGGCGCAGCATGACATATTATAGGAGTGCGTAATATACAAGTTACCATGTAGTGGTCAGTGACATCATCACTTTGTGGAATGATATCTATATCGGTTGGATCGGTTCCGTATGATATAATTAAATCGAGTGTATGATTAAGACGATGAGTTGGTCCGGTGACGTTTTGCTTGACTCCGAAGGAGTTTAATAAATCTGTGAACGCAGCCCCTAACGCATCATTTGAATTATCTACGTGTATGTTAAAATCTCCAACAATTAATGCTTTATCGACCTTGACCAATAGATCTGATAGAAAGTCTGCAAACTCTTTTAGGAAATCGGCGTAAGGCCCTGGAGGTCTATATACGGTAGCCAATGCTAGAGATAATAGGGATTTTTTTCTTACATCTAAGAGCGTAACATTTCACACAAGTACTTCAAATGAATTAAACCTGTGACGAGTTTTCTGAGTAACATTAGGAATATCTCTGTAGATTGTTGCAACACCGCCGCCACGACCGATCAGACGGGGCTCATGCTTATAACAGTATCCTGGTGGAGTAGACTCATTTAGACCGAAATACTCATTTGGTTTAATCCAGGTTTCAGTAAGACACAGAACATCGAAATTATTATCTGTGACCATTTCATTTACAATAACCGCCTTAGGTGTGAGCGATCTAATGTTTAGAAGACCTAGCTTTAGGAATTGTTTTTGTTCACTAATAGCGAGATTTTTTGTTTTAATAACAATTAGATTTTTTCTTGATCCCGCGGTAGATTTATTATTTGATCTCAGTAAACGAGGAATAGACACAGTTTCTATGCAATGTTCTACACTAGTAGTAATATCGATTAGATTGGTGCAGTAGAGACTGTTAGCAATTGAGTCCTTTACAAAAAGAGACAAGGAAGGGTTGTCATGATTCTGCCATCATGTTTCTGTCATGATTCTGCCATCATGTTATTGATTATTCCTGGTCTTGTGGCAGGATCATGACAGAACCAATGTTTTGTGTACAAGCGCATGGCCAATTGTCATGGCCATGTGCTTGTGTTGTCTCGTCTCTTAACCCCGCCCCCTTGTTATCCTGATTCAGTCCATCTTGTCTTCACCACCAGTCAAGCTGCCAGTGATTCCGGAGGGTCGTGTCCTAGGCGTCGTTTCCCAGGGGAATCAAGCTGGTTCCACTCCCGTGACGCCATCCGGACCCGAAGGTCTACTCGGCAAACGAGAGAGACGGCTGTCGTCGGAGTCGACTTCGGAGTCCTCTTCCACTGAGACTGCAGTCCCTGCTGTGCTTCCGCAACTGGTCACAGGCCCGGCTACGTCCTCTGCACCGCGACCCAGGAAGAAGAAGAGGAAGAAGGGAGCCTCTTGTCCTCCGTCTCTGTCTTCCCCAGAGCCCGCACCAGCGAGCGCCGTCCCAGAGCCCGCTCCAGCGAGCGCCGTCCCAGAGCCCGCTCCAGCGAGCGCCGTCCCAGAGCCCGCTCCAGCGAGCGCCGTCCCAGAGCCCGCTCCAACGAGCGCCGTCCCAGAGCCCGCTCCAACGAGCGCCGTCCCAGAGCCCACTCCAGCGAGCGCCGTCCCAGAGCCCGCTCCAGCGAGCGCCGTCCCAGAGCCCGCTCCAACGAGCGCCGTCCCAGAGCCCGCTCCAGCGAGCGCCGTCCCAGAGCCCGCTCCAGCGAGCGCCGATCCCAAGTCAGCTGCTGTGAGAGCTGCGGCCGATCAAGCTGCAGAAGCAGTCCTGCGATCGGTATCAGCTCGTCAAAGGATGCCTGTTGTCATTGCCGCTGAGGCTTTAGCTAATTATTTGTCAAGTCTTGTCAAAATCCTTGAACCTGTCTGTCCTGCCTTGTACTCAACACCCGAGCCTGTCACGGTGAGCGCAGCACCCACGCATGTCTCCGTGAGCGCTGCACCTGGTCCTGGCCCTGTGAGCACAGCACTCGATCCAGTTCCTGAGAGCGCAGCCCCCACGCCTGCCACAGTGAGCGTCAGACCCACGCCTGGTCCTGTGAGCGCTGCTCCTGAGCCTGTCGCCGTGAGCGCTACACCCAGTCCTGCCCTGTCACCTGCCATGTCCCCCGTCAGAAGTCCCGTTACCTCATCCTCCGTGTCCTCTGTGTCCCCTGTGTCTGAGTCTGTTGCTGCAGCATCCCCGACTGTTTCCCCGTTCGTCCCGGTCTCCACCAGCCCCCGGACTGTTTCCCCGTTCGTCCCGGTCTCCACCAGCCCCCGGACTGTTTCCCCGTTCGTCCCTGTCTCCACCAGCCCCCGGACTGTTTCCCCGTTCGTCCCTGTCTCCACCAGCCCCCGGACTGTTTCCCCGTTTGTCCCTGTCGTCACTAGTCCCCGGACTGTTCCCCCTGTCACCACGAAACCCCGGACTGTTCCGCCCAAGTCTCGTCCTCGTGTGTCTTCCGCCAGACCTGCCCTGAGTTCTTGTCCTCAGCCCTCCAGATGAGAAGCTGCATTTGGATGAAGTTTAAAAAAAAAAAAAAAGGGAAAACTTAGTCCGGCAGCAAGCGCTCTCCCGGACAAACAGGAGATGGCTGATGAGGGTGGAAATAATAAAATATTTTCCTGTATCTTCTCAGCCACCCTGCCCCGTGTATGCTGAGCTGGTTGGTATTATAGAACGCGCCGCGGGCAGGCTGCAAAACAGCTGCCGTGGCTGCTCGTTGGGGGAGAAATCGCTCGCGATGAGAGCGGTTTTTCCCCGGTCATAGAACCACCAGCTCAGGTGAGCCTTTCATTTCTTCCCTATCTCATACTGAGATCAAGAGGACATGGAAGAACCCATACTCTGCCTGTATCCACCAACATCAGCGGGCTAGTTCGCTGATGTTGAGAGGATAGGAGAGCGTGGGTATGCGTGGATGGGAAGAGGGATCTGAGGGAGGTGATCCGGCACAAACGCACGTTGCGTTGGTCTTGGATCATCTTCCCTGAGGGCGTGATTATATCTTTGCCTTTTCCTCTCTTCCCCGACTCCCCAGGCGCTTCATACATCAGGCCTGAGGCTGGGCTCATGGTTAGAACAATGTTCTGATGGCCCGCCTCGGCTTGGTTAGTAAGAGTGCCTCTTTCAGGTATGTAAAGGTGGTAGACCCCATGTTCATGAAGAACTGTCTGGTGAGTCTTCACTTTGCACGCCGCAGGTGAGCTGCTGGTCTTTCAAAGAGTATTTTTTGTGATTAAAAAATAATATGTTTCTCTTTACAGACCTCGTTCCCTGTATAGAGTTATGGGACCATGTCAAGGTAATAAGGTAAGAGAACTTTTTTGGATTATCAGGGCCCTGAAGTTCCCCGTTAGGTGGCCAGAATGATAACTATGTTAGCCTTCGGGCTATTAGCCACCTCAGGGTAGAGTAGTTGGTCTCTCTCTGATAGAATGTTTTCTTAGAGTGTTGACTGACGCTAGAGCTTCAGATAGATCTTATGTCCGGCCCATGGGACCGTTTGACTTTTCTGAGTATTTCGCCCCTTGAGCGAAATACTCAGAAACTCAACGGATTGTTGAGTTTTCATTAGGTTGAGCGTTCTGCAGCCCTTTGTATGGAATAATACAGACTATATTCTTTAGTAGGCTGTGGCTCCTCTGAGCCCTCAGATAGATCTATGCTTACAGGTTGGCCCTCACCAGGGCCGCCTCTGTAGCTGGCCTAGGCTGTGCCAGGGATATTAGAGGCGTTCTGCTAAAATTAGCATTTCTTCCTCTGACCCTTCACTTTGTGAATGTAGGTTTTGGCATCCCTGTATAATCAGCCTCCTCCCATGGGAGTCGTTAGGCCAAGGCCCACCCCCTTCTCTGCATTCTGGGGTGACTAGAGTAATGCAGCGTGGTGCAGAGGATGGTTTATAAGGACATGGTAGGCCTCAGTTAGGCCTCCGTGGTATATAAGTCCTTTTGAGCAGGGTTAGGCCGTCTTTCGCTTCACGAAGAAGACTGAGTCTCCTGCCCGACCCTGCCGTGCAGAACTGGCCTACGGATTTAGGCCGCCAGTGTAGGCTTCACTAATACCTTGCTGAGCTACTGCTCAGGCTGTGGGTTGTAGGTGGTTGGCTTTCATTCAAGCCCCACTCCCCTAGGTTGGGCACAGATGTTTTTCTGTTACCCCTAGAGCCGCTGGCAGGCCCGCACCCTGGTAAACTCAGGGTGAGGTGTGAGTATTCCCCTGTGATTCAGGGTAGGTCTGAGCACTTCACTCCCAGTTCTGTTTTTATCCTACCTCGCACTACTATGGCTCGGGTCGAGTATGAAGTAAGCCTTCACTTCTTCTTTGGTCGAAGTTCGCTCCCCTGAAGCCAGAGCATTGCCCTGTGCTGACGCCCATGCATAGATGGTAGGCCCCTGACTAACTGGGGCCTCCACTGAGGCAGAGTGGCGTATGTTGTACTCCCCTTGTTCTAAGGGTATTAGCTCTCTATGCTGAGGACACTGCCATGGGCAATGTGATTAGGCACCAGGATGCTGTAGGCGCTGTGTAAACAGCTTATCTGCCAACGAAGGCTGCGCCATCAGGTAGTAGGCCTCAGCAGGCCTCCTTGTATGGGCAGCCCCCAATAGGGCGCTGTAGGCCACTTCTCGAGAGAAATGGTTGGCTTTGGTGGTTCGGGCAGTTGACTCACCGGTGGGTAGTAGGCCTTAAACAGGCTTCCTCTGAGGTGAGTCCCAACATTGTGGGACATACTTTATAGCTGCTACAGGTAGCTAGCCGTACTAGGCCTCCTGTGGGTGGGCCCAATAGTTCCTTGGTGTGGTATGGTTCCCAACAGTGTTCCTTTGTAGCAGAATTGACTTGCTGTCAGCTAGTAGGCCCAACCAGGCCTCCCTGATAGGCGAGTCCCCAGCTGGCTGGCCTTAGCAGGCCACCTTGGAACTGTCACCCGGACTCAGCTACCAGTTGCTATCAGGTGGTAGGCCCCTCAGGCCTCCCTGAAGGTGAATTCCCACTTAAGATGGTTATCAGGTAGTAGGCCTCACCAGGCCTCCCTGAAGAGACAAGCCCAAGGACGGGCAACTGGACAGCTAGCCTGGCTTACTATCGGGTAGCAGTAAAAAGCTCCCAGATATTATGGCTGTCAGGTAGTAGGCCTCACTGGGCCTCCCTGAAAACGAGTTCCCACATGCTGTGATTATCAGGTAGCAGGCCTCACCAGGCCTCCCTGAGGGTGAGTTCCCCACGTACTATCGCTATCAGGTAGTAGGCCTCTCTAGGCCTCCCTGTAGGTGACCACATACTGTTGCTATCAGGTAGTAGGCCTTACCAGGCCTCCCTGAAGGTGAGTTCCCACAGACTGTAGCAATCAGGTAGTAGGCCTCACCAGGCCTCCCTGAAGGTGAGCTCCCCACATACTGTGGTTGTAAGGTAGCAGGCCTCACCAGGCCTCCCTGAAGGTGAGCTCCCCACATACTGTGGTTGTAAGGTAGCAGGCCTCACCAGGCCTCCCTGAAGGTGAGCTCCCCACATACTGTGGTTGTAGGGTAGCAGGCCTCACCGGGCCTCCCTGAAGGTGAGTTCCCACATACTGTGGTTATCAGGTAGTA
Organism: Rhinichthys klamathensis goyatoka; assembly: GCF_029890125.1. Classification (NCBI taxonomy): domain Eukaryota; kingdom Metazoa; phylum Chordata; class Actinopteri; order Cypriniformes; family Leuciscidae; genus Rhinichthys; species Rhinichthys klamathensis. The sequence goes on from NW_026606555.1 coordinate 6,103,510, forward strand.
GGCCTCTCTAGGCCTCCCTGTGGGTGACCACATACTGTTGCTATCAGGTAGTAGGCCTTACCAGGCCTCCCTGAAGGTGAGTTCCCACAGACTGTAGCAATCAGGTAGTAGGCCTCACCAGGCCTCCCTGAAGGTGAGCTCCCCACATACTGTGGTTGTAAGGTAGCAGGCCTCACCAGGCCTCCCTGAAGGTGAGCTCCCCACATACTGTGGTTGTAAGGTAGCAGGCCTCACCAGGCCTCCCTGAAGGTGAGCTCCCCACATACTGTGGTTATCAGGTAGTAGGCCTCTCCGGGCCTCCCTGTAATGTTTCTCTAATGGTGCTGGGTTTATGAAGCTAGTGGCCTCTTGCTATCAGTTTCAGCTAGCCTTAATAGGCAGCTGCTGAGGGCGAGCTTGCGCCCTGGCTCGCTAAAGTGTTTATTCTCTGCTATTTGTTCCCTCCTGGAACCTTTCCTGCCTACAGCCTGGTTTGCCTACCAGGCAGACCTTGTGCTCCCCTCACTGAGGGTCTCTATGAGCATGCGGCTTCCTGAGTCTGGTCAGACGGTCGTAGGCCTCTCGTGAGGCCTCCCGGTTAGATCAGCCATTAGGCCTTCACAGGCCTCCTCAGTGTTTGCAAACACTGGGTTGATCCATGGATCGAGTAGAGAAACTCCCCTCGCTAGCAAGGGTCATAAAGCACTATGCTGAGTCATACTCTCCGGGATATCCCGTCTCTGAGATCCGGGCCGAGTGGTTCACTGCCAGCGTCGCAGTCCCTCGGGTTGGATGCCTTACTTAAGGCTTTTTTCCAGAGGCTCTGTCTTCGGACAGACAGGAAGTGGCCAGACTAAGTGTCTATGTATCTGACGCCAGGTCAGGCCGTCCTGGTGGCATATCGGGGTGAGTACGTTCCCCCAACCTGATCTCACAGAATTCCGTGAAATGAACACGGACCCTTAACTCAAAATCCGTGGCAGTTTCACGGAATTGCCGAAAATTCCGTGATTTGCCCACGGAAATGATGCCTATGTAAGTCAATGACAGGCAGCATCCGTGGTCCACACACGGACAGTTACAACACACGCGCTCCCCCAAATTGACGTCGTTTTATAATTTGGAAAGGTATCGCTTTAAATATTCTGAGTTTACCTAAAGTACTTTACTTTAAATATTTAGTTTTAAGGTGATTTTAACTTGATATTGCATTGTTCTGTCGTCGTTTGATCGCTAGGATAACGTCTGGTCACCCTGAATTCCGTGACCGTACCACGGAATATTCAGTGGTCGCCACAGATTGTTTCACCTTCACTGGACTGGACGATATAGCCTATTGCTGATTTTGACACTTTAGGCTATTCAAGCTGTCTGTGTTTGCAATGAAATGTAGCCTCATTAAACTGTGAACATATTATCTCCCCCGATCAGTTTGTAACAGTTTTTACTTATTGTCAAATTCTGTGATGGCACCACGGATTCTTCCGTGACGGGACCACGGAATATTCAGTCGTTCGCCCACAGATTGTTTCACCTTCACTGGACGATATAGCCTATTGCTGATTTTGACACTTAGGCTATTAAGTTGTCTGTGTTTGCGATGTAGCCTCATTAAACTGTGAACATATTATCTCCCCCGATCAGTTTGTAACAGTTTTCCTTATTGTCAAATTCTGTGATGGCACCACGGATTCTTCCGTGACGGGACCACGGAATTCTTCCGTGACCGTACCACGGAATATTCAGTCGTTCGCCCACAGATTGTTTTCACCTTCACTGCTCGAGATTGCCTATTGCTGATTTTGACACTTTCAGTAGGCTATTCAAGTTGTCTTGTGTTTGTGATGCATGTAGCCTAATTAAACTGTGAACATATTATCTCCCCTGACCAGTTTCTATAGCCTTTTGCTTATTGACAAATTCTGTGATGGCACCACGGATTCTTCCGTGACGGGACACACGGATAACCGGATATAACTAGAGGCAGGCTTGATCAATCAAACTCCCCATCCATCATCTTGTGTAAATAATATTTGGACTAGTTTACAATTTTTTTTATGTTTACTCAATTGACAGATATAGGCATATACAGACAACGAAAAAAAAAAAATGATAAAGACTAATTATAAATTAATGTTAAATCGGACGAGTCTGTTGCCATGACGGCGACCCCACTTTCGCGGTTTTTCCGTCATTGCGAGGATCCCCTCTACAAATCGGTATGTATCTCAGACCTGCTACTTATTTACTATCTATAAATGTTGAATTATAAGTTTTAATGCGTTTTAGATGGCTTGTATTGTTGATTGCTAAATAGTTGACATGATATCGTGTCTGTAGTTGTTTTTCTCTAAAAAAAAGTATGCGTTTTTACATTACAAATATTTAATGTTTTCTCAAAATGAGTTTATTTTTTTTCATCCATCCAGTAACGTTACCAACATCTCATCCTATGTAGCACCATCATGTACACCAAAAAATATAGAGGAAATCGATTTTTTTCTCCAGTATTATAAGTAGGCTAATGAAAGCATATACATGGATTTCTCGGCGACGTCATCACTGCTTGCGCACGCAACCAGGGGGCACAAGACCCGCGGTCTTCGTACCGGAGTAAAGGGTTTAGGCTATAGCATACTGCTGTGCAAAGGCAAAAGACCTTAACTTCAATTTTGTCAAAAATGAGTTATTGCCATATTTGGAACAATGGACATCAGTTTTATCATGTGGAGAAATATCTTGCGTCAATATTGTTCTTTTCTGCTAAAAATATGATGTTGTTTTTGCCATAACTTCCAAAAGCAGAGGGAAAGCAAAGGCAGAAGCCTCGAGTTACAATCTTTTAGCTTTGTTCCACTAACACAAACCAACCCAGCAGATATAACTTAGAAGATCGCAGCTTACCTTTTCTTTTCTTTTTCTTTTTTTTTTAAACATCCAATGAGAATACAAATCCATTGTTTAAAACCATCATGTGCTGGCTGGCTAGCCTAATTCTATCAAAGTGCAAAGTTGTCCAGAGGTTGACAATCTATTCCAAGTGTCGCTGTGGGTAGACTATTAGTAGGGTGACCAGAGGTTCGGGTAACACCAACCACTATGAAATTGTCCCGGTTAAACGGTTAAAATGCTGACAGCTAAACGGTGTAAACGTAGAGGATTCCAACAGCGCGACGTACAACAGTCTGCCGTTAAAGCTATGAGCTAAAAGACACAAACTAGCTAGCACTGTCGGAAAAACAACAAAGACGTGAATAAAGGTTGCGTTTTCTTAAAACTGGGTGCATTCATACAGGTTAATGTATTAACTAACAATGAACAAAACATTTGTTACAGTATGTATTCATCTTTGTTAAACTAACTAGTCTAACATGATTCATACATGCATCACAGAATGTCCGGATTTTGATTCGTAAACAGTTGGACATTTTACATAATGTTATATTAATAAACACAAACAAACAGATCCAACTCTGAAATTGCAGTTTATTATTGAGTCAACAAGAAATGACAAACAATGCGAAATCTACGTTAATTACAATGTTCTTTTACAGAACTCGGCATAACAGACAGCGTTTTTTTGCCCCCTGGATGCGCGCGCATCCGGTATTGTTTGTATACAAGAAACCCGTGTATTGATCAAGCCTGCCTCTAGTTATATCCGGTTATCCGTGTGTCCCGTCACGGAAGAATCCGTGGTGCCATCACAGAATTTGTCAATAAGCAAAAGGCTATAGAAACTGGTCAGGGGAGATAATATGTTCACAGTTTAATTAGGCTACATGCATCACAAACACAAGACAACTTGAATAGCCTACTGAAAGTGTCAAAATCAGCAATAGGCAATCTCGAGCAGTGAAGGTGAAAACAATCTGTGGGCGAACGACTGAATATTCCGTGGTACGGTCACGGAAGAATTCCGTGGTCCCGTCACGGAAGAATCCGTGGTGCCATCACAGAATTTGACAATAAGGAAAACTGTTACAAACTGATCGGGGGAGATAATATGTTCACAGTTTAATGAGGCTACATCGCAAACACAGACAACTTAATAGCCTAAAGTGTCAAAATCAGCAATAGGCTATATCGTCCAGTGAAGGTGAAACAATCTGTGGGCGAACGACTGAATATTCCGTGGTCCCGTCACGGAAGAATCCGTGGTGCCATCACAGAATTTGACAATAAGTAAAAACTGTTACAAACTGATCGGGGGAGATAATATGTTCACAGTTTAATGAGGCTACATTTCATTGCAAACACAGACAGCTTGAATAGCCTAAAGTGTCAAAATCAGCAATAGGCTATATCGTCCAGTGAAGGTGAAACAATCTGTGGCGACCACTGAATATTCCGTGGTCCCATCACGGAAGAATCCGTGGTGCCATCACAGAATTTGTCAATAAGCAAAAGGCTATAGAAACTGGTCAGGGGAGATAAGAGGTTCACAGTTTAATTAGGCTACATGCATCACAAACACAAGACAACTTGAATAGCCTACTGAAAGTGTCAAAATCAGCAATAGGCAATCTCGAGCAGTGAAGGTGAAAACAATCTGTGGCGACCACTGAATATTCCGTGGTACGGTCACGGAATTCAGGGTGACCAGACGTTATCCTAGCGATCAAACGACGACAGAACAATGCAATATCAAGTTAAAATCACCTTAAAACTAGATATTTAAAGTAAAGTACTTTAGGTAAACTCAGAATATTTAAAGCGATACCTTTCCAAGTTATAAAACGACGTCAATTTGGGGGAGCGCGTGTGTTGTAACTGTCCGTGTGTGGACCACGGATGCTGCCTGTCATTGACTTACATAGGCATCATTTCCGTGGGCAAATCACGGAATTTTCGGCAATTCCGTGAAACTTCCACGGATTTTGAGTTAAGGGTCCGTGTTCATTTCACGGAATTCTGTGAGATCAGGTTGGTTCCCCTGAATAGTGACTGGCTGGGGTTCCTTCGGATTCCCTAGCCACATTCCCTAGAAGGGGCCCCTTCTAATTGAAGTTGTGGTCCTAGGCCTTTGAGCAGGCCCAGGTAGGCTTTCATTTAACTATGTTTATGGAGGTTTTCCTGTTAGGCTTATAGCTTGGGCTATGACCGTAGGGAATGCTGTCACTGACAGCCCAGTGTGACCTGAGGGTGAGTGGTTCTAGCATTTCATTTGAATTTGCTGGTTCGGACAGTTGTCACTGCCTGAGGGCATGCACTCCCCTCAGCATGGCGGCGTGGGTATATCGTTCCCCATAACGTCGATGACGTATTGTTGAGTTCCCTTCGAAAGGGAACGTCTCAGGTTACAAATGTAACCTTTGTTCCCTGAGAACAGGGAACGAGACAATACGTCTCCCTGCCATGCCTCGGGGCTTGCCTGCCGTACAGTCCCTTCAGACGATAAGGTGATTTGTCATGTTTGCAAGGCGCCCTTATGTACTTCCAGGTCGCACGTTAATCATTCACGCTAATGATTCACGGGCTGTCGCCGGTCAATGTGATTGACGTGATTTGATAGTGATTTCAGACACCTGTCACGCCTGAGGCGTTCCCCCATAACGTCGATGACGTATTGTCTCGTTCCCTGTTCTCAGGGAACAAAGGTTACATTTGTAACCTGAGACGTTTTGCCCCCTCGTGGGCTTTGTTTTCCCGGTTATTTGTTTAATAAATCGTGTTGCCTTGACTACTGTCTGCTATTGGGTTCATCCTTCCTCACCCACATAACAAGGGTAAACAAAGCGAGAAAGGCCTTCTGCCTTGGAGAGTAATACTCTACCTTAAACGGACAAGTCTCTTTGTAGCCAGCAATTGAATATTAATTTGGTTTTCTGTATCCTATTCGAAAAGGGTAAGTCCTGTCTAACTATAATGTTTTTACATACGTGTATACCTAAATATTTTACATTCTGTTTAACTGGAATGTTATCAATAGCAGGGTCACTACAACAATGAAGTGGCAACAGCTCACACTTGAGTTCAAAGACAATGCTCAACTGGTCCTTGTTGTTAAAAAAATGGTGGTGTCGTCCGCCAGCTGTGAGATCTTTATTTCTTTTCCAAAAATCTTTATACCTCCAAAATGTACTTCCTTTACTAAGTGTATAGCTAGTAGTTCGGTTACTAAGATAAATAAAAAGGGAGAAATGTTGCACCCCTGCCTGACCCCCCTATTAATTTGAAATCGTGGAGAAGTATTTTGATTAACTAACAGAACTGTTTATGTCTTTATAGAACATGCTGACAATGTCGACAAAAGGGCTTCCAAAACCAAATGCCTTGATGGCTTGTATTAAAAAAGGGTGTTCGATTGTGTCGAATGCTTTGTAAAAATCAAGAAACAAAACGAAGGCGTCAGAATCAATATTGTCAACATAGTCAAGCAAGTCTAAAACGAGTCTTATGTTATTGCTAATGTGGCGTTTTTTCATGAAACCTGTTTGAGTTTCTGCAATTATTGAATTTAAATCAGATTTTAATCTATATGCATATACAGAGGCCAGAATTTTATAATCTATAGTTAATAATGTGATTGGACGCCAATTATCAATTAAATGAGGGTCTTTATCAGGTTTTGGGATCAAGGAGATAATGCCTTGCTTCATTGTTGTGGTCATTTCCCCTTGATCAATACACTCCCCATACATGTGCATTAAAAGGGAGTTGAATAAGCTCCCAGAAATGAGTATAGAACTCCGCTCCTAGCCCATCTATCCCGGGAGATTTTCCTTTCTTCATAGCAAACAAAGGATTTTTAACCTCATTTAAAGAGAGATCAGCGTCACAAGAAGCTTTATAATCTTCACTAATAATAGGGATACTGTGCTGAATTTTTTTTTTTTAAACTTACACTTTCTTCTTTGTTAAAATTAGACTGATATAAATTACCATAAAACGAGCTAACAAATTTAGAAATGTGAGTAAGATCCTTAGAAAGGGTGCAATCAATGTAGAGCTCAGTTACAGAATTTCTTTTAGTATTCCTTTTTTCTAAAGCAAAAAAATAATTGGTGTTCTTTTCGCCCTCTTCGAGCCACTTAGCCCTTGATCTAATAAATGCCCCCTTTGCCATTTCTGTATATATTTGGTCTATCTGAATTTGGATGGCTTTTATTTCAATTTCTTCTTCTGGGTTAATGTTACCTTTTCACATTAATTGAGCTAATTTATTCATCAAGACATGTTCTGAATTATATTTTCTTTATTTATTTCCTTAGATCTTTTTATAGCCAATTGTCTAATTTTATACTTGAAGTACTCCCACTTTTTCTTATGTCCATTATTAATGTCAATCTCGAAGATTTCTTTTGCTAGCTTAACAGAATTATTAAAGGAGTCGTCACTCAAAAGAGTATTGTTAAACTTCCAATAACCTCTCAAGCCCGATTGCGGGTCAATGGAGCCTAGTTTCAAAATAATTAATTTGTGGTCCGAAAGGGGTGCGTAAACATGTTTAACCTCCTTAACAAATTGAAGAGAAGAAGAAGAAACTAAAAATAAATCAATTCTCGACTTCAAAGTCAGACTTCTATTACTCCAGGTGAAATCTTGGATGTCTGGGTTAAAAAAACGCCAAGCATCAGTCAAGGATAGGTCTGAGCACAGAGAAGAGATTAAATCGCTTCCCTTGGAGGAGTGAGCCGCTCTAGGTGGGTATCTATCCTCTATTTCGTCAGGACATTCATTGAAATCCCCCGAAAGAATTATAAAGGCATTTACATATTTTCCCTTCATATCCTTTAAGTTGCCAGTAATGGAGTTAAATAAGTTTTTGTTGTCAAAGTGTGAATTAAATCCATATACATTGCAAACAATGAAAACTGTATTGTCCTGCTTGACTATTATTATTATCCATCTTCCGTCACTAGAGGGCACAACTTCCAAAATATCCCCCTTGAAACCATGCACAAGGATTGAGACACCAGCAGAATGGTTAGAACCATGACTAAAGTGAGCAAAATTACCCCATTGAGCTTTCCAGAACCCTGTATCAGAGTCACAAGAGTGCGTTTCCTGTAATAAAATCAAGTCAGCTTCAGACCTTTTACAGAATAAAAATAATGCTTTCCTCTTTGTTAAGTCCCGAATACCTCTCACATTTAAAGACAAGACGTTAAGACGTTTAAACAAAAAGTCCATAAAGGAACAGAGATATAGAACAGAAATTACCTGAAAGTGCTTTGAACGCAAAAAGTATGCAAAGACCTTACAAGAAGGTGATGATAACCTGCCTTAAAATAGCAAGAACCTTGTTACATAGCCGTCAACTAAGAATCAAGAACGCTTGAGACGGCTGCATTTATAGTAAATGAAACTAACATGATCTCATTTAAAGTCCAACAAGGAGATCATATATATTTGTATGAGAAGAGAAAAAAAAAGGTCAAATCTGTTAAGGTAGCATTAGTATTAAGTGCTCAACCATCTCAGCCTGCAACGAGCGCAGGCAAAGTGTTGATGCCTGCCTATGGCTACAACAAAAAGGAAGATTAATCCAAGTCTAAACGACAAGGTAGCCTGGCTACATACGTTATATTAAATCTCCAAAACAAAATAAACCATTGAAGTTATTTTCCAAAAATGCCACTGAACAGTGGGCTTATGTGTACTTGATACCTTGGTAAAAGAAGAAGAAGATGCTCAGCCAACGAGGCTATTCCGGACAGTCAATAACTTTTCCATTGATGACAGCCGAAGCACCACGGAATGAAGCCTTTTTCCCTTCATCACGTGCTTTCTTGATCAGAGGCCAGAGCTTCTCCCGAGCCGCTCTGTCCTCCGGAGAAAGAGCTTCAGTAATCCTGATACGATTCTCTTGCAAATACTGAGAGTTTTAGCTTCTTTCCATATGACATCACGAAGGCGACGCAAGGCAAACAAAACTATAGTTGATCTCGCAGCGCCGTCATCTCTCAGTTTCCCCACGCGATGAACGATGTCAATACCTTGTTTCAAGTCTTCACGAAGCTTTGGTGCCATTTTCCCAAGGATGTCGATTATCTTGCCTCTGATGTCTTCATCTCTTGACTCCCTTACGCCGTGCATCTTAAGCGACCACCTTCTGCTGTAGCGTTGACACTCAGCAACAGCTTCTCTCAGGTGCTTATTTTCTTCTTGAAGCTTTGTACTGGCAACTTCCATTTTCTCCAGTGTTTGTTCGTGTTGTTGAACATCCAGTGACAGCTGTTTGACAGTTGTTGTCAGCTCCTCAACCCGTTTGGAAGTAGCTTCAGTGGTTATGCCTATAGCAGAGACTCTCCGGAGTGTTTCATCCTGCTTGTTGGTCATTGCTCGTATCGCCTCCATGAGTTCAGCATTAGCCGTCTCCCAGTTTCGCCCACCTGATTGAGATTCACGATTCCTTTTCTTGGCAGGCTTCTCTGGTGTCTCTGTTATCGGTGTCTGACAATGGCTCTGGGGTGGCTTCAAACCAGCACACTTCGTCTCCACTCAAAGGATTCTGGGCTACCGACTCTTGAGACTGGTTATCATCCATGTTTAGCGACACGTGTTGAGAAAACGTTAATCTTTCAGAGTTCCTCTTTTAGACTTGGGCATTCGTGGTAGCCAACAATAATCACGTCTTGCTATATGTTCGTTTTTCTTTCTTTTTTTTCCTTTTCTTAAGGTTCTGCCATCAAATTATTTTTAAAAAACGGCAGTAATATCATAAACCCTTCGAAATTGCTCGCAGAGCGACAAGCACACGTCCTCCTACAACGCTGCCATCTTGGGAGCCATGCGTCAGCCGCTCCCATTCAGAAAAAAACGCCTGTGGTGTCGTCATGACAGCGCTTGACAAAACAACGTCCCTCAGGGCTTTTAGCTCAACAATGTGCAGATTTGGAGAAATATTGATCGATTCTCATAGGTTTACATCAGATTTCTATAGACAGGAATAATGTTTATTGAATTTATACCCAAATGCGTCGATGTAATCATTATGAGCGCTGGATACTCTGATGTACTGTGTTTTCAATCCATACTGGCAGCCTGAGGGCGCCGGCACCCTATGCACAGTATAGCGCTAGTCCATATATGGAACACATGAAGAAGTGCCATAATCATGTGACATTCCAGGAACTGCCTGACATAAACAAAGCTAACAGAGATCGCTGTAACCAGTAGCGGAGTGGCAATCGGGAGAGTCGGGAGTTTTCCCGGTGGGCCGGTAGTGTTTCGAGGCCGCGAGGGCCGGTCTGATAAAATGTATTCATTGCAAGTTCGCCATGCGCACTTGGTGCCCAAGCGAGGGGAAGAAAACATTTTTTTTTTTTTACATTTTCTATAACGGAGCGTATATTTGCACTAAGTGCCTGTCTCTATAGCAAAAAGACGCCTGTTACGAGATAGCTACAGTGGCGTAGGTTGTAGGGCGTGAAGTGCTTGAAAGCAGCTTTTGATGCGCTCGACCCGAGTTCGAATCCGCCTTTTGCCGAACTCTCTCTTCTCCCTTTTCCCAACACATATGTAAAGATGTAAAATGTATAACCTAACATTAAGGTCTCTAGTGTTATATTTTGCCCACAAACTAAAATTGAAACCATGATATGGCTTTGTGTCTTTATAAAACAGCACAAGACTTTAAGAATAGGCATTGCTGCGTGATTACTTTGCTCACGCAATCAGCATGGTTATCTGGTGTTTTCTCCTAAATAAAAGCTCAAGGGTTTATTTCTTGCAAGTGAAGAAATTAGGACAAAAATATTTTAATTGTCCTATATTATAGTGTAATGTAGGCTAAAATATACTTTTGAAATATTCATTTTCATTTATATAGTACATTTGTAGGCTAAATGGATTTTACGTCATAGGAATAATTATATAAATCATTATTACATTATTATAATAATTGTTTGGCATCCTAAAACAACATTGATAATGTACTGTAGACTGAGACCCTCATAACTAAAAAGATGCCCTCTTTATTGTCCTAGTACAAATCAATGCTTTTTCTTTGTTCAACGAGCAGTTCATGGGTTGAAGCTCTTCATTTTGATCTCTCAAAGAGCACGAGATTGATGCATTTAACCTTAAAGTGTAAAAAAACTTCTTGCGGGGGAGCATGCCCCCGAACCCCCCTAGAGGCACAGAGGTCCACCCAACATAGTTTTACAAATTCCTATGGAGCCTATAATTTATTTATAAATTTGTAATTTTATTTGTAAATTTATTTATTTGTAAATTATTCCTATAATTTACAAATTAACATGGAGATAAAGATGTTTTGAAGACAATAAACATGATTGCAATGATATTTGATTTACCTGTGTTCTTCGAACCATGTCAGGTATTTTCATAATAATAGATTATATTTATAATGTAATGCTAATCGATATAGTCTTTATCATTGTGCAGAATACTATAAAATAATATATTTTCTGTCTTGTTTTTTTATCTGAAGCAAAGTCAGATCACAGAAGGTTATTTAAAACACTCGACTTGCGTTATAAAGTAAGTTTGGAGCACAAACATGGTTTTAATCTCATAAATTGTCGTGTATTGATGGTGTGCTAAGCTAACATGCTAGCTAACTCTAGGTGCACCTGCCACCCAGCTGTTATTTTTTATGAATTTTTTCTAAATATAAATGCTTACTGAAATGTTTATTTTTTCAAAAAGGGCATTTGATACAGTTTCAAATGTAAAGTGATAACTTTGATAAAAGAAAAAAGGGATTGAAACAGTGTGAATAGCCAGTCGTTAGTGATTATAATGCAGACAAAAGAAAAGCATATTTAGAGTCATAACCAGGCTGGAGAGGTGTGAATGTCTGCAGGGGAGACTGACACCGAATGGGGCTCGTTTGCACCACAAAACAATAGAGACAATAAACTGAATAGATACTAGAAGATGACAATAAACACCAGTTTGCATTTTAGAGTCTAATCAAAATAAAGTCATATGACATGATCTTGAAAAACATTTAACTAAATGCAGAGTTTTAGACTTATCTTCAAATTTTAAATATAATGTAACCTAAATCACAAGCTTAAACTAAGTATAGACCAGTCACAGAAGATTAAGTGCGACTCTCTGGAGGAAAAAATGCTATTGGTACACAACAACAAAAAAAATGGGAATAACCACTCAACACATCAATGGTAAGTATTAAGTATAAGAAAAGTATTTATATTTTTCGTATCTTTTAGCTTTTCTTTTCTTTTCTTAGTAACTCTTGAAGTGAAATATTAGAAGGGAAAACAAAACACAATATAAACAGTATGTCTCATTCAATTGAAATGTCCAATGAGAAATAAACAAAAAAATAAAAATAATGTCTCAATTCAGAAAATCAGTGTTTCAGTTCAAAAAAATAAAAAAATAATCAGTATCTCAGTTCAGAGTCAGGGAAGGGAAAAAATAATAATAATATGACTCAGTCCAAGAAAAATCAGTTTCTCAATCCAGCGAGTCCGAAGAAGAAAAAAAAAAAAATTTGCTCAGTCCAGTAGAATAAAGGTGATTAAAGAAGAATGGTTCGTCCTACCAATGTATTCCTCACGCTTGAAACTATATCACCAGGTACGATTCAGATGGGAATGGCTCGCCAGTCCTCGCAATGCGCACACAGCAAAAGGCAAGGACAATTCCTCGACGTCAATCTCAACTGCTGATGCTCAGGATCGGCAGCAGATGAAACATTCACTTATGGCAAGCCGTTTTAGCTTTAATTGTACCCAACCTTACGCGTCGTAATTACATTTTTACTAGTAATAATTCAATTAGAGAGCTCTACAATTCAATTCTTACTAGTAACAATTACAATTAGAGAGCTCTCTAATTCGATTATTACTAGTAACAATTACAATTAGAGAGCTCTCTAATTCAATTATTACTAGTAACAATTACAATTAGAAAGCTCTCTAATTCAATTCTTACTAGTAAGAATTACAATTAGAGAGCTCTCTAATTCAATTCTTACTAGTAACAATTATTATTAGAGAGCTCTCTAATTCAATTATTACTAGTAAGAATTACAATTACAGAGCTCTCTAATTCAATTCTTACTAGTAACAATTGCAATTAGAGAGCTCTACAAATGAATTTTTACTAGTCATATGTCTCCATTGACTTCCATTCATTTTTAATTAGAGAGCTCTATAATTGAATTGTTACTAGTAAGAATTACAATTAGAGAGCTCTCTAATTCAATTATTACTAGTAAGAATTACAATTAGAGAGCTCTCTAATCCAATTCTTACTAGTAACAATTACAATTAGAGAGCTCTCTAATTCAATTCTTACTAGTAACAATTACAATTAGAGAGCTCTCTAATTCAATTCTTACTAGTAAGAATGCAATTGCAGAGCTCTCTAATTCAATTATTACTAGTAAGAATTACAATTAGAGAGCTCTCTAATCCAATTATTACTAGTAACAATTACAATTAGAGAGCTCTCTAATTAAATTCTTACTAGTAAGAATGCAATTACAGAGCTCTCTAATTGAAATTTTACTAGTAAAAAAACGAATTAAAGATATGTATAATTGGAGAGCTCTGTAATTGAATTAGAGAGCTCTGCAATTGCATTCTTACTAGTAACAACTGAATTAAAGAACTCTCTAATTATAATTGTTACTAGTAATAATTGGATTAGAGAGCTCTCTAATTGGAATTCTTACTAGTAATAATTCAATTAGAGAGCTCTACAATTGCATTCTTACTAGTAACAATTGAAATAGAGAGCTCTCTAATTGAATTAAAGAGCTCTGCAATTGAGTTGTTACTAGTAAGAATTGAATTAGAGAGCTCTCTAATTGTAGTTCTTACTAGTAACAATTGCATTAGAGAGCTCTCTAATTGAATTGTTACTAGTAAGAATGCAATTAGAGAGCTCTATAATTAAATTACAGAGCTCTTCAATTGTAATTGTTACTAGTAACAATTCAATTAGAGAGCTCTACAATTAAATTGTTACTAGTAAGAATTGAATTAGAGAGCTCTCTAATTGTAATTGTTACTAGTAACAATTGAATTAGAGAGCTCTCTAATGGTAATTCTTACTAGTAACAATTCAATTGTAGAGCTCTCTAATTGTAATTCTTACTAGTAACAATTCAATTAAAGAGCTCTGTAATTAAAAATGAATGGAAGTCAATGGAGACATATGACTAGTAAGAATTCATTTGTAGAGCTCTCTAATTGGAATTGTTACTAGTAAGAATTGAATTAGAGAGCTCTGCAATTGTAATTGTTACTAGTAATAACTGAATTAGAGAGCTCTCTAATTGTAATTGCTACTAGTAAGAATTGAATTGTAGAGCTCTCTAATTGAATTCCTACTAGTAAGAATTGCATTAAAGAGCTCTCTAATTGAATTAAAGAGCTCTGCAATTGCATTCTTACTAGTAAGAACTGAATTAGAGAGCTCTCTAAATCAGTTTTTACTAGTAATAATTGCATTAAAGAGCTCTCCTAATGTAATTCTTACTAGTAAAAACTGATTTAGAGAGCTCTCTAATTTAATTGTTACTAGTAAGAATGCAATTGCAGAGCTCTTTAATTCAATTAAAGAGCTCTGCAATTACATTCTTACTAGTAAGAATCGAATTAGAGAGCTCTCTAATCGCAATTGTTACTAGTAAGAATTGAATTAGAGAGCTCTCTAATTGTAATTGCTACTAGTACGAATTGAATTGTAAAGTTCTCTAATTAAATTTTTACTAGTAAAAATGAAATTACAACAAGTAAGGCTGGGTACAATTTAAGCTAAAACGGCTTGCCATATTCACTCACATATGCTCAAAAGAAAGAAGAGAAAGAAAGAAAGAAAAGAAAAAAAAACCCGGCCTTGGAAACACAAAGCCACAAAAAACAAAAGCAATCATTAAATCACATTTTGCAAATATTCAGTCATCATATCTCATTTCAATTCCTAATTAAACTATTTTAATCTCAAAAATGTCTGATCAATTTAATTCTCCTCGTACACAGAGAACCTGCATGCTAATCAACTCACGTGCGGTCGACACGTTAGAAATATATGTACATGGTTAGCAAGATAGCACCTCGCGGTAATGAAATTGGTAATGCGAAGAAGAAAAGAAAAAACTACCTTCACGCAAATATATACATTTTCCTTCAACCTTGAACACCATTTACACATTCACCTTACTTTACAACCGTAGGCTACACAATGCTCATTTAAACAACAAATGCATCATTTCACGTCGTTCAAATTATATACGTACCGGTATACAGTTTAGTCAGATATTCACATTACTCTTATGCTTCACATTCAAAAACAACATCTTATAAATAAAATGTTACTCACCAAGGAGAATATAATCCAGAAAGAAAAGAAAATATTTAGGTGATTATATCCTAAACACCCATCGCTTTGGTCTTATTACTTCTGTAAATCGCCACTGCCTAAATCTCCCTTCCGATCAAGAACATACAGAACTTCTGTTCAATATAATCAAAGTTTGTTTTTATCTCTTATCAACTTGAATACAGGTAATGCTTTCGCATGGCTTCTCTCATATAACTTCTCTCATATTTCTCTTTTTTCGACGATCTTTTTAGGGGCGGGGCTCAACTTTCGCTTCATCCAATTGGCGATCTCTTTAGGTTACTCTGACTAGTTTCAACTTAGAATTATTTTAAAATACAATTATTGTTTTGATTTCTCTCTTTTTTTTATACTATATTGAATAATATAGATAATTCATTTTCTACATATAATATTATTTGTTAGTTGTTTTTCCCTTTTTCTTTTTCTCAAGGTTCTATTTTAACCCTTTGTGACCTGGGTTACAATAACATGGTCAGACATGTGGCTTTAGTTGCAGTGCATATCTAGATTGATACAATGCCAACTTCAATTTTATTGAAGTACTAATACTAATACTGTGTTTGACCCTCTTTCGCCTTCAGAACTGCCTTAATTCTACGTGGCATTGATTCAACAAGGTGCTGAAAGCATTCTTTAGAAATGTTGGCCCATATTGATAGGATAGCATCTTGCAGTTGATGGAGATTTGTGGGATGCACATCCAGGGCACGAAGCTCCCGTTCCACCACATCCCAAAAATGCTCTATTGGGTTGAGATCTGGTGACTGTGGAGGCCATTTTAGTACAGTGAACTCATTGTCATGTTCAAGAAACCAATTTGAAATGATTCGAGCTTTGTGACATGGTGCATTATCCTGCTGGAAGTAGCCATCAGAGGATGGGTACATGGTGGCCATAAAGGGATGTACATGGTCAGAAACAATGCTCAGGTAGGCCGTGGCATTTAAACGATGCCCAATTGGCACTAAGGGGCCTAAAGTGTGCCAAGATAACATCCCCCACACCATTACACCACCACCACCAGCCTGCACAGTGGTAACAAGGCATGATGGATCCATATTCTCATTCTGTTTACGCCAAATTCTGACTCTACCATCTGAATGTCTCAACAGAAATCGAGACTCATCAGACCAGGCAACATTTTTCCAGTCTTCAACTGTCCAATTTTGGTGAGCTCTTGCAAATTGTAGCCTCTTTTTCCTATTTGTAGTGGAGATGAGTGGTACCCGGTGGGGTCTTCTGCTGTTGTAGCCCATCCGCCTCAAGGTTGTGCGTGTTGTGGCTTCACAAATGCTTTGCTGCATACCTCGGTTGTAACGAGTGGTTATTTCAGTCAAAGTTGCTCTTCTATCAGCTTGAATCAGTCGGCCCATTCTCCTCTTACCTCTAGCATCAACAAGACATTTTCGCCCACAGGACTGCCGCATACTGGGTGTTTTTCCCTTTTCACACCATTCTTTGTAAACCCTAGAAATGGTTGTGCGTGAAAATCCCAGTAACTGAGCAGATTGTGAAATACTCAGACCGGCCCATCTGGCACCAACAACCATGCCACGCTCAAAATTGCTTAAATCACCTTTCTTTCCCATTCTGACATTCAGTTTGGAGTTGAGGAGATTGTCTTGACCAGGACCACACCCCTAAATGCATTGAAGCAACTGCCATGTGATTGGTTGATTAGATAACTGCATTAATGAGAAATTGAACAGGTGTTCCTAATAATCCTTTAGGGTGAGTGTATGTTCAATAGGTCAAATTTTGGAATAGTGTATGGCTCTTTTGACATCAGGAGTCAAAACATTCATAGACTCTATGGTCAGAAATGTGTTCAAAAGGACAAATATGGACTACTGTCTGGCTGATGAAACAATAGAAAGAGTATAATGAGTATGTATAGAATGTTCAAGAGCCAGAACTCTTTGGCCAGAAATGCGTTCAATATGTCAAATATGGACTAATATAGTTGATGTTATATCAAAAGAAGTCTATGAGAATGCGTCAGCCTTTGATGTCTCATTGGCCAGAAAAATGTTCAGTAGGTCAAGTTTGGACTACTGTCTGGCTGATGAAACATCAGAAGAAGTCTATGAGTATTTATAGAAAGCTCAAGTTAACCGAATCTTTGGCAAGAAATATGTTCAAAAGGTCAAATTTGAACAAATGGATGGCTGAAGAAACATAAGGAGTCTTTGAGTATGTTTAGAAAATCGAGGACTCTTTGGCCAGTAATATGTTTAAGAGGTAAAATTTTGGAATTTTGTATGGCTTTGATAATATCAGGGGTCAATATACACTACCGTTCAAAAGTTTGGGGTCGGTACGATTTTAAATACTTTTTAAAGAATTCTCTTCTGCTAACCATGGCTGCGCTTATTTGATTAAAAATACAACAAAAATCAGTTATAGTATTAAATATTATTCCAGTGTAAATCAGCTGTTTTCTGTGTCAATATATAGTAAAGTGTAATTTATTCCTGTGATCAAAGCTGAATTTTCAGCATCACCAGTATCAGTGTCAAATGATCCTTCACAAATCAGTATAATATGAGGATTTGATGCTCAAGAAACATTTATTATTATTATCAATGTTGAAACAGTTGTTGGTCTGTCAGTTGCACAGTTTTTTTTATTTTATTTTTTAGGATTCTTTGATGAATAGGAAGTTCAAAAGACTTTTGTAACATTATAAATGTCTTTACTGTCACTTTCGATCAAATTAATTATTCCTTGATAAATAAAAGTATTGATTTCTTTCCTCCAAAAAATAAAAATAAAATTCTCACTGACCCCAAACTTTTGAACGGTAGTGTATATATATATATATATATATATATATATATATATAGAGAGAGAGAGAGAGAGAGAGAGAGAGAGAGAGAGAGAGAGAGAGAGGAGTTAGTTCATAGACTCTGCTGCCAGAAATATGTTCAATGGGTCAAATATGGACTACTATCTGGCTAATGAGAACAAATGTGTATTTATAGAAAGTTCAATATCGAGGACTCTTTCGCCAGAAATATGTTCAGTAGGTCAAATATGGACTACAGTCTGGCTGATAAAACATAAGAGGGAGTCTATGAGTATGTATAGATAGTTCAAATTCAAGTTCAAGGACTCTCTGGCCAGAAATATGTATAAAAAGTCAAATTTGAACTACTGATGAAACAGGAGACGGAGTCTATCTATGTATAGAAACAAGATCGAGGACTCTTTTGCCAGAAATATATTCAGTAGGTCAAATATGGACTGCTGTCTGGCTGATGAAACATCAGAAAAGCTGTATGAGTTATGGATAGAACGTTTAATATGGAGGACCAAACCTATAAAAATAAAAAATAAATAAATATGCGAATAAATAAAAAAACACAGAAATAAATGACTATTTATACTTTTATTTCCCTATTTATGTATAATTATATATTTTCCCACATTTATTTATTTATTTATTCATTTCTTTATTTATGCATTTATTTATTTCCACTTTTATTTATTTTCACTTTTATTTATGTATATATGCATTTACGTCTTCATTTATTTATTTATACATTTATTTATTTATTCATTTATTTATTTATACATTTTTATATTTATTCATTTATTGCTCTGTATGCTAATGCGTGCTTTACCTCAGACATAGCAATCGAGCTCAGAGTGGCAGTGCTGAAGCTTTGAGGCCACAGTGACACCTTGTGGTGTGACCAAATACTACGCAAGAGGTTTGTGGACGTGACTTTACAGGTGTCACAGGAAATAAATGACTTAGAGATGGGCAATATGGCCAAAATCTTATATCACGGTTTATGTCCATTAACTTTACTTAGCTATTTAGGCCTACCATACATTGATAGGTCTACTCTTTATTCCGTAAAACATCAGCTGGTCAGGATTTCTAAAATGTCTGGGCACACATGAACAGAATCCGCTGATAACAGACACTTTTACATGGAAGTGCGTGAAATTATCCACTATTATCCACATTTTATTCCATGCATTAGATCCGTTTACAGAAGCTAACTGCATTTTTAATGTATCATCCAAAAACAAAGTTGACAGCATTAAACTTTTCCATAAAGAGGTGACATTTCCGCTATAAATTGATTTCCTAGGGCATTTTTAAAAAACCTTATTAAATAGTAGGCTATATGCGTCATGTTGTAGCCTATAATGGTCAATTTAGTTAATAAGGCACTATATAGGGCTGTTACCAGGCAAATAAAATCAGTTTCAACAAAATCCATCTTCGCACTGCAGATGTGGGACGTGCAGACGCTGACTCTGAATGACATTAGATATTATTATTTAATTCAGACGATTCGTTCAAATAGACTACTGATTCTTACAGTGCTATTTGCTATTCTTGCAATGCTATAGTCTATTTGAACGAATCATCTGAATTACTGATTGAACTCACTCGTTAAGACGGTGGCTTGGCACCACCTACTGGCTGTTTTAGTTTCATATTTAAACGTATAATTTAATCGATTCTATCATTTCATATTTCATATTTCAATATTCAAAATGTTATATAAAAAAATATATGCTATTGTATTTGCATGTGTAAATGCACCCATGGCTCCTCTGCATTAACAGTCGTTTAAATAATATCTAATGTCATACAGAGTCAGCATCTGCACGTCCCACATCTGCAGTGCGAAGATGGATTTTGTTGAAACTGATTTTATTTGCCTGGTAACAGCCCTATAGTGCCTTAACTAAATTGACCCGTTAAACTTAAGAACTTATAGGCTACATTATGACGCATATAGCCTACTATTTAATACGTTTTTTAAAAATGCCTCAGGAAATCAATTTATAGCGGAAATGTCACCTCTTTATGGAAAAGTTTGTTGCTGTCATCATGGTTTTTGGAAGATACATTAGTTAGCAGTTAGCTTCTGTAAACGGATCTACAATGCATGGCATAAAATGTGGATAATAGTGGATAATTTGACGCGCTTCGAAAAATAAAAGTGTCTGTTATCAGCGGATTCTGTTCATGTGTGCCCAGACATTTTAGAAATCCCGACCAGCTGATGTTTTTACGGCCATGTCCGGAATAAAGAGTAGACCTATGTATGGTAGGCCTAAATAGCTTAGTAAAGTTAATGGACATAAACCGTGATATAAGATTTTCGCCATATTGCCCATCTCTCAGTCATTTATTTCCTGTGACACCTGTAAAGTCACGTCCACAAACCTCTTGCGTAGTGTTTGGTAACACCACAAGGTGTCACTGTGGCCTCAAAGCTTCAGCACTGCCACTCTGAGCTCGATTGTTATGTCTGAGGTAAAACACGTCCCCCTCATTAGCATACAGAGCAATAAATGAATAAATGTATAAATAGATACATTTATAAATAAATAAATAGACGTAAATGCATATATACATAAATAAAAGTGAAAATAAATAAAAGTGGAAATAAATAAATAAATAAATAAATAAATAAATGAATAAATAAATAAATGTGGGAAAATATATAATTATACAGTACATAAATAGGGAAATAAAAGTATAAATAGTCATTTATTTTTTGTTTTTTTACATTTATTCGCGTATTTATTTATTTATTTATTTTTAATTTTTATAGGTTTGGTCCTCCATTGTTTAAGGTCGAGGACTCTATGGCCACAAATGTTCAATATTAAATTATGGACTATGGTTGATGTTACATCAAAAGTTGTATATAAGAACGTACTGTAAGTTAGCCTTTGATGACTCTTTAGCCTGAAAAATGTTCAGGAGGTCAAATTCTGGAATACTGTATGGCTCTTTTTTTAACATTCGATGGAGTCAAAAAGTATGTATAGAAAATTCAAGTTCAGACTCTCTCGCCAGAAATACGTGCAAAAAGTCATATTTGAACTATTGATGAAACATCTGAAGCAGTCTATGGCCAGAAATGTGTTCAATAAGTCAAATAAGTACTAAATATATGGTTCATGTAACATCAAAAAAAGTTTATGAGATGGAGTCTATGAGTATTTATAGAAAGTTCAAGGTCTCTGGCCAGAAATATATTCAAAAGTCAATTTTGAACTATTACTGAAACATTAGAAGCTATGAGCATGTTGTTATAGAAAGTTCAACATCGAGGACTCTTTAGCCAGAAATATGTTTAATAGGTCAAAATTTGGAATACTGTTTGGTTCTTGTAACATCAGAAGGAGTCAAAAAGCATATATAGAAAGTTCAATTTCATAGACTCTACGGCTTGAAATATGTTCAATATGGACTACTCTCTGGCTTATGAAACATCAGAAGGAGTCTATGAGTATGTATAAAAAGTTCCAAATTCAAGGACTTTGGCCAGATATGTTTAAAAAGGTCCAATTTGAACTACTGATGAAACATCAGAAGGAATCTAGAAGTGTCTATGGAAAGTTCAAAATCTTTTTGTCCAAAAATGTTTTCGATAGGTCAAATATATGGCTGATAAAACATCAGAAGGAGGGTATGTGCTAGTGTCACCATTTGAGGACTCACATGTGTTTTTTTCAATGCAATGCATAAAATGCAAAAATTACCTATTTCGATGATTATTGAGGAGATTGCACAAATGTTCTTTTGCATTGCATTGCATACTCAATCTAACCTAATCCATTTGTTCGGTGAAGATTAAAAGATGAAATATGCCATCTTTCCCAGCAGCTAACTCATTTCGTTGTGCATTAAAGAGACAAGCATATATATACGATAAGTTACACTGCACTGCATACAGACCTGAATTATTGACGTCATTGAAGAGTACACAGGTGATATGTTCTGTTTCGATGCATTGCATACAAGTGCTAACTTATTTCGTTGTGCATTGAAGAATAACGCAAGTATGTTGTTACATACAATAACTAACTGATTTGTGCATTAAAGAACAACGCTGTCACAATTTATGCTCTGCTGTGTATTAAAATGCATACGAAAGTTAACTTATACCGCTAAGAAAGAAAAGACAATGTAACATTTGAGATGTTCCATTGCATACAGAACTAATTAATGCCCTTGTGCATTGAAGCAGTCGCACAATATATGTAGTTGCATTGCATGGCATTGCATTGCAAGCACGATATATATCCATCCATTGTGCATTAAAATGCATACGAAAGCTAAGTTATTCTGCTGTGCATTGAAAAGATAATGTAACATATGAGATGTTCCATTGAATTGTATACAAGAACTAACTTATTCCGTCGTGCATTTTTTCAATTGTCCTTTGTACAATCTAAGTATTTCTGTTGTGCATTTGAGATAACATATGTGCTGTTACATTGCAATGCTTAAAAGAACAAACTTATTCCGATGTTCATTGAAGAGATAACACACAATATTTGCTCTTGCCTATTGCATTGCACTGCAGTCTAACTGAATTCGTTGTGCTGTGAAGTACATTAAATATGTTATCTTTCATAGCATTGCTTAAAATAACTAACTTATAAAGTTGTGCAATGAAGAGATATCAGATAACTTATGAACTCTTGCATTGCAAAGCATACAGAGAATACATGGCATTTGCATTTGCATTGCATGGCATTGCATTGCATGGCATGGCATTGCAGTGCAGTGCATTGCATTGCATTGCATTGCATGCACGATATAAATCATCCGTTGTGCATTGAATTGCATACGAAAGCTAACTTATTCCGCTGTGCATTGAAAAGAACTAACTCTGTTGTGCATTCTTCAATCGTCCTTTGTGCATTCTTCACGCATGTTTTGTTACACCTTCGGATAAAACAACATGCCTGCTTTTCCATTACACTGCATATATAACTTCCATTGGCCACTGAAAAGATAACATCCACTCGTATTTTTGTTTGTTTTTTGCATTGCATTGCATGGCATTGCATTGCTTAGCATTGCATGCACGATATAAATCATCCGTTGTGCATTGTATTGCATACAAAAGCTAACTTGTGTATTGAAAAGATAATGTAACATATGAGGTTCCATTGCATACAGAACTAATGAATGCCCTTGTGCATCAAAGCAGTAGCACAATACATATGTAGTTGCGTGCAATGCAAGCACGATATATATCCATCCGTTGTGCATTAAAATGCATACGAAAGCTAACTTATTCCACTGTGCATTGAAAAGATAATGTAACATATGAAATGTTCCATCGCATACAGAACCTGAATTACTGACATGTGCATTCAAGAATCACACAAGTGACATAGTCTGTTTCGTGACCTGAAGACTTATTCCGTTGTGCATTGCATTCAAGATGTTGTGCAATTTGAGATTACACGCATTATGTGCTCTTGCATTGCACTGCATACTCAGTCTAACTGAATTCGTGCAGTGAAGTATAATAAATTAAATATGCTACCTTTCAAAACATTGCATCAAATAACTTTAGTTGTGCAATGAAGCGATATCACGTAACATATGAGCTGTTGCATTGCAAAGCATACAGAACTAATTCCTTTGTGGATTGAAGCAGTAACACGATATAAATCATCCGTTGTGCATTGAATTGCATACGAAAGCTAACTTATTCCGCTGTGCATTGAAAAGAAAGTCTCAGGTTACGACTGTAACCATAGTTCCCTGAGAAAGGGAACGAGACGATGCGTCAACGACGCTTTGGGAACGCCACCAGCGTGAATGCGTCTGAAGCATCTATGTCAACTAGTCCAATGGAAAGAATGAGCTTATGTGGGATGTCATGACCAGGAAGGGATAAAAGCACATCCGGTGCAAACCGGCATTAGCTTCGAAAAATTGCCGAAGCAAGCCGATAACAGGGATGCAGGAAGTATGGCAGGGTGACGCATCGTCTCGTTCCCTTTCTCAGGGAACTATGCATGGGTTACAGTCGTAACCTGAGACGTTCCCTTTCGAGGGAACTCGCGATGCGTCAACGACGCTTTGGGAACGAGAATACCCAAAACGCCAGAATTCCAAGTACCTGAGTGTTAGTCTGTTGTAACTAAGCACTAAGCACCTGAGAACCTGGGGCAGCATCCAGGTCTAAGCTGTAAAACCTAACGAATGTGAGCGGTGAGGACCAGCCTGCCGCATCACAAACGTCTTAAAGAGAAACCCCAAAGAGGTTTAGAAGGTAAGGCTTTAGAGGCCGCCATACTCCTCGTAGAGTGAGCTCTGACCACCAAAGGACACGGCTGGTCAGAGTACTCGTATGCAAGTGCAATAGCCTCAACTATCCACTTACTAACCGTCTGTTTAGAAGCAGGAAGACCTATCTTAGGTGATCCAAAGCAAATAAGTAACTGGTCGGACTTCCTCCATGAAGATGTCCAATGCTCGCACTGGACACAAGAGGTTCAGCCTTTCCTGGTCCGCAGATGTAAAAGGAGGAGGACAGAAAGCCTGCAGCACAATAGGCCTCGGAATCAAGGTCGGCCCCTTAGGGACGTATCCCTGTTTTGGATATAAGAATGCCTTGACCATCCCCGGCGCAAACTCAAGGCAAGTGGGGGAAACCGAAAGGGCCTGAAGATCTCCAACTCTCTTAAGGGACGAAATAGCTAGCAGAAAGATAGTCTTAAGGGCAAGAAATTTCTCTGAAACCGAATCTAAGGGCTCGAATAGAGCCCTAGAGAGGCCTTCTAGTACTATAGCAAGATCCCAAGCTGGCACCCTAGTGCGAGTTGCAGGCCTCAGCCTTAAATGTGCCACGAAGGAAACGTGTAATCAGGGGGTCTCGACCCAACGATTTACCCCCCACCAGGGTGTGGTTAAGCCGCAATGGCCGCCACGTAGACCTTGAGCGTGGAAGGACATAGACCTGGCGTAAAGCGCTCCTGCAGGAACTCGAGTACTGTGTTCACAGAACAGTTAACCAGATCCCACTGATGTCGGTGACACCATACAGAAAAAAACTCCATTTAAGCGCATATAATTTCTTAGTAGCTGGAGCTCTGGAGCTTAGAATGGTCTCAACAACCTCAGTTGAGAGACCACTCTCTATGAGTTGGGCCCCCTCAGAGGCCAAACCCACAGGTTCCAAATCTCTGGCCGGGGGTGAAATATTGTGCCCCCGGCCTGAGACAGAAGGTCTCTCCTGATCGGGATCTCCAAGGGAGGACCATCTAAGAGATGGATCAGGTCCGCAAACCAGATTCGACTCGGCCAGCGTGGTGCTACTAGCAGTAGGCTTATTCCGTACTGGCGGACTCGCTCCAGAACTCCTGGGAGCAGAGCAACAGGGGGAAATGCGTACAGACGTAGCCTCGGCCACGTCTGCACCATAGCATCCAGCCCCAGGGGGGCTGGGTGAGTAAGGGAGAACCAAAGTGGACAGTGCGTCGTATGCTGAGACGCAAACAGATCCACCTCTGCTTGGCCGTAAAACTCCCAAATTTTCTCCACCGCCTCGGGGTGGAGTCTCCAGTCCCCTGGCCTCAGCTCCTGCCTCGACAGGATGTCTGCTCCAATATTCTGGTCCCCAGGAATATACACTGCCCTCAGGGAGAGTACCTTCCCCAGAGACCACAGGAGGATCTGGTGCGCCAGCTTGCAAAGCGGACGCGAACGCAGACCCCCTGACGGTTCAGATAAGAGACCACCGATGTGTTGTCTGTACGGACGAGCACATGATGGCCCCTCAGGAGGAATTGCCTCAACGCATTGAAGACAGCCATCATCTCCAGGCAATTTATGTGCCAAGAAAGATGATGACTCCTCCACAGACCCTGAACCGAGCGGCCTTCCATTACCGCTCCCCAGCCGGTGAGGGAAGCATCTGTCGAGATCGCAACTCGATGGCAAAGAGCTCCCAACACCGGACCCTGGGTTAAGAACCAGTGTTTCCTCCATATAACCAAGGCGCGGAGACACCACCGCGTGATCTTTATTATACGAAGTGGGTTTCCCCTCGGGGAGAACCCTCTGGTCCTGAGCCACCACTGTAAAGGTCTCATGTACAGCAGGCCAAAAGGTATCACGTTGGACGCTGCTGCCAAAAGACCCAACAGTCTCTCGAACTGTTTTACAGTGCGTGACTGGCCTAGCCTCAGCTCTTTTGTGGCTGTCAGGATAGCAGATATACGAACGGGCGATAGAGTGGCCCGCATCGTCACTGAATCCCATTCCACACCAAGGAAAGTGGTTCTCTGTACTGGAGAAACCTTGGCATTGTACTTGGCATTGAGCCTCAACCCCAACATCTGCATATGAGCGAGAACGTCACCTCGGTGCCGAACCGCCAACTGCTCTGATTCCGCTAGAATCAGCCAGTCGTCGATGTCGTTCAGAATACGTATGCCCTGCAGCCCGAACGGGGCTAGAGCAGCATCTATGCATTTCGTGAACTTGCGGGGTGATAAAGCTAGACCGAAAGGAAGTACCCGATACTGGTATTCTTTGCCCCCGAAAGAAAACCTTAGGAACTTCCTGTGCTGAGGGAGGATGGAGACATGGAAGTAAGCGTCCTTCAGATCTATCGTGACAAACCAGTCCTCGGATCTGATTTGAGTCACGATCTGTTTGAGTGTCAGCATCTTGAACTTGAGTTTCTGTACTGAACGATTTAACAGACGAAGATCTAAAATGGGACGCAACCCTCCATCCTTTTTCGGAACAATGAAATAACGGCTGTAAAAACCCGACTCTCGGTCGAGTGAATACACCTGTTCTATAGCTTCCTTTGCTAACAGGGCCTTTACCTCTTGCTCCATTACCAGAGCCTGCTCGGGATGCACTACAGTGAGCAACACCCCGTTGTAGCGAGGAGGACGATAACCGAACTGGATTCTGTATCCTTTCTCTACAATCCGCAGGACCCAACGAGAAATATTTGGCAGTAGCTTCCACGCTGCCAGAAAATCTACTAAGGGAACCAGCGAGACTGGTCTCTGGTATTAACGAGACAGCTAGTTCTGGAGCCTGAAACATAATGGCAGGAACTACATGAACTGGCTGCTCTAGAACCCACCTCAGAGGGCACGAAACCGATCCAGTGCCGAAGCATAGCATCAGCGACTCGCTGGAGACCGCTGCGCCCTGAAGGACCAAGGGTGACGGGTTTGGCAGAACGGTCCCGTGAGGACCCCGAAGTGGAACGGGCACCGTATTCTGAGGTGTACACCGCTCCACTTCGGTCGGGGCTGTCCTCACAGGTCTGACGCCAGTGACGTCAGGACCTCTTTTTTTGAGCCGAAGTCTTCTTCGCCTGAAGAACGGTCCTCAGATCCGGCTTCGACTTAGACGACTTCGACTGAGAGTGTTGCGCCTGTTTCCAGTGTTTATGTGGAGGTGCACTCTCTTTCTGTTGCGCACGATATGAGGAGCTCGACGGCTGGGGCTGCTCACGCCCAGCAGCCCCAGGGGGCTGGACACGGCGAGGGAGAAACTTTTTAAATGCCTCCTCTTGCTTCTTTGACTCTTGAAATCTCTCGACGACCGCATTGACTGCGTCGCCGAAGAGACCAGAAGGCTCAAGCGGAGCATCCAGTAATAAAGCCAGATCTTTTTCTTTTATTTCGGCCAGATTTAACCAAAATGTCTCTCAGTAGCTACAAGGGCTGCCATAGACCGCCCAATTGCTCTGGCGGTCTCCTTTGTAGCCCTGAGAGACAGATCGGTGGCCCGATGAAGTTCTCGAACCTCGTCAGGACCAACTCCCTCACTCCTATCCAGATCCCCCAGTAGGTCAGCTTGGTAAGCCTGGAGCACTGCCATAGTGCGCAGACATGCTCCAGCTTGACCTGCTGCCGTATAAGCTTTGCTCACTAAAACCGAAGTTGCTTTAAGCGGTTTAGTGGGCAAAGCTGTGGCCTTCAGAGACGATGCTGGACCAGGTGACAGATAGCTCGCGAGCGTCTGTTCAGCCTGGGGTATCGCGAACTGTTCAGCCTGGGGCATCCGTACTCTTTCAGCCCTCTTATACCTGAATATAAATGAACCTGAGGGCTGAAAAGTCGTGACGAGTACGGCTTATTCCATGATCTAGATAGCTCACTATGAAGATCAGGGAAAAAGGGAAGGCCTCGTGGTGGAGATGATGTGGTTGAAGAAAGGAAGCGCTCGTCTAATTTGCTTTTGCCCCTTTTCTCAACTGGCCATTCAATATTTAATTTTTCTACAGCCCGAGACATCACCTCCACCAGCTCCTCATATGCTGGGGAAACAGGTGGCGAATCTCTTTCCCCAGTGTGTGTGATTTCACTCTCCATACTCATAACATCAACCTCCTCAGAGGAAGAGCACTGAAGTAATGGAGGACTCTCTCCCCGGGCGGAAGAAGCCGCTCCGAAAGATCCTTTTGCGATCCCCAAGAATGCATTCTCCGTGTTGCCTCGGCAAAAGCGGGTCCTGCACTCTGAGGATCGCGAGCCTGACCACTCTCGTCAAAGAGTGACAGGCGAGAGCGGAGCATGCGAAGCGTGTAACAATCAACCTTTTACCTTAGGCTGTGTTACTAAAATGCAAAGGGGTTCTTCTGAAAGATTGAACAGATTAGCAATACCCAACTATAACACCTCCTTGGTCTACCAGCATGAGAAAAAAAAAAACATGCATCAAACACATAAACCAGATATGCTCACAGTATAGTGCTTTATATTTTCACACATTAAATGACTCACCCAAACCCGCAATAGTTCAATGTCCTTTCTTTTAGTCCCGAAGTTAGCCTAAACGTCCAAACTAAACGACAGTTATTTTGTCTTTTCCCAAGACGATCGCGAGAGAGTATATAATCCAAGGCCGATGCCGGTAAATGGTCCCATGACGTAGCAAAGAATATTAATCCACAGAAAAAAGAGTCTCACCAACTCCGATGAATGAAATCCAGCCAGTTGTCTGGGAAGGTTCTTTTGACGCGTCCTCAAATTGGTAACGCGCTCGACTCCTCACCCACTACAAACAATGTTTAGATCATATCCAGTTCGTTTTTTCCAGTCGGACCTTTCTTTTCATTTACTACCCAAAAGAAAACAGTTTACCATCCCGAGTCGCATGACGCACTCTGTACGGGCGCCATTTCCGGTCACATACACCTCTCTCTCTCTCTCCTTCAGACCGCCCCTATATATATACAAATTTGGGTGCGCGGTGATCGAAGGTGACAGGCGTATCAGCCGACCAGTGTCCTTATACAAAACACCCATTCTATACCATCACACACAATGGAAATAAACATAAACACCCCCCCCCCCCCCCCCGCCAGAGGTACTGGAGGCTGAACTTACAAAGTAGGGCTTCACATTAACCACATTAACGGTGTCAATCTTTCTATTTTGGTCATTCCACTGTATTTGGTAGTTGACAGGTCCTAACTTTCTCACCACTATCGCTGGCCGCGACCATTTAGGTGCAAGCTTGGATGAGAAATTCTCAGATGCTTTTGAGAGTGGGTGAGTGCGTACCCAG
This sequence comes from Rhinichthys klamathensis goyatoka, assembly GCF_029890125.1. NCBI lineage: Eukaryota > Metazoa > Chordata > Actinopteri > Cypriniformes > Leuciscidae > Rhinichthys > Rhinichthys klamathensis. The sequence goes on from NW_026606555.1 coordinate 6,133,124, forward strand.
ACCAAGTCTCCCAGCAGGAGTTGTGCACCTCTCCTTCGGGCATTATAATACTTGGCTTGTCTGGCCTGACATCCCCCAACTCTCCTCTTGACTTCCTCAAACATTAATTTTTGTCTTTCCAGGATCATATACGGAGGTTGATTTGGAGAGGGTGATGTCCCAATCAATCTCTCTAGTGGCCCTTTCAGAGATCTTCCGAGTGCCAACTCTGCAGGTGTTCCGCCTGTGGTCTCATGATAGGCGGCATTTATGGCAAAGCGGAACTCCCTGACCCACTGATTCCAATTCTTGTGTTGGTTCCCAACATAGGAGGCGATCATCGTTTTGATGGTCCGGTTGGAACGTTCAGTAAGGTTGGCCTGGGGGTGATAGCTGGTGGTAAACTTCTGTGTCACTCCCAGTGTTGGGCAAGTTACTTTTAAAAAGTAATTAGTTACAGTTACTAGTTACTACTTCCAAAAAGTAACTAAATTAGTTACTCAGTTACAAATTTTAAAAGTAACTAGTTACTTAAGAAAGTAACTATTGCGTTACTTTCAAGTAAAATTAAATTTTAAATGCTCAAATGTGACCCCACCTCTACCCCTCTTTAACGTTCAATTATTTATGATAAATCTGAATATTATAATGAAATGGACACTTAATACAATACATTATTAACAGAAACATGAAACATTGTACACACATCTAAAAAAAAAAATGTTGCTGTGGGACAAAGTGAGACTAGCCTCCAATCAAATGCCATGTAGATATTATGTTTATATAGTGGATCAATGCAAATAACACAATAGATGTTTTGGAACTTTTGATATTTATTGCCCCTCAACAGGCCACAACTGGGCAAAATTAACTTAAGCTTGTTAAGCTCGTCGCCATACCTGTCTCTCGTTGACTGACTGGCTTGCTTGTGTTGTTCATTGTGTGTCCTGTCCGACTATGCGTTATGATGGGTCGTTCGCAATTCATGAGCGTTAGCCGTTAGTGATGATGGATCGACTCGTTCGCGAATGAGCTTTTGATGGGTCGTTCGCGATTCGCGAATGAGGCGACTCAAAGAGCCGGCTCTTTTAGGTGAACGTCGGGAGCTGGCTCGCATATCTGAAGAGCTGACTCTATTTTTACAAATTTAGCCTATAGAAATGAAATAATTATGTAATTTTGTTAAAAAATATTATAGTCAAAGTCATTTAAAGAGCCGTTTGTGAGCCAAAAGAGCCGGCTCTTTTCAGTGAGCTGAGTCAAAAGTGCCGAATGCCTACTACTATGCGTGCTTTCGAACACCCGCCCAACTCTACCTCTGATTGGCTTACAATGACATTTTACTCTACCTCAGTCGTCAGCATTTATGCACTTGTCTCGTGCTCTGCCCACTAACCAAGGAAGAACAGTAAAAAAAGTATTTGACTCTCGCTCAGAGATCTAGTTGGTCTGATGAAAAAAAAAACCCAGCTTCATCAGTTATAGTAACGCGCCGCATTTTTTGGCAGTAACGGGAACGGCGTTATTAAGATGAGAAGAGTAATCAATTAGATTACTCGTTACTGGAAAAAGTAATGCCGTTAGTAACAGCGTTATTTATAACGCCGTTATTCCCATCACTGGTCACTCCCCATGTCTTACAGAGGTTGGCCAACTCATGGCCAGTGAACTGAGACCCCCTATCTGAGACCAACTCATGCGGAACCCCAAACCGAGTGAATATCTCTTCTTTTAAGATGGTCACAATGCGGTGGGCTTTGCTGTCTTTTAAGGGGAACATCTCCACCCACTTTGTAAAGTAATCCACAATCACAAGAAGAAAGGTATTACCCTTTTTGCTTCGGGGAAATGGCCCCATAAGAACCATTCCCAGCTTTTCCCAGGCATCTTCGACGGGGGTTGGCTGCATGAACCCTGCAGGCTGACGATTTTCAGGCTTGTAAGCCTGGCAGATGTTGCAAACCTTGACATGATTCCATACATCCTTTCGGACAGATGGCCACCATGCCACCTCAAGGATCTTCAGGAGGGTTTTTAATCTGCCCAAATGCCCACTCAGAGGATAGTCATGAAAGTAAGCAAGGAAAACAGGCACAAGACTCTTGGGTACCACGAGTTGGAACTTGTCTCCCACCTCTCCCATGGGTGATCGACAGTACATGAGACCTTGCAACATTGTAAACCCTACCCTATCCAGCCAACTATTGGTAGTAAATTCTTTGGCCAGGTCACTGATCTCTGTATCCTGTACCTGAGCATCCCTTATTGCCAACAGTAAAGTGGGCAGATCTGTGGTACCGTGAGAAGTATTCACGGCAACTCCAGCTACTGCTGAAGTGTTGAGGAGTCACTGCTCTAGACAAAGCATCTGGAACGATGTTATGCAGGCCTTTTCTGTACTGGACTTTAAACTGAAACTGTTGCAGCCGTAGGATCCAGCGTGTGAGCCGAGATGAAGTCTTTGGACAATTGAAGGCCCAAGTCAAGGCAGCATGATCTGTATACACAATGAACTCAGGACCTTCAAGGAAGTGCCTCCATTTTTCAATTGCCCATACCACCGCCAGACACTCTTTCTCGGATGTAGAGTAGTTGCACTCCGCTCCACGTAACCCCCTGGAAGCATAGGCTATCACCTTCTCCCCCTCACCAGTCCTTTGGACCAGCACTGCTCCCAGCCCCACATCGCTTGCATCCGTATGAACCCCGAACAACAGTGTGTGATCAGGCTGTATCAGTATAGGGGCATTCACCAGTGCCTGTTTCAGCTGGTCAAAACTCCGCTGACAGTCCTCTGACCAGATCCACTCCACATCTTTTCTCTTCAGGCGGTTAAGTGGGGCTGCCAGGTCCGCAAAGTGATCTATAAATTTGTGGTACCACCCCACTAGGCCCAGGAAACACTGGAAAGATTGAATATTGGTGGGAATCGGAGAGGAAGTCACCGCCAAGGTATTCCTTAGATCAAGCTGAACACCTTTCTCTGATACCACATGGCCCAAGAATTTCAACTCCCGTCGAAAAAAAAAAAAGATTTAGGTTGAGGGTCAATTTGGCCACATGGAGCTTTTCCAGGACGGCGTTCAGATCCTTGAGATCTTGTTCGGGGCTGGCCGAAAACACGATTACATCATCAATGTAAACCCAGCATATTTTTCCCCTCAGCTCTCCCAGGACCTTCTCCATCAACCTTTGAAATGTGGCTCCAGCATTTTTTTGTCCAAAAGGCATACACTTGAATTGGTAGAGACCCATTGGAGTTATGACAGCCGTCTTAGCTTTACTTTCTTCAGACACTGCGACCTGCCAATAGCCTGATTTCAAATCTAAAGTGCTGAAGAAGGCTGCCCCATGCAGGGACTCAAGAAGGTCATGTATAAGAGGCATGGGGTAGGCGTCTGGATGGGTTTTGGCATTAAGTCGTCGAAAATCAACACAAAACCTTATTGACCCATCAGGTTTGGTGACTAAAACCACTGGAGCGCCCCAGGCTGACTGGGAGGGCTCAATAATGCCATCCTTGAGCATCTGTTCTATCTGGTCTACTATGACCTGATGTTTAAAGGGAGATACACGATAGGCTTTGCAGCGGACCGGAACCTCATCCACTGCAAAAATCTTGTGTTTTTCCACTGTGGTCTTCCCCAATTTCCCCGAACACACCTCAGGCCAAGCTTGCAGCAGTTGTTGAATCTCCGGAGGTTGATCAGGAACAGACAGAACTACCACCCCAGGTGAAGAAAATGGAACCAAAGCGCTTCCGGAAGGAATAGCCAAATAAAGACTGGCATTAGAATGAGCATTAATGACTGGACACCCCTTATTCTCATGAAGCAGAGCCAGAAATGTATGAAACATATAACCCCTGGGCCCCTTCACCCCATGCGTTTGGTCCCCCATATGGATGATGGTGGATGTTTTGCAGAGGAAATCCAAACCAAGAATAATGGGAAATGCCAGATTGTCATCAGCCAGAATGTACGTCTCCAGAGCCCACATCATTTCATGCCAGCAATAGAGAAGATGTGCTTTTCCTATGGCACCGTATGTTTTCCCATTAGCAATGGCAAAGGTTTGGTCCCCACTTGCCTTCAGGTGTTCACCCTGTCGAGCCACCTCCATCCACATACTTTCACGCATGAGAGAAAAAGTGCATCCCGTGTCCAATACAGCAGGGCAACTCTTTCCCCTCACTTCTATTGGAACATGTAGAAGAGCCAACGGAGATTTTTTTCCATACTGAACTACCGTCACCATATCTGCAGGTTTTTTATAGCTACCCTTCTCCTGGGTCTTCTTTGCGGTCTTTTCTTTAGCTTTCTGTTGGTCCACTTTACCCCAGTACTCCTTTGAAGAAGTGCAGTCTTTTTCTACCAACGTGCCCACTTGAACAAGTTGGTCAACAGTAGTGATGGTGCCTCTAAGACAACCAGCGATTCTGGGATTACAGTTGTTTAATATTTTCCTTGCCAACTCTGCCTCAGTGATTTCAGGTTTTCACCGGATACATAGTCATATAGGCATAGTCATAGGCAAAATCCCTCAAACACTGTTCGGGCAGCTGCACCATGTCTCGCAGTTTTTCTTCTACCTCCGAGAGGTAATCAGGAGGCAGGAAAGCAGCCTGGAAAGCCTCCTTGAACTCTGGCCAGTTGCAAACTTTGCTTTTCGCCACAGACCACCAGCTGTGGGCTGGTCCTTTAAGTACACCAGAAAGTGCACCCAAAAGTTCTGCAACTGTTAATGGTCGCACCGCAAGATATGTTTCACATTGCTCCACAAAGTTAAGAATGTCAGACACTTCTTTGGACCCACTAAAAGAAGGGAAATCCATATGAACGGCAGGCTTAGAAAAAACAACAGGCATAGTAGCTGTGACCTGGCGATCAAGGCCATTCAAAGGAGTAGGTAGGTTTGTGCTGGTGATGAACGGCTGTGTTTGCTGCTGAAAACTAGACCCAGCACATGATGTCTTGAACTGGGCCATATCAGAGGTAGAAGCTGGTTGACCTTGCTGGAACTGTCCAGTAAGAGAAACAGAGGGCTGAACATCTCTGGCCGAAGCAGACAGCATATTAGAAGAGGTAATAGAATTAAAAGGAGATGGAAAGATGTTTCCTGTAGGCCCCCCAGCATGGGTATCTACCGTAAGAGGAAAATAACTTTGAGGGACGTCAGCAATGGATGCTTGGGCCCTAGGCAACCCATGAGAAGCTTGAACTGCAGTGGAGCGATCATAAGGGGGACGGCTAGTATTTACAGAGATTTTTACAGACCTGGAAACCGACAAAAGGCTGGCGTGTTTCAGCCGTAGAATTTCTGCTTTCCATTTTTCGTCCCTCTGATGTAAACAGTCCACTAACATTTCTTCAAACTTCTTGAGTGTCGATATCATGCTTTGTTCAAGAGCCTCAAGACTTTTGTCAACATAGCCCCTAATGCTCTCTTCTCTATTGAAAGCACTAGCGACAGAATCTCTGAAATCTATTTCAAGAGTATCTAATCTCTCCGTGACCAAACCCAAGTCAGTGGTAATGGACGTGAGAGCAGGCATTGCGAGGTAAGATGTATTATCCTCCTCTCCAATGCTATGTTCATTCTCCTCTGTCTGTGATAGATAAAGATAACTAATCAATGATGTAATTTCCCCAACAGGATTTCTCCTAGTGACCCATGCATCTCCTTTAAGTTTATTGAGCTGATCACTAAGCACATGGGCAGATGTAGGAGTAGAGGCCCTGGTACTAATCCCATTTCTATCTACCTCTTCCTCTAGGGAATCATCAAGATCTACAAGTGGTGTTACCCTCATTTCATCCATGTCTATTCAGTCTTAATATCAATAATATTCTCAAAGTGCTTTTAAATTCAATGAAAAACAATGCTAGAGGTATAGAAGGTAACTAGTAAGACATAGTAATGAACTCAATTCAGACTACAAATGCTGCCTATATTAACTGCATCTTATTAGCAAAAATGCCCAATCTCAAATTATATTTCAGTTTCCCCATACGGGCTACCATCTGTAACAATCAACCTTTAACCTTAGGCTGTGTTACTAAAACGCAAAGGGGTTCTTCTAAAAGATTGAACAGATTAGCAATACCCAACTAAAACACCTCCTTGGTCTACCAGCATGAGAAAAAGAAAAAAAAAACATGCATCAAACACATAAACCAGATATGCTCACAGTATAGTGCTTTATATTAACGCAAAGGGGTTCTTCTAAAAAGATTGAACAGATTAGCAATACCCAACTATAACACCTCCTTGGTCTACCAGCATGAGAAAAAGAAAGAAAAAAAACATGCATCAAACACATAAACCAGATATGCTCACAGTATAGTGCTTTATATTGCTTCACACATTAAATGACTCACCCAAACCCGCAATAGTTCAATGTCCTTTCTTTTAGTCCCGAAGTTCACCTAAACGTCCAAACTAAACGACAGTTATTTTATCCTTTCCCATGACGATCGCGAGAGAGTATATAATCCAAGGCCGATGCCGGTAAATGGTCCCATGACGTAGCAAAGAATATTAATCCACAGAAAAAAAGAGTCTCACCAACTCTGATGAATGAAATCCAGCCAGCTGTCTGGGAAGGTTCTTTTGACGCGTCCTCAAATTGGTAACGCGCTCGACTCCTCACCCACTACAAGCAATGTTTAGATCATAGGTTCTCAAAGTGCGGCCCGCGGGCCAATGGCGGCCCGCCGAAACATTTCTGGCGGCCCGCGATAACATCTGTAAAACTGTTAAAACTATTGCTTTGAAAAAATGAATATCTCCGTTTAGTGGTGTTTAGCGGCATCCATAGGCATAAGCGGTAATTACATGCTCCGACCGACCGATCGCACTTGACCTCACTCCCAAGGCCACCAGGAACAGTGGTTGTCTACACAGGAATAGGAATCGTGGCCAACCGAAACCAGCACCACAAATCCCATTGCAATTTAAAAGGGTATGTTGACCAAGTAATCAATATTCAATGTGACTTAATAATAATCTTAACAATGTCAAGCTTATTAATAGCCGCGTTTCCATTACCTTTCAAAATGTTCGCGGGCGCGAACACTTGCATTTTCCTATCAACAGTGGAAACAACTTAAACTAGTCTATCATTTCTGGTCATACAGAAAATAATAATGCATTATTCGCAACTACTTTTATTTGTGTAAACTCATAACAAGAAAACGTGCTTTTGTAAAATAAAATAAAACAATCAGTAGCCTAGGCTACTACGCGCTTTCATGATCTCCGTGAAATGTAAGCTTTAGCGTTAAGTTCTGTCAGGAAGACTCAATTGCTACGTCACTTATTACCTTCTCATCTATCCAATCGCGTCTAATACTTGCGGTATAAAAGACCAGTACTTACACATGTTTGAGTTCGCAGATGCTGACGCTTTCATTCAACATGTTTCAGGACACGCATATTGTTTACTATTATTGAGTTCCGACGATGGATATGTCCCGCCGTATCTCCTGCTACACGTCGAGGTTCCCGCGTTCAGTGCCGCATCTCCTCGTATGCACAGTGGTCTTCGTAAAGTTTTTGATCAGCCAAGCCTCTCATGAGAAGTTCTCCTCTCTAGGCCTAAAACAACCTGGGTAACCAATCAGTCCCATTTTTCACGTCATCAAAAGCCTCAACAGCGTCAGCTCAGCCAGGATAATCCGGCAGAAAGAGAACTATGTCATCCTCAACTTGTCCAGCAAAAGAACCTCGCTGTTTGCATGGGTGCATTATCCCGCAGATCACCGATCCACCGACATGAATCAACAACTCTGCAAGTCACGAGAGGCGATCTTCTCTCGCTGGTTCAAGTTCAAGCTCCACTTCCAAGGCGGTTTTTCAAGTTTGGTAGGCGCTTCCACCAGCCACTGTTAATATGTCCCCTCTATCATGATTAAACTTCATCCAGGTAAGTATTTCTCCGTTGCTTCCTACACCAGCGGCAGAGTTCAAATTGGAGTCCACGGTGACGTGGCGTACGTATTCATAATTACTACTGATCTGCAGACTGCAACGGGGCCGGTTAGCTCGCCTTAAAGGGGAAATGTTCATAGCAAGTGTAAACAAGTTTCGCGTCACCGGTATTCCACAGTACAGTGATCTAATAATATCAGCGTTGTCGATACCACGCTCTCGCGGGCAGTTTGCAAATACCCACTAACAACTGAGTAACTGGTTTAAAAATAAATAAATAAACCTGAGCTAAAGAGAGCAAGTTGTTCATTGGCTATGCATTCTGTAGTGGATATCTCTACAATGGCAGTTAATTACATATTTACATAAGTGTTGTAATTTCACAAACAACAATTTTTAACATTTTAGGCTACTTTAAAATCACATTATAAGTCCCTTAATGAAATTAGATCTACAATATTGGAAATGTGTACAATTGCTGTAATATTCAACCTTTCCTGGTGACTACTTAATCCACTGATATGTGTGATAGAAATATTTTATGTGATGGGTATTTCCACATTAATGTACAGAAAAATGCAGACTAAGGATGCTCCTGTCAAAGGCCACATATCCTTAGCAAAAACTGTTAACTCAGTAGAACTAACAGTCATATTAGTTTTATCAAGTCAACCAATCAAACAGAACTAATCAGTGAAGGAGCCTCGAGTGGCATTGTCTTTGCTCAACTGTATGATTTACATGTTCATGTATCTTTCTATTCAAGAGTCTCAACTGTTGTTGTGGCCAGCGATGAATGGGGCTATTTCTGCAAAGAACAACTTGGGAGCCATGTCAGGCATATGCTGCACATCTGAGAAAAGGATTCTACGCTCAAAAGACAACAGATCAAGTATCATTTAGGTAATGATAGTAGCTTCTTGACAGGACGCCGTCACCTTACTTCAGGTAAGTACCGTATTAAGAAGTCAGATTTAGCCGGTTTAAGAATTTCAAAAAAAAAAAAAAAAAAAAAAAAAAAACACACTAGACAAAGGGTGCACGTCCAATCTTAGATTCGGATATCTAGATCAGTAAAGGCTAGATGAATCTTCTAAGCTTACTCAAGGTTCGTTTCGTCCACTCTTCACAAAATCATCCTATAACGGTCGTTAGCGTCCTTAGGGATTTGACGTGATCGCAAAATATATTATATCTTTGTGCTTACAAAGCATGGTTGTCATCAAGGCAGATCTTATTGTTAGGCGATCATGCCATTCCTGAGACGTTAATTTGGCTATCAATCGTCTTCAATTTCATAATTAATCATTGCTTATTCCTGCCAATGCAAAGCCATAAGCTACGTGCTTTCATTCTTTGTTACAGGCTTTCAGACGGCTTTTGCCGTTCAGCAACCCGGATCCATCACCCTGCCCTCTTCTAACAGAGTTTGTTAAATTAGTAATGTTTTGCTTTTCTTTTCAATTCCTGTTTTCACATCCTTGTTTTCACATCCTGATCACGGCCGATTGTTCCTTCCTCGTCTACAATTACGAAATCGTAATTTAATATTTCTTCCATTCATAGTTTGCTCGCAGGCATTTAAATTCACGCAAGTATTTTAATACTAATTATCCAAGTTTGTTTATCATACCTTCTCTTTGTCTGCTACTTAAGGCATAGCCAAGACCTGTACTAAACCTCCGATAAACGCCTGCCAATCACATTGTATCACAAAGATAAAAATGTGTATAATTGTGCCCTTTTCGCAGGTTATGTGTTCAAGTTCGTTTATTTATATAGCACATTTAAACAGCCGCTTAGACAGACCAAAGTGCTTTACAGAACCAGAACACACAAATAAGAAAAGTAAAAACAGCAAAATATGTGATGGGTCTCCGGTGTGTATGTGGGGTTTGCCTCGGAATGCCCACAGATAATTTTGAATAGCATGTTGGAATGGTCATTTCGAAAGTGATTAAGCATATCGTTTTGTCTATCCCTTTGGATGTGGCAGGGCTGCTACTCCCGGCACAGGGGTCGGAGTTTCAACAGCTCGTTTTGCAGCTTCGATTACCTCTCACCAACAATTATAAACTTTTCTCTTTGCTCAACCGGGATCATTCAAGATGGAGAGACTTAAGAAGTGTCTACATATAGAGAACATTCCGGATGGTCGTTGATGAATTATGTAGCTCATCGTAGCTATCTCTAGTCACTAATTAGCTTATTCTGTCTCGATTTTCTTTAAATCATGTCCCGTGGGCAGGATTCATGTAAATTTAGGTTGTGCTGCACTAACCCAGGAGGAATTTCGTTAGCTCCTCTCACCGCTGTTGTAGTCTTTAAAAAGCAATTTTTAAATGAATTTCTCCCATTGCTTGAACTTGAGTGTCGTAACCTTGAAGATGTTGGTTATGCTAATACGGCAACATTTCACACTAAGTAAGTTAGAAAAGCAAAATCCATCCAACCCCCTTTTATTACTTTCTGTCCGTAATGGTCTCTTTTCTATTGGTATTCAGATTGTAGCTGTCTGTTACAGCGTCATGCATGGCTCATGCATCCAGGGGATTCACTCCAGGAGCTAAATGCTCCGATTTCCCCATGGTCTCTTCTAATTTGCGTTTCTCACCTAATTTCTTTACTCTCTTTCTTAAGAACTCTAAGAATGACTCTCAAGGCTCTGTTTCACTTATCAATTTATTAATTAGTTATAAATTCTGTCCCTTCTCATCTATGATTAATTTCTTTAAGTTCCCCTTCATTTATCCTAACTAACGGAGCACTTCTCTCTGAGGCCTAGTTCAGGACTCATCAGTTCTGTCCTCAAAAGCTGCAGTCTATCTCCCTCCCAGTATACTGGTTATTCCTTCAGGATCGAGGCAGCCACTACAGCAGCTGATCATGGCATTTCTACTTCAGCTATTAAGGTGGTCTTCCTCTGCATTAGAGTCTATATAAGACCTGATTCAAATCATCCTCGAAGCTCAGCAAGCTCTTCACTAAAACGGTTCAGGTAAATAACCTTTGCAACTACTGGTGGTGGTGCCATGATAATCCATTCTCACAATTGGTCTTAAATTCTGCTTGCAATTACAAATGGTCAATGAGTCATCGTCTATATGTGGCCTAGTGGCCTTGTCTTAATGTGGCCTTGTCTCTATGTGGCAGTAGTAGCCGTTGTAGTCTTGTCCCATGTGGTCTTTATGGTCTTAAAAAAAAAAAAAAAAAAAAAATCATGCAAGTGCATGATATACATGTTCAGTGTGGTCTACTGTGACCGTGTAGCCTAATGTGGCCTTGTCCCGTGGTCTTGTGGCCAGTTATGGCATGGTTCTGTGTGGCCTAGTGGCTGTGTCTCGTTGGCCTTGTATCCGTGTGGCATTAGCAGCCTTGTGGCCCAGCGGGCCTTGTCTCTGTGCGGGTCTCAAGGCCTTGTGGCATAATGTTGCCTTGTCCTATGTGTGGCCTACATGGTCTTGTGGCCTTTATGGCCTCGGTTCTGTGTGGCCTAGTGGCCGTTGTCCCTGTGTGACCTCGTCTCAGTGTGGGCTTACGATATCGCGGCCCTTGCGGCCTCATTCTATGTTCAGTGTGGTCTACTGTGACCGTGTAGCCTAATGTGGCCTTGTCCCGTGGTCTTGTGGCCAGTTATGGCATTGGTTCTATGTGGCCTAAGGCCTTGTCGATGAGTGGTTCTGTCTCTGTATGGCTTTAGCAGCCTTGTGGCCCAGCGGGCCTTGTCTCTGTGTGGGTCTAGAGGCCTTGTGGCACAAAGCTGCCTTGTCCTGTATGTAAAAAATGGCCAGTGGTCTGTGGCCCTTAGTGGCGCGGTTCAATGTGGCCTAGTGGCCGTTGTCTGTGTGGCTTGCTCTGTGTGGTCTATAGTGGCCTTGTGGCACAAGTTGCCTTGTCCTGTATGTAAAAAATGGCCAGTGGTCTGTGGCCTTTAGTGGCGCGGTTCAATGTGGCCAAGCGGCCGTTGTCTGTGTGGCCAAGCGGCCTTGAGGCATTGTTGCCTCGCTAAAAAATGGCCATGTGGTCTTGTGGTCCTTGCGGCCTGGTTTTGTGTGGCCTTGCGGCCTTGTCCAGTCTACCTCGTTCTATGTGCGGCATTAGAGGCCGTTGTGGCTCATTGCGGCCTTGTCTCTGTGGTCTAGCAAGGCCATGTGGCCGGGCGGCCTTGTGTCTGTGGTCTATCATGGCCGTGTGGTCCAATGTGGCCAGTTTGCGGTCTAAGGAGGCCTGCTCTGTGTACGGCCCTAGGCGGCCTGCTCTGTGTGGTCCAATGAGGCCCGGCCCAATGTGGCTTTGTCTGTGTGGTCCATCGCGGCCTTGTCTCTGTGTGGTCCAATGAGGCCTGGCCAATGTGTCTGTTTTGTGTGGTCCATCGAGGCCTTGTCTCTGTGTGGTCCAATGAGGCCTGGCCCAATGTGGCATTGTCTGTGTGGTCCATCGTGGCCTCGTCTCTGTGTGGTCCAATGAGGCCTGGCCCAATGTGGCTCTGTTCTGTGTGGTCCATCGCGGCCTTGTCTCTGCGTGGCCCAAGGTGGCCCTGTTCTGTGTGGTCCATCGCGGCCTTGTCTCTGCGTGGCCCAAGGTGGCCTGGCCCAATGTGGCTCTGTTCTGTGTGGTCCATCGAGGCCTTGTCTCCGTGCGGTCTGTTACGGCCTCGTCCCATGTGGCCGGTTCTGTATGGCCAAGGTGGCCTTTTCTCTGTGGTTCTATAACAGCTTGTGTCCCATGACCTGTCCCCATGTCCTAAGTTAGCCTCATCTCAGTTAGTCACTATTCCACAACACTTGCTTCCCTCCAATTCATTCACAGGGAAACTGGTTTCGATCAGACGTAAGTGCGTCTCAAAACATACGTCGCTCTGGATGAAAGCGTCAGTACGGATAAATGCTTATGTACATACAGCAGCAGAACATAAATGCATAAATGCATTATTCACGTCTTCTCATAGTACCTTTTAGGCTCACTATGAAGTCGTCTCTTACTAATTAGTTATTGGCTACGAGGCTTTCCACATTTCACGTTCATGCCCATATTAACTCCCTTTTTTTTTCTATTTTAGGCTCTACAGGATGCATGTCTGGTGGGTATACTTTTCTTTACCGTTCTTTGGGGGTGGGCTCCGTCCTGGTGGAATTATCTTCCACCTATTTTTGGGGGTCGGCTGCGCCCCTGCCTTCGTCTTCAGGCAGGAAATGCAGAGTCCGGACCCTCGGATTGCGAGCTATGGACGGGGCCTACGCCAAAGAACTTTATTGCTTGCTGGGCTATTAATAAATGTATTTATTGTACAGTATTTATTCTCCCGAGTCTTTCTGGTAGAAATGTAAGCTTTAGCGTTAAGTTCTGTCAGGAAGACTCAATTGCTACGTCACTTATTACCTTCTCATCTATCCAATCGCGTCTAATACTTGCGGTATAAAAGACCAGTACTTACACATGTTTGAGTTCGCAGATGCTGACGCTTTCATTCACCTCCATCCTCCCCACCACCACCAGGATGGTCCCTTCCCCTCCATCCTCCCCACCACCACCAGGATGGTCCCTTCCTATACCTCACAGGGGGTCGGCTGCGCCCCTGCCTTCGTCTTCAGGCAGGAAATGCAGAGTCCGGACCCTCGGATTGCGAGCTATGGACGGGGCCTACGCCAAAGAACTTTATTGCTTGCTGGGCTATTAATAAATGTATTTATTGTACAGTATTTATTCTCCCGAGTCTTTCTGGTAGAACTGGAGCGCGAGAACTGAAACAAAATATAGCCTATGTAGGCTAAAGCTTAAAATGTGCACTTTTAAACAAACAAACTCGAATCGAAAGCAAATACCTGATTATGTAATCCGTATGAAAGGTGGATTTCTCTCTAAAAGCGCATCTGCTTAACAGCGGAGATGGAGATATGTTTTTAGCCGACACTTAAATAATAATAAACAATTAAAATGCCTCGCTGTTTTTTCAGACGCATTTATTATCATTAGCCTATAACTCACCTATAAATCAGGCTAGATCAGACACGTACAGGCTATATGGCTCTTCTCATTCATCACTGCGGGAAAAATATAAATTCCAGGTTCTAATTTGGCCTTAGAAAACCAGTAAAATCGACATGTTTTCCATATTAATTTGTGAATATTTAAAATGTTTAATAAAGGGACAGAAAGTCATTTAAACAAAAATCTGAAGTCTGTCGATATTTACTGAAGCCAGTTTAAATTAAAATTTTGTTCAACTTTGCGTTTTAAAAAGACAACAACCGTTCATTTTTCGTTTTTCAGTTACGGGTTAAAAAAGATAGATAATAATATGCAAATCTGCAATAATGGAAACGCGACTGACAAGCAATGATAGAAATGAATGATGATGATGACTTGTTTGGTAAGCTTCTATTTTAAAAGTTTCTTTCTCTCCCCCCCAAAATTTTCACAAGTTTTGCCAGGTTTAGCCTCAGTTATGAATTAAAATGTGTTTATTGCAACTAATGTAAACTGTAGAGATGCAACCTGGTCATTAAAATAATTTCAAATGGGATTTTCTTTTCAGTTTTTTTTTCTTCGTTTTCTCCCCCGCCACTTTGGCGGCCCTCAGTTCAATGTTGGGTTCCTAAATTGGCCCTCACCTATCAAAACTTTGAGAACCCCTGGTTTAGATCATATCCAGTTCGTTTTTCCAGTCGGACCTTTCTTTTCATTTACTACCCAAAAGAAAACAGTTTACCATCCCGAGTCGCATGACGCACTCTCTACGGGCGCCATTTCTGGTCACATACACCTCTCTCTCTCCTTCAGACCGCCCCTATATATATACAAATTTGGGTGCGCGGTGATCGAAGGTGACAGGCGTATCAGCCGACCAGTGTCCTTATACAAAACACCCATTCTATACCATCACACACAGTGGAAATAAACATGATAAATACATATCAATAAGTACATATACATATACCTCCAATATTATATGAAACCCACAGACCTATATGTAATCAATTAAATACTTAAACTCTTGGATTAGTCTAAGTAATGATACCTTAACTAATGTGGCAGTGTCACAAGCGGAAGCATCTCACAATGCTGGCACTCAGCCAGGCTGAGACCGCATGCTCCACTCCCAAACAAATGACACAAAGCTCGTGTGTGTCCCCACCCGTTAAATAACGCGGGCAGGGAGAAGCACACTGTTTGTACATTTGTTTCACCATAACTCTTTCCAATATATATGCAACAGACAACAATAAATAGACAGAGACAGTATAACACAGATCGCTTGCTGAGGCACAGAAGAAGCTAATGCCGGTTTGCACCGGATGTGCTTTTATCCCTTCCTGGTCATGACGTCACCCGCCCGTGACGCTCATTCTTTCCATTGGACTAGTTGACATAGATGCTTCAGACGCGTTGTCGTTGACGCATCGCGAGTTCCCTCGAAAGGGAACTAACTCTGTTGTGCATTCTTCAATCGTCCTTTGTGCATTCTTCACGCATGTTTTGTTACACCTTCGGATAAAACAACATGCATGCTTTTGCATTACACTGCATATAACTTCCATTGTGCACTGAAAAGATAACATCCACTCGTTTTTTTTTTTGCATTGCATTGCATTGCATGCAGGATATAAATCATCCGTTGTGCATTGAATTGCATACGAAAGCTAACTTGTGCATTGAAAAGATAATGTAACATATGAGATGTTCCATTGCATACAGAACTAATTAATGCCCTTGTGCATTGAAGCAGTAGCACAATACATATGTAGTTGCATTGCATTGCATGGCATTGTCTGTTTATAGTCTGTTTCGTGACCTGAAGACTTATTCCGTTGTGCATTGCATTCAAGATCTAAATAATTCTGTTGTGCAATTTGAGATAACACACATTATTTGCTCTTGCATTGCACTGCATACTCAGTTTCGTTGTGTCAATTCGTTGTGCAGTGAAGTATAATGCATTAAATATGCTACCTTTCAAAACATTGCATAAAATAACTTATTTAGTTGTGCAATGAAGCGATAACATATAAACTGTTGCATTGCAAAGCATACAGAACTAATTAATTCCCTTGTGCATTGAAGCAGTAACACATGACATGTGGTTGCATTGCATGGCATGGCATTGGATTGCATTGGAGTGCATGGGATTGCATGCACGATATAAATCCATCCATTGTGCCTTGAATTGCATACGAAAGCTAACTTATTCTGCTGTATATTGAAAAGATAATGTAACATATGAGATGTTTCATTGCATACAGAACTAACTCTGTTGTGCATTCTTCAATCGTCCTTTGTGCATTATTCACGCATGTTTTGTTACGCCTTCGGATAAAACAACATGCATGCTTTTGCATTACACTGCATATAACTTCCATTGTGCAATGAAAAGACAACATCCACTCGGGGTTTTTTTGCATTGTATAAAAAAAACTAACATTCTGTTGTGCATCGAAGAGATTGAATTGCAATGCTAAACTTATTCCGTTGTGCAATCTTCCTTTTTGCATTCTTCACGCGTATGATTTGCATTCAAGATCTAAGTAATTCTGTTGTGCATTTGAGATAACACAACATGTATGCTGTTGCATTGCAATGCTTAAAAGAACGAACTTATTCCGATGTTCATTGAAGAGTTAACACAATATGTGCTCTTGCATTGCACTGCATTCTCAGTCTAACTGAAATCGTTGTGCAATGAAGTATAATACATTTATATATGCTATCTTTTAAAGCATTGCATAAAATAACTAACTTATTTAGTTGTGCAATGAAGAGATATCACATAACATTGCTGTTGCATTGCAAAGCATACATAACTAATTAATTCCCTTGTGCATTGAAGCAGTAGCACTTACATATGTAGCTGCATTGCATGGCATTGCATGGCATTGTATAGCATTGCATTGCATGGCATGGCATTGCATTGCATTGCATGCACGATATAAATCCACCCGTTGTGCCTTGAATTGCATACAAAAGCTAACTCATTCCGCTGTGCATTGAAAATATAATGTAACATATGAGATGTTCCATTGCATACAGAGCCTGAATTACTGACATGTGCATTCAAGAATCACACAAGTGACAGTCTGTTTCGTGACCTGAAGACTAATTCCGTTGTGAATTGAAGAGATAAAACATAACATGCCCTGTTTCATTGAATTACAAGAACGTCTCGGTTACATATGGTAACCCTCGTTCCCTGAGGGAGGGAACGGAGACATAGGTCAGACTGTCCAATAGGAATCTCGCTAGAGAGGCCAATCTACTTCGAGTGAAACTAAAACAAGCCAATGCACATTGGCGTGCAATAATTTGCATCAGCTGTGTAGCCTCGCAGCGCGGGTATTTAACGAGCAGCTGTTGTGATTGCACACTAGTTTTTTGCTGAGGAGCCAAGCCTGAAAAAGCTGGCCGCCCCGGCGGGCGGCAGCAGATGTGGCGACGGGACCTACGTCTCCGTTCCCTCCCTCAGGGAACGAGGGTTACCATATGTAACCGAGACGTTCCCTATCGGTCAGTCACTACAACGTAGGTCAGACTGACCAATAGGAATCCCTACCAAAGTGCCACAGCTGCTGCACCCCATCCAGCGCCCCGTGCAAGCCTTTACACCTTCTTGCCTGGAAGGACGATAGGAGGAGGCTTTACGCAGAGTGTATCTGTCACTGTTGTTCCGTAACAACCCATACAGTGAGATTATTGGAAAACACTGGGAAAGCATGCCCTTTCTAATTAGGAAGGAGAACGCTGCGGAAGCCACTTCTTCAAAGAGTTATGTGGAAAATACATATGGACTAACCCGAAGGTTGTACTGCTTATGAATAATGGGAAACTTAGCCCAAGGGAAAGACACGGGCTTCCGTCTTAGGAACAGCCGTGGAGAATATACACATATGGGATCCCCGTAGGGTCACACATATGGAACCCAGCCCATATCCGGCTCTCAAGGATTCAGCCTATAAAGGCCTGGCACCGGACGCTCCGCCATGTCCGGGCCGAGGGGTTTTGGAGGACTCGACAGGTTTTTCACTCTGGAGCAATAAGGGTGCACAGTAGGGTGCAGCAAGCCGACAGAGCCGGGCCTCTAAATGGTAAATGGTAAATGGACTGCATTTATATAGCGCTTTCACAGACCCAATGGCCACCAAAGCGCTTTACATTTTGCCTCACATTCACCCATTCACACACTCATTCATACACCGACGGCGGTGTCAGCCATGCAAGGCGCCATCCAGCTCGTCGGGAGCAGCTGGGGTTAGGTGTCTTGCTCATGGACACCTCGACACTTGTTCAGGTGGAACCGGGGATTGAACCACCAACCTTCTGGTTTGTAGACAACCTACATGAACCACTGAGCCACTGCCGCCCCTACGTTTAGGCTGAGAACACGGGAGGAGACCGGCTCAACACGTAGGCTATAATATCTAGCGAACGTGTTAGGTGTCGCCCAGCCCGCAGCTCTACAGATATCTGTTAGCGAGGAGCCACGTGCCAGCGCCCAGGAGGATGCAACGCCTCTCGTGGTGTGTGCACGCAACCTGAGCGGGCAGGGCACGCCTTGTGCTTGGTAAGCCAAGGCGATGGCATCCACCATCCAGTGGGCCATCCTCTGCTTGGAGACAGCCTTTCCCCTCTGCTGGCCTCCGTAACAGACAAAGAGCTGGTCTGAGGTCCTGATGCTTTGAGTTCTGTCCACGTACATACGCAGAGTGTGAACGGGACAGAGCAAAGCCAGGGCTGGGTCTGCCTCCTCCAAAGGCAGCGCTTGCAGGTTCACTACCTGGTCTTTGAAGGGAGTGGTAGGAACCTTGGGCACATAGCCAGGCCGGATTCTTAGTACCACATGGTTGTCACCCGGCCCGAACTCTAGGCACGATTCGTCGACCGAAAATGCGTGCAGGTCTCCTACCCTCTTGACAGAGGCCAGTGCAACCAGTAGCAAAGTCTTCATGGAAAGAAGCTTTAAGTCTACTGACTGCAGAGGCTCAAAGGGAACATCCTGAAGTGCTCGAAGCACCAGGGAAAGGTCCCAAGAGGGTATGGAGGGGGGTCGAGGAGGATTTAATCGTCTCGCCCCCCTAAGAAACCTGACGACCAGGTTGTGCTTCCCCACTGTTTTGCCATCTATGTGGTCGTGATAAGCTGAAATAGCGGCAGCATGTACTTTGAGGGTGGAGGGAGACAGCCTTCGCTCCAACCCTTGCTGCAAGAAGGAAAGCACAGACCCTATCGAACATCTTCGGGGGTCTTCTCGGCGAGAAGAACACCACTCGACGAACAGTTTCCACTTCAGGGCGTAAACACGTCTCGTGGACGGCGCCCGTGCTGAAGTGATGGTATTAAGTACCTCAGGGGGTAAGTCACCTAGAACCTCTGCGTCCCGTCCAGGGACCAGACATGGAGTTTCCAGAGGTCTGGACGCGGGTGCCATAGGGTGCCCCGTCTCTGAGTCAGAAGATCCTTCCTCAGAGGAATGGGCCAGGGAGGGACTGTCACAAGGAGCATGAGTTCTGGGAACCAAGTCCGGGTGGGCCAATAGGGAGCCACCAGAAGGACCTGCTCCTCGTCCTCCCTGACTTTGCACAGTGTCTGTGCAAGTAGGCTCACTGGGGGAAATGCATATTTGCGGAGGCCCCAGGGCCAGCTGTGTGCCAGTGCGTCCGTGCCGAGTGTTCCCTCGGTCAGGGAGTAAAACAGCTGGCAGTGGGAGGTCTCTGAAGAGGCAAACAGGTCTACCTGAGCCTCTCCGAACTCTCTCCAGATCAGCTGAACCACCTGGGGGTGGAGTCGCCATTCTCCCGGAAGCACAGCTCGTGATAGCTCGTCGGCCACACGGTTGAGCACACCGGGGACATACATGGCTCGAAGCGACCTCAGATGCTTCTGACTCCTGAGGTGGAGATGGCGGGCGAGTTGCGACATGCGACATGCGACGGGAGCGTAGACCACCTTGTCGGTTGATGTACGCAACGGTCGCTGTGTTGTCCGTACGGACCAGTACGTCCCTGCCCTGTAGCGGCCTTTTCTCGAGGCAATTGATGTGCCAATGCAGTTGGGGAGCCGTCCACACCCCTGACACTGCATGCCCGTTGTACGTGGCACCCCAGCCGCTGGCAGAAGCATCCGTGAATACCACAGCATGCCTGGAGACCTGTTCCAAGGGGACTCCTGCCCGAAGGAACGAGAGGTCTGACCACGGGCTGAACCACGGCAGGCCGGTGTGATTGCCACCCGGTGAGTGCCGTGATGCCACGCCCATCTCGGGACTCGGCCGTGAAGCCAGTGCTGAAGCGGTCTCATATGAAGCAAGCCGAGCGGAGTTACCGCTGCTGCCGCTGCCATATGCCCCAGGAGCCTCTGAAAAAAATTCAGTGGGACCTCCGTCCTGGCTTTGAACGTGTTCAAGCAGTTCAGCACCAACTGAGCGCGCTGCTCTGTGAGACCGAAATCCTACTCCATACCGAGAAAAGAGATCCTCTGCACAGGGGCGAGTTTGCTCTTTTCCCAGTTGACCTGAAGGCCCAACTGGCTGAGGTGCGTGAGCACGAGGTCACTGTGTTCGCATGACTGATCTCGAGAGTGTGCTAGTATGAGCCAGTCGTCGAGATAGTTGAGGAGGCGAACGCCCTGTTCTCTCATGGGAACAAGGGCCCCCTCCGTGACTTTCGTGAAGACACGGGGAGACAGGGACAGCCCGAAGGGCAGGACCTTGTACTGATATGCTCGACCCTCGAACGCAAAGCGCAGAAACGGCCTGTTTCGAGGAAGAATCGAGACATGAAAGTACGCGTCCTTCAGGTCGATCGCTGCAAACCAATCTTGGGGACGGATGCATCCGAAAATGCGTCTCTGCGTGAGCATTTTGAACGGTAGCTTGTGGAGGCTCCGATTCAAAACTCACAGATCCAAGATCGGTCGTAACCCACCACCTTTCTTGGGTACAATGAAGTAGGGACTGTAGTTCCCTGACCTCATATCGGCTGGAGGGACCGGCTCTATCGCGTCCTTCGCCAGTAGGACTGCGATCTCCACACGCAAGACATGGGCATCGGCTGCTCTCACTGTAGTGGAGTGGATGGCCCGAAACTTGGGGGGACGCCGGGCGAACTGAATCACATAGCCGAGCCTGATGGTCCGAATGAGCCAGCGAGACGGACTGGGGAGCGCTAACCAGGCTCTCAGAGACCGTGCAAGCGGGACGAAAGGGACCGTAGGCATACCCGGAGTGGGGCAGCGAGGTGGAACACAGGGACGCGGCTCGGGAGGCTCTCTCTGGGAGGCGGCCCGTAGCGGGGTCTGTGTGTGCTGTGCAGCACTTACCTGGTTCCACGGGGCAGGAGGTGCAGGAGGCGGCTCAGTGGCGTTCTCGAACTGCACACTGCTGCTCACTGGCGACCGAGGAGGCGGATGAGAGTGGTGAGGATTCTGTCCCCCAACTGCTCTACGGGCCCAGAGTTGGTAGAAACTGCTCTTTTATTGAAAATTTGGGTACCGCTGATTTTAAGGCCAGCGGCAGAACACAAACAGAACGAAACAAAGATTTTCCACCCGGCCCTCTTCCGGGGGAGGGAGCGATGCAGTCATCGTCTCCTGGAGAGCAGTCCCTTCCATCTCCGGGTCGCCCGTCCTAGGGCCGCTTACCCCTGGCTTTGCCGCCCCTCTTGGCGGGGGCCTGGACGGGCGGTGCGCCCTGCCTGCGACTGGCTCCACGGCGCCGCTTAGGTGGAGGCTGCTGCTGCGGTGCGGGAGCAGGGGCAGATGCAGGAGGACGCCCTCGGTGACGAGCAGACCGAGGTTGCCGCAGGCGGTGGGGTGGAGGCAGCAGCTGGCCGCCCGCGGCAGGATGTGTCTGATGGCCTCCGTCTGCTTTTGTACAGCCGAGAACTGCTGGGCGAAGTTCTCAACCGCGTCGCCGAAGAGGCCGGTCTGGGACACAGGGGAGTTGAGAAACCGGAGTTTGTCAGACTCCCTCATGTCAGCCAGACACAGCCAGAGATGGCTGAGGTGCGTGAGCACGAGGTGCACGAGGGTGGTCACAATCCCCAAGTTCTTCAGGAACTTCGTATCGCGACGGACCTCGCGCTTCGTGCGACAAATGTGACCGCGCGGTCGGTGGGTCGTGCGATGTCCACCCTGGTGGTCCAAGAACGACCCACCGACCGCGCGGTCACATTTGTCGCACGAAGCGCGAGGTTCGTCGCGATACGAAGTTCCTGAAGAACTTGGGGATTGTGACCACCCTCGTGCAGGTCCTTCAGTGCCTTGGCCTGATGGACCTGCAGCAACGCCATGGCGTGCATGGCAGAGGCAGCTTCCCCACAGGCCTTGTAAGCCTTGCTGGTTAAATCCGACAAGTACTTACAGGCCCGGGAAGGGAGACACGGTTCTCCACGCCAAGTGGAGTTAGGGCACAGTTGCATAGCAACGGCCCGTTCCACTGGCGGGATGCGCGTGTATCCCTTAGCCGCCCCGCCATCAAGGGTGGTGAGGGAGGAGGAGCCACCGGAACGGTTTCTGGCAGTAAAAGGTGCCGTCCACGTCCCCGTAAGCTCCTCATGCACTTCCGGGAAGAAAGGCACTGGGGTGGGTTGCTGAGAACCAGCGCGCGCCACCCCGAGATACCAATCGTCCAACCTCGAGGGTTCGGGACACGGTGGAGGATTCCACACGAGCCCGACCCCGTTGGCGGCCCGGGAAAGCATGGCCATCATCTCCGGGTCTGTCTCAGGCACCGCTGGCACACCCGAAGGAGGCAGCGATGCCGAGTCATCATCCGCAGAGAGGTCTGACCCACCCTCCTATGCAGCGATCGACATCTGGTCTTCACTGGGAGCCCCAAAGGAGACAACCGGTACACACCTCGAGGATGGTCCAGCTTTCTCCAATGGGAACTCAACTGGCTGCGGAGCATGAGAGGGGTGAGGGCTCCTAGGGGGTTGGTTCCCCGAAGGAGACGCGCTCACCGTAATCCTCAGGTCACCCGCGCCACCGCCCGAAGCAACCCTCTGAGGAGGATTGGATCGAGGCAGAGGCACGGGGACTCCGCCCTTTGCAGGAACAAGAGTCTCGACCGTAGCTCCGCGATGGTCATCTTCCCACAATGGGTACATGACTCATCCTCAAACGCTGCCTCAGCGTGTTCAATGCCCAGACACACAATGCAGCGTTTGTGACCATCCTGTGAGCCCAGGTAACGACCACATCCAGAAACACACAGATAGAAAGTCATCCTTTTTTTTTTTTTTTTTTTTTTTTAAAGACGCTCTCTATCTGTGTATGCTCTTTTAGGGACTGCTCTCACTGGTGCTGAAACACGCAGGGGAACAGTCACTGCGAACACAGACAGGAATGTGCACCTGTCTGTGCGATGTCTCTCTCT
Source organism: Rhinichthys klamathensis goyatoka (assembly GCF_029890125.1). Taxonomy (NCBI): domain Eukaryota; kingdom Metazoa; phylum Chordata; class Actinopteri; order Cypriniformes; family Leuciscidae; genus Rhinichthys; species Rhinichthys klamathensis. The sequence goes on from NW_026606555.1 coordinate 6,156,399, forward strand.
CTCGCTGGCAGGTCTTACCGGCTGTGAAAACAGCCTTTGAGCTCTCAACTGCGCACCTTACCAGCTGTTAAAACAGCTTTTGTGAATTTGCTCAACAAAAACAGACAAAGACAGAAGAGAGAGGACATAAAAGACTGCTCGCGCTGCCGTGCTGTAACGCCCACACCGGATAAGGAGAGATCCAACGAAGGCTCGTAGAGTCACACTCTGTAGAATTAACATGAAGTGTTTGGCTCCGAAGCAAAAAGGTAGTGTGCAATCACAACAGCTGCTCGTTAAATACCCGCGCTGCGAGGCTACACAGCTGATGCAAATGATTGCACGCCAATGTGCATTGGCTTGTTTTAGTTTCACTCGAAGTAGATTGGCCTCTCTAGCGAGATTCCTATTGGTCAGTCTGACCTACGTTGTAGTGACTGACCAATAGGGAACTAACTTATTCCGTTGTGCATTCTTCAATTGTCGATTGTGCATTCTTCACGCATGTTTTGTTAAGCCTTCGGATAAAACAACATGCGTGCTTTTTGCATTACACTGCATTTAACTTCCTTTGTGTATTGAAAAGTTAACATGCACTCGTTTTATTGCACTGTATACAAGAACTGGCTTATTCCGTTGTGTCTTCATCAATATGACGAACGCATGTATTTGTTGCCTACAAAAAATAACTTATTCCGTTGTGCACATCCTTCTGTTGTGCTCTTTTCATTCTTCTGTAGTGCATTCTTCATTCTTCTGTTGTGCATTCACGCATGTTATGTTATCCCTTCGGTTATCCCTTCGGTTATTCCAATGCATACAACAAAAACTTTACTGCTTTGATCTGCAATTACTGCTTGCATTGCATTGCGAGATTAAACTTACTCTGCACATTGGAGAGATAACACATAACGTGTGCAATTGATTGTGCACTTGTTTCATTGCTTTGTATTGAAGAACTAACGTTAGATAACACTTAAAGGAGCACTTCACCCATTTCAACATTAATCTTTATTGAAAGTGGGTCATATATGTAGTCGAAATGTAAAAGAAATTTTGAATTTGGTGCCCTCTTGACCGAGAAAAAAACAGAAAATAACTTTTGGGCGCATTTGTATGTAAGACAACAACTCCCACAATGCACGACATTGCACAGCTCCGCAAGCCACTCCCACTAATCCAGAACAGCAGCGCAAACATCGCAAATCACTCCTCCGTCTACAAGGCTAACGTTAGCTGCCACCAGAGTTAGAAATTCATTTCACACAAAATTTATAGTTAGTTGTGTAAAGACTCATGGGCGGATCTAATCCGTGGGGAATTTGCATACCATAATTAATAATTGGTAATTAATAATTATTCATGCCTGTTTGGATTAGATAAGTCTTACATGTTAATAAATCTCCCGATAAGGGAGGATCTGTCATTTTACCTGCATGCATGCATGTGAATCCTTGAAATTAACCACAAGTTGATTGCAATTAATAACACGGACCACGTTTCACAAAACAGGTAAAATGAATTAGCTCAATTGTCAGGATAATATTTGTGGGGATCCACCATATCATCTTACTTTATAGGATTTCAGGAAACGCAATTCTCTGGCCAGAAGAATTGGGTTTCCCGCCCTATAAACACAACACATACTCTTTAAGGTATTTTTAATTTTAGTAAGCTTGTAGCATAAGATCTTTGGCACTTAAGGGACTTGAAACTGAGCAAAGAGACAAATGAATATATATTTAATTTAATAGAGGCATGACTACTTATGTATTTACTACGGTTACACGGGATATATATGTATTTACAAACACATAGACATCAATGAACAATACAATAAGACACCAATGAACGAGAAATGCGTAAAGTTTGGACAATGGATAACTTACACGCGTGAGCGAGTAAGAGAGAGAGAGAGAGAGGGAGAGAGAGAGACAGCATGGGTACGATTTTTCCCTAGACTTTCACCTCTCTGTAACAACACGAAACACATCATCTTAATGCTTCTGAGAAGCTTCAAAAGAGATTATACTTGCACAAGTTATGTTATGGTCTCTCGGTGTGTCGAGGCATTCCCGTACGGCCCTGTCTGGCCGCGTGAGCTGAGTCCTTTGTGTGTGAGGAAGCGTCACGTGGGCTGCTTGGCGCGCGTGTTGAACGGAGGTTCACAGTCTTTGGGGTAACATTACCAAAGGGAAATAGTTCGGCTAAGTTCGTTTCACTTCGTGGAAGTGAACTGAGTCAACTACGGAAAACAAAACTTTGACTAACAAAAAGGAAATAAAGATCTCTACGGGGAAATCACGCGGAGTTAACGTTACATCTTTGCATGGCTGGTGAAGAAGCGCGTGCGTCGCTCGGTCCGGCGCGTCACGCGGTCACGTGCGCGTGTTTCTCCTTCAAAGCGAGCGCGCGCTCGTTTAAAGGTCCCTTGTAGATGGATTTGCTGAAGAGATATGTCACGGGGTTTTCTTTTCAATCGTCGATTGGAATTAAACACAGAGACTTATCTAAAACTGAAAAACACAAACTAAACTAGAAACAAATAAAAGAAAGGCGAAGAGCTCGCCCGGAGGCGAGACGTTACATTATGACACGAGGACAAGGGAGGAAGAGGCGTCCAGAGGGAGGTTCAGTCCTCTTTAGAGGAACTGGAGTCCACACCTCTGAGGTGCGAACTGGCCAATGACATTCAACGAAACTTTTGGCGGCCAAATTCTCTTTGTCTTGTCAAAGTTAAACTATGGCCGTGTCCGCCTCTTTTATGACCAGTCAGAATTTGTCAGAATCATTCCACAAGATGGTAAAAACATAGAAAACATACATTTTACTGTAATCTTCTGTATCTGACCAAATCAGTTGGAACGAGATAATTAAAACGGTACCAAACAAAACATTTACACATAATTGGAATACGAAGATACATCTTAATACATAACTATAAACTCTCAAGAGTTTCACTGATACGCTAGGAGATCATATCTAGACTACCATGGACTGGGAAACACACAGACATACAGGAATATATCGTATACAATTGGTAATGGCTCGTTTTATGAGTGTAATGTAAAGGTCCATTATGTGTGTGTGTTGTTTTGTGTGTGTGTGTGTTAGAGTTCTGTTATCTCTCTTGCAGAGATGGGGGAGGGCATGGAATGTTCAAGCATTTTATGACTCTGGCCATTCCTCTGAAGCTTGCGGGCTACAGTCCGGGTGAATCTCGCAGGACATCTGAATATGTCAGTTAATTTGGTGTTTAAGAGAAAGAACCTTCAAGATTTCTTATAACACCCCTGCATCACAAAGTTAGCAAGATGTAATGTAAATCAACAAATGGGAACGAAGGTTGGAGTTTATCGAGACTAAACATGCTACACAGTGATTTCTGTTTCTCATAGTATGCAAGTCACGTCTCAACATTAACCCATTAGAGTTTACAAGGCCACACAGACCAAACAACATAAAGGAAAATCATGAGATGGAACATTAGATGCATGTATCACATGGTTATATGTATATACATAGAATATATAGGTTTAAACCCGGGTTCGTTACTTCTTCTCAGCAAGAATAAGGAGGAATCACACTCTCTGGGACATTCCAAGGGGTAATAAAGCTCAGTCTTGTCACAGAACACCCCGTTCTTTGTGTGTGTGTGAGAGAGAGAGTGTGTGTGTGTGTTGTACACACGTTCTTGCTTGAGGAAAGGAGGAAGTCAACTGACATACCTTACAGTTGGCTGTGGCGAGCAGGACGAGGGCGAGCCGAGGCCCGGTGAGACGCACCGGTCTCTCTCGCGTCTCTCACCGAGTAGCGGACGCATAAAACGAGGAGCGACGACAGGGCAGATCGAGTGAGGAACAGGCCTGATTTTATGTTGTGTTTTGTTTCTGTTGTGTGTGGCCAACAGTGAGGGGCTGCTGGCTTATACTTTTGTTTTGTATTTGTTTATTTTACTATTAAAATGTTTAAATGTTTGCCGGTTCCCGCCTCATTCTTCCCACAACAACGAACCCCGTTACATTGGCAAACTCATTAGCGAATTACTCCTCGTTTGTATTTCTTTCTATATGGTGAATTATTGCATGATACCTGGTTCAGTCAGAACATGCGGTGCGACACGAGGATGGTTCACATCACAACACAAACGTCCGTGTGCTCGTCTGATTCAGAGATTTCGTCCAGGAGAAATTGCTATCGTTGAAATTCTCTACAGCAGACGGACTCTGTCTGTGTCCGTAGCGCACAGCGTGCAGAGCACAGGCACCAGCAGTCCGCCCGGCTCGAGCCAGCCTGGGGCTCCTCGTCCGCCTCCTGTTCCTCCATCAGCTTCAGCTGCTCTTCACTATATTGCGGCTCGTAAAAATAGCCACGAACATCGGATTCGAGCAGCAGAATTTCAAAATCCTCTTCTTCCATATCATGTTTAGTTTCTTCCGTCATTGTCGTAGCTTCCTATCTCCACAGCGCTTGTTAGCTTAGCTTCCAAACAAGATGGCTGATATTGCTTTCTGCATCTGCAAGTGAAGTCCCACCCACTGATCTGTAATAGGACTGTAGCGTGAGTGGGTCCCACACCCTGAATAAATGATGAGCTAGTGTTTGTAGTCTCTACACTTTTCAATGAAATGTGACTTCCTGCTTATTGTGACGCAAAATGATGATTTTTACGTCACAATAAGCAGGAAGTAAAACACTTAAATCCTTATTTCTCCCATCTCAGGGAAAAATAAAGGAAAAATCCACGACCATTATAATATATGACTGGGTTTCTAACAATACAAAGCTTAATGCAAATGGGTGAAGTGTCCCTTTAAAATGTGAGCTGTGCAAACGAAAAGTAACTAATTTCATTGTGAACTGTGAAGTATATGTGCTGTTCCAAGGCATGCAAGATCTATTTTAAACTCCTGTCCGATTTTAGAGGAGAATCAGGACCATCGGAGACGTCCAATAGATTCCAAAGTAGCGCCGAAAGAAGACCATTGACACAGGGTAATCATAATGGGAAAATCTGGGATCAGAGTAAAACTGGGAGTTGTCAAAAATATGATAAACCGGTGTTTTGCCAGATGAGAAGTTCATCAATGTATCATCTTTTTACTCTTTTTATTAATTTTATGACTGTATCATATATCTCTTTTAATTCCTTTTATAACTATTTTAATTTTCCTTGCTTTTATTTTGTGATCATTTTAATTCCTTTCCTCACTTTGGATTGCCATAGTGTATGAAATGTGCTATATTAATGAACTTGCCTTCTGATGTTTCATGAGCCAGACAGTTGTCCATATTTGACCTAATGAACATATTTCTGGCCAAAGAGTCTCGATCTTGAACTTTCTAAACACACTCACAGACTCCTGATGTTCAAATTAGTTGTCCATGCATTAGTTCAAATTAGACCTTTGGAACATATTTTTTGCCATAATGTCCTTGAAATTGAACTTTCTATACATAACATTTGTATAGAGCTAATTATATATGCTCCTTTTCATCAGCCAGACAGTAGTCCAAACTTGACTAATTTAACATTTCTCTGGCCAACGAGGCTCCTTCTGATGTTTCATCAGTAGTTCAAATTTGACATTTTCAACATATTTCTGGCCAAAGAGTCCTTGATCTTAAACTTGAAATTTCTATACTCATAGGCTCCTTCTGATGCTTCATCGACATACAGGTCCTTCTCAAAAAATTAGCATATTGTGATAAAGTTCATTATTTTCCATAATGTAATGATAAAAATTAAACTTTCATATATTTTAGATTCATTGCACACCAACTGAAATATTTCAGGTCTTTTATTGTTTTAATACTGATGATTTTGGCATACAGCTCATGAAAACCCAAAATTCCTGTCTCAAAAAATTAGCATATCATGAAAAGGGTCTCTAAACGAGCTATTAACCTAATCATCTGAATCAACTAATTAACTCTAAACACCTGCAAAAGATTCCTGAGGCTTTTAAAAACTCCCAGCCTGTTTCATTACTCAAAACCGCAATCATGGGTAAGACTGCCGACCTGACTGCTGTCCAGAAGGCCATCATTGACACCCTCAAGCAAGAGGGTAAGACAGAAAGAAATTTCTGAACAAATAGGCTGTTCCCAGAGTGCTGTATCAAGGCACCTCAGTGGGAAGTCTGTGGGAAGGAAAAAGTGTGGCAAAAAACGCTGCACAACGAGAAGAGGTGACCGGACCCTGAGGAAGATTGTGGAGAAGGACCGATTCCAGACCTTGGGGGACCTGCGGAAGCAGTGGACTGAGTGTGGAGTATAAAAATCCAGAGCCACCGTGCACAGGCGTGTGCAGGAAATGGGCTACAGGTGCCGCATTCCCCAGGTCAAGCCACTTTTGAACCAGAAACAGCGGCAGAAGCGCCTGACCTGGGCTACAGAGAAGCAGCACTGGACTGTTGCTCAGTTTTGCATGTCATTCGGAAATCAAGGTGCCAGAGTCTGGAGGAAGACTGGGGAGAAGGAAATGCCAAAATGCCTGAAGTCCAGTGTCAAGTACCATCACAGTCAGTGATGGTCTGGGGTGCCATGTCAGCTGCTGGTGTTGGTCCGCTGTGTTTTATCAAGGGCAGGGTCAATGCAGCTAGCTATCAGGAGATTTTGGAGCACTTCATGCTTCCATCTGCTGAAAAGCTTTATGGAGATGAAGATTTCATTTTTCAGCATGACCTGGCACCTGCTCACAGTGCCAAAACCACTGGTAAATGGTTTACTGACCATGGTATTACTGTGCTCAATTGGCCTGCCAGCTCTCCTGACCTGAACCCCATAGAGAATCTGTGGGATATTGTGAAGAGAAAGTTGAGAGACGCAAGACCCAACACTCTGGATGAGCTTAAGGCCGCTATCGAAGCATCCTGGGCCTCCATAACACCTCAGCAGTGCCACAGGCTGATTGCCTCCATGCCACGCCGCATTGAAGCAGTCATTTCTGCAAAAGGATTCCCGACCAAGTATTGACTATTGAGTGCATAACTGAACATAATTATTTGAAGGTTGACTTTTTTTTTGTATTAAAAACACTTATTTTATTGGTCGGATGAAATATGCTACTTTTTTGAGACAGGAATTTTGGGTTTTCATGAGCTGTATGTCAAAATCATCAGTATTAAAACAATAAAAGACCTGAAATATTTCAGTTGGTGTGCAATGAATCTAAAATATATGAAAGTTTAATTTTTATCATTACATTATGGAAAAAATGAAGTTTATCACAACATGCTAATTTTTTGAGAAGGACCTGTATATTAGCCAATATTTTGACCTATTGAAGACATCTCTGTCCGAAGAGTCCTCGATTTTGAGCTATCTATACATACTCATCAACTCCTTCTGATGTTTCAACAGTGGTTCAATTTTGACCTTTTGAACATATTTCTGGCCAAAGAGTCCTTGAACTTGATCTTTATATACATACTCATAGACTCCTTTTGATGCTTCATCAGCCAGACAGTAGACCTTGACCTATTGAACCTATTATTGACTCCTGATGTTACAAGAGCCATGCAGTATTCCAAAATTTGACCTATTGACCTTATTTCTGGCCGAAGAGTCCTTGTACTTGAACATTATATAGATACTCATATCTCCTTCTGATTTTCCATATGGACTGTTCTGATGTCTCAGTAGTAATTCAAATTTGACCTATTAAATATAGTTCTGGCTAAAGAGTCATTAAAGGGCTATCTGACTATATGATCTCATAAACTTCTTTTGATGTTACAGTAACCAAATATGACTGCATATTTGACCTTTTGAAAACATTTCTGGCCAGAGAGTCCTTGAATTTTAACTTTCTATTCATATTTATACATTCCTTCTGATGTTTCATCAGTAGTTCAGTTTGGACCTTTTGAACATATTTCTGGCCCAGGAGTCATCAAAGGCTATCTTACTATGCGTTCTCATGAGCTTTTTTGATGTTAAATCAACCATAGGTTAGACCATATGTGACCTATTGAAGACATTTCTGGCCAAAGAGTCCTCGATATTGAACTTTCTATACAAATTAATAGACTCCCTTTGATGTTTCATCAGTAGATCAAATTTGACCTTTTGAACATATTTCTGGCCAAAGAGTCCTTGAACTTGATCTTTCTATACATACTCATACACTCCTTTTGATGTTTCATCAGCCAGACAGTAGACCTTGACCTATTGAACCTATTATTGACTCCTGATGTTACAAGAGCCATGCAGTATTCCAAAATGCAGTACACCAAAGGCTATCTTACTATGCGTTCTCATGAGCTTCTTTGATGTTCAAGACAAGGCAAATTCAACATCACGATTGGTTCGTCACGATCGATCTGAAGGACGCTTATTTTCATATAGAAATATTGCCACAACACAGGAAATTCCTGAGGTTCGCTTTCGGGGGCGAAGCGTACCAGTTTCGGGTTCTTCCATTCGGCCTAGCCTTGTCACCCCGCACATACTCAAAATGCATGGATGCAGCACTGGCTCCATTACGACTCCAGGGCATTCGCATTTTGAATTACATCGACGATTGGTTGATACTAGCACAATCGCGAGAGATGCCGCTCCAACACAGAGACATCGTGTTAGCTCATCTAGTTGCTCTAGGGTTGAGACTCAACACCAAGAAAAGTGTTCTTTCTCCTGCCCAGAGAACGACTTATCTCGGGATCGTTTGGGATTCGATCACGATGCGGGCACAAATGTCTCCCACTCGAATCGAGACCATTCGGCAGACCATGAGCAAAGTCAGGCTAGGCCAAGAACTCACTGTTCGTCAGTACCAAAAAATGTTGGGTTTCATGGCGTCAGCATCCACGGTGATTCCTCTGGGGCTGTTGCACATGAGACCATTTCAGTTGTGGCAAAAAGCCAGAGGAATTCATCCAAGAGCCAATCCTCAAAGGCACATAAAAGTAACGCGCCACGGGCTTCGTACACTATCTCTGTGGATCAGACCCAGGTTCCTCGCCTTGGGTCCCACTCTAGGGGCGCCGTGTCGTCGCAGACTGCTAACGACGGACGCCTCCCTGATGGGCTGGGGAGCGGTCTTAGATGGCCGTCCAGCTCAAGGGGAATGGGAGGGTCATCAGCTCGATTGGCACATCAATTCCCTCGAGCTGATGGCCGTATTTCTGGCTCTGAAATATTTTCTCCATCAATTGAGGGGCTGTCATGTCCTAGTGCGGGTGGACAACACAGCAGCAGTCTCTTATATAAATCACCAGGGAGGTCTATGCTCACGCAATCTGAACAGAGTAGCGAGGCAGATTTTTCTCTGGGCCCAGGACAAGTTCCTGTCTCTCAGGGCAGTATACATTCCAGGGCATTTGAATGTGGGAGCAGATTTACTGTCCAGACAGACACTACCGACGGGGGAATGGAAACTCCACCCGGAAGTAGTGAAACAGATTTGGACCAAATTTTACAGGTGGACCTCTTCGCCTCCCAGCAGACAGCGCAATGTCCCCTTTACTTCTCTCTGAGTCACCCAGCTCCGTTGGGTCTGGATGCGATGGCGCACTCATGGCCCAAGATGCGCCTGTATGCGTTTCCTCCAGTTTCTCTGCTCCCGGGAGTTCTTGCCAGAGTTCGCCAACAGGGGTCTTGCCTCTTGCTGATAGCGCCACGTTGGCCGAACAGAGTGTGGTTCTCGGAGATAATATCTCTCCTCGACGGCTTGCCTTGGGCGATTCCGGAGAGGAGGGACCTTCTGTCTCAGGCGGAGGGCACGATATTACATCCCAGGCCCGACCTGTGGAATCTTCATGTTTGGCCCCTGATGGGAACCAACTGAGGGACACTGGGCTTTCGCCTGCTGTTATTGAGACCATTCTGAGTGCTAGGGCTTCCTCCACTAGACAAAGTTATGCCAGTAAATGGGGTGTTTTTGAAAGGTGGTGTGTTGTACACAATGTAGATCCAGTCAACTGCCAGGTTGCTTCAGTTCTGGACTTCATGCAAGAGAAATTATCAACAGGCACATGCCCTGACACTCTTAAGGTTTATGTGGCCGTTCTTTCGGCTTGCCACGCCTTAGTTGACGGGGCGCCGCTCAGGAGACAGCCTCTGCTCTCTCGCTTCCTTCGTGGGGCCAGGCGACTGAGGCCTCCAGTAAAAACCAGGATCCCTTCATGGGATTTAGCTATAGTCCTCGAGGGTCTGGTTAAAACCCCCTTTGAACCTATAGAATCAGCGTCTGATAAACTTCTGACTCTAAAAATGTTTTTTCTAATGGCAATAACTTCCTTGAAGAGAATTGGGGATATGCAGGCTCTGTCTATCTCTCCATCCTGCTTAGACTTTGCCTCAGGAATGGTGAAAGTGATTTTGCATCCTCATCCTGATTACCTGCCTAAGGTTCCATTTTCGGCTGTACATCCGGTCATTCTAGAAGCCTTCTGTCCTCCACCGGAGCAGGAGAAATCTCATACACTGTGTCCAGTCCGTGCTCTTCAGGCTTACATCCACTGCACTAGCCAGTGGCATAAGTCAGAGCAACTATTTGTCTGTTATGGTGGTAGTAACAGAGGAGCAGCTGCCACCAAGCAGACCATGTCTCATTGGGTCAGGGACGCTATTGCTCTTGCTTATGAGGCGCGCGGTCAAGCTCCGCCTATAGGTCTTAGAGCTCACTCCACCAGGGGGGTCGCCTCTTCTAGTGCTTTGGCGAGGGGTGCCCCCTTACAACAGGTTTGTGATGCGGCAGGTTGGTCCTCTCCGCACACATTCATAAGGTTTTATAGTTTGGATGTTCATGCCACTCCTGGGCTCTCATGTCCTTGAGTCAACATCACAGGCTAGTGTCTGAGGCCTTCTTGCGTTCTTGTGATCACATGCATAACCGTGGGGGTCCAGACATGTTCAAGCACGGCGGCGTGGGTATTCTCGTTCCCAATGCGCTGAGCAGCGCAGCATCGATTGTAGCTTTCGAAAGGGAACGATCTCGGTTACTTCACTGTAACCTTGTTCCCTGAGAAAGCGGAACGAGATGCTGCGCTACTTTGCCGTGCTGAAGATGTCCCAGGACTGCTCTTCAGACAAAATATCCTGACAATGCGCCTGCGGCTCATCTATTTATAGCCTTGTGTTGCGGGTGCGCGCCGATGACGTCATCGACCGAGGCTCTATTACCTCCTGGTCAATTCTATCGACGTGTTACACACAATATTCACAGCTGGTCACGATTAAAGACGTTCCCAATGCGCTGAGCAGCGCAGCATCTCGTTCCGCTTTCTCAGGGAACAAGGTTACAGTGAAGTAACCGAGATCGTTCTCATGAGCTTCTTTGATATTACATCAACCATTGATTAGACCATATGTGACCTATTGAAGACATTTCTGGCCAAAGAGTCATCGATATTGAACTTTCTATGCAAACTAATAAACTCCCTTTGATGTTTCATCAGTAGATCAAATTTGACCTTTTGAACATATTTCTGGCCAAAGTGTCCTTGAACTTGAACTTTCTATACATACTCATAGACTACTTTTGAGGTTTCATCAGCCAGACAGTAGTCCATATGTGACATATTGAACCCATTATTGAGTCCTGATGTTACAAGAGCCATACAATATTCCAAAATTTGACCTATTGAACATATTTCTGGCCAAAGAGTCCTTGAACTTGATCTTTCTATACATACTCATATACTCCTTTTCATGTTTCATCAGCCAGACAGTAGACCTTGACCTATTGAACCTATTATTGACTCCTGATGTTACAAGAGCCATGCAGTATTCCAAAAATTGACCTATTGAACATATTTCTAGCCGAAGAGTCCTTGAACTTGAACATTATATAGATTCTCATATCTCCTTCTGATTTTCCATATGGACTGTTCTAATGTTTCATCAGTAATTAAACTTTGACCTATTGAACATAGTTCTGGCTATAGAGTCATTAAGCCTTTGATGCACAACATGGGTCTAAATAGACCCGACTGAGTTCATTTTCTATATCTTTGCAAGAAATTAATTTCATAATTCAGTATTCCAGGTATTCCTCAATTAACTTGTTTTAGATCATTACAAATCATTATGTTTATTTTTCCTTTCTTACTTTATAAACAAACAAGGTTTTTGTATTTCTACATCAATTTTACACACATGGGTAAAAAATGACCCATATGAACCTTTGATATTTATAAATAGTATAAATATATTTACTGCAGAAAACTATTCATCTGCCACACATTTCACAATTCAACACGGCTGCTTTTGTATATTTCATGCATGTAAGTTTTATTTAATACATTTTTTGTCACAGAAAATATTTGATATTTTGTGAAAGACATCTAGATATAGCCTAATATTTGAAAGTTTAGGCTAAGGTTACCTTGACCTTGAAATCCATTACTAGTGCAAAAGAGAAACATGTCCAATACTATTAGCTAGCTTGCGGTCGACATATTCTATTTTATCTAATGTTAGCTAGGTCAACAAAATAAAAGTTGCAATAGAAAGTTATATATACAAGTATATATTGTCGCTGTTGGGCAGAAACCTTGTACCTCCATATCATTTTTATTTGTGGTCATAAATCAATGCTATCGGTCACATAAGCCGTCGTGTGGTGGCGTTCTGGTGCACTATGGCTGCGATATTGAACTTTCTATACAAACTAATAGACTCCTTTTGATGTTTCATCAGTAGTTCAATTTTGACCTTTTTAACATATTTCTGGCCTAGGAGTCATCAAAGGCTATCTTACTATGCGTTCTCATGAGCTTCTTTGATGTTACATCAACCATAGATTAGACCATATGTGACCTATTGAAGACATTTCTGGCCAAAGAGTCCTCCATATATAGTTATATACAAACTAATAGACTCCTTTTGATGTTTCATCAGTAGATCAATTTTGACCTTTTGAACATATTTCTGACCAAAGAGTCCTTGAACTTGAGCTTTCTATAGATACTCATAGACTACTTTTGAGGTTTCATAAGCCAGACAGTAGTCCATATGTGACATATTGAACCCATTATTGAGTCCTTATGTTACAAGAGCCATACAGTATTCCAAAATTTGACATATTGAACATATTTCTGGCCAAAGATTCCTTGAACTTGATCTTTTTATACATACTCATAGACTCCTTTTGATGTTTCATCAGCCAGACAGTAGTCCATGTTTGACCTATTGAACCTATTATTGACTCCTGATGTTACAAGAGCCATACAGTATTCCAAAATTTGACATATTGAACATATTTCTGGCCAAACAGTCATCAAAGGCTATTTATGCGTTCTCATGAGCTTCTTTGATGTTACATCATCCATAGATTAGACCATATGTGACCTATTGAAGATATTTCTGGCCAAATAGTCCTCGATATTGAACTTTCTATACAAACTAATAGACTCCTTTTGATGTTACATCAGTAGTTCAATTTTGACCTTTTGAACATATTTCTGGCCCAGGAGTCATCAAGGGCTATCTTACTATGCGTTCTCATGAGCTTCTTTGATGTTACATCAACCATAGATTAGACCATATGTGACCTATTGAAGACATTTCTGGCCAAAGAGTCCTCGATATTGAACTTTCTATACAAACTAATAGACTCCTTTTGATGTTTCATCAGTAGCTCAATTTTGATCCTTTGAACATATTTCTGGCCCAGGAGTCATCAAAGGCTATCTTACTATGCGTTCTCATGAGCTTCTTTGATGTTACAGTAACCAAATATGACTGCATATTTGACCTTTTGAAAACATTTCTGGCCAGAGAGTCCTTGAATTTTAACTTTCTATTCATATTTATACATTCCTTCTGATGTTTCATTAGTAGATCAATTTTGACATTTTGAACATATTTCTGGCCAAAGTGTCCTTGAACTTGAACTTTCTATACATACTCATAGACTTCTTTTGATGTTTCATCAGCCAGACAGTAGTCCATATGTGACATATTTAACCCATTATAGACTCCTTATCTTACAAGAGCCATACATTATTCCAAAATGTGACCTATTTAACATATTTCTGGCAAAGATTCCTAGATCTTAAACTTGAACTTTCTATACATACTCATAGACTTCTTCTAATGCTTCATCAGGAGTTCAAATTTGAACTTTTGAACATATTTCTGGCCATAGAGTCCTTGAACCTGAACTTCTTTTACATACTCATACACTCCTTCTGATGTTTCATCAGCCATATTAGTCCATTAGTCCATATTTGACCTACTGAACATATTTATGGCTAAAGAGTATGGCCAAAGCAATGATTTCCCTTCAATGCAAAAATGAATGTTTGTTGTAGTATGCTTTGCAATGCGAAAGAACATATGTTGTGGTTTTCATTGCATAGAGGAATAATTTAGATTTTTTTGCAATGCAATGCAACAGCACAAATTGTATCTCCTTAAAGAACACCGCAACGAGTTAGTTCTGGTATGCAATGCAAAGCAACAAGTGCATATAGCTTATGTTATTCTTCAATGCGCAATGTAGATCGTGTAATGCACATATGTTATCTCTTCGTTGCACACCGAATGAGTCAGTTCTGGTATTTTGCTCCTGTTGCACTGCATTTCACACACGATCAAACCTTGTGCATTGAAGACATATATGCTATGAGTGCATTGCATACATACAGATAGCATACAAATGTGTATCTCCTCAAACCACAATGCATTGAGTTAGTTCTGGTATGCAATGCAACAAAAACGGAATGAGTTAGTTATTGTGTATTCACTGTGATGAAAATGCTATTGCAATACTTTCCTTCAAAACACAAATGAGTAGTTTAGTTGTAGTGTGCAATGCAATGCAAATGCACATATATGTTGTGTTTTTTTATTGCACAGAGGAATTAGTTAGATATTTTATGTAATGGAATGCAACTGCAAAAATGCACATCAGAGTGAGTTACTTCTTGTATGCATTAACATATGGGCATATTGACACGATCTAACATTGTGTATTGAAGAATAACAAATAAGCTCATTGCACAACTGAATGAGTTAGTTATTGTGTGTCCATTGTAATAGAATAGTTATTGCAATAATTTCCCTTCAATACACAAATAAATAGTTTAGATGTTGTAATGCAAAAAGAAAGCACATATGTTATGTGTTTTCATTAAACAGAAGAATAAGATAGATATATAGTTTACATGATATTCTTCAATACACATCGTTAGTTCGTTTGTGCAATGCTGTGCTGTTGCACTCATGTTATCTCTTTAATGCACAAAGGAATGAGTTAGTTCTGGCATGCATTGATGTCATACGCTTATATGTTATTCTTCAACGCTAATTCTTAGATCGCATGTGCAATGCAACACCTATATTATCGTATTCTATGCATTGTAATGAAAAAGCTAATGCGATAATTTCCCTTCAATGCAAAAATGAATAAGTTTATATGTTATTCTTCAATGCACATCGCAACGCATAGTAAGATAGCCTTTGATGACTCCTGGACCAGAAATATGTTCAAAAGGTCCAAATTGATCTACTGATGAAACATCAAAAGGAGTCTATTAGTTTGTATAGAAAGTTCAATATCGAAGACTTTGGCCAGAAATGTCTTCAATAGGTCACATATGGTCGAATCTATGGTTGATGTAACATCAAAGAAGCTCATGAGAACGCATAGTAAGATAGCCTTTGATGACTCTTGGACCAGAAATATGTTCAAAAGGTCAAATTTGAACTACTGAGGAAACATCAGAAGGAATGTATAAACAGGCCCGCCGACAGGGGGGGACAAACGGGTCTGTTGTCCCGGGCCCAGGGTAGGGAGGGGGGCCCAGAACTGGGCCCTCATTAAATTATGTAATAATTGTTAAAAAATAAATAAAATAGGCATATTTGTTGAAAAAATATCTAATATTTGAGTTACATAAAAGCTTTTTATTCGTCCCCCTAATTGTCCCCCCATCCCGGGTTTTCTCAAGGAGGAAAGAGCCACATATGGAAATATTTAGGATATTAGCTCATAATAGCGACGCGGCGCGCTCGTTTTTACAGGCGCACCTAAGTTCATTGTTGCATAGCAACGACAGACGCCACGGGAGAGCAAACGCTTGTGGAAAGGAGAAAGCGGTGCGAACTGCGCTCTCCATGATGACGAGGAAGTATTAGCAAAGAATTCATTGATTTCTAGCCCTTGGATTAGCTTTACTACTATTTATGGAGATGAGAAATAAAAAGCCGGCTGAAATGCATCACTGTCATCATCGGTGAACAGATAATGGGTCAGATCCGAGTCTATTTTTGCTGTGCTGCTCTTAAAAGTGAAAGCACACTTTTGATGGACAAAAAATAAATATGATTTCACACAAAAAGTGCCCAAAATGCACAGATTTAGCATGTCTAGTGTGTTTTAACAAGAACTGCAGTAGGCTATGTCAGAAAAGAAAATGAAGACATTATAGAAAATGTACCCATTTAAAAGTGTTTTTATTATTCATTTTGGGTAAAAGTATATGGTGTTTTATAAAAAAATAAAAAAAATCGTGGGGGGGCCCCATCTAAGATTATCTTGTCCCGGGCCCAGACAAGACTGTCAGCTGGCCTGTGTATAAATATAAATAGAAAGTTAAAATTCAAGGACTCTCTGGACAGAATGTGTTCAATAGGTCAAATTTTGGAATACTGTATGGGTCTTGTAAAATCAGGAGTCAATTATAAGTTCAATAGGTCAAATATGGACTACTGTGTGGCTGATGAAACATCAAAAGGAGTCTATGAGTATCTATAGAAAGTTCAAGTTTTGAGACTCTTTGGCCAGAAATATGTTCAAAAGGTCAAAATTGATCTACTGGTGAAACATCAAAAGGAGTCTATTAGTTTGTATAGAAAGTTCAATATCGAGGACTCTTTGGCCAGAAATGTCTTCAATAGGTCACATATGGTCTAATCTATGGTTGATGTAAAATCAAAGAATCTCATGAGAACGCATAGTAAGATAGCCTTTGATGACTTCTGTGCCAGAAATATGTTCAAAAGGTCAAAATTTAACTACTGATGAAACATCCAAACGGGTCTATTAGTTTGTATAGAAAGTTCAATATCGAGGACTCTTTGGCCAGAAATGTCTTCAATAGGTCACATATGGTCTAATCCAGTGGTTCTCAAAGTGTGGTACGCGTACCACTAGTGGTACGCAGGCTCCGTCTAGTGGTACGCAGAGGAATCACTGAATTTCGCACGTAACGTAAGATCAAACCGGTGTGATCGTTTACTGTCTATTGTGTGATCAGTCTTGGCTGGTCCCTGGAGCGTACGATACGATTACACCGGTGTGAGTAGAACTGCCAGTGATCACGAGATCAACTGCTAAATTCAAACGTGCTTTCGGAGTTGGCTGGCGCTGAGCCAGAGACGGACGCACGCCACTCAGGCGCTGTCAAATATCACAATTATTCAGTGTTTTTAACCACATGTTTATTTTAGGTTTCAGACATTTAAATTCACATAAGTACTAAAAAAACAATACATTTAGAATTTGTAAAATACACACTGATGTCTATGGAAGCGGAACTAATAATAATTTCCATTATAATTAGACGACACGTTTTATTCATATCAGATAATGTTACACATTGTGTAAGTAACTTTTAAAGTTAACTCTATTCTTCTCCCAGTTCACCGGCCACTTATGCTGCGTTCCTATGGCAAGCCGTTTTAACTTTTATTCATTTTCAGGATATGAATCCTTGATATCAACAATTCAATTTTCACTAGTTAAAATTATAATTATTGATATCAACAATTACATTTTTGATATCAAGAATACAATTGTTGATATCAACAATTGCATTCTTGATATCAACAATTGCATTCTTGATATCAACAATTGCATTCTTGATATCAACAATTGAATTCTTGATATCAACAATTGAAATCTTGATATCAACAATTGAAATCTTGATATCAAAAATGTAATTGTTGATATCAACAATTGTATTTTCACTAGTGAAATGTCACCATAGGCTGCCATTCAAAATCAATTGTTGATATCAAGAATTACATTTTTGATATCAAGAATTACATTTTTGATATCAACAATTACATTTTTGATATCAACAATTACATTTTTGATATCAAGAATTCAATTGTTGATATCAAGAATTATATTCCTGATATCAAGAATTAGATTGTTACTAGTAAAAATGCGAATTCCTGATATCAACAATTGAATTGCTACTAGTAAAAATGTTTATTCTTGATATCTGAAAATGTATTATTGATATCAATATTATTTCAGATATCTAAAATGGCTTTCTTACTAGTAACAATCACATTAATGATATCAGAAATGAACATTGTCACTAGTGAAAATGTAATTATTGATATCAAAAATGAACATTCTTACTAGTAGCTAGGGCTGGGCGATATGGAGCAAAAAATATATCTCGATATATTTTGCTATATCTCGATATTCGATATATATCTCGATATCTTTACAGGAAAATGGATGTGAATACAACTCAAAATATAGGCCTACAATCAATAGAAAATTAATTTTCCATAACAGAATGTAACCAAATGAGAAAAATTAAACACAGGGCCTGAATTTCGTCATCATTATTAATCACGTGATTCATATACAGAAACTGAATAAAGAAATCAAATGGAAAATAACACTGAGTAGTATTTTAGTCCTGAATAAATTAAATACATAGGTTATTAATCCTGATTCCTTTAAGTTAAAGCTATCTTTTGTTGTATTGACAACAAAATGAATGACACACATATGGCTGCCGTCACTTTAAGAGCTAGTGCACGGATCCTGTGTTCATTATACTGGCATGCGTTTTATGCTTATTAAAGACAAAACCGACTATGTTTAGAGTATACTCACGACGACCGAAATTGACTATTTTGCTTGTTAAAGCAATATAATCCGCGAAAAATAACTTTTGTTACTGGCCAGCTGTTCTTAAGGCGGATTTTCTATGAATGTGCGCATAGAAAATAATCTCTCAGAGAGCGCGCGAGCACTGATTAGTTTAAAATCGCTTGAATGTTTAAACTGGTAAGACTTAAAAAGACGTGCAAATGGTTAACTTCAGTCACGATGCACTGCTGGCCCGATTGTGCGAGTGAATATCCATCATGTCCCGACTCCTAAACGCGAGTGTGTTTTATCGCCGCAGCGCTTGATGCCTTGCACAACACATTATGAGAGACGAGAAAGAAGCGGCACCGCTGAACACTCACGCTGTTTGTGAAATTGCGTCTGGCAGATAGTTGTTAAAAGAATGATTTGATTTTATAATCTGTGTGGATTACGATTGCGGGAATTTCCCGCATTATAAATGGGAGACCTGCGGGAATGATTAGAATTATGCGCAATACCCGCGCCGAAATTCGAGCCCTGCAATAGTTTAAAACAAGACGTTTGTAGTAGCCTTCTGATTACTGGAGTCCATTAATCGAACTTCCATGCCTCTTATATAGTAATTATATATTGTAGTATGTAGGCTACCAATTTACTAATGCAATTAATGCTCACACTCGGTTTCTCTCGTGCTCTGTCGCTCGCGCGCAGACACACTCGGAGTTCTGTAGCCTCCGGGCTGGTTGCGGATGAGACAATTGTTGAATGAGACAACACGCGAGGTGAGGGGGAACAAAAGCAAGGAGGCAGGGGCGAGCACAGCACAGAGAAGGCAAACTAGCAAAGTGGCAAAGTCAGGATTAAATATAAACAATATATCGATATATACGATATGTCAAAATCCATATCGTGTTTAAAAAATATCTCGATATATTTTAAATATCGAGATATCGCCCACCCCTACTAGTAGCAATTCAATTGTTGATATCAAGAATAGACATTTCAACTAGTAACAATTTAATTATTGATATCAGGAATTCGCATTTTCACTAGTAACAATTGCATTCTTGATATCAACAATTGATTTTGAATGGCAGCCTATGGTGACATTTCACTAGTGAAAATACAATTACAGATATCAAGAATTCAATTGTTGATATCAACAATTACATTTTTGATATCAAGAATTCAATTGTTTATATCAAGATTTCAATTGTTGATATCAAGAAATCAATTGTTGATATCAAGAATGCAATTGTTGATATCAAGAATGCAATTGTTGATATCAAGAATACATATCCTGGAAATGAATAAAAGTTAAAACGGCTTGCCATAGCGTTCCAGGCAGGTTTTTGAACACGTAAATCACGACTTCAAACCACGACTCACGACTTTGTAGCATTCCAGGCCAGTCACGCCAAACTACCTGAGCGCAATTATACATACTTATTTTTTCAGACACATAACATTGTAATACATAATCGTGTGTGTATATACATACTTATTGTTTCAGACACATAACATTGTAATACATAATCTTGTGTGTATTATTATCATTATTATTATATTATTATTAATTTGACTGCAACGTTATATTGTCCTAAAGTGTATTCTCACTGTGTACCGCCTGCAGAAACACTGCATCCGTAGGGGCTGCCATTGTTGTTTTGTATGGTTTTGCGGGCTATGTGACGTCAGAACTCGTAACTGGGAGTACATCGATCTAGTACGAGTTCACGGGTGGGAAGTCACGGGTTTGACTGCCGTTCCAGTGCACTTTCACGGGTATAAGGTTGGAAAAACACGGGTTACAGGTTGCCTGGAACGCGGCATTACTTTCATGTATTTCGGGAGAAGTGGACGAATTCACGTGCTGTAAATCCAACAGATCCGATTCTCTGAACAGTGGCACAAACTAACATGGAGGTGCATATGACACCAAAGAGCTCACTGTACCAGCTGTCATGTGGGGCAGGCAAATGGAAGATACTGCACGTCAGTGTTACGAAACAGAAATGAGGAAGACACATACAAATTTCAACCTAAAAGCAGTGGGGCTAATCGGAAAAGCAGACAAGCCATATCTGGCTGCTTCTCCTGATGGGGTATTCTCCTGTGACTGTTGTGGAACAGGTTTACTAGAGATCAAATGTCCGTACAAATACAGAGAGGGACTACAGGGGTCTGAAGCTGATGCTACCTTCTGCCTAGATGAATATTATGAGCTGCGCCAAAACCACTCATACTACTCACAGGTTCAACTGCAAATGTATGTTTGCCAATTGAACATGTGTGATTTCATGGTGTGGACAAAGAACAATAGCATCACCCGCCGGATATGGAGAGATGGCCACTTCCTTGAAGAAACCCTTTCAAAGGGTGAAGTGTTCTTCATGGACCACCTCCTTCCAGAGCTGGTCTGCCGCCGCCTAGACCCCCAGTTGGCTGAAGAGGTCAACTGTCCTCGTTGCAAAAGACCCAGCTTTGGCAAAATGATCACATGCATAGACTGTTGCAAGCAGTTCCAAATTTCACTTCAGTCAACCCGAATTTGGATTTCTTCAGTTTCTCTTTCAGCTGCTGGTTTTCTTCTTGTACAGCCTCCAGCTCTCTTTTCAGTGAAGAGTAGTCCTCACGCAGCTCTCTATATTTAGTTTCGAGTGCACTCTCAGGGGAACGCTCATCTACGAAAGAGTGAGAGCGAGAGAAAGAGACACACACACACACACACACATTTTACTAAGGAAAGGCAAACACATTGTGTAACAAACTAAAAGTGTCAGTTTATTAATTAATCAAAATTAGGAGTTTGGCATACCTGCAGCTGATTCCAGATCAGGCATGACACCAGGTCTCTCATCAGGAGCTAGACTCCCGTCTTCTCTTTCGTTCATACCTACGACAACAGCAGAGGAAGAGATATCAACATAAACATATCAGCAAACAATCTAGGCTGTTTTCGAGAGCAAACAAAACAATACAGACAGGACACAGGAACTGTTAGAAAAACTGTCAAATAAATTAGGTCAAAATAATATTTTAAATGACTCAAAAGGTTAAAAAATACGGACAGACCTTGCCACTTTTCCACTACATCACGCTGCTATGAGGGAATATGGAGGGAACAAAGTCTGGACTATCACAGTCAAAGGATGGCTCCCCTGGTAGAAAAAAAAAAAACATGACAGATTTCTTTATGTTTTATATTAACATTGAATCAATGACAGAGAAATCTATCGCGCTGCTAGCTAGCTAGCTGCAACTACCAGATTCACTGAACCAAAGCAACGTCTTTTGTTTAATGATAATTGATTTATGAACGTTAACATGGACGAGCATGCAGTGCTAACTCAAACTCATAGATAGAGAATTAAGATAGCTATAAAACAAAACACTTAACGTTACCAGTTATGAAGTGTGCGCTGCAGACACTCTCACCTCCTTTCGCACCATCCGGACCCCAATCTGCCCTTCTTATGGCTTGAAGCCATAACCTCCGCCGGTTTTTGGCAAAACCATGCTCCCCCCTAGGAACGTTGAACATCTGGCACCCAGCACTGGCTCGGTTGGTACAATTGACCACGCAACAACTCCTTGGCATTTTGACCAGCGACAACACCACCACTATGCTACTAGCCTAAACTCCGATACGAAGACCGCGGGTCTTTTGCCCCCTGGCTGCGTGCGCAAGCAGTGATGACGTCGCCGAGAAATCCATGCTCAACTAACGCGATCGTTATAAAGATGTTTAAACAACATAACATTTCCGCTTGCATATATTTGACAATCGGATTATCAAATATTTCATGCCATAGCTAACAAATTTGTGAATATTTTGAATAAAAAAAATGAAATAAAAGCGGCTGCGGTGTGTCACGTGACAAACAATGACGTGTCACCATGGAAACAATAAAGTGATAAGTTCTAAATAATGATCGCCTTGAAAAATATTTTACATGTACGTTTAAAAAGGTTAAATCTGAATACACAGCCTGTGTTTTTTTTATTTTATTAAGTAGGCTACAGTTTTTATTTCACTTTTAGGTGCAATACATTTGAATTTAATCATTATTTAAGTTTTTTATTTACCTGTATGTAAGCAGAACAGTGCAGTGTCAATGTTCAAACTGTGTTTTTACAATGTTTAAAGTGGCTGACAATAATAAATATTCTTATTAGAAATTAAACTGCCTCATTTTTGAGCTGTGCATAGCTGTAGCTGAATAGTTAGGCCTACGCTACTGTATTTTCATATTGGTCAATGGTGGTCATCATGGTTAGAGGTTAAATTTGGGCGGAGCGCACACTTTTGTTGAGTGTATATAATGAAAGTTATTAAATAACTGGTTATATTAACTCTAATTTGGTGCTGCAATGATCGCCCATCGCAACGATAACTGACCTTCTCGTCTGAGCTGCTTCAGCACTCACCCGCGCGTCAATGTCAAAATGTTTGAGTCCAATCAAAGCAAGTGGGGATTTATGTTCACAGAAGCGCAAGCCGAGCGCGAATCCCAATGCGACGCTTCACGTTTCAGTTAACGGGTATACAGTGCGAGATAAGATGCAAGTAGCTAATCTAAACAGCTGTTTGTCGATAGAAGTTTTAAATGATCGACAGAAATAATCAGTTTGATCAAAGACAGTGGATACTATAAGCTGAATTTAACAGCACCCTATTAAATATATTGCCATTATTATTGTAATATATTTGTATAACGTTACCTCGAATGTGTTCGACTTTTCACTGTTTGTATCACTCCGCTTGTTCGTGTTTGCGCAACTTGCATCATTAAGCCAGAAGGCGGCGACAAGTGACTGTCTTTATGAGTGATTAATTAACCATTGATTAAAT
Source organism: Rhinichthys klamathensis goyatoka (assembly GCF_029890125.1). Lineage (NCBI taxonomy): Eukaryota > Metazoa > Chordata > Actinopteri > Cypriniformes > Leuciscidae > Rhinichthys > Rhinichthys klamathensis. The sequence continues at coordinate 6,180,029 of NW_026606555.1, forward strand.
GAACAGATTAGCTAGTCCAAAAATATTGATTAAAAAAGTAGCTGAAACATCTTTCATGCTCATATAATTGCTCATATGCCTCTGGGCACAGAATGTTTGAAAAGTAACATCTACAAAATAATACTTGAATCATTTCTTATTTAAGGACATTCCCATTTCGAATATGTGATTGTGTATTGTCAACAATATGCATAAACATTCTGCATTTCCATTTTATAGTGTGGATCACTCATTGCGACATTTAAACTGATTCTCATGTTAAAGTCCCCATGAATTCAAAATTGACCTTACTTTGTTTGCCTAAATTGATCGTTTTGTGGTGAACAATTCATCCATGCAAGTCAATCCACACAAAAAAAATTTTTGGCTTCGTAATGACGTAGGTTTGACGGTTTGGGTGTCTGCTTAACATCCGTAACCACGCCCCTCCAACTGACAGTAGACAGGCTGAATGAAAACACCTACTTTTCTAGATCCAATCAGGTGCTAGTTGGAAAAAAAGCCACGCCCACTATTTTGCCTCATTTAGTATTCCGTTTCTCTCGGAAATACGTCACAACACTGCAAAAAAGTCGTTTGCAACTTCCTGTTCACGGGGACTTTAAAGAATCTGTTATCTGATAAAATAGGCCTACTTCATGCTACTGACCACTGACAAGCTACTGTTGTCCATTTTTTTGGCCTTCAAAACACCTTAAAATGGACATGTCGAGATCAGGAAAATCAAAATTTTCTTGGGGGAGCATGCCCCCTAACCCCCCCTAGCAAGATAATTTTTGGGAACTTTTATTTATAAAAACCCCTGCACGGCACATTAAAAACAAATTAAGTTATTTTACGGCGCGATTTTGAATGATGACCATTCACCGTAAATAAGGGCTCCCCTCCCTATAAAAGCCAATTTAACCACTGATTATGGTGGTACTTGGAGAGCCAGATATATTCTGAGGTGGTACTTGGTGTAAAAAGTTTGAGAACCACTGGTCTAATCTATGGTTGATGTAACATCAAAGAAGCTCATGAGAACGCATAATAAGATAGTCTTGATGACTCCTGGGCCAGAAATATGTTCAAAAGGTCCAAATTGATCTACTGATGAAACATCAAAAGGAGTCTATTAGTTTGTATAGAAAGTTAAATATTTAGGACTCTTTGGCCAGAAATGTCTTAAATAGGTCACATATGGTCTAATCTATGGTTGATGTAACATCAAAGAAGCTCATGAGAACGCATAGTAAGATAGCCTTTGATGACTCCTGGGCCAGAAATATGTTCAAAAGGTCAAAATTGAACTACTGATGAAACATCAAAAGGAGTCTATTAGTTTGTATAGAAAGTTCAATATCGAGGACTCTTTGGCCAGAAACGAGTTCAAAAGGTCAAATATGCAGTCAAATTTGGTTGCTGTAACATCAAAAGAAGTTTATGAGATCATATAGTCAGATAGCCCTTTAATGACTCTTTAGCCAAAATATGTTCAATAGGTCAAATTTGAATAACCGATGAAACATCAGAACAGTCTATATGGAAAATCAGAAGGAGATATGAGTATCTATATAATGTTCAAGTTCAAGGACTCTTTGGCCAGAAATATATTCAATATGTCAAAATTTGGAATACTGTATGGCTCTTGTCACATAATGACTCAATAATGGGTTCAATATGTCACATATGGACTACTGTCTGGCTGATGAAACATCAAAAGGAGATGAGTATGTATAAAAAGATTAAATTCAAGGACTCTTTGGCCAGAAATATGTTCAATATGTCAAAATTGATCCGCTGATGAAACATTAAAAGGAGTCTGACAACGAACAAAGGAGCTCTATACAAACGAACTTTAGTTTGTATAGAAAGTTCAATATCGAGGACTCTTTGCCCAGAAATGTCTTCAATAGGTCATATATGGTCAAATCTATGGTTGCTGTAACATCAAAAGAAGTTTATGAGATCATATAGTCAGATAGCCCTTTAATGACTCTTTAACCAGAAATATGTTCAATAGGTAAAATTTGAATTACTGATGAAACATCAGAACAGTCCATTTGGAAAATCAGAAGGAGATATGAGTATCTATATAATGTTCAAGTTCAAGGACTCTTTGCCAAGAAATATGTTCAATAGGTAAAATTTTGGAATACTGTATGGCTCTTGTAACACCAGGACTAAAAATGGGTTCAATATGTCACATATGGACTACTGTCTGGCTGATGAAACCTAAAAAGTAGTCTATAAGTATCTATAGAAAGTTCAAGTTCAAGACACTTTGGCCAGAAATATGTTCAAAATGTCAAAATGATCTACTGATGAAACATTAAAAGGAGTCTGACAACGAACAAAGGAGTTCTATACAAACAAACTTTAGTTTGTATAGAAAGTTCAATATCGAGGACTCTTTGCCCAGAAATGTCTTCAATAGGTCACATATGGTCTAATTTATGGTTGATTTAACATCAAAGAAGCTCATGAGAACGCATAGTAAGATAGCCTTTGATGACTCCTGGGCCAGAAATATGTTCAAAAGGTCCAAATTGAACTACTGATGAAACATCAGAAGGAATGTATAAATATGAATAGAAAGTTAAAATTCAAGGACTCTCTGGCCAGAAATGTTTTCAAAAGGTCAAATATGCAGTCATATTTGGTTACTGTAACATCAAAATAAGTTTATTAGATCATATAGTCAGATAGCCCTTTAATGACTCTTTAGCCAGAAATATGTTCAAAAGGTAAAAATTGATCTACTGATGAAACATCAAAAGGAGTCTCTTAGTTTGTATAGAAAGTGACAAACATAATGACAAACGACCTAATGATGTGCATTGAAGAATAACACATAAGCTATGTGCTTGATGCATTGCAATGCATACCAAAAACTGACTTATTCGGTTTTGCAACGAAGTGATAACTTATGTGCTGTTGCATTGCATTGCACAGACGATCTAATATTGCACATATTAAAAATGAAAATGTACATACAGTAAAATAACATACAGTATAAATATGCATAAAAAAATGCATATATATAAATAAATAACATGTTGCATTGCATTGCATACTAGAACTAACTCATTGCGTTGTGCTTTGAGGAGATAACATTTGAGTTGTTGCATTGCATTGCAAATCAATCTTAATTATTACTCTATGCAATGAAAACACATAACATATGTGCTTTCCATTGCACTGCATACTACAACTTTTGCCATTGAAGGGAAATTATTGCATTAGCTCTTGCATTACAATGCATAGAATGACCTCATACCTCTTATGCAACGAAGAGATAACATAAGAGTTGCATTGCATTGCAATGGCGATCTAAGAATTAGTGTTAAATAACATATTTGCGAAGCAGATGTCGCATTTCAATACACGCCAAAACTAACTCATTCCTTTGTGCATTAATGAGATAACATGAGTGCTGTTGCACTGCATTGCAAAAACGATCTAATGATGTGCATTGGAGGATTTCATATAAGCTATGTGCTTGGTGCATTTCAATGCATACCAGAACTGACTCACTCGGTTGTGCAACGAAGAGATACATAAGCGCTGTTGCATTGCATTGCACAAACAATCTAACACTGCGAATTGAAAAATTACATATAAGCTATGCATTTGTTTCTTTACCGTGAATAATAGAACTAACTCGTTGCGTTGTGCTTTAAGGAGATAAAATTTGTGCTGTTGCATTGCATAGCAAAAAAATCTAAATTGTTACTCTATGCAATGAAAATACTTAACGTGTAAATCACATTTACACCATTACACTGCATACTACAACAACATTATTTATTTTTGCATTGAAGGGAAATTATTGCATTAGCTCTTGCATTATAATGCATAAAATGACCTCATACCTCTTATGCATCGAAGAGATAACAGGAGTTGCATTACATTGCAAAGACGATCTAAGAATTAGCGTTGAAGAATAACATATTAGCGAAGCACATGTTGCATTTCAATACATGCCAGAACTAACTCATTCCTTTGTGCATTAAAGAGATAACATGAATGCTGTTGCACTGCATTGCACAAACGATCTAACGATGTGCATTGAAGAATATCATATAAGCTATGTGCTTGGTGACTGACTTGTTCTGTTTTGCAACGAAGAGATAACTTAAGTGCTGTTGCATTGCATTGCACAAACGATCTTTGCGCTTTGAATAATAACATATAAGTTGTGCATTTTTGCAGTTGCATTCCATTGCATAAAATATCTAACTAATTCCTCTGTGCAATAAAAAAACCCACAACATATATGTGCATTCGCATTGCATACTACAACTAAACTACTCATTTGTGTTTTGAAGGAAAGTAAAGCATTTTCATCACAGTGAATACACAATAACTAACTCATTCCGTTTTTGTTGCATTGCATACCAGAACTAACTCAATGCGTTGTGCTTTGAGGAGATACAAATTTGTATGCTATCTGTATGTATGCAATGCATTCATAGCATATATATGTCTTCAATGCACAAGGTGTGTGAAATGCAGTGCAACAGGAGCAAAATACCAGAACTGACTCATTCGGTTGTGCAACGAAGAGATAACATATGTGCATTGCACAAACGATCTACATTGCGCATTGAAGAATAACATAAGCTATATGCACTTGTTGCTTTGCATTACATACCAGAACTAACTCGTTGCGCTGTTCTTTAAGGAGATACAATTTGTGCCTCCTTTTTTTTTCATTGCATTGCAAAAAAATCTAAATTATTCCTCTATGCAATAAAAACCACAACATATGTTCTTTTTTTATATTTTCTTTCAAAGCATACTACAACAAACATTCATTTTTGCATTGAAGGGAAATTATTGCATTAGCTCTTGCATTACAATGCTCAGAATAACTACCCCATACCTCTTGTGCAACGAAGAGATAACATAGGAGTTGCAGTGCGATGTGCATTGAAGAATATCATTTAAGCTATGTGTTTGGTGCATTTCAATACATGCCAGAACTAACTCATTCCTTTGTGCATTAAAGAGATAACATGAATGCTGTTGCACTGCATTGCACAAACGATCTAACGATGTGCATTGAAGAATATCATATAAGCTTGGTGAACATATATATGCACATATATGCTTGGTGCATTTCAATGCATACTGACTTATTCTGTTTTGCAACAAAGAGATAACTTAAGTTCTGTTGCATTTGCATTGCACAAACGATCTTTGCGATCATTGCGCTTTGAATAATAACATATAAGTTATGCATTTGTTGCATGCATTCCATACCAGAATTAACTCATTGCGTTATGCTTTGAGGAGATAAAATCAGAATTTTTACTCTATGCAATGAAAACACATTCTTCAACACTAATTCTCATCGCCATTGCAATGCAATGCAACTCCTATAACAACTCCTAACTCGTTATCTCGTAAGTGCAACATGTGCCTCTTTTATGTTATTCTTCAACACTAAATCGTAGATCGCTTGTGCAATACTCCTATGTTATCTCTTCGTTGCACAACAGGTATAAGGTAGTTATTCTATGGATTGTAATGTAAGAGCTACTGCGATAATTTCCCTTCAATGCAAAAATGAATAAGTTTGTTGTAGTATGCTTCGCAATGCAAAGAACATTAAAGAGAGAACATGAATGCTGTTGCACTGCATTGCACAAACGATCCAACGATGTGCATTGAAGAATATCATATAAGCTATGTGCTTGTGCATTTCACCGCATACCAGAACTGACTAATTCGGTTGTGCAACAAAGTTGTGCTGTTGCATTGCACAAACGATCTAACATTTCACATTTTACATACAAGGAACATATAAGCTATGCACTTGTTGCTTTGCCGTGGATTCTAGAACTAACTCGTTGCTTTGTGCTTTAAGGAGATACATGCTTGGTGCATTTCAATGCATACCAGAACTGACTCATTCGGTTGTGCAACGAAGAGATAACATAAGTGCTTGGTGTGCTTTGAACATTGCATTGCAAAACGATCTAACATTGCAATACACAATTCACATCGTTAGATTGTTTTTTGCAATGCACAACGCAATGAGTTAGTTCTGGTATGAAATGCAATGCAACATCTTATTTATATATATATATATATATATATATATATATGTGTGTGTGTTATTCTTCAATGCGCAATGTTAGATTGTCTGTGCAATGCATTGCAACAGCACTTATATATGTGTGTGTGTTATTCTTCAATGCGCAATGTTAGATTGTCTGTGCAATGCATTGCAACAGCACTTGGGTTATCTCTTCATTGCAAAACCGAATGTCAGTTTTTTGCAATGCAGTGCTGTTGCACTCATGTTATCTCTTTAATGCACAAAGGAATGAGTTAGTTCTGGCATGCATTAAAATGCAACATATTTTGCATATGAATACGCTTATGTTATTCTTCAACGCTAATTCTTAGATCGCATGTGCAATGCAATCGTTCTTGTTCGTGCAGTGTTCTGCATATGAAGTATGAGGTAGTTCTTCATATGCATTGTAATGAAAGAGCTAATGCAATAATTTCCCTTCAATGCAAAAATGAATAATGTTGTTGTAAGTATGCAGTGCAATGGAAATCAAACGTTAAGTATTTTCATTGCATAGAGTAACAATTTTGATTTTTTTGCTATGCAATGCAACAGCACAAATTGTATCTCCTTAAAGCACAACGCAACGAGTTAGTTCTATTATTCACGGTAAAGAAACAAGTGCATAGCTTATATGTTATTTTTCAATGCGCAGTGTTAGATTGTTTGTGCAATGCAATGCAACAGCGCTTATGTTATCTCTTCGTTGCACAAACGAGTGAGTCAGTTCTGGTATGCATTGAAATACACCAAGCACATAGCTTATATGATATTCTTCAATGCACACCATTAGATCGTTTTTGCAATGCAGTGCAACAGCACTCATGTTATCTCATTAAAGCACAAAGGAATGAGTTAGTTTTGGCGTGTATTGAAATGCGACATGTGCTTCGCAAATATGTTATTTAACACTAATTCTTAGATCGCCATTGGAATGCAATGCAACTCTTATGTTATCTCTTCATTGCATAAGAGGTATGAGGTCATTCTATGCATTGTAATGCAAGAGCTAATGCAGTAATTTCTCTTCAATGGCAAAAGTTGTAGTATGCAGTGCAATGGAAAAGCACATAGGTTATGTGTTTTCATTGCACAGAGTAATAATTAAGATTGATTTTCAATGCAATGCAACAACTCAAATGTTATCTCCTAAAAAAGCACAACGCAATGAGTTAGTTCTGGTATGCAATGCAATGCAACATGTTATTTAACGAGTTCGTTTGCCCATAAAATCTTTAAGATATTAGGTTAAACTTATTTGGCTTGCTGTCCGCTGGAGAGGGGCTCGATGAAGCAGCTTCAACTCGAGCTCTGATATACCCCCCAGTGGCTAAATGTAGGACCTGTTAATTAAAGGGCAAGGTACCTAAGATGAAGGTGGAGTTTGGGGAGGTGGAGGGATACTGGAACAGCTGATACTAGGGAGAGGTAAGCGGCTGCTTATATACTCTGTTTGTTGATTGAAAGATTGGATGGGCTCGCTCCTCCCTAATTTACGTTTAGGAACTTCATTTAACGAGTTCGTTTGCCCATAAAATCTTTAAGATATTAGGTTAAACTTATTTGGCTTGCTGTCCGCTGGAGAGGGGCTCGATGAAGCAGCTTCAACTCGAGCTCTGATATACCCCCCAAAAGTGTTGAATAAATATTTGGGACAGCAAGTTAGAATAACGTGATCAAATACGGGATGCCTATAAGCTTAAAGTATGTTACCCCCCAAAAGAGTGGAAATTGAAAGCTGTATGGAGCATGGATGGACACTGCTGCGGCAGTGATATGTTTAAAGGGGCTCCTGGCTGGAACTGCGTCTCCCTACTATGCCCACCATGTGGGGCTATGAGTGGAGCTCCGGCGGGAGCTGTGTTTGAAAGAGTGTGCCTGCGTTCATTGTGGAGTGAAACGACATGGGCTTGTGGAAATTTGACTGGGGTACATCTCACCGCTGCACTGCTGCGGCAGTGACTTTCAGAAATTACTCCTGCGGGAGTATCTTGGGACTGGAGGTTTGAGTACGAGGTTGGAGAACGCCCTGCCACATCCATGACATGGAGCTCCATGGAGTTAGAGAACATGGGGCTTCCAGATGTCACAAATGGGGAAGAAGGTCCTCGTCCCTAAAGGCGAACGGGCCACCGGTGTCTGAAGCGAAACTCCCTACGCAGCAAGAGGGAGCCTACGGTATACATAGGAAAAGCAGAACTACCATCCTTCTGACGCAGGGGGCGGAGATCACATAAAGACACAATGGCCCGTCGCGTTCGAGGGACGTACGATCCTTGGTACCTCCAGTCCTGATTTATTCGGATAGGAGGGCCCACACTGCGATCCGAACGGGAGAGCCTCCATGGTTAAAAACATGAAGGATCACACAGCGATTCGGAAAGGGAGAGCCCCCACGGCGCCCGAACGGAAAGCTCACACTGCAATTCGACCGGGAGAGCTCCCGCAGCGTTTCGAAGGAGAGAGCCCCCCCATATGTATAAATAGGGAGTTCACTCGGCGATCAAAACGGGAGAGCCCACACAGCGAGTCGAACGGGAGAGCCTATGATGCTTCTGAACGGAAGAGCCCACACGGCGATTCAGATGGGAGACCCCACTCCAGGAGTGGTAGGTCACGCACATCTGAAAAGGGAGAGCTCTCACTGCATCCAGATGAATACACGCCCTGCGGGGCTAGGTAAGCGGGGAGATGCAAAATAGTAGGGAGAAGCGGTCCAGACTTAGAGGGATGCTAGTGTTTGCTGTGCTTGCCTAATGTTATGCAGATCTGAACGAACGTATGTTTCGAAGGCGAGGGACGACCATCGACCTAGCATTTTGATTTGGTGATCGGAAGAAAGCCAAATTGAACATGGCGTCTGGGGCTCTTGTTTTGTTAGGAGAACAAGACCTGAGCGGAGAGTGGTTAGGCAGACGCTAAGAATGTCGACGGTTAAAGTTAGCTAAAGGAGCGCCGCACAGGGCACATAGAACGGGCGTGAGCTCCGCCACAGAAATTACAGACATGGAGGAAGTGGCATCGTTGTCTGTTGCAACGTGATGAATTAAAGCTGTTGCACACTTGTCTGCCTGGAACTGAGGTAGAAATCTGGTTACGGTCATTCCTTGATTGAGGGACATATCAAGTGGATTTTTCTTGGAAAGGAGCTGGATGGTTCGGAAGATCTGAGTTGGTTTGGGGACATTCTGAAGTAGAATGAATGATAGACCTGCAGATGGCGCAAGAAGGGCTTCGAACGCCTAAGAAGACTCTGTTATATAGTTCGAGGTCCAAGGCTCCCAGTAAGGACACTGGTTCCAGGGTGTGACGCGGGCGGCGCATTTAGGATTTAGCTGGAAAAAGCTTATGGTATGTATAAAAATTACTACCTCCGAAAGAGAGACTGAGCTCTGCTATGGTAGAGAGGTAGTCATTTAATTCCTTGCGTCTGGCTGGAAATGAAGAGCAAATTACTTCTGTGTATCTGGCAAAAGCAACGCAAAATTCTGAAAGTGAGAGAACTCGTTTTGAAGGTTGTACAGAATTTGTAAGATCAACGATTTAAGTCAAACGAGCGGTGGGATTCATTGAGAGGGACGAAAGTCAGTAGAGAAGGAAGATCGATAGTTGCACCTGATAGAATTAGGGAACGGAGATGGGCTGGGACTGGTAGTGGTTCCATGGCGATTGCATTGTTAGGAGCTGGAAGATGGACTGCTGTTGAGAGTGAATGGGCTGGCAAGCGGATTGTACTTTAAGATGCTTCTTCAGGTTGGAGGTGGAGTCTTTGGACCATAGACAGTAAAAGAAATGGACACAGCGACCCCGTTGATTTCAACGGAGAGAGTTGAAGCCCAACATGGGCACTCACTTCCTGATAGCCAAGCGCACGGCGCAGGCTCAAACTGAGCTTGACGACGAGCTGACCTTCTAGTAGCTGTGCCGGGACAAATCTGACCTTCTAGTAGCTGTGCCGGGACAAATCTGAATTGAAATCTGAAACAAATCTGTTGTTGAAATATTTTGTCCCGTTGCTTTTATGAACTCTCTATTTATGGGCTTCTCCCTTGACTTTATGCCTCCATGTCCACCCGATTGCCTCATAGACAGTAAACGATTGCCTACGAGCTTCTCCTTCTGTCTACACGGTAATTTCTCTACTGTACGACAGAGCGTCCCGTGGTTATGACGCAATCGTTAGCCTATTTTTACAAGAATGGCTTCTACGGGGCCATAACGTGTAAGATACAAAGTAATGGAGTCTTTTATACATTGTCGTGTTTCTTTAGAAATAAATAATGGACAAATGGAGTCTTTGGACGCCTCAGATGTAAAGTTCTTCGCTGTCAAAGTGACGCCAAAATGAATGGGAGTCAATGGGATGCTTACAGCAGGTGATAGCCAGCTACAATGGCGGCCCCCGGAGGCAGCTTCAACTTCCGGCTGATGGATTACCCCCTTGCTTTGGACGCTGAAAGGAGGTTGGTTGCTGGCAAGCAGAGGTTGCACTGCACAGTTAGGCTATATTTCGTTCTCCCTTCTCTTTCTTTAAAGTGAAATGCTGTTTGAATTTCCGAGATCGAAACGCATTCTTGCCCCGTCTCTGTTGTAGTTCCGGCTACATCTCTATTCTAGCTCCCGCTGCTCCTCTTCCGACTCATTGTGACTGATCACGCAAACCGCACATTTTTCGTTTTCACATTGGGGCTTCTGGGAAATGCTGAGTTGCCTTAATGTATTTAGAGAGTCACTAAACTCGTGAAACAGAAGTATCGTAATGTAATCCAATGATTTCAACAATGTAACTGTATTCTAAATACCAACTATTTAAATTGTAACTGTAACGGAATATAGATGGGCCTACACATAATTTGTATTCTGAATACGTAACGCCAGTACATATATTCCGTTACTCCCCAACACTGCTGGTGGAAACTGTGGAACATGTGCTGTTTGAGTGTATTAAATACTCAAATCAAAGAATGGATTTAAGGAATGGACTGGAACATGAAGGAATCAAACAAATGAACATTACAAATATCTTCTCAAATAAATCCAGAAAGATGGTGCTTAAAATCATATCATCTTATCTACAACAAACTGGACTAAACCTAAGGATTTAAGCAAAAGTAAATAAGATACAGTAGGTGGCAATAATGCTCCAATTGGTTGCAAGTCGCCAGTAAAAGACGAAGAAGAAGAACACTGCTGGTGTCCAAGATGGCTGGCATGGCCTAAGTGAGAGGAAGGGGAGGTTTTGTGTGGAAAAGTGTAGAAATCCTTTGCTGAGGCAACCTCACGCTCTGATGTGAACTGGAAAGAATATTAGGAGACAATTGGAAGATAGAAGGGGAAAAAGGGGTGAGGCGAATTGGAATGGAAGGAAAGAGGGAAGATGGCTAGCGAAGGCAACCTCGCGCTAGGATCCGCTCTTTGAGTAGGTTGGTTTGAGGGTGAGAGAAAATGTAACGGTGTGCGAGGGTGACCTGGCACAAGGGTTATTATAAAGAAGTTTAGAGAGAACTGGAGAAGCAGAGGGAAGTCGGAGGAATGTGTTTGTGAGTTTGGTTCTTGCCTGGGGAGTGGGGCTGACTGCATGAAGTTTGTGAGAGCTGGAGAAGAAGCGGAACTGTTTTTTGCGGCCGCTGTTGCTGGCCGGGTGGAAATACCGGCGGACAAGGAAGTGTGAGCTGCAGCTGGATGCTATTGCGCGGCGGCGCCGGCGGGCTTTGGATCGGCGCGTTGGGATTGTGTGGGTTCGGAACGCCGAACCGGGAGAGAAACGGAGGTAGAAGAGGTGCGAGTCTTGCTTTTATAAGATGCTGAAGTGTTTGATGGAATGCTGGAACTGTAAGAACTGATGTAAAGATCGTAGAGTTGAGCTTTTGCTGATCTGCAGGAGAAATGGATTCCGGAGCTGGAGAGGACTTGACGTAGGCTGTTGACTGAACATTTTTAAATGGGTGGAATCGGTGTATTAGCAGCGGAAGAATGGAGAGAAGATGGACGAGGCTCAGTTAAAACTGGCGATCTTGAAGATAGAGGAGAGCGTTGCCTTTTGGAACGTGGTTTATATGAGCGCTGGATTTCTCGATCAGAACGCTCATGAAGATGATCCGTAAGATTCGATCTCACGCGGGGTGTGACTGGCTGTGTCCCAGGAAGGCTTGACAGTTCGTCGTCTGAAGGAAAGAGCTGGATTTCCGTGATGTCGGACATTATTCCTTGCGGCAGTAATGCATACTGGAACAGCTGATACTAGGGAGAGGTAAGCGGCTGCTTATATACTCTGTTTGTTGATTGAAAGATTGGATGGGCTCGCTCCTCCCTAATTTACGTTTAGGAACTTCATTTATTTATATATATGCATTTTTTATGCATATTTATACTGTATATATATATATATGTTATTTTTCAATGAGCAATGTTAGATCGTCTGTGCAATGCAATGCAACAGCACATAGGTTATCACTTGTCAGATTTTGGTATGCATTGCAATGCATCAAGCACATAGCTTATGTGTTATTCTTTAAGTCACATCATTAGATCGTTTGTTCAATGCAGTGCAACAGCACTCATGTTAACTCTTTTTAATGCAGAAAGGAATGAGTTAGTTAGAATGAGTATTCCAAAATTTGACCTATTGAACATATTTCTGGCCAAAGAGTCATTGAACTTGATCTTTTATACAGACTCCTTTTGATGTTTCATTAGCCAGACAGTAGTCCTTATTTGACCTATTGAACCCAGTATTGAGTCCTGATGTTACAAGAACCATACCGTAGTTCTTGAAGACATTTCTGGCAAAAGAGTCCTTGAACTTGAACATTATATAGATCCTCATATCTCCTTCTGATTTTTCATATAGACTATTCTGATGTTTCATCAGTAATTCGAATTTGACCTATTGAACATATTTCTGCTAAAGAGTCAATAAAGGGCTATCTGACTATATGATCATAAACTTCTTTTGATGTTACAGTAACCAAATATGACTGCATATTTGACCTTTTGAAAACATTTCTGGCCAGAGAGTCCTTGAATTTTAACTTATTCATACACTCCTTCTGATGTTTCATCAGTAATTCAAATTTGACCTATTGAACATATTTCTGGCTAAAGAGTCATTAAAAGGCTATCTGACTATATGATCTCCATAAACTTCTTTTGATGTTACAGTAACCAAATATGACTGCATATTTAACATTTTGAACACATTTCTGGCCAATTTTAACTTTCTATTCATATTTATACATTCGTTCTGATGTTTCATCAGTAGTTCTTTTGAACATATTTCTGGCCAAAGAGTCTTGAACTTGAATTTTCTATAGATACTCACAGACTACTTTTGATGTTTCATCAGCCAGACAGTAGTCCATATTTGACCAATTGAACCTATTATTGAGTCCTGATGTTACAAGAACCATACAATATTCCAAAATTTGACCTATTGAACATATTTTTGGCCAAAGAGTCCTTGAATTTTAACTTTCTATTCATAGTTATACATTCCTTCTGATGTTTCATAAGTAGTTAAAATTTGACCTTTTGAACATATTTCTGGTCCAGGAGTCATCAAAGACTATCTTACTATGCGTTCTCATGAGCTTCTTTGATGTTAAATCAACCATAGATTAGACCATACGTGACCTATTGAAGACATTTCTGGCCAAAGAGTCCTCGATATTGAACTTTCTATACACACTAATAGACTCCTTTTGATGTTTCATCAGTAGTTCAATTTTGACCTTTTGAACATATTTCTGGCCCAGGAGTCATCAAAGACTATCTTACTATGTGTTCTCATGAGCTTATTTGGTGTCAAATTAACCATAGATTAGACCATATGTGACGTATTGAAGACATTTCAGGCCAAAGAGTCCTCGATATTGAACTTTCTATACACACTTATAGACTCCTGATGTTTCATCAGTAGTTCAATTTTGACCTTTTGAACATATTTCTGGCCAAAGAGTCTTGAACTTGAACTTTCTATAGATACTCATAGACTACTTTTGAGGTTTCTTCAGCCACACAGTAGTCCATATTTGACCAATTGAACCTAATATTGACTCCTGATGTTACAAGAGCCATACAGTATTCCAAAATTTGACATATTGAACATATTTCTGGCCAAAGAGTCCTTGAACTTGATCTTTTTAACATACTCATAGACTCCTTTTGATGTTTCATCAGCCAGACAGTAGTCCATATTTCACCAATTGAACCTATTATTGAGTCCTGATGTTACAAGAGCCATACAATATTCCAAAATTTGACCTATTGAACATATTTCTGACCAAAGAGTCCTTGAACTTGATCTTTCTATACATACTCATAGACTCCTTTTCATGTTTCATCAGCCAGACAGTAGACCTTGACCTATTGAACCTATTATTGTCTCCTGATGTTACAAGAACCATGCAGTATTCCAAAAATTTACCTATTGAAAATATTTCTGGCCGAAGAGTCCTTGAACTTGAACAGTTTATAGGTAATCATGTCTCCTTCTGATTTTCCATATGGGCTGTTCTGATGTTTCATCAGTAATTAAACTTTGACCTATTGAACATAGTTCTGGCTAAAGAGTCATTAAAGGGCTATCTGACTATGATCTCATAAACTTCTTTTGACGTTACAGTAACCAAATATGACTGCATATTTGACCTTTCGAAAACATTTCTGGCCAGAGAGTCCTTGAATTTTAACTTTCTATTTCATATTTATACATTCCTTCTGGTGTTTCATCAGTAGTTCAATTTTGACCTTTAGAACATATTTCTGGCCCAGGAGTCATCAAAGGCTATCTTACTATGTGTTCTCATGAGCTTATTTGGTGTCAAATTAACCATAGATTAGACCATATGTGACGTATTGAAGACATTTCAGGCCAAAGAGTCCTCGATATTGAACTTTCTATACACACTTATAGACTCCTGATGTTTCATCAGTAGTTCAATTTTGACCTTTTGAACATATTTCTGGCCAAAGAGTCTTGAACTTGAACTTTCTATAGATACTCATAGACTACTTTTGAGGTTTCTTCAGCCACACAGTAGTCCATATTTGACCAATTGAACCTAATATTGACTCCTGATGTTACAAGAGCCATACAGTATTCCAAAATTTGACATATTGAACATATTTCTGGCCAAAGAGTCCTTGAACTTGATCTTTTTAACATACTCATAGACTCCTTTTGATGTTTCATCAGCCAGACAGTAGTCCACACTCAAAAAAATGATATGTTGGCTTTACTTAACTTTTTTTTGTAAACAGGTTCCACCGGTTCCACATAACTATGTTTCGTTAAACAAACATAATATGTTCATGTAACTTCAACATCATGGAATTTGGTCATTTTAAGCGACCCAATTAAACTCTGAGCTAATGAGTTAATTAAGTGAATAATTGAGTGATGATTGAGCATTATTGAAGACACCTGATGTTAACAAGCAGAATCTCTGAATGAGAAAACCGGAATGTTTAAGTCACCATTATGGAGATAAGTATTTGTTTTAGTTGGGCTCTTGACCATTAACTTATTAACTTTAGATTTTGTTTGGTTGCTGTACATGAGTTATAACAGCTGGATGAACAATAAACAAAGGTCATCTGATGGTATTGGTTGTGTTTTAACATAATCATTATTTCATAATCATTTCAATCAGAGTCACTGAACTTATATTAAACCGAATTTCTGAGTTAAGTTAACCTTATGGATAATAACAGCACTGTCATTGTAGACCATACTATTTTTTTTTTACTTTTCAATGAAATTCAAATGATCAAATCAATAAATAAAAAAGATATTTCCTAAAAAATATTTTCAGTAGACACACACAGACATCAAGAATCAGCCTGTAAATCTCACCAATGGTGACAATTATAAAGCATGTTGTAGTGCATTCTGGGTGCCACCAATCAAAACTCATTCATGGCTCCCATCATGCATTGCTGCATGAATAAATAATGAGCTTATGATCTGTTTGTCACCATTGCTGAGATTCATATGCTGATTCTTGATGTCTGTGTGTGCCTACTCTGAATATTTTTTAGGAAGTTTCTTTTTTATTTCTTGATTTGGTCATTTGAATTTCATTGAAAAATCTAAAAATAGTATGTTCTACAATGACAGTGCTGTTATTATCCATAAGGTAAACTTAACTCAGAAATTCGGTTTAATATAAGTTCAGTGACTCAGGTCAAATGATTGTGAAATAATTATTATGTTAAAACACAACCAATACCATCAGATGACCTTTGTTTGTTGTTCATCCGGCTGTTATAACTCATGTACAGCAACCAAACAAAATCTAAAGTTATTAAGTTAATGGTCAAGAGCCCAACTAAAACAAATACTTATCTCCATAATGGTGACTTAAACATTCCAGTTTTCTCCTTCAGAGATTCTGCTTGTTAACATCAGGTGTCTTCAATAATGCTCAATCATCACTCAATTATTCACTTAATTAACTCATTAGCTCAGAGTTTAATTGGGTCGCTTAAAATGACCAAATTCCATGATGTTGAAGTTACATGAACATATTATGTTTGTTTAACGAAACATAGTTATGTGGAACCGGTGGAACCTGTTTACAAAAAAAAGTTAAGTAAAGCCAACATATCATTTTTTTGAGTGCATATTTCACCAATTGAACCTATTATTGAGTCCTGATGTTACAAGAGCCATACAATATTCCAAAATTTGACCTATTGAACATATTTCTGACCAAAGAGTCCTTGAACTTGATCTTTCTATACATACTCATAGACTCCTTTTCATGTTTCATCAGCCAGACAGTAGACCTTGACCTATTGAACCTATTATTGTCTCCTGATGTTACAAGAACCATGCAGTATTCCAAAAATTTACCTATTGAAAATATTTCTGGCCGAAGAGTCCTTGAACTTGAACAGTTTATAGGTAATCATGTCTCCTTCTGATTTTCCATATGGGCTGTTCTGATGTTTCATCAGTAATTAAACTTTGACCTATTGAACATAGTTCTGGCTAAAGAGTCATTAAAGGGCTATCTGACTATGATCTCATAAACTTCTTTTGACGTTACAGTAACCAAATATGACTGCATATTTGACCTTTCGAAAACATTTCTGGCCAGAGAGTCCTTGAATTTTAACTTTCTATTTCATATTTATACATTCCTTCTGGTGTTTCATCAGTAGTTCAATTTTGACCTTTAGAACATATTTCTGGCCCAGGATTCATCAAAGGCTATATTACTTTGCGTTCTCATGAGCTTCTTTGATGTTACATCAACCATAGATTAGACCATATGTGACCTATTGAAGACATTTCTGGCCAAAGAGTCCTCCATATATAACTTTCTATACAAACTAACAGACTCCTTTTGATGTTTCATCAGTAGATCAATTTGGACCTTTTGACCATAATCTGGCCCAGAAGTCATCAAAGACTATGTTACTATGCGTTCTCATGAGCTTCTTTGATGTTACATCAACCATAGATTAGACCATATGTGACCTATTGAAGACATTTCTGGCCAAAGAGTCCTCGATATTGAACTTTCTATACAAACTAATAGACTCCTTTTGATGTTTCATCAGTAGATCAATTTTGACCTTTTGAACATATTTCTGGCCAAAGACTCCTTGAACTTGAGCTTTCTATAGATACTCATAGACTACTTTTGAGGTATCATAAGCCAGACAGTAGTCCATATGTGACTTATTGAACCCATTATTGAGTCCTTATGAGACCTTACAAGAGCCATACAGTATTCCAAAATTTGACATATTGAACATATTTCTGTCCAAAGATTCCTTGAACTTGATCTTTTTATACATACTCATAGACTCCTTTTGATGTTTCATCAGCCAGACAGTAGTCCATATTTGACCTATTGAACCTATTATTGACTCATGATTTTACAAGAGCCATACAGTATTCCAAAATTTGACATATTGAACATATTTCTGGCCAAAGAGTCATCAAAGGCTATCTTACTATATGTTCTCATGAGCTTCTTTGATGTTACATCATCCATAGATTAGACCATATGTGACCTATTGAAGATATTTCTGGCCAAAGAGTCCTCGATATTGAACTTTCTATACAAACTAATAGACTCCTTTTGATGTTACAGCAGTAGTTCAATTTTGACCTTTTGAACATATTTTTGGCCCAGGAGTCATCAAGGGCTATCTTACTATGCGTTCTCATGAGCTTCTTTGATGTTACATCAACCATAGATTAGACCATATGTGACCTATTGAAGACATTTCTGGCCAAAGAGTCCTCGATATTGAACTTTCTATACAAACTAATAGTCTCCTTTTCATGTTTCATCAGTAAATCAATTTTGACCTTTTGAACATATTTCTGGCCAAAGAGTCTTGAACTTGAACTTTCTATAGATACTCATAGACTACTTTTGAAGTTTCATCAGCCACACAGTAGTCCATATTTGACCTATTGAACCTATTATTGACTCCTGATGTTACAAGAGCCATACAGTATTCCAAAATTTGACCTATTGAACATATTTTTGGCCAAAGAGTCCTTGAACTTGAACATTATATAGATACTCATTTCTCCTTCTGATTTTTCATATAGACTATTCTGATGTTTCATCAATAATTCAAATTTGACCTATTCAACATATTTCTGGCTAAAGAGTCATTAAAGGCATAACGGATTTTATGATCTCATAAACTTCTTTTGATGTTACAGTAACCAAATATGACTGCATATTGGGCTTTTGAAGACATTTCTGGCCAGAGAGTCCTTGAATTTTTACTTTCTATTCATATACATTCCTTCTGATGTTTCATCAGTAGTTCAAATTTGAGCTTTTGAACATATTTCTAAAGAGTCATTAAAGGGCTATCTGACTATATGATCTCATAAACTTCTTTTCATGTTACAGCAACCATAGATTAGACCATATGTGACCTATTGAAGACATTTCTGGCCAAAGAGTCCTCGATTTTGAACTTTCTATACAAACTAATAGACTCCTTTTGATGTTTTGTCAGTAGATCAATTTTGACCTTTTGAACATTTCTGGCCAAAGTGTCCTTGGACTTGAACTTTCTATGGATACTCATAGACTAATTTTGAGGTATCATCAGCCAGAGAGTAGTCCATATGTGACCTATTGAACCCATTTTTGAGTCCTTATGTTACAAGAGCCATACAGTATTCCAAAATTTGACATGAACATATTTTTGGCCAAAGAGTCCTTGAAATTGATCTTTTATACATACTCATAGACTCCTTTTGATGTTTCATTAGCCAGACAGTAGACCTTGACCTATTGAACCTATTATTGACTCATGAGGTTACAAGAGCCATGCAGTATTCCAAAATTTGACCTATTGAACATATTTCTGGCCAGAGAGTCCAGAAATAGTCCTTGAACTTGAACATTATATAGATACTCATATCTCCTTCTGATTTTCCATATGGACTGTTTTAATGTTTCATCAGTAATTCAAATTTGACCTATTGAACATATTTCTGGCTAAAGAGTCATTAAACGGCTATCTTACTATGCGTTCTCATGAGCTTCTTTGATTTTACATCAACCATAGATTAGACTATATGTGACCTATTGAAGACATTTCTGGCCAAAGAGTCCTCAATATTGAACCTTCTATACAAACTAATAGACTCCTTTTGATGTTTCATCAGTAGTTCAATTTTGACCTTTTGAACATATTTCTGGCACAGGAGTCATCAAAGGCTATCTTACTATGCGTTCTTTGATTTTACGTCTGTAGCGACAACGAGAATGAAACCCACACAAGTGAAGCTGTCGTACATAATCAAGCACAAGGGGCTGCATATTCCAGATTATCCCCAGGCTATGAAGCAAGAAGACCTCTTGTTGTTTAACTAAAGGAAGGACGTTGTCAATGTTTTATAATTAGGCAAGAACAGCTCTGTTCAGAAATGGTGAAACAAGAGGCCCTAACAAGAAGTCACCTGACCCCTGCGACTAAACAGACTAGCCTTTCTTAAGGACCCAGGTCCCATGAGAGTTTGAACAGAACATTATTCAGCAGGAACTATCTGTGACCTCAGACTGGAATGTCTTTCTTAAGCCCCAGAAACTTTACACACTGACACACTTGCACATATCAAAATCCATAAAACTCATCCCAGAACAATTCTTGACTGACCCATAATCAAAATTATGTAACATAACATAATTATATATTGTGTTTACAACCCCTGTATGTGTCTATTCTGCTTAGATCACATCTAAGTCATGTAATTGTTTTAAATATTAGAGATACTGGAATGAAAGTGTCGTGTTTCCTATCATTATGCTCATATATTAATTCAGAAGGTGGCTTGATTGAAATCTGTGTAAAAATGTTTATGTTCTTAAAATGGAAATTATGTCTAAACTAAATCCTCTATTCGAGCTGATGAGTAAGCAGACCACAGATAACACATGATTCACGATGAGAGAAGGGGGGGGGATAGAAAAGACCCCCTTCTCAAATAACCATATAGTATCTTATTGTCCGAATTCCAAATTCCTCCAGGAGGCGGGACAAACATTTTGAGTTTAAAATCTTAGACCCGAACACAGAATCTCTCTCTTGTGATGCGCTCTTGTGATGCGCTCTTGCGATGCTCTTGGGAGGCTCTCTTGTGCTCTCTCTGGTTCTCTGGGGCTCTTGCTCCCTTCCCTCGGAAAAGGTCTCGGCAGAACAAGCTGGGTGGAGCCGACGATGGTTATAGTAACCATGTAGACGCAGAGACAAATGACCCAAATCAAGATATGGGTTAAAACAGATTTAATTCAAGCCATCTCGTCACACTTTTCTTTCTTTTCTTAGTTTCTTTTCTTTTCCGTTAAAAGTCTCGGTTCTAAGTTAAGTGTTGCTGCAAAGTTTCGTTTTAACGTTTCAACTGCAAAACCAGCTTTCAACTTCAAAGACTTTCATTCATCCGCGCCAACACACCACGTGACTGGCTGTCCAAGATCTATCCAGGCACACGAGAAGATCAGCCAAGCAACGGACCGGGGAACCCCCTTCACGACAAAAGGGAACCCCAAAGCAAGGACAAGCAAGTACCTCCAGACTTTTAACTGAACTGGTGATTTTAATATCAAATTGAATTACCCGCCTAAGAAACGATAAAAGGGTGAAATTAATTATTGATGGTTCGTTCAGGTCATGTCTTTTAAGTGCATATAGAAACTTGGGATCTCACCATCTAACTCCTAAAACTCATTCTTCTTCACTCTCTGTCTTTCTTCAACTTGTATGAATGCGTCTGCGTGTGTTTGTGTTATATTAGTTTTATGTGTGTTAGTCATAGGCTTATAATCAATAAAGTATTATTTGTATTTGAAAAGAGAAGCATTACTTGTGTTATGTGCTTACAGATTTATTGTCTTGAACTTCGATCTAAGTTACCTATGCTTTGACCCTTGATTTATTTCTTAATTTAGCTGTAAGCTGGGAATTAGTCTTTCTTGGCCAAGAAGATATTATATTTCCTAGAATTAATAATTGTTTATGCTTTCCGTTCATTGGATGAACTGATAAACTGATCATACTATTGATTTTGCTACAGTAAATTCTGAAAATAATTCAATTATTAATTATTGATCATAATCCGTTATGAATAATAATTAATTATATTTACACGTGCATATAATCGCTACAGTCAACCATAGATTAGACCATATGTGACCTATTGAAGACATTTCTGGCCAAAGAGTCCTCGATATTGAACTTTCTATACAAACTAATAGACTCTTTTGATGTTTCATCAGTACTTCAATTTTGACCTTTTGAACATATTTCTGGCCCAGGAGTCATCAAAGGCTATCTTACTATGCGTTCTAAAAAGCTTCTTTGATGTTACATCAACCATTAGAACATATGTGACCTATTGAAGACATTTCTGTCCAAACAGTCCATGAACTTGAACTTTCTATAGATACTCATAGACTCCTTTTGAGGTTTCATCAGCCAGACATCTAAATGTGACATATTTAACCCATTATAGACTCCTGATCTTACAAGAGCCATACAGTATTCCAAAATGGCGACCTATTTAACATATTTCTGGCCAAAGATTCCTAGATCTTAAACTTGAACTTTCTATACATACTCATAGACTTCTTCTGATGCTTCTCAGGAGTTCAAATTTGAACCTTTGAACATATTTCTGGCCATAGAGTACTTGAACCTGAACTTCTTTTACATACACACTTTTACATACACACTCCTTCTGATGTTTCATCAGCTATATTAGTCCATTAGTCCATATTTGACCTACTGAACATATTTATGGCCAAAGAGTCCTTGAACCTTAACTTTCTATTCATACTCATAGTGTCCTACTGATATAGCCTTAGTAGTTCAAAATTGACATTTTGATCATATTTCTGGCCAGAGAGTCCTTGAACTTGAACTTTCTATTAATACTCATGTCTATGAGTATTTATAGAAAGTTCAATTTCAAGTTCAAGTCTTCCTTCTCATGTTTCATCATCCAGACAGTAGTCCATATTTAACCTACTGAGCATTTTTCTTGGCCAAAGAATCCTCTTTGTAGAACTCTCCAAACGTACACATAGACTCCTCCTGTTGTTTTTAATCAGCCATATAATAGTCCATATTTGACCTATTGAACACATTCTGGGCCAACAAGTCCTTAATCCTGAACTTTAACTTTCTATACACACTCAAGTTGAATTACTGCATGGCTGAAGAAACATCAGGAGTCAATGAGTATGTTTAGAAAGTTCAAGTTCAAAGACTCTACTTCCAGAAATATGTTCAATAGATGAACTACTATCTGTTTGATGAAACATAAGAACAAGTCTATTATATGTATAGAAAGTTCAATATCAAGCACTCTTTGGCCAGAAATGTGTTCAATAAGTCAAATATGGACTAATATTTGGTTGATGTAACATTTAAAGTCTATGAGAACACATAGTAAGTTTGATGACTTTTTCGCCAGAAATGTGTTCAGTAAGTCAAATATGGACTACTGTCTGGCTGATGAAACAGCAGAGGGAGTCTATGAGTATGGATAGAAAGTTCAAGACCGAGGTCTCTTTGGCCAGAAATGTGTTCAATCTGTCAAATATGGACTATTATATGTTTGAAGTAACATCAAAATAAGTCTATCAGAACGTATAGTAAGTTAGGTTTTGATGCTCTTTTGGTAGAAGTATGTTCAGCAGGTCAAGTTTGGACTACTGACTGGCTGATGAAACATCAGAAGAAGTCTATGAGTATGTATAGAAATTTCAAATTCAAGTTCAAGGACTCTTTTGCTAGAAATATGTTCAGTAGGTCAAGTTTGGACTATGAAACATCAGAAGAGTCTATGAGTTCAAGTTCAATATCAAGGAGTCTTTGGCCAGAAATATGTTCAATAGGTCAAATATGGACTATTATCTGGCTAATAAAACATCAGAAGGAGTCAATATATTTAGAAAGTTCAAGTTCATAGACTATACTGCCAGAAATATATTCAATAGGTCAAATATGGACTACAATCTGGCTGATGAAACATCAGAACAAATCTATATAGAAAGTTCAATATCAAGCACTCTTTGGCCAGAAATGTGTTCAATGACAAATATGGACTAATTTATGGTTGATGTAACATCAAAAGAAGTCTCATTATGTGAGAACACATAGTTAGTTACCCTTTGATGACTCTTTCACCAGAAATATGTTCACTAGGTCAAATATGGACTACTCTCTGGCTGATAAAATATCAGAAGTCCATGAGTATGGACTCAAATAGCAGTTCAAATTATGACTGCCGTCTGGCTGATATAACATCAGAACAAATCAATCTAAATGTATAGTAAATTAATCTTTAAGGAATCTTTACATTTACATTTACATTTAGTCATTTAGCAGACGCTTTTATCCAAAGCGACTTACAACTGAGGACTAAACCAAGCGAGTCATCGTGAAGAGGCAAAAGCAACGCAAGAAGTGCTCAAAATACAAAGTTCAGCCATAGCTCGGAGTAGCATAAGGCAGGCAAGCGAGGATTTAGAGGAAAGGATTTTTTTTTTTTTTTTTTTTTTTTTTTTTTTTAAGTTAAGTGCTCCCGGAAGAGATGAGTTTTCAGTTGTCTTTTGAATGTTGTCAGGGATTCTGCATTCCGGATGAGGGTGGGGAGATCATTCCACCAGCATGGAACCGTGAATGAGAATGTTCTGGATAGTGATTTTGTGCCCCGCTGTGATGGTACCACGAGCCGTCGCTCATTGACCGATCGTAGGCTTCTGGTAGGGATGTAGACTTGTAGTAGTGAGTGGAAGTAGGAGGGAGCTGAACCTGTGGTCAATCTGTAAGCAAGCGTCAAAGCCTTGAACTTGATGGGAGCAGCGAGTGGTAGCCAGTGCAGAGAGATGAGCAGAGGAGTGACGTGGGCCTTTTTGGGCTCGTTGAAGACCAGACGAGCTGCAGCATTCTGGATCATTTGTAGAGGTTTAGTTGCACATGATGGAAGTCCAGCCAGAAGAGCATTGCAGTAATCAAGCCTAGAAATGACCAGGGCCTGGACGAGAAGTTGTGTTGCATGCTCAGTTAGGAAAGGCCTGATCTTCCTGATGTTGTGCATAGCAAACCTGCATGATCGAGCTGTCTTTGTAATGTGTTCTGTGAAGGTCAGCTGATCATCAAAGATTACTCCAAGATTTCTGACCGACCTTGATGGGGTGATTGAGGATGAATCTACCTGGATAGTGAGGTCGTGCTGAAGAGACGGATTGGCAGGGAGGACGAGAAGCTCAGTCTTTGCCAGGTTGAGCTGCAGGTGATGTTCCTTCATCCATGCCGAGATGTCCGCCAGACAGCTTGAGATCCGTACAGCTACTGTGGGATCATCTGGTTGAAATGAGAGGTAGAGCTGGGTGTCATCAGCATAGCAATGGTAAGAGAAACCATGTGCCTGTATGATGGGTCCCAGTGATGTGGTGTAAATGGAGAAGAGGAGCGGTCCGAGAACTGAACCCTGAGGAACGCCTGTGGTCAGTTGATGTGCTTTGGATACCTCACCTCTCCATGTGACCTTGAAAGACCTACCTGTGAGATAGGACTCAAACCAGTTGAGGGAGGTTCCAGTGATGCCCAGTGATGAGAGGGCGGACAAGAGGATCTGATGATTCACAGTGTCGAAGGCAGCAGACAGGTCCAGTAGAATGAGAACTGATGATTTGGAAGCAGCTTTTGCGATCCGCAGGGCTTCCGTGACTGACAGCAATGCAGTCTCAGTTGAATGTCCTTTCTTGAAGCCAGATTGGTTGACATCCAGCTGGTTGTTCAGAGACAGGAAGGATGATACTTGGTTAAAAGCAACTCGTTCAAGTGTTTTTGCAATGAATGGTAGGAGAGAGACAGGTCTGTAGTTCTCTAGAAGTGATGTGTTTAATGTTGATTTTTTAAGCAGAGGGGTTACCCGAGCCTGCTTAAATGCTGTAGGGAAAATGCCAGTGTGGAGGGATGAGTTAATAATGTGTGTGAGAGCTGGTAGAAGTGTGGGAGAGATGGCTTGTAGAAGGTGTGAGGGGATGGGGTCTAGAGGGCAGGTGGTAGGATGACTGGAGAGGAGAAGTTTAGATACTTCTTCCTTGGTTAGTGGAGTGAAGGAGGAGAGAAGGTTATTGGCTGTGGGAGAGGTTAGTCTGGGTTCCTGTGCTGAGAACTGACTGCTGATAGTGGTAGTTTTGTTAGTGAAGAAGTTAGCAAAATCATCAGCAGTTAAAGAGGAGGTGGGTGGTGGTGGAGGTGGACAGAGGAGAGAATTGAATGTCTTGAACAGTGAACGTG
Organism: Rhinichthys klamathensis goyatoka; assembly: GCF_029890125.1. Lineage (NCBI taxonomy): Eukaryota > Metazoa > Chordata > Actinopteri > Cypriniformes > Leuciscidae > Rhinichthys > Rhinichthys klamathensis. Next base: position 6,205,902 of record NW_026606555.1, read on the forward strand.
TGTTAGAGGCGCTGTTGATCTTGTTGTGGAAATATGAAGATTTTGCGGCTGTGAACGTCAACAGAGAAGGCAGAGAGCAGAGATTGATACCTACTGAGGTCAGATGTGTCTTTTGATTTGCGCCATTTCCTCTCCGCTGCCCTGAGCTTGGTCCGGTGTTCACGAAGAACCTCAGATAACCAGGGGTTAGAGGGAGTGGTGCGTGCTGGCCTAGAGGAGAGAGGGCAGATATTGTCTAAAGAAGAGGTTAGGATGGAGCATAAAGTATCCGTTGCAGTATTCACATCCAGAGATGAGAAATGTGAGGGTGAGGGAAGAGAAGATGACACAGCAGAGGAAAGATGGGATGGAGAAAGTGAGCGCAGGTTTCGTCTGAAAGTAAATGGTGGGGAGGTTGGTGGAGCATGGGTAGTGAGTTGTAGATTGAAAGTAATGAGGAAATGATCTGAAACTTGAAGAGGTTTCACCAAAATGTTGTCTGTGATACAGTTGCGTGTGTAAACCAGGTCCAGTTGGTTGCCTGACTTGTGAGTACCGGTGGTGATGAGCCGTTTGAGATCGAAAGAGGCTAGGAGAGAGATGAAGTCTGTTGCATACGGCTTCGCTAGGTGAATGTTGAAATCGCCAAAGACTACAAGTGGGATGCCATCCTGAGGGAAAGAGGACAGCAACACATCCAGCTCTTCTACAAAGCTTCCTAGTTGACCTGGGGGGCGATAAATAACTACAATATGGAGTTATTCCATATTATCTTTGGCCAGAAATATGTTCAGTAGGTCAAATGTGGACTTTTGTCAGGCTGATATAACATCAAAAGGAATCAATATGTATAGAAAGTTAATGTTCAAAGACTCTTTGGCCAAAATTATGTTCATTAGTTCAAAAATGAACCTCTGTATGGCTGATTTAACATCAGAAGTAGTATGTATAGAAATTTCAAGTTTTGAGTACTCTTTGGCCAAAAAAATTTCAGTAGGTCAAAAATGGACTTTTGTCAGGCTGATATATTAAGAAGAATTCAATCTCAATGTATAGTGTTAATCTTTAAGTACTCTTTGGTCAGACATGTTCAGTAGGTTTTAACATCAGAATTAGTCTCTAAGTTTATATACCGGTAGTTTAAAATCATTTGAGGACCCTTGGACCAGAATTAAATATGGACTTCTATATGGCTTATGAAGCACCAGAAGTCTATGACTATGTATAGAAAGTTCAAGATCGAGGATTCTTTGGCCAGAAATATGTTCCTTGGGTCAAATATGAACTTCTGAATGCCTGACGTAACCGGAAGGAGTCAACAAGTTTATATAGAAAGTTCATGTTTCGAGTACTCTTTGGCCAGAAATATGTTTAGTAGTTCAAATTTTGACTGCCGTCTGGCTGATATAACATTGGAAGAAATCAATCTGAATGTGTAGTAAGTTATTCTTTAAGGAATCTCTGGCCAAAAATATGTTCAGTAAGGTCAGATGACTTTAGTATGGCTATTGTAACATCAAAAGGAGTCAATATGTATAGAAAGCTAATATTCAAAGCACTGTATGTTCAGTGGTTCAAAAAGGAACTATATGTTTATATAGTTTCAAACCTTTTGAGGACCCTTTGACAAGAAATAAGATCCATAGGTCAGATATGTATATTCATATATTTCATATATTTCAATAATTTATTGCCATGTCAACAACTGAATGTATGAAGTGGACTTCTAAATGGCTTATGAAGCAACAGAAGGAGTATATGAGTATGTATAGAGAGTTCAATATCGAGGACTCTTTGGCCAGAAATGTCTTCATCAGGGTCACATATAGTCTAATCTATGGTTGATGTAACATCAAAGAACCTCGGGAGAACGCATAGTAAGATAGCCTTTGATGATTCCTGGGCCAGAAATATGTTCAAAAGGTCCAAATTGAACTACTGATGAAACATCCAAACGGGTCTATTAGTTTGTATAGAAAGTTCAATATCGAAGACTCTTTGGCCAGAAATGTCTTCAATAGGTCACATATGGTCTAATCTATGGTTGATGTAACATCAAAGAAGCTCATGAGAACGCATAGTAAGATAGTCTTGATGACTCCTGGGCCAGACATATGTTCAAAAGGTCCAAATTGATCTACTGATGAAACATCAAAAGGAGTCTATTAGTTTGTATAGAAAGTTAAATATCGAAGACTCTTTGGCCAGAAATGTCTTCAATAGGTCACATATGGTCTAATCTATGGTTGATGTAACATCAAAGAAGCTCATGAGAACGCATAGTAAAATAGTCTTGATGACTCCTGGGCCAGACATATGTTCAAAAGGTCCAAATTGATCTACTGATGAAACATCAAAAGGAGTCTATTAGTTTGTATAGAAAGTTCAATATCGAGGACTCTTTGGCCAGAAATGTCTTCAATAGGTCACATATGGTCTAATCTATGGTTGATGTAACATCAAAGAAGCTCATGAGAACGCATAGTAAGATAGCCTTTGATGACTCCTGGGCCAGAAATATGTTCAAAAGGTCAAAATTGAACTACTGATGAAACATCAAAAGGAGTCTATTAGTTTGTATAGAAAGTTCAATATCGAGGACTCTTTGGCCAGAAATGTCTTCAATAGGTCACATATGGTCTAATCTATGGTTTGTTGTAACATCAAAGAAGCTCATGAGAACGCATAGTCCCTTTGATGACTCCTGGGCCAGAAATATGTTCAAAAGGTCCAAATTGATCTACTGATGAAACATCAAAAGGAGTCTATTAGTTTGTATAGAAAGTTCAATATCGAGGACTCTGGCCAGAAATGTCTTCAATAGGTCACATACGGTCTAATCCAGGGATTCCCAAAGTGTGGTACGCGCACCCCCAGGGGTACGCGAGCTGCCACCAGGGGGTGCGTGAGAGGAAAAATTTAATGGAGGTCTGTTTTTTTAAGTGGGATTTTTCCATACAATAAAATAAAAAAAACATGAAGAGTAAACATTTCCTTTGTAATCGCTTTTATTTTAAATAAAAAACTATAATTTATTAGTTTTTGATAGAAACGTAGAAGACAGCTGCTGTCTTCTACGCACTGCTCTTCACTGCAGCCGCTAGGCTACATGTCACGTGATCAACTTCTAAATTCAAATGTGCTTTCGTGCGTTGGCTGGCGCTGAGCCAGTGCAGTCATATATCACAACTATTGAGTGTTTGCAACCACATGTTTATTTTAGGTTTCAGACATTTAAATACACATAAGTACTAGCAAAACAATGATTTTGATTTTGCTGATTTCTATGGAAGCGGCAATAATAATCCTTTTCATTATAATAAGACGACACGTTTTATTCATATCAGATACACATTATGTAGCAAGTAGCTTCACATTTTACCCTATTCTTCTCCCTGTTCACCTGCCTCTTACTTTCATGTATTTCGTGAGAAGTGGAGGAATTGACATGTTGTAAATCCAACAGATCCGATTCTCTGAACTGTAGCACAAACTAACATGGCGCCGCGGCATCGCACATACAGCTCAACTAACGCGATCGTTATGAAGGTGTTTAAACAACAAAACACATCCACTTACACATATTTGACAATCGGAATATCAGTGTTTCATGCTAATACATTAGTGAATATTTTTGATAAAAAAGGAAAAATGACATAAAAGCAGATCATCATTCATTCAGCGCTGTGTTGTGGTTGCGCTGTGTCACGTGACAAGCAATGACGTGTCACCATGGAAACATTAAAGTGACAGGTTCTAAATAACGGTTGCCTTGAAAAACTCACACTGGGGGGTCAGTTAGAATATTTTAAACTTATGTGTGAAAGGGTTAAAAGTGTAAGCTTGTGCGTAGCTTTGTTGCATTATATTGAAACTTTGTTGATGTTGTTATTGTCATGCGTGTTCTTGTTATTTGCACATGATTAAACATTAGTCTTTATATGGCGATAAAACAGCTTTGTTGCCTTTTTTTTTTTTAAGTGGGGATTGGGGGTGCGCCAACCCGGTTGGGACATAGAAGGGGGTGCGCAGGAAAAAAAGTTTGGGAACCGCTATGGTTGATGTAACATCAAAGAAGCTCATGAGAACGCATAGTAAGATAGCCTTTGATGACTCCTGGGCCAGAAATATGTTCAAAAGGTCAAAATTGAACTACTGATGAAACATCAAAAGGAGTCTATTAGTTTGTATAGAAAGTTCAATATCGAAGACTCTTTGGCCAGAAATGTCTTCAATAGGTCACACATGGTCTAATCTATGGTTGATGTAACATCAAAGAAGCTCATGAGAACGCATAGTAAGATAATAATAATAATTAAAGCTGCTAGCAGCATTTAGCGGTGTTCAAGCATTTAAGACAGTTAAGACAGTTAAGACAGTTCAACTCAAAAGCATCAAAAGACATTAAGGTTTATGTAGCAAGCATTTAACCACTGACATCATAGATGGAATAGACCATGTTTTAGCATGATTTGCCATGATATACAACATTTCAGTGTGATTGTTAATGATTTACTATGTTACAGTATGATTTACCATAGTTTACTATGATATACCGAGTTCTAGTATGATTCACCATGGTTTACCCTGTTCTTGCATGATTTACCACAATTGAACACATTCTAGTAGCCTATGATGTAATATGATTCTAGCATGCTTTATCATAGTTTACCTTGATTTGTCTTAAGTTTACCTTGATTTACCATGTAATGATGATTTACTAGGATTGTATCATGCTTTACCATGATTAATCACATTGCTAGCATGATTTACCATGATACACCATGTAATAATATTATTTACTGTGATTTACCATGTTTCTATCGTGATTTACCATGATTTACCACGTTGCTAGCAATTATGTGAAGCTTCAGAACAGTAAAGTGAATTGAAAGACAAAATATGATTGTGTTATTATAGTATTTTGTCACATAAGGTTATTTTTTAGTGTCTAAATATATGAATGCAAAAGCACATGTGAAAAGACTATTAATAAGTATAATGTCCAACAGAGGGTAGTAGAAGACCACTTATTGCTATAGTACCACTTTTATTTTGAACTACTTGGTTTAATCAGTATTGTGCACTAAAGCAAACCAGTCTTTCAATGTGAATTCCATTATGCATGCTCTCACACACACACACACACACACACACACACACACACACACACACACAATTTTGGGTTATGATATTGTGAAAATCTCTTTTTGTGGTCCTTAAGCATTTCAGATATTTATTTGTGATGTAAAAATATTAAACTTTCTAATAAATCATTATTTAATATTATATTATTTATTATAAATATTATTTCCAAAATAATAAATATCTTTAAGCATTTGTTTGTTAGCCATTGCTGAAAACTGGTTAAAAAGATTAAAAATGTCTAATGCTGTTGCTCCCTCTAGTGGACAACAGCGGTTTTACAGCCTACATAAACGGTTGAAATGAATGACGGGAAATTAGTTTTTTTTTTACTTATATCTCGGGAACGAGAAAGTGTAAAAATCTGAAACTCAGAACTTAGATAGTGTTAGAGGAGCTCTGTTGAACAAGACCATCCCGGTGTTGCTGGGTGATTGGGGGCGGGAGTAATGTCAGTTTAAATGCATATCTTTGTGGGCTTATATCTCGGCAATGCCTGGGTCAAATCGCACCAAACTCGAATCGAAGCGAGATGAGGACGGGCCCTTTCCAACAAGCTCTTCCACAAGGATCTAGATGGTCTGGATCAAGAGTTATAGCCGTTTCAAGTTGGGGTTATCACAGATTAGCGATCCGCGGGGGGGGGGGGGGGGGGGGGGGGGCGCTCCCGAGCCCCGCGACGATAGATTTGGATCAAGATCCCCGAGAGGACCTTACCATCAAAATTTGAGCGGGCAGAGACTTTCCGTTTTCGAGTTATGAGTGAATTTGTACTTGGGGGGGCGTGGCCCAATGTTTTACTTTCGTTTTGAGGCTTCCTGTGACAATTAATTATAGAGGCAAATTTTGTCTGATTTGTCTGAAATTTTTCAATGCCGTACAGAGTGATATTACGTCATGTTCTTGACCTTTTTTAAAGAAGATCTGAGCATTCATTCAAGAGATCAGCATTTAAAGCCAATACAGGCAATTTACCATAGGAAATGTATGGTTTTAAAGCTTTTTGACAGTTATAGCGCCAAGTATGGTCCGATCTCCATGAAACTTTGCATGCTTCTTCACCATGTTATGACAAATATGCTCACCAATTTTTGTTTAGTTCTGAGTTTTTATTTATTATTTATAGGCTTTTGTGTGTATTTGACACGCCCCTTTTCTAAATGACCCTGTTATAACCATACATAAAATGCAAAAGTTCAACTTTTTTTCAATGATTATTGATCTAGAGAGTCCAGAGAATTGTCCTAGACTGGTCTGGTTCCGATCGGGCGAAAATCCAGGGACTAGTTCGCAAAAGTAGGTTTTTAACATATTCGTGAATATTTAATGAACGATTTGATTGACAGCAATGGTTCTAGAGGCAAAGTTGTTCAGCCTGAGGAGATCTATCAAATGATATGCATATTTTTGGGATGTGTGCAACACCACCTGATTACAGAGCCGTAAAACTTGTTAGCGCCAACTAGTGGCCAATTTCTTTCAAAACTCTTACAGACCTCTTGGGCCATGAGGCAAACATGCCCATCGAGTTTCGTTCCGATTGGCCTCCGTTAACCTCGTCTAATAGGTGCTCAAATTCATTGGCCGATGGCGGCCATGTTTTTTGAGTTACGCCAATTTCCTCATACACATACATGGCACCTTGGACCAAGACACTGCATACCAATTTTTAAGTCAATCTGACTAACGGTCAGGTGGTCATAGCCCCATTTAGGTTTTTTGTGTGCTATAGCGCCACCTAGTGTTAGGTCGACGCGATTTTTTTACTGTGACCTCAGATTGAACTCATACACATGTGTTCCAAGTTTGGTGAAGATATCTCATTTACTTCTCGAGTTATAGCCATTTTAGTAAAATAGGCTCCTCCCACAACGAACATTTTACTCCCCCTAGCAACCGTGAATCGAAAATTCAACTTTTTTCAATGATTATTGATATTCAGACTCCAGAGAACATGTATGCATTTGTCTGGTTTTGATCGGGCGAAAAACCAGGGACTAGTTCGCAAAAGTAGGTTTTTGACAAAATTCAAAATGGCGGAAAAATTTGCATACCGGAAATGAAATCGGAGATATACGTTTTGTTCTTCAGGCCTCCAGCTTTCCAATGATATAAGACACTTGAGTCTACGACATACGGTTTAAGAGTTATGAGCAGTTTCGCGCAATTGATTGCTGTAGCGCCACCTATAGGCCAATCGGGGTCATACTTTCTGAGGCTCTCCTCGATTTTTGTACTACCATCTGACAAAGTTTCAGAGCTCCAGCACTTACGGTTTGTTCTGCACGATGCGTTTTACGGCAGAATAATAATAATAATAATAATTAAAGCTGCTAGCAGCATTTAGCGGTGTTCAAGCAGTTAAGGCCTTTAAGGCCGTTAAGCACAAAAGCATCAAAAGACATTAAGTTTTATGTAGCAAGCATTTAAACATTGACATCATAGATGGATTAGACCATGTTTTAGCATGATTTACCATGATATACCAAATTTAGTGTGATTTTTCATGATCTACCATGTTCCAGTATGATTTACCATGAATCTAGCATGATTTACCACAGTTTACCATCATTTACCATGTTATAGGATGATTTACCATGATATACCACATTCTAGAATGATTTACCAGGATTGTAGCATGATTTACCATGATTCATCACATTGCTAGCATGATTTGCCATGATCCACCATGTAATAGTATTTTTTACTATGATTTACCATGTTTCTATCGTGATTTACCATGATTTACCACATTGCTGCATTGATGTGAAGGGCCAATAAAAATGAAGTGATAAACTCTGACAAAAAATGATTGTGTTATAATAGTTAACATGGAAAAACTGGTTTGCTTTAGTGCTGTGATTTACTGGTGAAAATCAAGTGTGTCAAAATGAAAGTGAGCCAATAAGTGGTCTTCTACTGCCCTCTGCTGGCCACTGTACTTATTAATAAAGTGTTTTCACAAGTGCTTTTGCATTCATATGTAGACATATGCTTACACACACACACACACACACACACACACATGGGATATGTTATTGTGAAAATCTCTTTTAATGGTGTATAAGCATGCATTTCACATATTTCTTTGTGATGTAATAATATAAAACTATATTAAAACTAATAAAAAAATTGCTTTAAGCGTTTGTTTGTTAGCCAATGCTGAAAGCTGATAAAAAAGATTAAAAATGTCGGTAACACTTTACAATAAGGTTCATTTATTAAACATTAGTTAATGTATTAATTAACATGAACTAACCATGAGCAATACATTTGTTACTGTTTTTGTTCATCTTTGTTAACACTAGAATGGCCACGACGGTCATTTTGACCGTTTTGAATTTTATATCTGCAATAACTTAGTTGAAAAAATAAATAAAATCCTGCTGGTACCTGACTTTTCCTAAAAGTGTCTGTATTTTCATTTAAAATGTTTTTAATATAAATTACACATAAGGCAAACAAACAAATGAACATATTTACCTATTTCGGCCATAGACGGTCATATTGACCGCACTGAATTTCGCGGTATTCTTTTGTTACATTTCTCGCGGTTGACCTTTGTCTATTAGGAAATAATTAGAAGATTCAATTGCAAAATGACAGATATGTTTATTAAGAGCTGGTCAGATGCTGGGAGAGTGAAGGTGTGCAAATGTCCGGTATGAAGCCCTTGGCAGCACAGGGACGCTGGAGTGAGTGCTGAACCAGGAGTGCTGAACACGGGATGACACACGGAAAACAGATACAGGCAGGGAACAAACACGCAGGAAAAATCCACAACGATCTGACAAAGGGCCTTTCTCAATCTGTGTTCTTGTCTGTACTTGTGTCCTTGTGTTCTTGTGAAACGTCATCTTTTGTGGCCCAAGTACTGTCCCAATACACAAGTTTGCATTTTGGCAAGAACAGTTAAAAATCCCGGATGTGTTCTTGACACGCCCATTTTACCGAGGATGCATCAGTTGGTAACTTGTGTGAACTTGACGGCAGAAATATCCCAGCATTCAATTCGGCATTCGAGGAAGGAGAGGCAGGTCAATACAGCATTTCGTTTTTCTACAATTACGTACACTATTTCATCACTAAATTCACTTCTGAGAACATTTGATGCGAGAAATCAACTGTGTAGATTTCAAATATTGGCATTTTTACGAATATTTATGGCTAATCGAAAATGTGCTCAAACGTTTTCGGAAGTGAGAATCTCCATAAGCGCCTGCGGGTGTAACGTTAGCTATCGAGCCAACCGGCCAGTTTGCTCACAGACTCGTTTTTCCCCACAGCCAAGAGACCATTGCAGCCTGGCTGTTATCGTCAATAATTCTCGTTATGTTTGGGGACTGCAGACGGTGTCTGTGCGGGGGTATTATTGCGCAATATACCAGCAAGAACACATCGTCTCAAACTGTCAGCAGCGTTCTGTGTGCTCGTCACCTTGTGAGTTAATTCTTCCAAGAACAACTAGCAAGAGCGTTCTCCCCAAGAACACAAGTCCGTTCTTTGCATTCTTGGTTTTGAGAAACACCCAAAGACTAGGCGAGAACAGTAACACTGAAAAGGGTCGAATCGCTGATCAGTTGCAGCTGGCGCGTTGATCAGAGCGCACGTGCTGATCAGCTGCATTGATCAGCGACCACGCACACACACACAACAAGACGAGAAAGGAGACAGCGAATTCATAAATCGTGACATTGTCTCTCTCACTGTCAAAAGAATATCTAAATCAGATACTTTTAGTTGTTATTATCTTGTTCTGAGTTATGTTGAAGGGATATGGAAATATAGCTCTGTTGTGAATAGGCCCTATGCGATAATTACGGGCTACTGATATTATTATTTATAAATGTATAATTAAACTTTTTAAAATGTACAGTTTGATGTTGTTTTGTTTTTAAAAGATATCCTAATACAACAAATGCATTAATCTCTCAATTGGGTATTTATCATTAAAGCTATAGAGTTTGCAATCTAACGGTCAAAATGACCGCTTGTGGCAGTTCTAGTAGTTATGGAATTCTGGCACTTCTAGTGTTAACGTTAGTTAATACAAATCCAGCTGTTCATTGTTAGTTCAGGCAAAGAACGTATATTGACAAGAAGTGAAAGCCAATAGAACGTTCCATTGCAACACCAGCGCCCAGCAGCAGCCCTACGCGTCCGCCATTTTGGGGTGAAAGCGACTCGGCAGTCATATATTATACATGTATTTAGTCCAGTGCAGAGGTCATTTTTAGGTTGAAATAATTAGGTGATTATTTTAATTCACAACAGTTAACGTTATATCCGTTAAAAAGAAGTTGCTACTAGGCTTTTCCCCCACATAACTTGAGACAGGGAAGTTTAAGGATTTAATTAATTATATTAATCTCTACATTAAGTGTGACAGGTAAGAAGAATAAAGTGATGTAAGTTCATAAAGTTATAACGTTAGACCGTTTCCCAGGAGGTACACATAACCTTACATACAAAAATAAGTTCAATGAAATAAACGAATTCAGCAAATAAATGTAATTGTACTAAAATGTAAATGTTGGACAATAAATATATAACAGCAATAGAATAGCTTTGCACTACAGTAAACTGTTTTTTTGCAGTACTATTTTATATTAATTTTCTTCTTCAGAACCGGTGCCCAGTTAACCAATTCCCTGGAACCGTTAGTATGCCTGCTTAACGATCCGCTTATCGGTTCCGCTCGTTGCAAATGTGTCATGACGTCACACACGCGCTGCGTTATTTTGATTCAGAACGCATCAAACATAACATCGAGGCAGAAGCGCTCGTTTGGTTATATTTCACGCGAAAAGACGACAATATATGAGGTGCCGTCTAGGGCTTAAATCAAACTTCATTCACGCACACATATATGAAACACTTGCATATACACGTATACTAAGTAGTCAAACATACATGTATACTGCTGAATGCTCAAACAAATACATATGAAATGCACAACGACACACCTAAAGTCGCTCACGCATACATGCAAACTCTACACACACGAGATGCGCGAAACTCTCCAGGCATATACTCATATGAGACGCGCGCGCGCACACACAAACTCATATGAGACGCGCGCGCACACACAAACTCTCCACGCACATACTCATATGAGACGCGAGCACACACACACTCAAACTCGCGCACATGCTCAATGAGAGTATGACGGCGCCACATAACAATATGGTCACTTGCTGCAACACCTGTAAAATTTCCATTTCGTCAAAGGGGGGGGGGGGAGGGACCTCCAATATGCAGAAACATTTGGCCACACATCATGAACAGACTTTAGTCCCATGAAACTTAAACTGGAATGTCACTGTTTCTGTCACTGCGACTTCACGAACGGGTGAACACGCGCACGCAAACACACACACACATCACTTTTGAAGTAAAATTGAGGATGCAGTGCATGTAATGCATCGAGATATCTAATTGAACTGAATCGATAACATGATAATCGTAATCGAACCGAACCGTGAGACCATTGTAGGTTCACACCCCTAATACTCTGTGCTGTGTCAGCGAGTTAATAATAATTAACAAACAAAATAAGTTATAAGTTCAATAAGTTAATACAAACAAACAAATTTGTACTTATTCCCTCACCCAATGAGAATCGATAAGGAATCGGAATCGTTAAATTCTTATCAATTCCCATCCCTAATCAAGTGTGTCAAAATGAAAGTGAGCCAATAAGTGGTCTTCTACTGCCCTCTGCTGGTCACACAAGCTTTTGCATTCATATGTAGACATATGCTTACACACACACACACGGGATATGTTCTTGTGAAAATCTCTTTTAATGGTGTATAAGCATGCATTTAACATATTTCTTTGTGATGTAATAATATAAAACTATATTAAAACTAATAAAAAAATAGCTTTAAGCGTTTGTTTGTTAGCCAATGCTGAAAGCTGATACAAAAGATTAAAAATGTCGGTAACACTTTACAATAAGGTTCATTTATTAAACAGTAGTTAATGTATTAATTAACATGAACCATGAGCAATACATTTGTTACTGTTTTTGTTCATCTTTGTTAACATTAGTTAATACAAATCCAGCTGTTCATTGTTAGTTCAGGTTAGTTCACAGTGCATTAACTAATGTTAACAAGATTTTAATAAAGTATTTGTAAATGTTGAAATTAACATTAACAAAGATTAACAAATGCTGAAGGAGTATTGTTCATTCTTAGTTAATGTTAACTACATTAGTTAACATTAACTAAGAATTCGTCGCGGGGGGCGTTCCCGAGCCCCGCGACGATAGATTTGGATCAAGAACCCCGAGAGAACCTTACCTAGCGTGCAGAGACTTTCTGTTTTCGAGTTATGAGTGAATTTGTACTTGGGGGGCGTGGCCCAACGTTATACTTTCGTTTTCAGCCTTCCTGTGACACAATTGTAAATAGTAATAAATAAAATAAATAAATGCAGTCCATAATACTCCAATAGATGAATTTGGACAAAATGTGATTGTAAATGTTAAAATAATTTTTTAATAAAGTCTACATTTCAGTTATATATAACAATATTAGGGAGTAGTATGATGAAATGACAGCAGGGGGCAGTAAAATACCACTTATTGGCTGTTATAGCCATCCAAAATCTTATAGCCATCCAATTTACACTATTATAGCCATTCAAATGAAGAAATGATACCTTTTCTGATAATTATTGATCTAGAGAGTCCAGATAATTGTACTGCACTGGTTTTAAACATTAAGATATGACAATTTTACAATCATAGATGGAAAAGGCCATTTACAGCCAATACAGGCAATTTACCATAGGAAATGCATGGTTTTAAAGCTTTTCAACAGTTATAGCGCCACCTATTGTCCGATCTCCATGAAACTCTGCATGCTTCTTCACCATGTTAGGACACATGTGCTCATCAATTTTTGTCAAGTTCTGAGTTTTTATTTATGATTTATAGGCTTTTGAGTGTATTTTGACACGCCCCTTTTCTAAATTACCCTATTATAGCCATACGAAAAATGCAAAAGTTCAACTTTTTTTCGATAATTATTGATCTAGAGAGTCCAGAGAATTGACCTAGACTGGTTTGGTTCCGATCGGGCGAAAAACCAGGGACTAGTTCGCAAAAGTAGGTTTTTAACATATTTGTGAATATTTAATGAACGATTTGATTGACAGCAATGGTTCTAGAGGCAAAGTTGTTTAGCATGAGAAGATCTATCAAATGATATGCATATTGTGGGGATGTGTGCAACACCACGTGATTACAGAGCCGTAAAACTCGTTAGCTCCAACTAGTGGCCGATTTCTTTCAAAACTCTTACAGACCTCTTGGGCCATGAGTCGAACATGCCCATCGAGTTTCGTTCCGATCGGCCTTCGTTAACCTTGTCTAATAGGTGCTCAAATTCATTGGCCAATGGCGGCCATGTTTTTTGAGTTACGCCAATTTCCTCATATACATACATGGGGCCTTGGACCAAGACACTGCATACCAATTTTCAAGTCAATCGGACTAACGGTCAGGTGGTCATAGCCCTTTTTATGTTTTTTTAATGTTATAGCGCCAACTAGTGTTCGATCGTCGCGATCTTTTTACTGTGACCTCAGACTGTCCTCATACACATGTCTCTTGAGTTTGGTGAAGATATCTCATTTACTTTTCGAGTTATAGCCATTTTAGTAAAATAGGCTCCTCCCACAACAATCATTTTACTCCCCCTAGCGACCGTGAATCGAAAATTCAACTTTTTTTCAATAATTATTGATATTCAGACTCCAGAGAACATATATGCATTTTTTTTATTTTGATCGGGCGAAAAACCAGGGACTAGTTCGCAAAATTAGGTTTTTGACAAAATTCAAAATGGCGGAAAAATTTGCATACCGGAAATGAAATCGGAGATATACGTTTTTTACTTCAGGCCTCCAGCTTTCCAATGATATAAGACACTTGAGTCTACGACATACGGTTTAGGAGTTATGAGCGGTTTTGCGCAATTGATCGCTGTAGCGCCACCTATAGGCCAATCGGGCTCATACTTTGATAACCTCTCCTCGATTTTTGTACTACCATCTGACAAAGTTTCAACTCTCCAGCACTTACGGTTTGGGCTGCACGATGCGTTTTACAGGAGAATAATAATAATAATAATAATAATAATAATAATAATAAAAATCAGTACAAATACAATAGGTTTTCAGCACTTCGTGCTTGAACACCTAATAATTAAAGCTGCAAGCAGCATTTAGCGGTGTTCAAGCAGTTAAGGCCTTTAAGGCCGTTAAACACATAAGCATTTAAGACATTAATTTTATTTAGCATACATTTAACCACTGACATAATAGATGGAAAACACCATTTACAGCCAATACAGGCAATTTACCATAGGAAATATATGGTTTTAAAGCTTTTTAACAGTTATAGCGCCACCTATGGTCCGATCTCCATGAAACTTTGCATGCTTCCTCAGCATGGTATGACACATATGCTCATCAATTTTTGTGAAGTTCTGAGTTTTTATTTATGATTTATAGGCTTTTGAGTGTGTTTTGACACGCCCCTTTTTATAAATGATCCTGTTATAATAAACCAAATGGCAAATTTCAACTTTTTTTCAATAATTATTGATCTAGAGAGTCCAGAGAATTGTCCTACACTGGTCTGGTTCCGATCGGGCAAAAAACCAGGGACTAGTTCGCAAAAGTAGGTTTTTAACATATTCGTGAATATTTAATGAACGATTTGATTGACAGCAATGGTTCTAGAGGCAAAGTTGTTCACCATGAGGAGATCTATCAAATGATATGCATTTTGGGGGGATGTGTGCAACACCACGTGATTACAGAGCCGTAAAACTCGTTAGCGCCAACTAGTGGCCGATTTCTTTCAAAACTCTTACAGACCTCTTGGGCCATGAGATGAACATGCCCATCGAGTTTCGTTCCGATTGGCCTTCGTTAACCTTGTCTCATAGGTGCTTAAACTTCATTGGTCGATGGTGGCCATGTTTTTTGAGATACGCCAATATCCTTTTATACATACATGGTACCTTGGACCAAGACACTGCATACCAAATTTCGAGTCAATCGGACTAACGGTCAGGTGGCCACACCCCCTTTTATGTTTTTTTAATGTTACAGCGCCACCTAGTGTTCGATCGTCGCGATTTTTTTACTGTCACCTCAAATTGAGCTCATACATAGCTGTACCGAGTTTGGTAAAAATATCTCATTTCGTTCACGAGTTATAGCCATTTTAGTAAAATAGGCTCCGCCTCCTGCGAACGTTTTGACGCCCCTTAGTGACAGTGAATCGAAATTTCAACTTTTTTTCAATAATTATTGATATTCAGACTCCAGAGAACATTTCTGCACTGGTTTGGTTCTGATCGGGCAAAAAACCTAGGACTAGTTCGCAAAAGTAGGTTTTGGACAAAACCGGAAATAGCGAAAAAATTTGCATACCGGAAATGAAATCCTTGAGGCCTTTTTTGTTCGGCTTGAGCCAAGGATTCCAATGATATAAGACACTTGAGGCTGGGACAAAGGGTTATTGAGATTTAAGGAAAATAGTGCCATTTTTTTGTTTTTTGCGCTATAGCGCCACCTATGGGCCAATCGGGCTCATAATTTGATAACCTCTCCTCGATTTTTGTACTACCTACTGGCAAAGTTTCAGAGCTCCAGCACTTACGGTTTGGGCTGCACGATGCGTTTTAGGGGAAAATAATAATAATAATAATAAAAATCCTTACAATTACAATAGGTTTTCAGCACTTCGTGCTTGAACACCTAATAATTAAAGCTGCTAGCAGCATTTAGCGGTGTTCAAGCAGTTAAGGCCTTTAAGGCCGTTAAGCACAAAAGCATCAAAAGACATTAAGTTTTATGTAGCAAGCATTTAACCATTGACATCATAGATGGAATAGACCATGTTTTAGCATGATTTACCATGATATACCAAATTTAGTGTGATTTTTCATGATCTACCATGTTCCAGTATGATTTATCATGAATCTAGCATGATTTACCACAGTTTACCATCATTTACCATGTTATAGGATGATTTACCATGATATACCACATTCTAGAATGATTTACCAGGATTGTAGCATGATTTACCATGATTCATCACATTGCTAGCATGATTTGCCATGATCCACCATGTAATAGTATTTTTTACTATGATTTACCATGTTTCTATCGTGATTTACCATGATTTACCACATTGCTGCATTGATGTGAAGGGCCAATAAAAATGAAGTGATAAACTCTGACAAAAAATGATTGTGTTATAATAGTTAACATGGAAAAACTGGTTTGCTTTAGTGCTGTGATTTACTGGTGAAAATCAAGTGTGTCAAAATGAAAGTGAGCCAATAAGTGGTCTTCTACTGCCCTCTGCTGGCCACTGTACTTATTAATAAAGTGTTTTCACAAGTGCTTTTGCATTCATATGTAGACATATGCTTACACACACACACACACACACACATGGGATATGTTATTGTGAAAATCTCTTTTAATGGTGTATAAGCATGCATTTCACATATTTCTTTGTGATGTAATAATATAAAACTATATTAAAACTAATAAAAAAATTGCTTTAAGCGTTTGTTTGTTAGCCAATGCTGAAAGCTGATAAAAAAGATTAAAAATGTCGGTAACACTTTACAATAAGGTTCATTTATTAAACATTAGTTAATGTATTAATTAACATGAACTAACCATGAGCAATACATTTGTTCCTGTTTTTGTTCATCTTTGTTAACACTAGAATGGCCACGACGGTCATTTTGACCGTTTTGAATTTTATATCTGCAATAACTTTGTTGAAAAAAAAAAAAATCTCCTGCTGGTACCTGACTTTTCCTAAAAGTGTCTGTATTTTCATTTAAAATGTTTTTAATATAAATTACACATAAGGCAAACAAACAAATGAACATATTTACCTATTTCGGCCATAGACGGTCATATTGACCGCACTGAATTTCGCGGTATTCTTTTGTTACATTTCTCGCGGTTGACCTTTGTCTATTAGGAAATAATCAGAAGATTCAATTGCAAAATGACAGATATGTTTATTGAGAGCTGGTCAGATGCTGGGAGAGTTAAGGTGTGCAAATGTCCGGTATGAAGCCCTTGGCAGCACAGGGACGCTGGAGTGAGTGCTGAACCAGGAGTGTTGAACACGGGATGACACACGGAAAACGTATACAGGCAGGGAACAAACACGCAGGAAAAATCCACAACGATCTGACAAAGGGCCTTTCTCAATCTGTGTTCTTGTCTGTACTTGTGTCCTTGTGTTCTTGTGAAACGTCATCTTTTGTGGCCCAAGTACTGTCCCAATACACAAGTTTGCATTTTGGCAAGAACAGTTAAAAATCCCGGATGTGTTCTTGACACGCCCATTTTACCAAGGATGCATCGGTTGGTAACTTGTGTTGACTTGACGGCAGAAATATCCCAGCATTCAATTCGGCATTCGAGGAAGGAGAGGCAGGTCAATACAGTATTTCGTTTTTCTACAATTACGTACACTATTTCATCACTAAATTCACTTCTGAGAACATTTGATGCGAGAAATCAACTGTGTAGATTTCAAATATTGGCATTTTTACGAAAATGTATGGCTAATCGAAAATGTGCTCAAACGTTTTCGGAAGTGAGAATCTCCATAAGCGCCTGCGGGTGTAACGTCAGCTATCGAGCCAACCGGCCAGTTTGCTCACAGACTCGTTTTTCCCCACAGCCAAGAGACCATTGCAGCCTGGCTGTTATCGTCAATAATTCTCGTTATGTTTGGGTACTGCAGACGGTGTCTGTGCGGGGGTATTATTGCGCAATACCAGCAAGAACACATCGTCTCAAACTGTCAGCAGCGTTCTGTGTGCTCGTTAGCTTGTGAGTTCATTCTTCCAAGAACAACTAGCAAGAGCGTTCTCCCCAAGAACACAAGTCCGTTCTTTGCATTCTTGGTTTTGAGAAACACCCAAAGACTAGGCGAGAACAGTAACACTGAAAAGGGTCGAATCGCTGATCAGTTGCAGCTGGCGCGTTGATCAGAGCGCACGTGCTGATCAGCTGCATTGATCAGCGACCACGCACACACACACACAACAAGACGAGAAAGGAGACAGCGAATTCATAAACCATGACATTGTCTCTCTCACTGTCAAAAGAATATCTAAATAAGATACTTTTAGTTGTTATTATCTTGTTCTGAGTTATGTTGAAGGGATATGGAAATATAGCTCTGTTGTGAATAGGCCCTATGCGATAATTACGGGCTACTGATATTATTATTTATAAATGTATAATTAAACTTTTTAAAATGTACAGTTTGGTGTTGTTTTGTTTTTAAAAGATATCCTAATACAACAAATGCATTAATCTCTCAATTGGGTATTTATCATTAAAGATATAGAGTTTGCAATCTAACGGTCAAAATGACCGCTTGTGGCAGTTCTAGTAGTTATGGAATTCTGGCACTTCTAGTGTTAACGTTAGTTAATACAAATCCAGCTGTTCATTGTTAGTTCAGGCAAAGAACGTATATTGACAAGAAGTGAAAGCCAATAGAACGTTCCATTGCAACACCAGCGCCCAGCAGCAGCCCTACGCGTCCGCCATTTTGGGGTGAAAGCGACTCGGCAGTCATATATTATACATATATTTAGTCCAGTGCAGAGGTCATTTTTAGGTTGAAATAATTAGGTGATTATTTTAATTCACAACAGTTAACGTTATATCCATTAAAAAGAAGTTGCTACTAGGCTTTTCCCCCACATAACTTGAGACAGGGAAGTTCAAGGATTTAATTAATTATATTAATCTCTACATTAAGTTTGACAGGTAAGAAGAATAAAGTGATGTAAGTTCATAAAGTTATAACGTTAGACCGTTTCCCAGGAGGTACACATAACCTTATACAAAAATAAGTTCAATGAAATAAATGAATTCAGCAAATAAATGTAATTGTACTAAAATGTAAATGTTGGACAATAAATATATAACAGCAATAGAATAGCTTTACAGTAAACTGTTTTTTTGCAGTACTATTTTATATTAATGACCGTTAAAGCAAGCCTATGTAAACAAAAAAACACAGATAACGGACACACCAATGCATCATGTTAAGATCATCATGTTTGTAGCACGATCCAGGGGATTAAAACGTACAAAATATATTTCAGGCCTAGTGGAGTTGGTAACTAATAATAGTAGTAAATGTGTAAAGTTGCATAAAAATGCAAGAAAAACTACCTAAAAAACTGTTATCTGTGCTGTTGCCCAGTAACTCCAGTTGGAATTTTCACCCCAAAATGGCGGCCGCGCCACCTAGTGGCTGTTACCAGAAAAGCATCGGAGTTTCGCCTCTTGTTCTTCTATACTCTTTGGTTCAGGTTAGTTCACAGTGCATTAACTAATGTTAACAAGATTTTAATAAAGTATTTGTAAATGTTGAAATTAACATTAACAAAGATTAACAAATGCTGAAGGAGTATTGTTCATTCTTAGTTAATGTTAACTACATTAGTTAACATTAACTAAGAATGAACAATACTCCTTCAGCATTTGTATAATGCTGCTGCTCCATCTATTGGATAACAGTGGTATTACAGACTATATACAGTTGAAATAAATGAATGGAAATTTGGTTTTCACTTATATCTCGGGAACGAGATAATGAAAAAATTATCTAAAGATTGGGGGCGTTCCCGAGCCCCGCGACGATAGATTTGGATCAAGAACCCCGAGAGAACCTTACCATCAAAATTTGAGCGTGCAGCGACTTTCTGTTTTCGAGTTATGAGTGAATTTGTCCTTGGGGGGCGTGGCCCAACGTTATACTTTCGTTTTCAGCCTTCCTGTGACACAATTGTAAATAGTAATAAATAAAATAAATAAATGCAGTCCATAATACTCCAATAGATGAATTTGGACAAAATGTGATTGTAAATGTTGAAATAATGATTTTAGAAATTCTAAATATGAATTATAAAACAATATTAGGGAGTAGTATGATGAAATGACTGCAAGGGGCAGTAAAATACCACTTTGGTATTTTTTAAATAAAAAAATAGCTTTAAGCATTTGTTTGTTAGCCAATGCTGAAAGCTGATTAAAAAAAAGATTAAAAATGTCGGTAACACTTTACAATAAGGTTAATTTATTA
This sequence comes from Rhinichthys klamathensis goyatoka, assembly GCF_029890125.1. Classification (NCBI taxonomy): domain Eukaryota; kingdom Metazoa; phylum Chordata; class Actinopteri; order Cypriniformes; family Leuciscidae; genus Rhinichthys; species Rhinichthys klamathensis. The sequence continues at coordinate 6,226,201 of NW_026606555.1, forward strand.
AACATTAATGTATTAATTAACATTAACTAACCATGAGCAATACATTTGTTACTGTTTTTGTTCATCTTTGTTAACGTTAGTTAATACAAATCCAGCTGTTCATTGTTAGTTCATGTTAGTTCACAGTGCATTAACTAATGTTAACAAGATTTAAATAAAGTATTTGTAAATGTTGAAATTAACATTAACAAAGATTAACAAATGCTGAAGGAGTATTGTTCATTCTTAGTTAATGTTAACTACATTAGTTAGCATTAACTAAGAATGAACAATACTCCTTCAGCATTTGTATAATACTGCTGCTCCATCTATTGGACAACAGTGGTATTACAGACTATAAACAGTTGTATAAATAAAAACTTTCGTTTTCAGCCTTCCTGTGACACAATTGTAAAGAGTAATAAATAAAATAAATAAATGCAGTCCATAATACTCCAATAGATGCATTTTTACAAAATGTGATAGTAAATGTTAAAATAATGATTTTAGAAAGTCTAAATATGAACTATAACAATATTAGGGAGTAGTATGATGAAAATGACAGCAGGGGGCAGTAAAATATCACTTATTGGCTGTTAGCCATGCTTGACCTTTTTTTAAGAAGCTATGAGCATTCATTGAAAAGATATTGGCTTTCGGTCAAGGCTACATATTGAAGTGACCCTATTATAGTCATCCAAATGTTATACATTACAAGTTATACATTTTCTGATAATTATTGTTCTAGAGAGTACAGAGCAATAGATGAATTTGGACAAAATGTGATTGTAAATGTTAAAATAATGATTTAATAAAGTCTAAATTTCAATTATATATAACAATTTTAGGGAGTAGTATGATGAAATGACAGCAGGGGGCAGTAAAATACCACTTATTGGCTGTTATAGCCATCCAAAATGTTATAGCCATCCAATTTACACTATTACAGCCATTCAAATGAAGAAATTACACCTTTTCTGATAATTATTGATCTAGAGAGTCCAGATAATTGTACTGCACTGGTTTTAAACATTAAGATATGAAAATTTTACGATCATAGATGGAAAAGACCATTTACAGCCAATACAGGCAATTTACCATAGGAAATATATGGTTTTAAAGCTTTTTAACAGTTATAGCGCCACCTATGGTCCGATCTCCATGAAACTTCGCATGCTTCCTCACCATGGTATGACACATATGCTCATCAATTTTTGTCAAGTTCTGAGTTTTCTTTTATGATTTATAGGCTTTTGAGTGTATTTTGACACGCCCCTTTTCTAAATGACCCTGTTACAGTGAACCAAAGGGCAAAGTTCAACTTTTTTTTGATAATTATTGATCTAGAGAGTCCAGAGAATTGTCCTAGACTGGTCTGGTTTTGATCGGGCGAAAAACCAGGGACTAGTTCGCAAAAGTAGGTTTTTAACATATTCGTGAATATTTAATGAACGATTTGATTGACAGCAATGGTTCTAGAGGCAAAGTTGTTCAGCCTGAGGAGATCTATCAAATGATATGCATATTTTGGGGATGTGTGCAACACCACCTGATTACAGAGCCGTAAAACTTGTTAGCGCCAACTAGTGGCCAATTTCTTTCAAAACTCTTACAGACCTCTTGGGCCATGAGGCAAACATGCCCATCGAGTTTCGTTCCGATTGGCCTCCGTTAACCTCGTCTAATAGGTGCTCAAATTCATTGGCCGATGGCGGCCATGTTTTTTGAGTTACGCCAATTTCCTCATACACATACATGGCACCTTGGACCAAGACACTGCATACCAATTTTTAAGTCAATCTGACTAACGGTCAGGTGGTCATAGCCCCATTTAGGTTTTTTGTGTGCTATAGCGCCACCTAGTGTTAGGTCGACGCGATTTTTTTACTGTGACCTCAGATTGAACTCATACACATGTGTTCCAAGTTTGGTGAAGATATCTCATTTACTTCTCGAGTTATAGCCATTTTAGTAAAATAGGCTCCTCCCACAACGATCATTTTACTCCCCCTAGCAACCGTGAATCGAAAATTCAACTTTTTTTCAATGATTATTGATATTCAGACTCCAGAGAACATGTATGCATTTGTCTGGTTTTGATCGGGCGAAAAACCAGGGACTAGTTCGCAAAAGTAGGTTTTTGACAAAATTCAAAATGGCGGAAAAATTTGCATACCGGAAATGAAATCGGAGATATACGTTTTGTTCTTCAGGCCTCCAGCTTTCCAATGATATAAGACACTTGAGTCTACGACATACGGTTTAGGAGTTATGAGCAGTTTCGCGCAATTGATTGCTGTAGCGCCACCTATAGGCCAATCGGGGTCATACTTTCTGAGGCTCTCCTCGATTTTTGTACTACCATCTGACAAAGTTTCAGAGCTCCAGCACTTACGGTTTGTTCTGCACGATGCGTTTTACGGCAGAAGAATAATAATAATAATAATAATTAAAGCTGCTAGCAGCATTTAGCGGTGTTCAAGCAGTTAAGGCCTTTAAGGCCGTTAAGCACAAAAGCATCAAAAGACATTAAGTTTTATGTAGCAAGCGTTTAACCATTGACATCATAGATGAAATAGACCATGTTTTAGCATGATTTACTATGATATACCAAATTTAGTGTGATTTTTCATGATCTACCATGTTCCAGTATGATTTACCATGAATCTAGCATGATTTACCACAGTTTACCAGGTTTTACCATGTTATAGGATGATTTACCATGATATACCACATTGTAGAATGATTTACCAGGATCGTAGCATCATTTACCATGATTCATCACATTGCTAGCATGATTTGCCATGATACACCATGTAATAGTATTTTTTACTATGATTTACCATGTTTCTATCGTGATTTACCATGATTGCCCACATTGCTGCATTGATGTGAAGTGCCAATAAAAATGAAGTGATAAACTCTGACAAAAAATGATTGTGTTATAATAGTTAACATGGAAAAACTGGTTTGCAGAATAATGGTGAAAATCAAGTGTGTCAAAATGAGAGTAAGCCAATAAGTGGTCTTCTACTGCCCTCTGCTGGCCACTCTACTTATTAATAAAGTGTTTTCACGGGTGCTTTTGCACTCATATGTAGACATTTGCTCACACACACACACACACACAAAGTCATTATGAAAATATATTTTAATGGTCTATAAGCATTTCATGTCTTTGCAAGCTATTAATCAGATTATTCAGAATTTATTCATAAACATGGGACTACACACACACACACACACATTCTATTGTAGATTAAACTGTCTCATTCAGGGTTCACATTTGTCAATGTGACAATGAATTTTGACTAAATGTGAGTGTAAATGTTAAAATAGTGATTTTATAAAGTCTAAATATGAATTATAGAATAATATTAGTTAGTAGCATGACAAAATGACTATTTTAAACAGCAGGGGGCAGTAAAATACCACTTATTGGCTTAATATGCCAGTGTTCATATCATTTTCACCTTTTTAATTGTTATAGAGGCATATTTTGTCCGATTTGTCTGAAATTTTTCATGCTTGTTTAGAGTCACGTGTCACATGTTCTGACTTGATTTGAAGAAGATCTGAGCATTCATTGAAGAGATATAGGCGTTTGGGGACACTTGGTCAAAGCTACATATTGAAGTGACCCTATTAAAGCCATCCAAATGAAGAAGTTATACCTTTTCTGATATTTATTGATCTAGAGAGTCCAGAGAATTGTACTGCACTGGTTTAGAACATTATGATATGAACTTTATATGATCATAGATGGAAAAGACCATTTACAGCCAATACAGGCAATTTACCATAGGAAATGTATGGTTTTAAAGCTTTTTAACAGTTATAGCGCCACCTATGGTCCGATCTCCATGACACTTTGCATGCTTCTTCAGCATGTTATGACACATATGCTCATCAATTTTTGTCAAGTTCTGAGTTTTTGTTTAGGATTTACAGGCTTTTGAGTGCATTTTGACACGCCCCCTTTTCTAAATGACCCTGTTATAGCAAACCAAAGGGCAAAGTTCAACTTTTTTTTAATAATTATTGATCTAGAGAGTCCAGAGAATTGTCCTAGACTGGTCTGGTTCCGATCGGGCAAAAAACCAGGGACTAGTTTGCAAAAGAAGGTTTTTAACATATTCGTGAATATTTAATGAACGATTTGATTGACAGCAATGGTTCTAGAGGCAAAGTTGTTCAACATGAGGAGATCTATCAATTGATATGCATTTTGTGGGGATATGTGCAACACCATGTGATTACAGAGCCGTAAAACTCGTTAGCGCTAACTAGTGGCCGATTTCTTTCAAAACTCTTACAGGCCTCTTGGGCCATGAGTCGAACATGCCCATCGAGTTTCGTTCCAATCGGCCTCCGTTAACCTCGTCTCACAGGTGCTCAAACTTCATTGGTCGATGGCGGCCATGTTTTTTGAGATAAGCCAATGTCCTCATACACATACATGGGGACTTGGTCCAAGACACTGCATACCAAATTTCAAGTCAATCGGACTAACCACTAGGTGGCCATATGTTTTTTTCAGGTTATAGCGCCACCTAGAGGTCAATCGACGCGGTTTTTTTACTGTGACCTCAAATTGAGCTCTTACATATGTGTAGCGAGTTTGGTAAACATATCTCATTTCGTTTACGAGATATAGCAATTTTAGTAAAATAGGCTCCTCCCACAACGTTTATTTTGCGCCCCCTAGCGACCAGAAATCGAAATTTCGACTTTTTTTCAATAATTATTGATATTCAGACTCCAGAGAACATTTCTGCACTGGTTTGGTTCCGATCGGGCGAAAAATCAGGGACTAGTTCGCAAAAGTAGGTTTTTGACAAAATTCAAAATGGCGGAAAATCCATCATGGCGGAAATGAAATCGGAGATATACGTTTTTTTCGTCAGGTGACCAGCTTTCCAATGATATAAGACACTTGAGTCTACGACTTACGGTCTAAGAGTTATGATCCGTTTTGCGCAATTGGTTGCTATAGCGCCACCTATAGGCCAATCGGGCTCATAATTTGATAACCTCTCCTCGATTTTTGTACTACCATCTGACAAAGTTTCAGAGCTCCAGCACTTACGGTTTGGGCTGCACGACGCGTTTTACGGCAGAATAATAATAATAATAATAATAAAAATCCTTACAAATACAATAGGTTTTCAGCACTTCGTGCTTGAACACCTAATAATTAAAGCTGCAAGCAGCATTTAGCGGTGTTCAAGCAGTTAAGGCCTTTAAGGCCGTTAAGCACAAAAGCATCAAAAGACATTAAGTTTTATGTAGCAAGCATTTAACCATTGACATCATAGATGGAATAGACCATGTTTTAGCATGATTTACCATGATATACCAAATTTAGTGTGATTTTTCATGATCTACCATGTTCCAGTATGATTTACCATGAATCTAGCATGATTTAACATAGTTTACCATGATTTCCCATGTTATAGGATGATTTACCATGATATACCACATTCTAGAATGATTTACCAGGATTGTAGCATGATTTACCATGATTCATCACATTGCTAGCATGATTTGCCATGATCCACCATGTAATAGTATTTTTTACTATGATTTACCATGTTTCTATCGTGATTTACCATGATTTACCACATTGCTGCATTGATGTGAAGTGCCAATAAAAATGAAGTGATAAACTCTGACAAAAAATGATTGTGTTATAATAGTTAACATGGAAAAACTGGTTTGCTTTAGTGCTTTGATTTACTGTTGAAAATCAAGTGTGTCAAAATGAGAGTGAGCCAATAAGTGGTCTTCTACTGCCCTCTGCTGGCCACTGTACTTATTAATAAAGTGTTTTCACAAGTGCTTTTGCACTCATATGTAGACATTTGCTCACACACACACACACACACACACACACACACACACACACACACACAGACACACACACAAAGTCATTATGAAAATATATTTTAATGGTCTATAAGCATTTAATGTCTTTGCAAGCTATCAATCAGATTATTCAGAATTTATTCAGAAACATGGGACTACACACACACACACATTCTATTGTAGATTAAACTGTCTCATTCAGGGTTCACATTTGTCAATGTGACAATGAATTTTGACTAAATGTGATTGTAAATGTTAAAATAGTGATTATGTTAATTCTAAACATGAATTATAGAACAATGATAGTCAGCATTATGACAAAATTACTATTTTAAACAGCAGGGGGCAGTAAAACACCACTTATTGGCTTAATATGCCACTATATTCATATTTTCACCTTTTTAACTGTTATAGAGGCAAATTTGTCAAGCTTGTTTAGAGTGATATGTCCTGACCTTTTTTTAAGAAGATCTGAGCATTCATTGAAGAGATATAGGTTTTTGGGGACATTTGGTCAAGGCTACATATTGAAGTGACCCTATTATAGCCATCCAAATGAAGTAATTATACCTTTTCTGATAATTATTTATCTAGAGAGTGCAGATAATTGTACTGCACTGGTTTTAAACATTAAGATATGAAAATTATATGATCATAGATGGAAAAGACCATTTACAGCCAATACAGGCAATTTACCATAGGAAATACATGGTTTTAAACCTTTTCAACTGTTATAGCGCCACCTATTGTCCGATCTCCATGAAACTTTGCATGCGTGTTCATGATGTTATGTTACATATGCTCATCAATTTTTGTGAAGTTCTGAGTTTTTATTTATGATTTATAGGCTTTTGAGTATATTTTGACACACCCCCTTTTCTAAATGACCCTGTTACAGTGAACCAAAGGGCAAAGTTCAACTTTTTTTCAATGATTATTAATCTAGAGAGTCCAGAGAATTGTCCTAGACTGGTCTGGTTCCAATCGGGCAAAAATCCAGGGACTAGTTCGCAAAAGTAGGTTTTTAACATATTCGTGAATATTTAATGAACGATTTGATTGACAGCAATGGTTCTAGAGGGAAAGTTGTTCATCCTGAGGAGATCTATCAAATGATATGCATATTTTCGGGATGTGTGCAACACCACGTGATTACAGAGCCGTAAAACTCGTTAGCGCCAACTAGTGGCAAATTTCTTTCAAAACTCTTACAGACCTCTTGGGCCATGAGTCAAACATGTCCGTCGAGTTTCGTTCCGATTGGCCTCCGTTAACCTCGTGTAATAGGTGCTCAAATTCATTGGCTGATGGCGGCTATGTTTTTTGAGTTACGCCAATTTCCTCATACGCATACATGGCACCTTGGACCAAGACACTGCATACCAATTTTTAAGTCAATCGGACTAACGGTCAGGTGGTCATAGCCCGATTTAGGTTTTTTGTGTGTTATAGCGCCACCTAGTGTTAGGTCGACGCGATTTTTTTACTGTGACCTCAGATTGAACTCATACACATGTGTTCCAAGATTGGTGAAGATATCTCATTTACTTCTCGAGTTATAGCCATATTAGTAAAATAGGCTCCTCCCACAACGATCATTTTACTCCCCCTAGCGACCGTGAATCGAAAATTCAACTTTTTTTCAATGATTATTGATATTCAGACTCCAGAGAACATGTATGCATTTGTCTGGTTTTGATCGGGCGAAAAACCAGAGACTAGTTCGCAAAAGTAGGTTTTTGACAAAATTCAAAATGGCGGAAAAATTTGCATACCGGAAATGAAATCGGAGATATACGTTTTGTTCTTCAGGCCTCCAGCTTTCCAATGATATAAGACACTTGAGTCTACGACATACGGTTTAGGAGTTATGAGCAGTTTCGCGCAATTGATTGCTGTAGCGCCACCTATAGGCCAATCGGGGTCATACTTTCTGAGGCTCTCCTCGATTTTTGTACTACCATCTGACAAAGTTTCAGAGCTCCAGCACTTACGGTTTGTTCTGCACGATGCGTTTTACGGCAGAAGAATAATAATAATAATAATAATAATAAAAATCAGTACAAATACAATAGGTTTTCAGCACTTCGTGCTTGAACACCTAATAATTAAAGCTGCTAGCAGCATTTAGCGGTGTTCAAGCAGTTAAGGCCTTTAAGGCCGTTAAGCACAAAAGCATCAAAAGACATTAAGTTTTATGTAGCAAGCATGATTTACCATGATATACTACATTTCAGTGTGATTTTTCATAATTTACCATGTTCCAGTATGATTTACCATGAATCTAACATGATTTTCCATAGTTTACCTTGATATACCATGTTATATGATGATTTACCATGATATAGCACATTCTAGAATAATTTACCAGGATTCTAGCATGATTTACCTTTTTTACTATGATTTACCATGTTTCTGGCATTATTTACCATGATTTACCACGTTGATAGCAATTATATGAAGCATAAGAACAATTGAAGTGATAAACTCTGACAAAATATGAATGTGTTATAATAGTAATTGTTATATAAGTGATTTTATAGTGTCTATATACAAAAAAAGACTATTAATAAGAAGAGTGGCCAGCAGAGGGCAGTAGAAGACCACTTATTGGCTCACTTTCATTTTCAACCACTTTGTTTCTCCAGTATTCTCCACTGAAGCAAACCATTTTTTTCATGTTAACTCCATAATGCATGCTTACACACACACACACACATACACACACACACACACACATTTTTGGGATATGTTATTGTGAAAATCAGTTTTAATGGTATATGAGCATTTCACATATTTCTTTGCAATGTAATAATATAAAACTAATTAAAGAAAATGCTTTAAGCATTTGTTTGTTAGCCAATGCTGAAAGCTGATAAAAAAAGATTAAAAATGTCTAATGCTGCTGCTCCATCTAGTGGACAACAGTGCTATTACAGCCTACTTATACAATAGGCCATGTTTTTCATATAATTTAATCTACACACGCTCATTCTGATGTAGATAGAGACATTTAGAACTTCAGGATCCAATGTGACTCAATTGTCACTTCAATAGATGATTTTTGACTAAATGTTATTGTAAATGTTAAAATAGTGAATTTATAAAGTCTAAATATTAATTATAGTTGAGTAGTGTGACAAAATGACTTTTTTTAAACAGCAGGGGGCAGTAAAATACCACTTATTGGCTGTTATCCTTTTTCAAGCTGTTATAGCTGTTCTTGACCTTTTTTTAAGAAGCTATGAGCATTTATTGAAAAGATATTGGCTTTCGCTCAAGGCTACATATTGAAGTGACCCTATTATAGTCATCCAAATGAAGAAGTTATACATTTTCCTATAATTATTGTTCTAGAGAGTACAGAGCAATAGATGAATTTTGACAAAATGTGATTGTAAATGTTAAAATAATGATTTAATAAAGTCTAAATATCAATTATATATAAAAATATTAGAGAGTAGTATGATGAAATGACAGCAGGGGGCAGTAAAATACCACTTTTTGGCTGTTATAGCCATCCAAGCTGTTATAGCTGTTATAGCCATCCGATTTACACTCTATTATAGCCATCCAAATGAAGTAATTATACCTTTTCTGATAATTATTGATCTAGAGAGTCCAGATAATTGTACTGCACTGGTTTTAAACATTAAGATATGAAAATTATACGATCATAGATGGAAAAGACCATTTACAGCCAATACAGGCAATTTACCATAGGAAATGTATGGTTTTAAAGCTTTTCAACAGTTATAGCGCCACCTATTGTCCGATCTCCATGAAACTTTGCATGCTTCTTCACCATGGTATGACACATATGCTCATCAATTTTTGTGAAGTTCTGAGTTTTTATTTATGATTTATAGGCTTTTGAGTGTGTTTTGACACGCCCCTTTTTATAAATGATCCTGTTATAATGAACCAAATGGCAAATTTCAACTTTTTTTCAATAATTATTGATCTAGAGAGTCCAGAGAATTGTCCTAGACTGGTCTGGTTCCAATCGGGCGAAAAACCAGGGACTAGTTCGCAAAAGTAGGTTTTTAACATATTCGTGAATATTTAATGAACGGTTTGATTGACAGCAATGGTTCTAGAGGCAAAGTTGTTCATCATGAGGAGATCTATCAAATGATATGCATTTTGTGGGGATGTGTGCAACACCACGTGATTACAGAGCCGTAAAACTCGTTAGCGCCAACTAGTGGCCGATTTCTTTCAAAACTCTTACAGACCTCTTGGCCCATGAGTCGAACATGCCCATTGAGTTTCGTTCCGATTGGCCTCCGTTAACCTCGTCTCACAGGTGCTCAAACTTCATTGGCCGATGGCGGCCATGTTTTTTGAGATACGCCAATGTCCTCATAGACATTCATGGGGCCTTGGACCAAGACACTGCACACCAATTTTCAGGTAAATCGGACTAACGGTCAGGTGGCCACACCCCCTTTTATGTTTTTTTAATGTTATAGCGCCACCTAGTGTTAGATCGACGCGTTTTTTTTACTGTGACCCCACACTGTCCTCATACACATGTGTGTCAAGTTTGGTGAAGATATCTCATTTCGTTCTCGAGTTATAGCCATTTTTGTAAAATAGGCTCCTCCCACAACGTTCATTTTGCGCCCCCTAGCAACCGAAAATCGAAATTTCAACTTTTTTTCAATAATTATTGATATTCAGACTCCAGAGAACATTTCTACACTGGTTTGGTTCCGATCGGGCAAAAAACCAGGGACTAGTTCGCAAAAGTAGTTTTTCAACAAAATTCAAAATGGCGGAAAATCTATCATGGCGGAAATGAAATCGGAGATATACGTTTTTTAAGTTAAGAGTCCAGCTTTCCAATGATATAAGACACTTGAGTCTACGCCTTACGGTTTAGGAGTTATGAGCCGTTACGCGCAATTGATTGCTGTAGCGCCACCTATAGGCCAATCGGGGTCATACTCTCTGAACCTCTCCTCGATTTTTGTACTACCATCTGACAAAGTTTCAGAGCTCCAGCACTTACGGTTTGGGCTGCACGATGCGTTTTAGGGGAAAATAATAATAATAATAATAATTAAAGCTGCTAGCAGCATTTAGCGGTGTTCAAGCATTTAAGCCCTTTTAGCACATAAGCATTAAAGACATTTAGCAAGCATGTAACCACTGACATAATAGATAGAAAACCATTTACCATGATTCTAGCATGATTTACCATAGTTTTACCATGATTTCCCATAGTTTTACCATGCTTTACCATACTTTTACCATGATTTACCATGTTCTAGTATGATTTACCATGAATCTAGCATGATTTACCATAGTTTTACCATGATATTCCATGTTGTAGCATGATTTACATGATTTACCCTTTTCTAGCATGATTTACCATTGTTTACCATGATTTACTCATCAGTACAAATAAAGTGTTACACTCTGACAAAATATGATTGTGTTATAATAGTAATTGTTATATAATGGATTTTATAGTAAGCATGGATAATGCAGTTAACATGGAAAAACTGGTTTGCTTTAGTTCAGAATTTTGTTGCTGAAACTCAAGGCTGTTAAAATGAAAGTGAGCCAATAAGTGGTCTTCTACTGCCCTCTGCTGGCCACTCTACTTATTAATAAAAGTCTTTTCACATGTGCTTTCAGATCTAGACACACACACACACACACAAGTCATTATGAAAATATATGAAATGCTTATAGACCATTAAAATATATGTCTTTGCAAGCTATTAATCAGATTATTCAGGATTTATTCAAAAACATGGGACTACACACACACATTCTGTTGTAGATAAAGTGATCTGAACTGTGTCTCATTCAGGATTAACATTTGTCTGTGACACAATGCTTCAATAGATGAATTTTGACAAAATGTGAGTGTAAATGTTAAAATAGTGATTTTATAAACTCTAAATAAGAATAATAGAATATTAGTAGTTAGTAGCATGACAAAATGACTATTTTAAACAGCAGGGGGCAGTAGAATACAACTTATTGGCTTAATATGCCATTATGTTATAACTTTAACCTTTTAAACTGTTATAGATGCATTATTTCTTATCTTAATTAGAGTCACATGTTCTGACTTGTTTTTAAGAAGATCTGAGCATTCATTGAAGAGATATAGGCTTTCTTGGTCAAGGCTACATATTAAAGTGACCCTATTATAGCCATCCAAATGAAGAAGTTGTAACTTTTCTGATAATTATTTATCTAGAGAGTCCAGAGAATTGTACTGCACTTATTTTGAACATTTTGATATAAATATTATATGATCATAGATGGAACACACCATTTACAGCCAATACAGGCAATTTACCATAGGAAATACATGGTTTTAAACCTTTTCAACAGTTATAGCGCCACCTATTGTCCGATCTCCATAAAACTTTGCATGCTTGTTCATGATGTTATGTCACATATGCTCACCAATTTTTGTGAAGTTCTGAGTTTTTTTTAATGATTTATAGGCTTTTGAGTGTATTTGGACACGCCCCTTTTCTAAATGACCCTATTATAGCCATACGAAAAATGCAAAAGTTAAACTTTTTTTTAATAATTATTGATCTAGAGAGTCCAGAGAAATGTCCTAGACTGGTCTGGTTCCGATCGGGCGAAAAACCAGGGACTAGTTCGCAAAAGTAGGTTTTTAACATATTCGTGAATATTTAATGAACGGTTTGATTGACAGCAATGGTTCTAGAGGCAAAGTTGTTCAGCATGAGGAGATCTATCAAATTATAGGCATTTTGTGGGGATGTGTGCAACACCACGTGATTACAGAGCCATAAAACTCGTTAGCGCCAACTAGTGGCCGATTTCTTTCAAAACTCTTACAGACCTCTTGGGCCATGAGTCGAACATGCCCATCGAGTTTCGTTCCGATTGGCCTCCGTTAACCTCGTCTCACAGGTGCTCAAACTTAATTGGCCGATGGCGGCCATGTTTTTTGAGATACGCCAATGTCCTCATAAACATACATGGGGCCTTGGACCAAGACACTGCATACCAATTTTCAAGTCAATCGGACTAACCACTAGGTGGCCATATGTTTTTTTCATGTTATAGCGCCACCTAGAGCTCAATCAACGCAATTTTTTTACTGTGACCTCAGATTGAGCTCATACATATGTGTAGCAAGTTTGGTAAAAATATCTCATTTTGTTTACGAGTTATAGCCATTTTAGTAAAATAGGCTCCTCCCACAACGTTTATTTTGCACCCCCTAGCGACCGGAAATCGAAATTTCGACTTTTTTTCAATAATTATTGATATTCAGACTCCAGAGAACATTTCTGCACTGGTTTGGTTCCAATCGGGCAAAAAACCAGGGACTAGTTTGCAAAAGTAGTTTTTTGACAAAATTCAAAATGGCGGAAAATCTATATTGGCGGAAATTAAATCGGAGATATACGTTTTTTTCGTCAGGTGACCAGCTTTCCAGTGATATAAGACACTTGAGTCTACGACTTACGGTCTAGGAGTTATGAGCAGTTTCGCGCAATTGGTTGCTATAGCGCCACCTATGGGCCAATCGGGCTCATAATTTGATAACCTCTCCTCGATTTTTGTACTACCATCTGACAAAGTTTCAAGGCTCCAGCTCTTACGGTTTGGGCTGCACGATGCGTTTTACGGCGGAAGAAAAATAATAATAATAATAATAAAAATCCTTACAAATACAATAGGTTTTCAGCACTTCGTGCTTGAACACCTAATAATTAAAGCTGCAAGCAGCATTTAGCGGTGTTCAAGCAGTTAAGGCCTTTAAGGCCGTTAAGCACAAAAGCATCAAAAGACATTAAGTTTTATTTAGCATACATTTAAACACTGACATAATAGATGGAAAAGACCATTTACAGCCAATATAGGCAATTTACCATAGGAAATATATGGTTTTAAGGTTTTTAACAGTTATAGCGCCACCTATGGTCCGATCTCCATAAAACTTTGCATGCTTGTTATTGATGTTATGTCACATAAGCTCATCAATTTTTGTGAAGTTCTGAGTTTTCTTGTAGGATTTATAGGCTTTTGAATGTATTTTGCCACGCCCATTTTCTAAATGACCCTGTTACAGTGAACCAAAGGGCAAAGTTCAACTTTTTTTTGATAATTATTGATCTAGAGAGTCCATAGAATTGTCCTAGACTGGTTTGATTTTGATCGGGCGAAAAACCAGGGACTAGTTCGCAAAAGTAGGTTTTTAACATATTCGTGAATATTTAATGAACGATTTGATTGACAGCAATGGTTCTAGAGGCAAAGTTGTTCACCATAAGGAGGTCTATCAAATGATATGCATTTTGGGGGGATGTGTGCAACACCACGTGATTACAGAGCCGTAAAACTCGTTTGCGCCAACTAGTGGCCGATTTCTTTCAAAACTCTTACAGACCTCTTGGCCCATGAGTCGAACATGCCCATTGAGTTTCGTTCCGATTGGCCTCCGTTAACCTCGTCTCACAGGTGCTCAAACTTCATTGGCCGATGGCGGCCATGTTTTTTGAGATACGCCAATGTCCTCATAGACATTCATGGGGCCTTGGACCAAGACACTGCATACCAATTTTCAGGTAAATCGGACTAACGGTCAGGTGGCCACACCCCCTTTTATGTTTTTTTAATGTTATAGCGCCACCTAGTGTTAGATCGACGCGGTTTTTTTACTGTGACCCCACACTGTCCTTATACACATGTGTGTCAAGTTTGGTGAAGATATCTCATTTCGTTCTCGAGTTATAGCCATTTTTGTAAAATAGGCTCCTCCCACAACGTTCATTTTGCGCCCCCTAGCAACCGGAAATCGAAATTTCAACTTTTTTTCAATAATTATTGATATTCAGACTCCAGAGAACATTTCTACACTGGTTTGGTTCCGATCGGGCAAAAAACCAGGGACTAGTTCGCAAAAGTAGTTTTTCAACAAAATTCAAAATGGCGGAAAATCTATCATGGCGGAAATGAAATCGGAGATATACGTTTTTTAAGTTAAGAGTCCAGCTTTCCAATGATATAAGACACTTGAGTCTACGCCTTACGGTTTAGGAGTTATGAGCCGTTACGCGCAATTGATTGCTGTAGCGCCACCTATAGGCCAATCGGGGTCATACTCTCTGAACCTCTCCTCGATTTTTGTACTACCATCTGACAAAGTTTCAGAGCTCCAGCACTTACGGTTTGGGCTGCACGATGCGTTTTAGGGGAAAATAATAATAATAATAATAATTAAAGCTGCAAGCAGCATTTAGCGGTGTTCAAGCAGTTAAGGCCTTTTATGGCCGTTAAGCACAAAAGCATCAAAAGACATTAAGGTTTATGTAGCAAGCATTTAACCACTGAGATCATAGATAGAATAGACCATGTTTAAGCATGATTTACCATGATATACCACATTTCAGTGTGATTTTTCATTATTTACAATGTTCCAGTATGATTTACCATGAATCTAGCATGATTTACCATAGTTTACCATGATATACCAAGTTCTAGTATGATTCACCATGATTTATCCTGTTCTAGCATGATTTACCACAATTGAACATATTCTAGTATGATTTAATATGATTCTAGCATGATTTACCATGTTATAGGATGATTTACCATGATATACCCAGGGCCGTTTGAAGGAATTTGGGGGCCCCAAGCAAAATGGACATGGAGGTCCATGTCCATTTTGACTGTTTGACTGTTTGACAAGACTGTTTGCTAACAGTTAAATGACAATTAACTAAATATTAAATAACTAACAATTTACCATCTATTAATGATTGTTATTATAAAGTGTTACAGAAAACTTAAAGATATGTTAGCATTTCCATATTTTGATATTAGAAGGGAAGGGATGCTGCTTTCACTACCAATGCTTAAAAACATCTCCAAGCTAATGTTTGATGCACGGATTTATTGTGTGGTTTTCCTAACCCCCATTGGTAAATAGATTATCACGGTGGAATAGTTATGCTATGCCACTTTCATCAAAACCTATTAGCTATAGCAATGTCAAGTCATTAAATACGATAAACAGTGATTCTGGAACTCCTTAAACCGTTAAAAAACATATTACAGTATGTAACGTTAACCATATTCCGTCCGTTCGAAAAAAAAATTGCACTAACTGTTCGTTACAAGCAGCATTTGCCGTCAGGCAGGTACTAACATAAACATATTTTTGCTAGCCTAATGTTACCTGCTGCAAAATTACACCATTTGTACAAGACAAGTAGAGCTATTTTTATGCAGTGTAATTTATTACTTTACCACTATCTGGTATTTTTCTTAACCTTCTCTTCTTTCTTTTCTGGCTTCCTGAAGCATAATTCCGCTTCATGATAACTCCCGAGGAGGTTTGTATTTTGCCGGCAGCAGAGATCGTGTGGTTGGCTGGCTGCTGCCAGCGACTACTGAGAGGGGCCCCCTTGAGGGGGATTCCGATAACAGTGTCATTGCACTTTACTGCATTGACTATCAAAGGGGCGCTCACAGTTTGTCGTTGCATTTTATTCTTAAACAGTCGTTGTCTTGGGGCCCCAGTCCAGCTCGGGGCCCCAAGCAATTGCTTGGTTTGCCTGTCCTGTTCCGACGGGCCTGGATATACCACATTCTAGAATGATTTACCGCAGGATTGTAGCATGATTTCCCATGATACACCATGTAATAGTATTGTTTCCTTTTTTTTTGGTGTATGTGTTAATTTATTCTGAAACAATATTCTCATTTATTCTGATTATTCTCATCAGTGTTCAATCAGCTTTGATATTTAAATCGGCATATTGTAATATCTGCACCTTTAAAGGGTGTCCCCTCCCCCTATATTATTAAATGTATGCTTCATCTTTCATTTTAAATTCATACATTTGGTCAATAAATTCAATTATTTAGAATAATAAGACACTATAGGGCTGTTACCCTAGGGGCTGATCAAATTAAATAATTTACACAGAAAAATTACAATTGTGTAAAATAATGTTATGAAATTGATTTAAATTTACATATAAGAAACATACTACTTTTAAACATAACACTAAACCGCCAGTAGGTGGCGGCAGGCGACCGTCTTAATGAGTGAGTCATTGATTCATTCATTCAAACAAACAAACAAACAAACGATTCGTTCAAACGGCTGATTCATTCAAGAATGAGACAGATGTTTATGAATGGGTCATTGAATCTTTGACTCAATCGATTCGTTCAAAATGCTGAATCATTCAGTAATGAAAACAGGTTGAGTGTTACTGTGAGATGCGCCGTGGTTCTGCTGTGATTTTTGTTTGGAACTATTTTCGCTGCTGAAACAGAACAAAAACAGCCAATATTGCATCTAAAATGTAAGTGACTTAATTTTAACTGTTTATTGAACTGTTGTAGGAAATGTCACATTTTCAATCATGATGGTGTTCAGGAAAAATAATTGAGGTTGCTTAACATATGTTAAAAATATAAAAACTCCACATTTAGATTTTTATAGGCAGTATGTTGTTAACTGGTTAACTGAGTGTGTGTGCGCTCATTTGTGTAGATTTCTCCTCGAGAGGCTGCCCGAGCGTCAACAGCGCAACCTTACCGTCCGTCAGTAAAAGTCAACAACACTGACAGTAATGCAGCGCAATATGAAAGAGTTAGTCTTAGTTTTAACAACCTATGAAACTAATAATGAACAATATGAAACTAAAACGACATAAGCTTAATTTAAAATGTCTTAGGAACTACGGGCTATTTAGAGGTGGGTAAACGCTATTTAGAGGTGGATAAACGCTATTTAGAGGTGGTTAAACACACTTTGGGGGTGGGTAAACGCTATTTCCGAATATTGGGAGGTGCGTAAACGGCGTTTACGTGCGTTTAGCCTCCACTACATCCCTGCTCATAACAATATGGTCACTTGCTGCATCACGTGTAAAATTTCCATTTCGCCTCCAATATGCAGAAACATTTGGACACACATCATGAACAGACTTTAGTCCCATTAAACTTAAACTGGAATGTCACTGTTTCTGTCACTGCGACTTCACGAACAGGTGAACGCACACACACACACACACATCACTTTTGAAGTAAAATTGAGGACGCAGTGCATGTAATGCATCGAGATATCGAATTGAACTGAATCGATAACATGATAATCGTAATCGAACCGAACCGTGAGACCAGTGTAGGTTCACACCCCTAATACTCTGTGCTGTGTCAGCGAGTTAATAATAATTAACAAACAAAATAAGTTATAAGTTCAATAAGTTAATACAAACAAACAAATTTGTACTAATTCCCTCACCCAATGAGAATCGATAAGGAATCGAATCGATAAGCAATATCGATAATGGAATCGGAATCGTTAAATTCTTATCAATTCCCATCCCTAATCAAGTGTCAAAATGAAAGTGAGCCAATAAGTGGTCTTCTACTGCCCTCTGCTGGTCACTCTACTTATTAATAAAGTGTTTTCACAAGTGCTTTGCACACACACACACACACACACACACACACGGGATATGTTATTGTGAAAATCTCTTTTAATGGTGTATAAGCATGCATTTCACATATTTCTTTGTGATGTAATAATATAAAACTATATGCTTTAAGCATTTGTTTGTTAGCCAATGCTGAAAGCTGATAAAAAAGATTAAAAATGTCGGTAACACTTTACAATAAGGTTAATTTATTAATCATTGGTTAATGTATTAATTAACATGAACTAACCATGAGCAATACATTTGTTACTGTTTTTGATCATCTTTGTTAACGTCAGTTAATACAAATCCAGCTGTTCATTGTTAGTTCATGTTAGTTCACAGTGCATTAACTAATGTTAACAAGATTTTAATAAAGTATTTGTAAATGTTGAAATTAACATTAACAAAATCGTTCCCGAGCCCCGCGACGACAGATTTGGATCAAGAACCCCGAGAGAACCTTACCATCACAATTTGAGCGTGCAGCGACTTTCTGTTTTCGAGTTATGAGTGAATTTGTACTTGGGGGGCGTGGCCCAACGTTATACTTTCGTTTTCAGCCTTCCTGTGACACAATTGTAAATAGTAATAAATAAAATAAATAAATGCAGTCCATAATACTCCAATAGATGAATTTGGACAAAATGTGATTGTAAATGTTAAAATAATGATTTAATAAAGTCTAAATTTCAATTATATATACCAATATTAGGAAGTAGTATGATGAAATGACAGCAGGGGGCAGTAAAATACCACTTATTGGCTGTTATAGCCATCCAAAATGTTTTAGCCATCCAATTTACACTATTATAGCCATTCAAATGAAGAAAGTATACCTTTTCTGATAATTATTGATCTAGAGAGTCCAGATAATTGTACTGCACTGGTTTTAAACAGTAAGATATGAGAATTTTACGATCATAGATGGAAAAGACCATTTACAGCCAATACAGGCAGTTTACCATAGGAAATGCATGGTTTTAAAGCTTTTCAACAGTTATAGCGCCACCTATTGTCCGATCTCCATGAAACTTTGCATGCTTCTTCACCATGGTATGACACATATGCTCATCAATTTTTGTCAAGTTCTGAGTTTTTATTTATGATTTATAGGCTTTTGAGTGTATTTTGACACGCCCCTTTTATAAATGACCCTATTATAGCCATACGAAAAATGCAAAAGTTCAACTTTTTTTCGATAATTATTGATCTAAAGAGTCCAGAGAATTGACCTAGACTGGTCTGGTTCCGATTGGGCGAAAAACCAGGGACTAGTTCGCAAAAGTAGGTTTTTAACATATTCATGAATATTTAATGAACGATTTGATTGACAGCAATGGTTCTAGAAGCAAAGTTGTTTAGCATGAGGAGATCTATCAAATGATATGCATATTGTGGGGATGTGTGCAACACCACGTGATTACAGAGCCGTAAAACTCGTTAGCGCCAACTAGTGGCCGATTTCTTTCAAAACTCTTACAGACCTCTTGGGCCATGAGTTGAACATGCCCATTGAGTTTCGTTCCGATCGGCCTTCGTTAACCTCGTCTAATAGGTGCTCAAATTCATTGGCCAATGGCGGCCATGTTTTTTGAGTTACGCCAATTTCCTCATACACATACATGGGGCCTTGGACCAAGACACTGCATACCAATTTTCAAGTCAATCGGACTAACGGTCAGGTGGTCATAGCCCTTTTATGTTTTTTTTTATGTTATAGCGCCACCTAGTGTTCGATCGTCGCGATATTTTTACTGTGACCTCAAACTGTCCTCATACACATGTCTCTTGAGTTTTGTGAAAATATCTCATTTACTTTTCGAATTATAGCCATTTTAGTAAAATAGGCTCCTCCCACAACGATCATTTTACTCCCCCTAGCGACCGGAAATCGAAAATTCAACTTTTTTTCAATAACGATTGATAATCAGACTCCAGAGAACATTTCTGCACCAGTTTGGTTCAGATCAAGCCAAAAACCAGGGACTAGTTTGCAAAATTAGGTTTTTGACAAAATTCAAAATGGCGGAAAAATTTGCATACCGGAAATGAAATCGGAGATATACATTTTTTACTTCAGGCCTCCAGCTTTCCAATGATATAAGACACTTGAGTCTACGACATACGGTTTAGGAGTTATGAGCAGTTTTGCGCAATTGATCGCTGTAGCGCCACCTATGGGCCAATCGGGCTCATACTTTGATAACCTCTCCTCGATTTTTGTACTACCATCTGACAAAGTTTCAACTCTCCAGCACTTACGGTTTGGGCTGCACGATGCGTTTTACAGGAGAATAATAATAATAATTAAAGCTGCTAGCAGCATTTAGCGGTGTTCAAGCAGTTAAGGCCTTTAAGGCCGTTAAGCACAAAAACATCAGAAGACATTAAGTTTTATGTAGCAAGCATTTAAACATTGACATCATAGATGGAATAGACCATGTTTTAGCATGATTTACCATGATATACCAAATTTAGTGTGATTTTTCATGATCTACCATGTTCCAGTATGATTTACCATGAATCTAGCATGATTTACCACAGTTTACCATGATTTCCCATGTTATAGGATGATTTACCATGATATACCACATTCTAGAATGATTTACCAGGATTGTAGCATGATTTACCATGATTCATCACATTGCTAGCATTATTTGCCATGATCCACCATGTAATAGTATTTTTTTCTATGATTTACCATGTTTCTATCGTGATTTACCATGATTTACCACATTGCTGCATTGATGTGAAGGGCCAATAAAAATGAAGTGATAAACTCTGACAAAAAATGATTGTGTTATAATAGTTAACATGGAAAAACTGGTTTGCTTTAGTGCTTTGATTTACTGTTGAAAATCAAGTGTGTCAAAATGAGAGTGAGACAATAAGTGGTCTTCTACTGCCCTCTGCTGGCCATTCTACTTATTAATAAAGTGTTTTCACAGGTGCTTTTACACTCATATGTAGACATTTGATCACACACACACACACACATACACACAAAGTCATTATATAAATATATTTTAATGGTCTATAAGCATTTAATGTCTTTGCAAGCTATTAATCAGATTATTCAGCATTTATTCAAAAACCTAGGACTACACACACACATTCTGTTGTAGATACAGATATTTGAACTATGTGATGGAAAAAAGAAATGTTTACTGCAATTGTCCTTCAGGATTCATATTTCTCAATGTACTACAATAGTCAGTTTACCATGGTTTGTCTTAGTTTACCTTGATGTTACCTTGTTGTGACCGAATGTTACACAATAATTTATCATGATATACCACATTCTAGAATGATTCAGCAGGGTTGTAGCATGATTTACTATGATTTACCACGTTGTTAGCAATTATGTGAAGCTTCAGAACAGTAAAGTGAATTGAAAGACAAAATATGAATGTGTTATTATAGTAATTGTCACATAAGGTTATTTTTTAGTGTCTCCCGAGCCCTGCGACGATAGATTTGGATCAAGATCCCCGAGAGGACCTTACCATCAAAATTTGAGCGCGCAGAGACTTTCCGTTTTCGAGTTATGAGTGAATTTGTACTTGGGGGGCGTGGCCCAATGTTTTACTTTCGTTTTGAGGCTTCCTGTGACAATTAATTATAGAGGCAAATTTTGTCTGATTTGTCTGAAATTTTTCAATGCCGTACAGAGTGATATTACACATGTTCTTGACCGTTTTTAAAGAAGATCTGAGCATTCATTTAAGAGATCAGCATTTACAGCCAATACAGGCAATTTACCATAGGAAATGTATGGTTTTAAAGCTTTTTGACAGTTTCAGCGCCAACTATGGTCCGATCTCCATGAAACTTTGCATGCTTCTTCACCATGTTATGACACATATGCTCACCAATTTTTGTTTAGTACTGAGTTTTTATTTATGATTTATAGGCTTTTGTGTGTATTTGACACGCCCCTTTTCTAAATGACCCTGTTATAGCCATACGAAAAATGCAAAAGTTCAACTTTTTTTCAATGATTATTGATCTAGAGAGTCCAGAGAATTGTCCTAGACTGGTCTGGTTCCGATCGGGCGAAAATCCAGGGACTAGTTCGCAAAAGTAGGTTTTTAACATATTCGTGAATATTTAATGAACGATTTGATTGACAGCAATGGTTCTAGAGGCAAAGTTGTTCAACCTGAGGAGATGTATCAAATGATATGCATATTTTGGGGATGTGTGCAACACCACGTGATTACAGAGCCGTAAAACTCGTTAGCGCCAACTAGTGGCCAATTTCTTTCAAAACTCTTACAGACCTCTTTGGCCATGAGTCGAACATGCCCATCGAGTTTCGTTCCGATTGGCCTCCGTTAACCTCGTCTAATAGGTGCTCAAATTCATTGGCCGATGGCGGCCATGTTTTTTGAGTTACGCCAGTTTCCTCATACACATACATGGCACCTTGGACCAAGACACTGCATACCAATTTTCAAGTCAATCGGACTAACGGTCAGGTTGTCATAGCCCCATTTAGGTTTTTTGTGTGTTATAGCGCCACCTAGTGTTAGGTCGACGCGATTTTTTTACTGTGACCTCAAATTGAACTCATACACATGTGTTCCAAGTTTGGTAAAGATATCTCATTTCTTTCTCGAGTTATAGCCATTTTAGTAAAATAGGCTCCTCCCACAACGATCATTTTACTCCCCCTAGCAACCGTGAATCGAAAATTCAACTTTTTTTCAATGATTATTGATATTCAGACTCCAGAGAACATGTATGCATTTGTCTGGTTTTGATCGGGCGAAAAACCAGGGACTAGTTCGCAAAAGTAGGTTTTTGACAAAATTCAAAATGGCGGAAAAATTTGCATACCGGAAATGAAATCGGAGATATACGTTTTGTTCTTCAGGCCTCCAGCTTTCCAATGATATAAGACACTTGAGTCTACGACATACGGTTTAGGAGTTATGAGCAGTTTCGCGCAATTGATTGCTGTAGCGCCACCTATAGGCCAATCGGGGTCATACTTTCTGAGGCTCTCCTCGATTTTTGTACTACCATCTGACAAAGTTTCAGAGCTCCAGCACTTACGGTTTGTTCTGCACGATGCGTTTTACGGCAGAAGAATAATAATAATAATAATAATAATAATAATAATAAAAATCAGTACAAATACAATAGGTTTTCAGCACTTCGTGCTTGAACACCTAATTAAAGCTGCAAGCAGCATTTTAGCGGTGTTCAAGCAGTTAAGCCTTTTAGCACATAAGCATTAAAGACATTTAGCAAGCATGTAACCACTGACATAATAGATGGAAAACCGTTTACCATGATTTAACATGATACTAGCATGATTTACCATAGTTTTACCATGATTAACCATGTTCTAGTATGATTTACCATGAATCTAGCATGATTCACCATAGTTTTGCCATGATTTACCATGTTCTAGTATGATTTACCATGAATCTAGCATGATTCACAATGTTCTAGTATGCTTTACATGATTTACCCTGTTGTAGCATAATTTACCATCGTTTACCATGATTTACCACGCTCTGGTATGATTTACCATGAATCTAGCATGATTTACCATAGTTTTACCATGATTTACCATGTTCTAGTATGATTTACCATGAATCTAGCATGATTTACCATTGTTTACCATGCATCTAGCATGTGTCAGTACAAATAAAGTGTTACACTCTGACAAAATATGATTGTGTTATAATAGTAATTGTTATATAATGGATTTTATAGTAAGCATGGATAATGCAGTTAACATGGAAAAACTGGTTTGCTTTAGTTCAGAATTTTGTTGAAACTCAAGGCTGTTAAAATGAAAGTGAGCCAATAAGTGGTCTTCTACTGCCCTCTGCTGGCCACTCTACTTATTAATAAAGTATTTTTGCATTCATATCTAGACACACACACAAGTCATTATGAAAATATATGAAATGCTTATAGACCATTAAAATATATGTCTTTGCAAGCTATTAATCAGATTATTCAGGATTTATTCAGAAACATGGGACTACACACACATTCTGTTGTAGATAAAGTGATCTGAACTGTGTCTCATTCAGGATTAACATTTGTCTGTGACACGCTTCAATAGATGAATTTTGACTAAATGTGAGTGTAAATGTTAAAATAGTGATTTTATAAACTCTAAATAGAGTCCAGAGAATTGTACTGCACTGATTTTGAACATATTATATGATCATAGATGGAACACACCATTTACAGCCAATACAGGCAATTTACCATAGGAAATACATGGTTTTAAAGCTTTTCAACAGTTATAGCGCCACCTATTGTCCGATCTCCATAAAACTTTGCATGCATGTTCATGATGTTATGGCACATATGCTCACCAATTTTTGTGAAGCTCTGAGTTTTTATTTATGATTTATAGGCTTTTGAGTGTGTTTTGACACGCCCCTTTTTATAAATGATCCTGTTATAATGAACCAAATGGCAAAGTTAAACTTTTTTTTGATAATTATTGATCTAGAGAGTCCAGAGAATTGTACTGCACTGGTTTTGAACATTATAATTTAAAGATTATATGATAATAGATGGAAAACACCATTTACAGCCAATACAGGCAATTTACCATAAGAAATACATGGTTTTAAAGCTTTTTAACAGTTAAAGCGCCACCTATGGTCCGATCTCCATGAAACTGTGCATGCTTCTTCAGCATGTTATGACACATATACACACCAATTTTTGTGAAGTTCTGACTTTTTATTTATGATTTATAGGCTTTTGAGTGTATTTTGCTAAGCACCTTTTCTTAATGACCCTATTATAGCCATACGAAAAATGCAAAAGTTCAACTTTTTTTCAATAATTATTCATCTAGAGAGTCCAGAGAATTGTCCTAGACTGGTTTGGTTTTGATCGGGCGAAAAACCAGGGACTAGTTTGCAAAAGTAGGTTTTTAACATATTCGTGAATATTTAAAGAACGATTTGATTGACAGCAATGGTTCTAGAGGCAAAGTTGTTCAGCATGAGGAGATCTATCAATTGATATGCATTTTGGGGGGATGTGTGCAACACCACGTGATTACAGAGCCATAAAACTCGTTAGCGCCAACTAGTGGCCGATTTCTTTCAAAACTCTTACAGACCTCTTGGGCCATGAGTCGAACATGCCCATTGAGTTTCGTTCCGATCGGCCTCCGTTAACCTCGTCTCACAGGTGCTCAAATTTCATTGGCCGATGGCGGCCATGTTTTTTGAGATACGCCAATATCCTTTTACACATACATGGCACCTTGGACCAAGACACTGCATACCAATTTTCAAGTCAATCGGACTAACGGTCAGGTGGCCACACCCCCTTTTATGTTTTTTTAATGTTATAGCGCCACCTAGTGTTAGATCGACGCGGTTTTTTTACTGTGACCTCAGATTGAACTCATAAATATGTGGACCAAGTTTGGTGAAGATATCTCATTTACTTCTCGAGTTATAGCCATTTTAGTAAAATAGGCTCCTCCCACAACGTTCATTTTGCGCCCCCTAGCAACCGGAAATCGAAATTTCAACTTTTTTTTGATAATTATTGATAGTCAGACTCCAGAGAACATTTCTGCACTGGTTTGGTTCCGATCGGGCGAAAAACCAGGGACTAGTTCGCAAAAGTAGTTTTTTGACAAAATTCAAAATGGCGGAAAATCTATCATGGCGGAAATGAAATCGGAGATATACGTTTTTTTCGTCAGGTGACCAGCTTTCCACTGATATAAGACACTTGAGTCTACGACTTACGGTCTAGGAG
Source organism: Rhinichthys klamathensis goyatoka (assembly GCF_029890125.1). Taxonomy (NCBI): domain Eukaryota; kingdom Metazoa; phylum Chordata; class Actinopteri; order Cypriniformes; family Leuciscidae; genus Rhinichthys; species Rhinichthys klamathensis. The sequence goes on from NW_026606555.1 coordinate 6,252,267, forward strand.
TTATGAGCAGTTTCGCGCAATCGGTTGCTGTAGCGCCACCTATGGGCCAATCGGGGTCATACTCTCTCAACCTCTCCTCGATTTCTGTGCTACCTTAATCCCAAATATCAAGTCTCTAGCTCTTACGGTTTGGTCTGCACGATGCGTTTTACGGCAGAATAATAATAATAATAATAATAATAATAAAAATCAGTACAAAAACAATAGGTTTTCAGCACTTCGTGCTTGAACACCTAATAATAATAAAAATCGGAACGAATACAATAGGTTTTCAGCACTTCGTGCTTGAACACCTAATTAAAGCTGCTAGCAGCATTTAGCGGTGTTCAAGCAGTTAAGGCCTTTAAGGCCGTTAAGCACAAAAGCATCAAAAGACATTAAGTTTTATGTAGCAAGCATGATTTACCATGATATACTACATTTCAGTGTGATTTTTCATGATTTACCATGTTCCAGTATGATTTACCATGAATCTAGCATAATTTACCATAGTTTTACCATGATTTACCATGTTCTAGTATGATTTACCATGAATCTAGCATGATTCACCATAGTTTTACCATGATTTACCATGTTCTAGTATGATTTACCATGAATCTAGCATGATTCACAATGTTCTAGTATGCTTTACATGATTTACCCTGTTGTAGCATAATTTACCATCGTTTACCATGATTTACCACGCTCTGGTATGATTTACCATGAATCTAGCATGATTTACCATAGTTTTACCATGATATTCCATGTTGTAGTATGCTTTACATGATTTACCCTGTTCTAGCACGATTTACCATTGTTTACCATGATTTACTGCGTTCTAGTATGATTTACCATGCATGTGTCAGTACAAATAAAGTGTTACACTCTGACAAAATATGATTGTGTTATAATAGTAATTGTTATATAATGGATTTTATAGTAAGCATGGATAAATTGCAGTTAACATGGAAAAACTGGTTTGCTTTAGTTCAGAATTTTGTTGAAACTCAAGGCTGTTAAAATGAAAGTGAGCCAATAAGTGGTCTTCTACTGCCCTCTGCTGGCCACTCTACTTATTAATAAAGTCTTTTTGCATTCATATCTAGACACACTATCTAGACACACACACACACACACACACACACACACACACACACAAGTCATTATGAAAATATGAAATGCTTATAGACCATTAAAATATATGTCTTTGCAAGCTATTAATCAGATTATTCAGGATTTATTCAAAAACATGGGACTACACACACACATTCTGTTGTAGATAAAGTGATCTGAACTGTGTCTCATTCAGGATTAACATTTGTCTGTGACACAATGCTTCAATAGATGAATTTTGACTAAATGTGACTGTAAATGTTAAAATAGTGATTTTATAAACTCTAAATAAGAATAATAGAATATTAGTAGTTAGTAGCATGACAAAATGACTATTTTAAACAGCAGGGGGCAGTAGAATACAACTTATTGGCTTAATATGCCATTATGTTATAACTTTAACCTTTTAAACTGTTATAGATGCATTATTTCTTATCTTATTTAGAGTCACATGTTCTGACTTGTTTTTAAGAAGATCTGAGCATTCATTGAAGAGATATAGGCTTTCTTGGTCAAGGCTACATATTGAAGTGACCCTATTATAGCCATCCAACTGAAGAAGTTTTAACTTTTCTGATAATTATTTATCTAGAGAGTCCAGAGAATTGTACTGCCCTGATTTTGAACATTATGATATAAATATTGTATGATCATAAATGGAACACACCATTTACAGCCAATACAGGCAATTTACCATAGGAAATACATGGTTTTAAAGCTTTTCAACAGTTATAGCGCCACCTATTGTCTGATCTCCATAAAACTTTGCATGCGTGTTCATGATGTTATGGCACATATGCTCACCAATTTTTGTGAAGTTCTGAGTTTTTATTTATGATTTATAGGCTTTTGAGTGTGTTTTGACACGCCCCTTTTTATAAATGATCCTGTTATAATGAACCAATTGGCAAAGTTCAACTTTTTTTCGATAATTATTGATCTAGAGAGTCCAGAGAATTGTACTGCACTGATTTTGAACATTATGATATGAAAATTATATGACCATAGATGGAAAAGACCCATTTACAGCCAATACAAGCAATTTACCATAGGAAATACATGGTTTTAAACCTTTTTAACACTTATAGCGCCACCTATTGTCCGATCTCCATAAAACTTTGCATGCTTGTTCATGATGTTATGTCACATATGCTCACCAATTTTTGTGAAGATCTGAGTTTTTTTTAATGATTTATAGGCTTTTGAGTGTGTTTTGACAAGCCCCTTTTTATAAATGATCATGTCATAGGAAACCAAAGGGCAAATTTCAACTTTTTTTCAATAATTATTGATCTAGAGAGTCCAGAGAATTGACCTAGACTGGTCTGGTTCCGATCGGGCAAAAAACCAGGGACTAGTTCGCAAAAGTAGGTTTTTAACATATTCATGAATATTTAATGAACGGTTTGATTGACAGCAATGGTTCTAGAGGCAAAGTTGTTCAGCATGAGGAGATCTATCAAATGATATGCATCTTGTGGCGATATGTGCAACACCACGTGATTACAGAGCCGTAAAACTTGTTAGCGCCAACTAGTGGCCGATTTCTTTCAAAACTCGTACAGACCTCTTGGGCCATGAGATGAACATGCCCATTGAGTTTCGTTCCGATTGGCCTTCGTTAACCTTGTCTTATACTTCATTGGCCGATGGCGGCCATGTTTTTTGAGATACGCCAATGTCCTCATACACATACATGGGGCCTTGGACCAAGACACTGCATACCAATTTTCAAGTCAATCGGACTAACCACTAGGTGGCCATATGTTTTTTTCATGTTATAGCGCCACCTAGAGCTCAATCGACGCGATTTTTTTACTATGACCTCGGATTGAGCTCATACATATGTGTAGTGAGTTTGGTAAAAATATCTCATTTTGTTCACGGGTTATAGCCATTTTAGTAAAATAGGCTCCTCCCACAACGATTATTTTGCCCCCCCTAGCGACCGGAAATCAAAATTTCGACTTTTTTTCAATGATTATTGATATTCAGACTCCAGAGAACATTTCTGCACTGGTTTGGTTCCGATCAGGCGAAAAACCAGGGACTAGTTTGCAAAAGTAGATTTTGGACAAAACCGGAAATAGCGGAAAAATTTGCATACCGGAAATGAAATCGGAGATATACGTTTTTTAAGTCAAGAGTCCAGCTTTCCAAGGATATAAGACACTTGACTCTACGACATACGGTCTAGGAGTTATGACCAGTTTCGCGCTTTTGGTTGCTATAGCGCCACCTATGGGCCAATCGGGCTCATAATTTGATAAGCTCTCCTCGATTTTTGTACTACCATCTGAGAAAGTTTCAAGTCTCTAGCATTTACGGTTTGGGCTGCACGATGCGTTTTACGGCGGAAGAATAATAATAATAATAATAATTAAAGCTGCAAGCAGCATTTAGCGGTGTTCAAGCAGTTAAGGCCTTTAAGGCCGTTAAGCACAAAAGCATCAAAATACATTAAGTTTTATGTAGCAAGCATGATTTACCATGATATACTACATTTCAGTGTGATTTTTCATGATTTACCATGTTCCAGTATGATTTACCATGAATCTAGCATAATTTACCATAGTTTTACCATGATTTACCATGTTCTAGTATGATTTACCATGAATCTAGCATGATTCACCATAGTTTTACCATGATTTACCATGTTCTAGTATGATTTACCATGAATCTAGCATGATTCACAATGTTCTAGTATGCTTTACATGATTTACCCTGTTGTAGCATAATTTACCATCGTTTACCATGATTTACCACGCTCTGGTATGATTTACCATGAATCTAGCATGATTTACCATAGTTTTACCATGATATTCCATGTTGTAGTATGCTTTACATGATTTACCCTGTTCTAGCACGATTTACCATTGTTTACCATGATTTACTGCGTTCTAGTATGATTTACCATGCATGTGTCAGTACAAATAAAGTGTTACACTCTGACAAAATATGATTGTGTTATAATAGTAATTGTTATATAATGGATTTTATAGTAAGCATGGATAAATTGCAGTTAACATGGAAAAACTGGTTTGCTTTAGTTCAGAATTTTGTTGAAACTCAAGGCTGTTAAAATGAAAGTGAGCCAATAAGTGGTCTTCTACTGCCCTCTGCTGGCCACTCTACTTATTAATAAAGTCTTTTTGCATTCATATCTAGACACACTATCTAGACACACACACACACACACACACACACACACACACAAGTCATTATGAAAATATGAAATGCTTATAGACCATTAAAATATATGTCTTTGCAAGCTATTAATCAGATTATTCAGGATTTATTCAAAAACATGGGACTACACACACACATTCTGTTGTAGATAAAGTGATCTGAACTGTGTCTCATTCAGGATTAACATTTGTCTGTGACACAATGCTTCAATAGATGAATTTTGACAAAATGTGACTGTAAATGTTAAAATAGTGATTTTATAAACTCTAAATAAGAATAATAGAATATTAGTAGTTAGTAGCATGACAAAATGACTATTTTAAACAGCAGGGGGCAGTAGAATACAACTTATTGGCTTAATATGCCATTATGTTATAACTTTAACCTTTTAAACTGTTATAGATGCATTATTTCTTATCTTATTTAGAGTCACATGTTCTGACTTGTTTTTAAGAAGATCTGAGCATTCATTGAAGAGATATAGGCTTTCTTGGTCAAGGCTACATATTGAAGTGACCCTATTATAGCCATCCAACTGAAGAAGTTATAACTTTTCTGATAATTATTTATCTAGAGAGTCCAGAGAATTGTACTGCCCTGATTTTGAACATTATGATATAAATATTGTATGATCATAAATGGAACACACCATTTACAGCCAATACAGGCAATTTACCATAGGAAATACATGGTTTTAAAGCTTTTCAACAGTTATAGCGCCACCTATTGTCTGATCTCCATAAAACTTTGCATGCGTGTTCATGATGTTATGGCACATATGCTCACCAATTTTTGTGAAGTTCTGAGTTTTTATTTATGATTTATAGGCTTTTGAGTGTGTTTTGACACGCCCCTTTTTATAAATGATCCTGTTATAATGAACCAATTGGCAAAGTTCAACTTTTTTTCGATAATTATTGATCTAGAGAGTCCAGAGAATTGTACTGCACTGATTTTGAACATTATGATATGAAAATTATATGACCATAGATGGAAAAGACCCATTTACAGCCAATACAAGCAATTTACCATAGGAAATACATGGTTTTAAACCTTTTTAACAGTTATAGCGCCACCTATTGTCCGATCTCCATAAAACTTTGCATGCTTGTTCATGATGTTATGTCACATATGCTCACCAATTTTTGTGAAGATCTGAGTTTTTTTTAATGATTTATAGGCTTTTGAGTGTGTTTTGACAAGCCCCTTTTTATAAATGATCATGTCATAGCAAACCAAAGGGCAAATTTCAACTTTTTTTCAATAATTATTGATCTAGAGAGTCCAGAGAATTGACCTAGACTGGTCGGGTTCCGATCGGGCAAAAAACCAGGGACTAGTTCGCAAAAGTAGGTTTTTAACATATTCATGAATATTTAATGAACGGTTTGATTGACAGCAATGGTTCTAGAGGCAAAGTTGTTCAGCATGAGGAGATCTATCAAATGATATGCATGTTGTGGCGATATGTGCAACACCACGTGATTACAGAGCCGTAAAACTTGTTAGCGCCAACTAGTGGCCGATTTCTTTCAAAACTCGTACAGACCTCTTGGGCCATGAGATGAACATGCCCATTGAGTTTCGTTCCGATTGGCCTTCGTTAACCTTGTCTTATACTTCATTGGCCGATGGCGGCCATGTTTTTTGAGATATGCCAATGTCCTCATACACATACATGGGGCCTTGGACCAAGACACTGCATACCAATTTTCAAGTCAATCGGACTAACCACTAGGTGGCCATATGTTTTTTTCATGTTATAGCGCCACCTAGAGCTCAATCGACGCGATTTTTTTACTATGACCTCGGATTGAGCTCATACATATGTGTAGTGAGTTTGGTAAAAATATCTCATTTTGTTCACGGGTTATAGCCATTTTAGTAAAATAGGCTCCTCCCACAACGATTATTTTGCCCCCCCTAGCGACCGGAAATCAAAATTTCGACTTTTTTTCAATGATTATTGATATTCAGACTCCAGAGAACATTTCTGCACTGGTTTGGTTCCGATCAGGCGAAAAACCAGGGACTAGTTTGCAAAAGTAGATTTTGGACAAAACCGGAAATAGCGAAAAAATTTGCATACCGGAAATGAAATCGGAGATATACGTTTTTTAAGTCAAGAGTCCCGCTTTCCAAGGATATAAGACACTTGACTCTACGACATACGGTCTAGGAGTTATGACCAGTTTCGCGCTTTTGGTTGCTATAGCGCCACCTATGGGCCAATCGGGCTCATAATTTGATAAGCTCTCCTCGATTTTTGTACTACCATCTGAGAAAGTTTCAAGTCTCTAGCATTTACGGTTTGGGCTGCACGATGCGTTTTACGGCGGAAGAATAATAATAATAATTAAAGCTGCTAGCAGCATTTAGCGGTGTTCAAGCAGTTAAGGCCTTTAAGGCCGTTAAGCACAAAAGCATCAAAAGACATTAAGTTTTATGTAGCAAGCATTTAACCATTGACATCATAGATGGAATAGACCATGTTTTAGCATGATTTACCATGATATACCAAATTTAGTGTGATTTTTCATGATCTACCATGTTCCAGTATGATTTACCATGAATCTAGCATGATTTACCACAGTTTACCATCATTTACCATGTTATAGGATGATTTACCATGATATACCACATTCTAGAATGATTTACCAGGATTGTAGCATGATTTACCATGATTCATCACATTGCTAGCATGATTTGCCATGATCCACCATGTAATAGTATTTTTTACTATGATTTACCATGTTTCTATCGTGATTTACCATGATTTACCACATTGCTGCATTGATGTGAAGGGCCAATAAAAATGAAGTGATAAACTCTGACAAAAAATGATTGTGTTATAATAGTTAACATGGAAAAACTGGTTTGCTTTAGTGCTGTGATTTACTGGTGAAAATCAAGTGTGTCAAAATGAAAGTGAGCCAATAAGTGGTCTTCTACTGCCCTCTGCTGGCCACTGTACTTATTAATAAAGTGTTTTCACAAGTGCTTTTGTTCATATGTAGACATATGCTTACACACACACACACACACACATGGGATATGTTATTGTGAAAATCTCTTTTAATGGTGTATAAGCATGCATTTCACATATTTCTTTGTGATGTAATAATATAAAACTATATTAAAACTAATAAAAAAAATAGCTTTAAGCGTTTGTTTGTTAGCCAATGCTGAAAGCTGATAAAAAAGATTAAAAATGTCGGTAACACTTTACAATAAGGTTCATTTATTAAACATTAGTTAATGTATTAATTAACATGAACTAACCATGAGGAATACATTTGTTACTGTTTTTGTTCATCTTTGTTAACACTAGAACGGCCACGACGGTCATTTTGACCGTTTTGAATTTTATATCTGCAATAACTTTGTTGAAAAAATAAATAAAATCCTGCTGGTACCTGACTTTTCCTAAAAGTGTCTGTATTTTCATTTAAAATGTTTTTAATATAAATTACACATAAGGCAAACAAACAAATGAACATATTTACCTATTTCGGCCATAGACGGTCATATTGACCGCACTGAATTTTGCGGTATTCTTTTGTTACATTTCTCGCGGTTGACCTTTGTCTATTAGGAAATAATCAGAAGATTCAATTGCAAAATGACAGATATGTTTATTGAGAGCTGGTCAGATGCTGGGAGAGTTAAGGTGTGCAAATGTCCGGTATGAAGCCCTTGGCAGCACAGGGACGCTGGAGTGAGTGCTGAACCAGGAGTGCTGAACACGGGATGACACACGGAAAACGTATACAGGCAGGGAACAAACACGCAGGAAAAATCCACAACGATCTGACAAAGGGCCTTTCTCAATCTGTGTTCTTGTCTGTACTTGTGTCCTTGTGTTCTTGTGAAACGTCATCTTTTGTGGCCCAAGTACTGTCCCAATACACAAGTTTGCATTTTGGCAAGAACAGTTAAAAATCCCGGATGTGTTCTTGACACGCCCATTTTACCGAGGATGCATCGGTTGGTAACTTGTGTGAACTTGACGGCAGAAATATCCCAGCATTCAATTCGGCATTCGAGGAAGGAGAGGCAGGTCAATACAGTATTTCGTTTTTCTACCATTACGTACACTATTTCATCACTAAATTCACTTCTGAGAACATTTGATGCGAGAAATCAACTGTGTAGATTTCAAATATTGGCATTTTTACGAAAATGTATGGCTAATCGAAAATGTGCTCAAACGTTTTCGGAAGTGAGAATCTCCATAAGCGCCGGCGGGTGTAACGTTAGCTATCGAGCCAACCGGCCAGTTTGCTCACAGACTCGTTTTTCCCCACAGCCAAGAGACCATTGCAGCCTGGCTGTTATCGTCAATAATTCTCGTTATGTTTGGGTACTGCAGACGGTGTCTGTGCGGGGGTATTATTGCGCAATACCAGCAAGAACACATCGTCTCAAACTGTCAGCAGCGTTCTGTGTGCTCGTTAGCTTGTGAGTTCATTCTTCCAAGAACAACTAGCAAGAGCGTTCTCCCCAAGAACACAAGTCCGTTCTTTGCATTCTTGGTTTTGAGAAACACCCAAAGACTAGGCGAGAACAGTAACACTGAAAAGGGTCGAATCGCTGATCAGTTGCAGCTGGCGCGTTGATCAGAGCGCACGTGCTGATAAGCTGCATTGATCAGCGACCACGCACACACACACACAACAAGACGAGAAAGGAGACAGCGAATTCATAAACCGTGACATTGTCTCTCTCACTGTCAAAAGAATATCTAAATAAGATACTTTTAGTTGTTATTATCTTGTTCTGAGTTATGTTGAAGGGATATGGAAATATAGCTCTGTTGTGAATAGGCCCTATGCGATAATTACGGGCTACTGATATTATTATTTATAAATGTATAATTAAACTTTTTAAAATGTACAGTTTGGTGTTGTTTTGTTTTTAAAAGATATCCTAATACAACAAATGCATTAATCTCTCAATTGGGTATTTATCATTAAAGATATAGAGTTTGCAATCTAACGGTCAAAATGACCGCTTGTGGCAGTTCTAGTAGTTATGGAATTCTGGCACTTCTAGTGTTAACGTTAGTTAATACAAATCCAGCTGTTCATTGTTAGTTCAGGCAAAGAACGTATATTGACAAGAAGTGAAAGCCAATAGATCGTTCCATTGCAACACCAGCGCCCAGCAGCAGCCCTACGCGTCCGCCATTTTGGGGTGAAAGCGACTCGGCAGTCATATATTATACATATATTTAGTCCAGTGCAGAGGTCATTTTTAGGTTGAAATAATTAGGTGATTATTTTAATTCACAACAGTTAACGTTATATCCGTTAAAAAGAAGTTGCTACTAGGCTTTTCCCCCACATAACTTGAGACAGGGAAGTTCAAGGATTTAATTAATTATATTAATCTCTACATTAAGTTTGACAGGTAAGAAGAATAAAGTGATGTAAGTTCATAAAGTTATAACGTTAGACCGTTTCCCAGGAGGTACACATAACCTTACATACAAAAATAAGTTCAATGAAATAAATGAATTCAGCAAATAAATGTAATTGTACTAAAATGTAAATGTTGGACAATAAATATATAACAGCAATAGAATAGCTTTACAGTAAACTGTTTTTTTTGCAGTACTATTTTATATTAATGACCGTTAAAGCAAGCCTATGTAAACAAAAAAACACAGATAACGGACACACCAATGCATCATGTTAAGATCATCATGTTTGTAGCATGATCCAGGGGATTCATGGGGATTCAACTGTGGGCGGGCCTAATGAATATGCCGCTGCTGTTGTTTCTCAGGGCTGTCAGTCACTGCAGCACAATCAGTGATTGTTAAGTGTACAACTATGGAAGGATTTACAATTGATATTACACATTTTGACAAGAGACACTCTACACAAGAAAAATGAGTTTTAAAAAATATTTTAAGGAACATTTATTAGCACTATATATAGTAAATTGTTGATTTTGATATTTGGAATAAATGTTAGGTTCATTGACTTAACTTTTTATTTTTTTGATTAAATGTAGTATTTGTATTTAATTGTTGGGACCCCAGGAAGAGAAGCCTCTAGCTGCCTCTGTACTGGTTAATGGGGATCCAAATAAATAAACTTAGATCATAGGAAAGACCATTTACAGCCAATACAGGCAATTTACTAAGGAACAATATTTTTTTAAAGTGTTTTTTGACAGTTATAGCAGCTTGACCTGCCTGATCTCCACCACTTTTATTAGTAGTCCTCAAAGAGTGCCCATATACATGTCTCAAATTTGTTGTAAATAACTCATTTTGTTTTGAAGTTGAGACACTTATATTTATGAGAGCATAAAAATGATGCATGGGTGATACTGATTGGATTTTTTTTTTCAGTTCCTATCATAATTTTGACATTTGGGCATTATTGTTTAGCTATTTACTAGGGCTGTGTATAGGCAAGAATCTGGCGATACGATACGTATCACAATACATGGGTCACGATTCAATATATTGCAATATATTTCGATACTGTGCATAAGGCGATATATTGGGATTTTTTTAAAAGTAGGACTATAATTTTAGAAAAAGTATTATTTAAAAAAGACATTATAAAATTCAAACAAGTTTACTTTAGGTAAACAATTCAGTACACAGAAAATCAAACTGCCAGTTTGGGATTGTGGTTCACAGGATCTTAGTGAGCAATTTTTTATATGCTCAAGTAGGCCATAATAAAAGAAAATACATAGCCCCTGTCACAATACACAACACATTATGTGCAATATGAAAAAAGAAAAGACATCTGTCTATGTCAATAAAATAAAATGCTTGCATTCCTAGTACACAGGGTACATCCAACACGTTTTGGTGTTGCAAAAAAACGAACATGATTCCTAAAGTAAACATTGAGGAACAAATGTAAATTGTCAGTTAGGCTAATGCATAACACATAAAGTGCAATCTGAGGTGCAATCTGTCATTAAAAAAAAATGCTTGCACTATTATTCATACACAGGGTACATCCAACACATAGCCTACCGTAAAACTTCAAAGAATAGCTGAGTCCCAAATGGACGCCTGTCTCTTTTACACGCCTGCTGTGGCTACAGGTTTGGGTACAGGCTCAAATAGAGGCCGCGTCTGTTTTTTAGATTTGTGTTGTATTTAATCTTATAAAACCCGTCAGATAGTTCGCTTTTTGGTGGCCGCCAAAGCAAATTTTTGTCCCGCCAAAGCATTTTTTGATCGATGAGTGATGAAGAATAGAATGACTGCTGCGCTTGACAGGGCGCATGAGAAGAGAGAGAGAGAGCACCCGGCCGCGCGTGCGCACTCTCACGTCTTCAAACAACACGAGCGCTGTCTTGCTCTCTCTCCCTCGCGCATATTATTTATATATTTAAACACAACATTAACGTGAACGACGGTTTTACCAAGAATATTTTTGCAAGTAAAAAAAAAAAAAATTGATATTGCGTTTTTGAAAATCGATACAGTATTGCCAAATAAAATATCGCGATACTCGAGTGTATCGATTTTTTCTTACACCCCTACTATTTACTTATGTTTTCAAATTGCCTGTGTTTTTTTTTTTTTTTTTGTCTCGATCGGACTAATGGTCTTCGAAGATAACAGTATTTTTTTTAAGCTCTAAATGACACGTTACAAAACCAAAAGGCAAAACCTGGCATGTTTGGTATTGTTGGACTCGGCAAGGATTCAGGAGTATAGGGAGGTCACTCCCGTGAAAAAACGCTGGCTTGAAAAGTCTCAGGCTCCTTCAGGGCATTATGCCGATGACGTATACTGAGTTTTTGAGATACAGCAATGTTCTTATAGATTATCAAGGTACCCTGGACAAAGACACTGCATGCCATCTTTCATTAGACTAACGTTTGGATGCGGTTATAACCATTGTCATGATTTTTTTCCATGTTATAGCGCCACCAAGTGGCCAATCGTCGCAATTTTTTTCATGTGACCTCAGATTGTGCTCATGAACATGTGTCCCAAATTTAGCGAAAATATCTCTTTCCGTTCACAAGTTATAACCATTTTAGTAAAAGTGGCTCTGGTGCCATCAAACGTTTTGGTTCCCCTTAGCGACCGACAATTGAAATTAATTTTTTTTTTGATGATTATTAACAATCAGACTCCAGAGAATACTCGCTGCACTGGTTTGGTTCCGGCCGGGCCAAAAACCTAGGACTAGTTCGCAAAAGTAGGTTTTTGGAAAAACCCAAAATACCCGAAAATGTACCCAGGGTGACGAGCCAATCCGAGGCAGGTATCTTGTCCGGCTTGAGCCAAGGATTCCAACGATGTAAGACACTTGAGCCTACGCCTAACGGTTGAGGAGTTATGAGCCGTTTCGTACTTTTGGCCGCTGTAGCGCCACCTATGGGCCAATCGGGGCGGGCCTTGGTGACGTTGTAGGCGGTGTGAGTACTACCAGCCCCCAAAGTTTCAAAGCTCTACGACTTACGGTTCGTTCTGCCCGATCAGTTTTATGTCTGAATGTTGCATCATGGGAAAATTAACAATAACAATAGGGTTTCAGCACTTCGTGCTTGAACCCCTAATAATGGCCTAAAAAAGGGCCACAAAAAGGCCTCTAAAAAAAAAAACCATAGGGTCTAGGCACTTGCCGCTTGCGCTGCTGCGTTCCAAAAACTTTATCAAGCCTTTTAACATGTGCCTCGGAGAGGAAAAAGTAAGTTTTCTGCCCTTTTAGCTCGTTTATCATGGAAATGTGGTGATTTTTTTTTTTACCTTTTAAACTGTGACACCTCCACTGATGGCCCGATCTCCATAAAAGTTTGCACGCTTCTTTAGAATAATATGGCGCACGTGCTCAGCTAATTTGGTGAAGTTCTGAGCAGAGCAGACCATTTTTCAGTCATTTAAATGTCATTTTGCGTAGGATATTATGGAGCATTTTTTCACCTTTATAGCAGTTAAAGCGCCACCGATGGCCCGACGTCCATAAAAGTTTCCAAGCCTCTTTAGGATCAGGTGACGCATGCGCACGCCCGGTTTTGTGAGGTTGTATGCAAATCAGGCAGGAAGAGGGCCGCTTTTAGCCATTTCATGGGATTTGCCATTGAAAAAACATCATTTTGACACCTTTTTAACAGTTATAGCGCCACCAAGTGGCCAGTCGCCGCGTCCTTTTTCAGGCGACCACAGAATGAGCTCTTACACAGGTGCGCTGAGTTTGGTGAAAATATCTCGCTCCGTTCACGAGTCATAGCCAATTTAGTAAAAGGGGCTCCTCCCACTCGGAACGTTTTGGCGTCCCTTAGGGACCGTGAACCGAAATTTCCACTTTTTTTTGATAATTATTGACATTCAGACTCCATAGAATCTCGCTGCACTGGTTTGGTTCCGGCCGGGCCAAAAACCTAGGACTAGTTCGCAAAAGTAGGTTTTTGGAAAAACCCAAAATACCCGAAAATGTACCCAGGGTGACGAGCCAATCCGAGGCAGGTATCTTGTCCGGCTTGAGCCAAGGATTCCAACGATGTAAGACACTTGAGCCTACGCCTAACGGTTGAGGAGTTATGAGCCGTTTCGTACTTTTGGCCGCTGTAGCGCCACCTATGGGCCAATCGGGGCGGGCCTTGGTGACGTTGTAGGCGGTGTGAGTACTACCAGCCCCCAAAGTTTCAAAGCTCTACGACTTACGGTTCGTTCTGCCCGATCAGTTTTATGTCTGAATGTTGCATCATGGGAAAATTAACAATAACAATAGGGTTTCAGCACTTCGTGCTTGAACCCCTAATAATGGCCTAAAAAAGGGCCACAAAAAGGCCTCTAAAAAAAAAAACCATAGGGTCTAGGCACTTGCCGCTTGCGCTGCTGCGTTCCAAAAACTTTATCAAGCCTTTTAACATGTGCCTCGGAGAGGAAAAAGTAAGTTTTCTGCCCTTTTAGCTCGTTTATCATGGAAATGTGGTGATTTTTTTTTTTACCTTTTAAACTGTGACACCTCCACTGATGGCCCGATCTCCATAAAAGTTTGCACGCTTCTTTAGAATAATATGGCGCACGTGCTCAGCTAATTTGGTGAAGTTCTGAGCAGAGCAGACCATTTTTCAGTCATTTAAATGTCATTTTGCGTAGGATATTATGGAGCATTTTTTCACCTTTATAGCAGTTAAAGCGCCACCGATGGCCCGACGTCCATAAAAGTTTCCAAGCCTCTTTAGGATCAGGTGACGCATGCGCACGCCCGGTTTTGTGAGGTTGTATGCAAATCAGGCAGGAAGAGGGCCGCTTTTAGCCATTTCATGGGATTTGCCATTGAAAAAACATCATTTTGACACCTTTTTAACAGTTATAGCGCCACCAAGTGGCCAGTCGCCGCGTCCTTTTTCAGGCGACCACAGAATGAGCTCTTACACAGGTGCGCTGAGTTTGGTGAAAATATCTCGCTCCGTTCACGAGTCATAGCCAATTTAGTAAAAGGGGCTCCTCCCACTCGGAACGTTTTGGCGTCCCTTAGGGACCGTGAACCGAAATTTCCACTTTTTTTTGATAATTATTGACATTCAGACTCCATAGAATCTCGCTGCACTGGTTTGGTTCCGGCCGGGCCAAAAACCTAGGACTAGTTCGCAAAAGTAGGTTTTTGGAAAAACCCAAAATACCCGAAAATGTACCCAGGGTGACGAGCCAATCCGAGGCAGGTATCTTGTCCGGCTTGAGCCAAGGATTCCAACGATGTAAGACACTTGAGCCTACGCCTAACGGTTGAGGAGTTATGAGCCGTTTCGTACTTTTGGCCGCTGTAGCGCCACCTATGGGCCAATCGGGGCGGGCCTTGGTGACGTTGTAGGCGGTGTGAGTACTACCAGCCCCCAAAGTTTCAAAGCTCTACGACTTACGGTTCGTTCTGCCCGATCAGTTTTATGTCTGAATGTTGCATCATGGGAAAATTAACAATAACAATAGGGTTTCAGCACTTCGTGCTTGAACCCCTAATAATGGCCTAAAAAAGGGCCACAAAAAGGCCTCTAAAAAAAAAAACCATAGGGTCTAGGCACTTGCCGCTTGCGCTGCTGCGTTCCAAAAACTTTATCAAGCCTTTTAACATGTGCCTCGGAGAGGAAAAAGTAAGTTTTCTGCCCTTTTAGCTCGTTTATCATGGAAATGTGGTGATTTTTTTTTTTACCTTTTAAACTGTGACACCTCCACTGATGGCCCGATCTCCATAAAAGTTTGCACGCTTCTTTAGAATAATATGGCGCACGTGCTCAGCTAATTTGGTGAAGTTCTGAGCAGAGCAGACCATTTTTCAGTCATTTAAATGTCATTTTGCGT
The DNA here is from genome assembly GCF_029890125.1 of Rhinichthys klamathensis goyatoka. NCBI lineage: Eukaryota > Metazoa > Chordata > Actinopteri > Cypriniformes > Leuciscidae > Rhinichthys > Rhinichthys klamathensis. The sequence goes on from NW_026606555.1 coordinate 6,267,844, forward strand.
AGGATATTATGGAGCATTTTTTCACCTTTATAGCAGTTAAAGCGCCACCGATGGCCCGACGTCCATAAAAGTTTCCAAGCCTCTTTAGGATCAGGTGACGCATGCGCACGCCCGGTTTTGTGAGGTTGTATGCAAATCAGGCAGGAAGAGGGCCGCTTTTAGCCATTTCATGGGATTTGCCATTGAAAAAACATCATTTTGACACCTTTTTAACAGTTATAGCGCCACCAAGTGGCCAGTCGCCGCGTCCTTTTTCAGGCGACCACAGAATGAGCTCTTACACAGGTGCGCTGAGTTTGGTGAAAATATCTCGCTCCGTTCACGAGTCATAGCCAATTTAGTAAAAGGGGCTCCTCCCACTCGGAACGTTTTGGCGTCCCTTAGGGACCGTGAACCGAAATTTCCACTTTTTTTTGATAATTATTGACATTCAGACTCCATAGAATCTCGCTGCACTGGTTTGGTTCCGGCCGGGCCAAAAACCTAGGACTAGTTCGCAAAAGTAGGTTTTTGGAAAAACCCAAAATACCCGAAAATGTACCCAGGGTGACGAGCCAATCCGAGGCAGGTATCTTGTCCGGCTTGAGCCAAGGATTCCAACGATGTAAGACACTTGAGCCTACGCCTAACGGTTGAGGAGTTATGAGCCGTTTCGTACTTTTGGCCGCTGTAGCGCCACCTATGGGCCAATCGGGGCGGGCCTTGGTGACGTTGTAGGCGGTGTGAGTACTACCAGCCCCCAAAGTTTCAAAGCTCTACGACTTACGGTTCGTTCTGCCCGATCAGTTTTATGTCTGAATGTTGCATCATGGGAAAATTAACAATAACAATAGGGTTTCAGCACTTCGTGCTTGAACCCCTAATAATGGCCTAAAAAAGGGCCACAAAAAGGCCTCTAAAAAAAAAAACCATAGGGTCTAGGCACTTGCCGCTTGCGCTGCTGCGTTCCAAAAACTTTATCAAGCCTTTTAACATGTGCCTCGGAGAGGAAAAAGTAAGTTTTCTGCCCTTTTAGCTCGTTTATCATGGAAATGTGGTGATTTTTTTTTTTACCTTTTAAACTGTGACACCTCCACTGATGGCCCGATCTCCATAAAAGTTTGCACGCTTCTTTAGAATAATATGGCGCACGTGCTCAGCTAATTTGGTGAAGTTCTGAGCAGAGCAGACCATTTTTCAGTCATTTAAATGTCATTTTGCGTAGGATATTATGGAGCATTTTTTCACCTTTATAGCAGTTAAAGCGCCACCGATGGCCCGACGTCCATAAAAGTTTCCAAGCCTCTTTAGGATCAGGTGACGCATGCGCACGCCCGGTTTTGTGAGGTTGTATGCAAATCAGGCAGGAAGAGGGCCGCTTTTAGCCATTTCATGGGATTTGCCATTGAAAAAACATCATTTTGACACCTTTTTAACAGTTATAGCGCCACCAAGTGGCCAGTCGCCGCGTCCTTTTTCAGGCGACCACAGAATGAGCTCTTACACAGGTGCGCTGAGTTTGGTGAAAATATCTCGCTCCGTTCACGAGTCATAGCCAATTTAGTAAAAGGGGCTCCTCCCACTCGGAACGTTTTGGCGTCCCTTAGGGACCGTGAACCGAAATTTCCACTTTTTTTTGATAATTATTGACATTCAGACTCCATAGAATCTCGCTGCACTGGTTTGGTTCCGGCCGGGCCAAAAACCTAGGACTAGTTCGCAAAAGTAGGTTTTTGGAAAAACCCAAAATACCCGAAAATGTACCCAGGGTGACGAGCCAATCCGAGGCAGGTATCTTGTCCGGCTTGAGCCAAGGATTCCAACGATGTAAGACACTTGAGCCTACGCCTAACGGTTGAGGAGTTATGAGCCGTTTCGTACTTTTGGCCGCTGTAGCGCCACCTATGGGCCAATCGGGGCGGGCCTTGGTGACGTTGTAGGCGGTGTGAGTACTACCAGCCCCCAAAGTTTCAAAGCTCTACGACTTACGGTTCGTTCTGCCCGATCAGTTTTATGTCTGAATGTTGCATCATGGGAAAATTAACAATAACAATAGGGTTTCAGCACTTCGTGCTTGAACCCCTAATAATGGCCTAAAAAAGGGCCACAAAAAGGCCTCTAAAAAAAAAAACCATAGGGTCTAGGCACTTGCCGCTTGCGCTGCTGCGTTCCAAAAACTTTATCAAGCCTTTTAACATGTGCCTCGGAGAGGAAAAAGTAAGTTTTCTGCCCTTTTAGCTCGTTTATCATGGAAATGTGGTGATTTTTTTTTTTACCTTTTAAACTGTGACACCTCCACTGATGGCCCGATCTCCATAAAAGTTTGCACGCTTCTTTAGAATAATATGGCGCACGTGCTCAGCTAATTTGGTGAAGTTCTGAGCAGAGCAGACCATTTTTCAGTCATTTAAATGTCATTTTGCGTAGGATATTATGGAGCATTTTTTCACCTTTATAGCAGTTAAAGCGCCACCGATGGCCCGACGTCCATAAAAGTTTCCAAGCCTCTTTAGGATCAGGTGACGCATGCGCACGCCCGGTTTTGTGAGGTTGTATGCAAATCAGGCAGGAAGAGGGCCGCTTTTAGCCATTTCATGGGATTTGCCATTGAAAAAACATCATTTTGACACCTTTTTAACAGTTATAGCGCCACCAAGTGGCCAGTCGCCGCGTCCTTTTTCAGGCGACCACAGAATGAGCTCTTACACAGGTGCGCTGAGTTTGGTGAAAATATCTCGCTCCGTTCACGAGTCATAGCCAATTTAGTAAAAGGGGCTCCTCCCACTCGGAACGTTTTGGCGTCCCTTAGGGACCGTGAACCGAAATTTCCACTTTTTTTTGATAATTATTGACATTCAGACTCCATAGAATCTCGCTGCACTGGTTTGGTTCCGGCCGGGCCAAAAACCTAGGACTAGTTCGCAAAAGTAGGTTTTTTGGAAAAACCCAAAATACCCGAAAATGTACCCAGGGTGACGAGCCAATCCGAGGCAGGTATCTTGTCCGGCTTGAGCCAAGGATTCCAACGATGTAAGACACTTGAGCCTACGCCTAACGGTTGAGGAGTTATGAGCCGTTTCGTACTTTTGGCCGCTGTAGCGCCACCTATGGGCCAATCGGGGCGGGCCTTGGTGACGTTGTAGGCGGTGTGAGTACTACCAGCCCCCAAAGTTTCAAAGCTCTACGACTTACGGTTCGTTCTGCCCGATCAGTTTTATGTCTGAATGTTGCATCATGGGAAAATTAACAATAACAATAGGGTTTCAGCACTTCGTGCTTGAACCCCTAATAATGGCCTAAAAAAGGGCCACAAAAAGGCCTCTAAAAAAAAAAACCATAGGGTCTAGGCACTTGCCGCTTGCGCTGCTGCGTTCCAAAAACTTTATCAAGCCTTTTAACATGTGCCTCGGAGAGGAAAAAGTAAGTTTTCTGCCCTTTTAGCTCGTTTATCATGGAAATGTGGTGATTTTTTTTTTTACCTTTTAAACTGTGACACCTCCACTGATGGCCCGATCTCCATAAAAGTTTGCACGCTTCTTTAGAATAATATGGCGCACGTGCTCAGCTAATTTGGTGAAGTTCTGAGCAGAGCAGACCATTTTTCAGTCATTTAAATGTCATTTTGCGTAGGATATTATGGAGCATTTTTTCACCTTTATAGCAGTTAAAGCGCCACCGATGGCCCGACGTCCATAAAAGTTTCCAAGCCTCTTTAGGATCAGGTGACGCATGCGCACGCCCGGTTTTGTGAGGTTGTATGCAAATCAGGCAGGAAGAGGGCCGCTTTTAGCCATTTCATGGGATTTGCCATTGAAAAAACATCATTTTGACACCTTTTTAACAGTTATAGCGCCACCAAGTGGCCAGTCGCCGCGTCCTTTTTCAGGCGACCACAGAATGAGCTCTTACACAGGTGCGCTGAGTTTGGTGAAAATATCTCGCTCCGTTCACGAGTCATAGCCAATTTAGTAAAAGGGGCTCCTCCCACTCGGAACGTTTTGGCGTCCCTTAGGGACCGTGAACCGAAATTTCCACTTTTTTTTGATAATTATTGACATTCAGACTCCATAGAATCTCGCTGCACTGGTTTGGTTCCGGCCGGGCCAAAAACCTAGGACTAGTTCGCAAAAGTAGGTTTTTGGAAAAACCCAAAATACCCGAAAATGTACCCAGGGTGACGAGCCAATCCGAGGCAGGTATCTTGTCCGGCTTGAGCCAAGGATTCCAACGATGTAAGACACTTGAGCCTACGCCTAACGGTTGAGGAGTTATGAGCCGTTTCGTACTTTTGGCCGCTGTAGCGCCACCTATGGGCCAATCGGGGCGGGCCTTGGTGACGTTGTAGGCGGTGTGAGTACTACCAGCCCCCAAAGTTTCAAAGCTCTACGACTTACGGTTCGTTCTGCCCGATCAGTTTTATGTCTGAATGTTGCATCATGGGAAAATTAACAATAACAATAGGGTTTCAGCACTTCGTGCTTGAACCCCTAATAATGGCCTAAAAAAGGGCCACAAAAAGGCCTCTAAAAAAAAAAACCATAGGGTCTAGGCACTTGCCGCTTGCGCTGCTGCGTTCCAAAAACTTTATCAAGCCTTTTAACATGTGCCTCGGAGAGGAAAAAGTAAGTTTTCTGCCCTTTTAGCTCGTTTATCATGGAAATGTGGTGATTTTTTTTTTTACCTTTTAAACTGTGACACCTCCACTGATGGCCCGATCTCCATAAAAGTTTGCACGCTTCTTTAGAATAATATGGCGCACGTGCTCAGCTAATTTGGTGAAGTTCTGAGCAGAGCAGACCATTTTTCAGTCATTTAAATGTCATTTTGCGTAGGATATTATGGAGCATTTTTTCACCTTTATAGCAGTTAAAGCGCCACCGATGGCCCGACGTCCATAAAAGTTTCCAAGCCTCTTTAGGATCAGGTGACGCATGCGCACGCCCGGTTTTGTGAGGTTGTATGCAAATCAGGCAGGAAGAGGGCCGCTTTTAGCCATTTCATGGGATTTGCCATTGAAAAAACATCATTTTGACACCTTTTTAACAGTTATAGCGCCACCAAGTGGCCAGTCGCCGCGTCCTTTTTCAGGCGACCACAGAATGAGCTCTTACACAGGTGCGCTGAGTTTGGTGAAAATATCTCGCTCCGTTCACGAGTCATAGCCAATTTAGTAAAAGGGGCTCCTCCCACTCGGAACGTTTTGGCGTCCCTTAGGGACCGTGAACCGAAATTTCCACTTTTTTTTGATAATTATTGACATTCAGACTCCATAGAATCTCGCTGCACTGGTTTGGTTCCGGCCGGGCCAAAAACCTAGGACTAGTTCGCAAAAGTAGGTTTTTGGAAAAACCCAAAATACCCGAAAATGTACCCAGGGTGACGAGCCAATCCGAGGCAGGTATCTTGTCCGGCTTGAGCCAAGGATTCCAACGATGTAAGACACTTGAGCCTACGCCTAACGGTTGAGGAGTTATGAGCCGTTTCGTACTTTTGGCCGCTGTAGCGCCACCTATGGGCCAATCGGGGCGGGCCTTGGTGACGTTGTAGGCGGTGTGAGTACTACCAGCCCCCAAAGTTTCAAAGCTCTACGACTTACGGTTCGTTCTGCCCGATCAGTTTTATGTCTGAATGTTGCATCATGGGAAAATTAACAATAACAATAGGGTTTCAGCACTTCGTGCTTGAACCCCTAATAATGGCCTAAAAAAGGGCCACAAAAAGGCCTCTAAAAAAAAAAACCATAGGGTCTAGGCACTTGCCGCTTGCGCTGCTGCGTTCCAAAAACTTTATCAAGCCTTTTAACATGTGCCTCGGAGAGGAAAAAGTAAGTTTTCTGCCCTTTTAGCTCGTTTATCATGGAAATGTGGTGATTTTTTTTTTTACCTTTTAAACTGTGACACCTCCACTGATGGCCCGATCTCCATAAAAGTTTGCACGCTTCTTTAGAATAATATGGCGCACGTGCTCAGCTAATTTGGTGAAGTTCTGAGCAGAGCAGACCATTTTTCAGTCATTTAAATGTCATTTTGCGTAGGATATTATGGAGCATTTTTTCACCTTTATAGCAGTTAAAGCGCCACCGATGGCCCGACGTCCATAAAAGTTTCCAAGCCTCTTTAGGATCAGGTGACGCATGCGCACGCCCGGTTTTGTGAGGTTGTATGCAAATCAGGCAGGAAGAGGGCCGCTTTTAGCCATTTCATGGGATTTGCCATTGAAAAAACATCATTTTGACACCTTTTTAACAGTTATAGCGCCACCAAGTGGCCAGTCGCCGCGTCCTTTTTCAGGCGACCACAGAATGAGCTCTTACACAGGTGCGCTGAGTTTGGTGAAAATATCTCGCTCCGTTCACGAGTCATAGCCAATTTAGTAAAAGGGGCTCCTCCCACTCGGAACGTTTTGGCGTCCCTTAGGGACCGTGAACCGAAATTTCCACTTTTTTTTGATAATTATTGACATTCAGACTCCATAGAATCTCGCTGCACTGGTTTGGTTCCGGCCGGGCCAAAAACCTAGGACTAGTTCGCAAAAGTAGGTTTTTGGAAAAACCCAAAATACCCGAAAATGTACCCAGGGTGACGAGCCAATCCGAGGCAGGTATCTTGTCCGGCTTGAGCCAAGGATTCCAACGATGTAAGACACTTGAGCCTACGCCTAACGGTTGAGGAGTTATGAGCCGTTTCGTACTTTTGGCCGCTGTAGCGCCACCTATGGGCCAATCGGGGCGGGCCTTGGTGACGTTGTAGGCGGTGTGAGTACTACCAGCCCCCAAAGTTTCAAAGCTCTACGACTTACGGTTCGTTCTGCCCGATCAGTTTTATGTCTGAATGTTGCATCATGGGAAAATTAACAATAACAATAGGGTTTCAGCACTTCGTGCTTGAACCCCTAATAATGGCCTAAAAAAGGGCCACAAAAAGGCCTCTAAAAAAAAAAACCATAGGGTCTAGGCACTTGCCGCTTGCGCTGCTGCGTTCCAAAAACTTTATCAAGCCTTTTAACATGTGCCTCGGAGAGGAAAAAGTAAGTTTTCTGCCCTTTTAGCTCGTTTATCATGGAAATGTGGTGATTTTTTTTTTTACCTTTTAAACTGTGACACCTCCACTGATGGCCCGATCTCCATAAAAGTTTGCACGCTTCTTTAGAATAATATGGCGCACGTGCTCAGCTAATTTGGTGAAGTTCTGAGCAGAGCAGACCATTTTTCAGTCATTTAAATGTCATTTTGCGTAGGATATTATGGAGCATTTTTTCACCTTTATAGCAGTTAAAGCGCCACCGATGGCCCGACGTCCATAAAAGTTTCCAAGCCTCTTTAGGATCAGGTGACGCATGCGCACGCCCGGTTTTGTGAGGTTGTATGCAAATCAGGCAGGAAGAGGGCCGCTTTTAGCCATTTCATGGGATTTGCCATTGAAAAAACATCATTTTGACACCTTTTTAACAGTTATAGCGCCACCAAGTGGCCAGTCGCCGCGTCCTTTTTCAGGCGACCACAGAATGAGCTCTTACACAGGTGCGCTGAGTTTGGTGAAAATATCTCGCTCCGTTCACGAGTCATAGCCAATTTAGTAAAAGGGGCTCCTCCCACTCGGAACGTTTTGGCGTCCCTTAGGGACCGTGAACCGAAATTTCCACTTTTTTTTGATAATTATTGACATTCAGACTCCATAGAATCTCGCTGCACTGGTTTGGTTCCGGCCGGGCCAAAAACCTAGGACTAGTTCGCAAAAGTAGGTTTTTGGAAAAACCCAAAATACCCGAAAATGTACCCAGGGTGACGAGCCAATCCGAGGCAGGTATCTTGTCCGGCTTGAGCCAAGGATTCCAACGATGTAAGACACTTGAGCCTACGCCTAACGGTTGAGGAGTTATGAGCCGTTTCGTACTTTTGGCCGCTGTAGCGCCACCTATGGGCCAATCGGGGCGGGCCTTGGTGACGTTGTAGGCGGTGTGAGTACTACCAGCCCCCAAAGTTTCAAAGCTCTACGACTTACGGTTCGTTCTGCCCGATCAGTTTTATGTCTGAATGTTGCATCATGGGAAAATTAACAATAACAATAGGGTTTCAGCACTTCGTGCTTGAACCCCTAATAATGGCCTAAAAAAGGGCCACAAAAAGGCCTCTAAAAAAAAAAACCATAGGGTCTAGGCACTTGCCGCTTGCGCTGCTGCGTTCCAAAAACTTTATCAAGCCTTTTAACATGTGCCTCGGAGAGGAAAAAGTAAGTTTTCTGCCCTTTTAGCTCGTTTATCATGGAAATGTGGTGATTTTTTTTTTTACCTTTTAAACTGTGACACCTCCACTGATGGCCCGATCTCCATAAAAGTTTGCACGCTTCTTTAGAATAATATGGCGCACGTGCTCAGCTAATTTGGTGAAGTTCTGAGCAGAGCAGACCATTTTTCAGTCATTTAAATGTCATTTTGCGTAGGATATTATGGAGCATTTTTTCACCTTTATAGCAGTTAAAGCGCCACCGATGGCCCGACGTCCATAAAAGTTTCCAAGCCTCTTTAGGATCAGGTGACGCATGCGCACGCCCGGTTTTGTGAGGTTGTATGCAAATCAGGCAGGAAGAGGGCCGCTTTTAGCCATTTCATGGGATTTGCCATTGAAAAAACATCATTTTGACACCTTTTTAACAGTTATAGCGCCACCAAGTGGCCAGTCGCCGCGTCCTTTTTCAGGCGACCACAGAATGAGCTCTTACACAGGTGCGCTGAGTTTGGTGAAAATATCTCGCTCCGTTCACGAGTCATAGCCAATTTAGTAAAAGGGGCTCCTCCCACTCGGAACGTTTTGGCGTCCCTTAGGGACCGTGAACCGAAATTTCCACTTTTTTTTGATAATTATTGACATTCAGACTCCATAGAATCTCGCTGCACTGGTTTGGTTCCGGCCGGGCCAAAAACCTAGGACTAGTTCGCAAAAGTAGGTTTTTGGAAAAACCCAAAATACCCGAAAATGTACCCAGGGTGACGAGCCAATCCGAGGCAGGTATCTTGTCCGGCTTGAGCCAAGGATTCCAACGATGTAAGACACTTGAGCCTACGCCTAACGGTTGAGGAGTTATGAGCCGTTTCGTACTTTTGGCCGCTGTAGCGCCACCTATGGGCCAATCGGGGCGGGCCTTGGTGACGTTGTAGGCGGTGTGAGTACTACCAGCCCCCAAAGTTTCAAAGCTCTACGACTTACGGTTCGTTCTGCCCGATCAGTTTTATGTCTGAATGTTGCATCATGGGAAAATTAACAATAACAATAGGGTTTCAGCACTTCGTGCTTGAACCCCTAATAATGGCCTAAAAAAGGGCCACAAAAAGGCCTCTAAAAAAAAAAACCATAGGGTCTAGGCACTTGCCGCTTGCGCTGCTGCGTTCCAAAAACTTTATCAAGCCTTTTAACATGTGCCTCGGAGAGGAAAAAGTAAGTTTTCTGCCCTTTTAGCTCGTTTATCATGGAAATGTGGTGATTTTTTTTTTTACCTTTTAAACTGTGACACCTCCACTGATGGCCCGATCTCCATAAAAGTTTGCACGCTTCTTTAGAATAATATGGCGCACGTGCTCAGCTAATTTGGTGAAGTTCTGAGCAGAGCAGACCATTTTTCAGTCATTTAAATGTCATTTTGCGTAGGATATTATGGAGCATTTTTTCACCTTTATAGCAGTTAAAGCGCCACCGATGGCCCGACGTCCATAAAAGTTTCCAAGCCTCTTTAGGATCAGGTGACGCATGCGCACGCCCGGTTTTGTGAGGTTGTATGCAAATCAGGCAGGAAGAGGGCCGCTTTTAGCCATTTCATGGGATTTGCCATTGAAAAAACATCATTTTGACACCTTTTTAACAGTTATAGCGCCACCAAGTGGCCAGTCGCCGCGTCCTTTTTCAGGCGACCACAGAATGAGCTCTTACACAGGTGCGCTGAGTTTGGTGAAAATATCTCGCTCCGTTCACGAGTCATAGCCAATTTAGTAAAAGGGGCTCCTCCCACTCGGAACGTTTTGGCGTCCCTTAGGGACCGTGAACCGAAATTTCCACTTTTTTTTGATAATTATTGACATTCAGACTCCATAGAATCTCGCTGCACTGGTTTGGTTCCGGCCGGGCCAAAAACCTAGGACTAGTTCGCAAAAGTAGGTTTTTGGAAAAACCCAAAATACCCGAAAATGTACCCAGGGTGACGAGCCAATCCGAGGCAGGTATCTTGTCCGGCTTGAGCCAAGGATTCCAACGATGTAAGACACTTGAGCCTACGCCTAACGGTTGAGGAGTTATGAGCCGTTTCGTACTTTTGGCCGCTGTAGCGCCACCTATGGGCCAATCGGGGCGGGCCTTGGTGACGTTGTAGGCGGTGTGAGTACTACCAGCCCCCAAAGTTTCAAAGCTCTACGACTTACGGTTCGTTCTGCCCGATCAGTTTTATGTCTGAATGTTGCATCATGGGAAAATTAACAATAACAATAGGGTTTCAGCACTTCGTGCTTGAACCCCTAATAATGGCCTAAAAAAGGGCCACAAAAAGGCCTCTAAAAAAAAAAACCATAGGGTCTAGGCACTTGCCGCTTGCGCTGCTGCGTTCCAAAAACTTTATCAAGCCTTTTAACATGTGCCTCGGAGAGGAAAAAGTAAGTTTTCTGCCCTTTTAGCTCGTTTATCATGGAAATGTGGTGATTTTTTTTTTTACCTTTTAAACTGTGACACCTCCACTGATGGCCCGATCTCCATAAAAGTTTGCACGCTTCTTTAGAATAATATGGCGCACGTGCTCAGCTAATTTGGTGAAGTTCTGAGCAGAGCAGACCATTTTTCAGTCATTTAAATGTCATTTTGCGTAGGATATTATGGAGCATTTTTTCACCTTTATAGCAGTTAAAGCGCCACCGATGGCCCGACGTCCATAAAAGTTTCCAAGCCTCTTTAGGATCAGGTGACGCATGCGCACGCCCGGTTTTGTGAGGTTGTATGCAAATCAGGCAGGAAGAGGGCCGCTTTTAGCCATTTCATGGGATTTGCCATTGAAAAAACATCATTTTGACACCTTTTTAACAGTTATAGCGCCACCAAGTGGCCAGTCGCCGCGTCCTTTTTCAGGCGACCACAGAATGAGCTCTTACACAGGTGCGCTGAGTTTGGTGAAAATATCTCGCTCCGTTCACGAGTCATAGCCAATTTAGTAAAAGGGGCTCCTCCCACTCGGAACGTTTTGGCGTCCCTTAGGGACCGTGAACCGAAATTTCCACTTTTTTTTGATAATTATTGACATTCAGACTCCATAGAATCTCGCTGCACTGGTTTGGTTCCGGCCGGGCCAAAAACCTAGGACTAGTTCGCAAAAGTAGGTTTTTGGAAAAACCCAAAATACCCGAAAATGTACCCAGGGTGACGAGCCAATCCGAGGCAGGTATCTTGTCCGGCTTGAGCCAAGGATTCCAACGATGTAAGACACTTGAGCCTACGCCTAACGGTTGAGGAGTTATGAGCCGTTTCGTACTTTTGGCCGCTGTAGCGCCACCTATGGGCCAATCGGGGCGGGCCTTGGTGACGTTGTAGGCGGTGTGAGTACTACCAGCCCCCAAAGTTTCAAAGCTCTACGACTTACGGTTCGTTCTGCCCGATCAGTTTTATGTCTGAATGTTGCATCATGGGAAAATTAACAATAACAATAGGGTTTCAGCACTTCGTGCTTGAACCCCTAATAATGGCCTAAAAAAGGGCCACAAAAAGGCCTCTAAAAAAAAAAACCATAGGGTCTAGGCACTTGCCGCTTGCGCTGCTGCGTTCCAAAAACTTTATCAAGCCTTTTAACATGTGCCTCGGAGAGGAAAAAGTAAGTTTTCTGCCCTTTTAGCTCGTTTATCATGGAAATGTGGTGATTTTTTTTTTTACCTTTTAAACTGTGACACCTCCACTGATGGCCCGATCTCCATAAAAGTTTGCACGCTTCTTTAGAATAATATGGCGCACGTGCTCAGCTAATTTGGTGAAGTTCTGAGCAGAGCAGACCATTTTTCAGTCATTTAAATGTCATTTTGCGTAGGATATTATGGAGCATTTTTTCACCTTTATAGCAGTTAAAGCGCCACCGATGGCCCGACGTCCATAAAAGTTTCCAAGCCTCTTTAGGATCAGGTGACGCATGCGCACGCCCGGTTTTGTGAGGTTGTATGCAAATCAGGCAGGAAGAGGGCCGCTTTTAGCCATTTCATGGGATTTGCCATTGAAAAAACATCATTTTGACACCTTTTTAACAGTTATAGCGCCACCAAGTGGCCAGTCGCCGCGTCCTTTTTCAGGCGACCACAGAATGAGCTCTTACACAGGTGCGCTGAGTTTGGTGAAAATATCTCGCTCCGTTCACGAGTCATAGCCAATTTAGTAAAAGGGGCTCCTCCCACTCGGAACGTTTTGGCGTCCCTTAGGGACCGTGAACCGAAATTTCCACTTTTTTTTGATAATTATTGACATTCAGACTCCATAGAATCTCGCTGCACTGGTTTGGTTCCGGCCGGGCCAAAAACCTAGGACTAGTTCGCAAAAGTAGGTTTTTGGAAAAACCCAAAATACCCGAAAATGTACCCAGGGTGACGAGCCAATCCGAGGCAGGTATCTTGTCCGGCTTGAGCCAAGGATTCCAACGATGTAAGACACTTGAGCCTACGCCTAACGGTTGAGGAGTTATGAGCCGTTTCGTACTTTTGGCCGCTGTAGCGCCACCTATGGGCCAATCGGGGCGGGCCTTGGTGACGTTGTAGGCGGTGTGAGTACTACCAGCCCCCAAAGTTTCAAAGCTCTACGACTTACGGTTCGTTCTGCCCGATCAGTTTTATGTCTGAATGTTGCATCATGGGAAAATTAACAATAACAATAGGGTTTCAGCACTTCGTGCTTGAACCCCTAATAATGGCCTAAAAAAGGGCCACAAAAAGGCCTCTAAAAAAAAAAACCATAGGGTCTAGGCACTTGCCGCTTGCGCTGCTGCGTTCCAAAAACTTTATCAAGCCTTTTAACATGTGCCTCGGAGAGGAAAAAGTAAGTTTTCTGCCCTTTTAGCTCGTTTATCATGGAAATGTGGTGATTTTTTTTTTTACCTTTTAAACTGTGACACCTCCACTGATGGCCCGATCTCCATAAAAGTTTGCACGCTTCTTTAGAATAATATGGCGCACGTGCTCAGCTAATTTGGTGAAGTTCTGAGCAGAGCAGACCATTTTTCAGTCATTTAAATGTCATTTTGCGTAGGATATTATGGAGCATTTTTTCACCTTTATAGCAGTTAAAGCGCCACCGATGGCCCGACGTCCATAAAAGTTTCCAAGCCTCTTTAGGATCAGGTGACGCATGCGCACGCCCGGTTTTGTGAGGTTGTATGCAAATCAGGCAGGAAGAGGGCCGCTTTTAGCCATTTCATGGGATTTGCCATTGAAAAAACATCATTTTGACACCTTTTTAACAGTTATAGCGCCACCAAGTGGCCAGTCGCCGCGTCCTTTTTCAGGCGACCACAGAATGAGCTCTTACACAGGTGCGCTGAGTTTGGTGAAAATATCTCGCTCCGTTCACGAGTCATAGCCAATTTAGTAAAAGGGGCTCCTCCCACTCGGAACGTTTTGGCGTCCCTTAGGGACCGTGAACCGAAATTTCCACTTTTTTTTGATAATTATTGACATTCAGACTCCATAGAATCTCGCTGCACTGGTTTGGTTCCGGCCGGGCCAAAAACCTAGGACTAGTTCGCAAAAGTAGGTTTTTGGAAAAACCCAAAATACCCGAAAATGTACCCAGGGTGACGAGCCAATCCGAGGCAGGTATCTTGTCCGGCTTGAGCCAAGGATTCCAACGATGTAAGACACTTGAGCCTACGCCTAACGGTTGAGGAGTTATGAGCCGTTTCGTACTTTTGGCCGCTGTAGCGCCACCTATGGGCCAATCGGGGCGGGCCTTGGTGACGTTGTAGGCGGTGTGAGTACTACCAGCCCCCAAAGTTTCAAAGCTCTACGACTTACGGTTCGTTCTGCCCGATCAGTTTTATGTCTGAATGTTGCATCATGGGAAAATTAACAATAACAATAGGGTTTCAGCACTTCGTGCTTGAACCCCTAATAATGGCCTAAAAAAGGGCCACAAAAAGGCCTCTAAAAAAAAAAACCATAGGGTCTAGGCACTTGCCGCTTGCGCTGCTGCGTTCCAAAAACTTTATCAAGCCTTTTAACATGTGCCTCGGAGAGGAAAAAGTAAGTTTTCTGCCCTTTTAGCTCGTTTATCATGGAAATGTGGTGATTTTTTTTTTTACCTTTTAAACTGTGACACCTCCACTGATGGCCCGATCTCCATAAAAGTTTGCACGCTTCTTTAGAATAATATGGCGCACGTGCTCAGCTAATTTGGTGAAGTTCTGAGCAGAGCAGACCATTTTTCAGTCATTTAAATGTCATTTTGCGTAGGATATTATGGAGCATTTTTTCACCTTTATAGCAGTTAAAGCGCCACCGATGGCCCGACGTCCATAAAAGTTTCCAAGCCTCTTTAGGATCAGGTGACGCATGCGCACGCCCGGTTTTGTGAGGTTGTATGCAAATCAGGCAGGAAGAGGGCCGCTTTTAGCCATTTCATGGGATTTGCCATTGAAAAAACATCATTTTGACACCTTTTTAACAGTTATAGCGCCACCAAGTGGCCAGTCGCCGCGTCCTTTTTCAGGCGACCACAGAATGAGCTCTTACACAGGTGCGCTGAGTTTGGTGAAAATATCTCGCTCCGTTCACGAGTCATAGCCAATTTAGTAAAAGGGGCTCCTCCCACTCGGAACGTTTTGGCGTCCCTTAGGGACCGTGAACCGAAATTTCCACTTTTTTTTGATAATTATTGACATTCAGACTCCATAGAATCTCGCTGCACTGGTTTGGTTCCGGCCGGGCCAAAAACCTAGGACTAGTTCGCAAAAGTAGGTTTTTGGAAAAACCCAAAATACCCGAAAATGTACCCAGGGTGACGAGCCAATCCGAGGCAGGTATCTTGTCCGGCTTGAGCCAAGGATTCCAACGATGTAAGACACTTGAGCCTACGCCTAACGGTTGAGGAGTTATGAGCCGTTTCGTACTTTTGGCCGCTGTAGCGCCACCTATGGGCCAATCGGGGCGGGCCTTGGTGACGTTGTAGGCGGTGTGAGTACTACCAGCCCCCAAAGTTTCAAAGCTCTACGACTTACGGTTCGTTCTGCCCGATCAGTTTTATGTCTGAATGTTGCATCATGGGAAAATTAACAATAACAATAGGGTTTCAGCACTTCGTGCTTGAACCCCTAATAATGGCCTAAAAAAGGGCCACAAAAAGGCCTCTAAAAAAAAAAACCATAGGGTCTAGGCACTTGCCGCTTGCGCTGCTGCGTTCCAAAAACTTTATCAAGCCTTTTAACATGTGCCTCGGAGAGGAAAAAGTAAGTTTTCTGCCCTTTTAGCTCGTTTATCATGGAAATGTGGTGATTTTTTTTTTTACCTTTTAAACTGTGACACCTCCACTGATGGCCCGATCTCCATAAAAGTTTGCACGCTTCTTTAGAATAATATGGCGCACGTGCTCAGCTAATTTGGTGAAGTTCTGAGCAGAGCAGACCATTTTTCAGTCATTTAAATGTCATTTTGCGTAGGATATTATGGAGCATTTTTTCACCTTTATAGCAGTTAAAGCGCCACCGATGGCCCGACGTCCATAAAAGTTTCCAAGCCTCTTTAGGATCAGGTGACGCATGCGCACGCCCGGTTTTGTGAGGTTGTATGCAAATCAGGCAGGAAGAGGGCCGCTTTTAGCCATTTCATGGGATTTGCCATTGAAAAAACATCATTTTGACACCTTTTTAACAGTTATAGCGCCACCAAGTGGCCAGTCGCCGCGTCCTTTTTCAGGCGACCACAGAATGAGCTCTTACACAGGTGCGCTGAGTTTGGTGAAAATATCTCGCTCCGTTCACGAGTCATAGCCAATTTAGTAAAAGGGGCTCCTCCCACTCGGAACGTTTTGGCGTCCCTTAGGGACCGTGAACCGAAATTTCCACTTTTTTTTGATAATTATTGACATTCAGACTCCATAGAATCTCGCTGCACTGGTTTGGTTCCGGCCGGGCCAAAAACCTAGGACTAGTTCGCAAAAGTAGGTTTTTGGAAAAACCCAAAATACCCGAAAATGTACCCAGGGTGACGAGCCAATCCGAGGCAGGTATCTTGTCCGGCTTGAGCCAAGGATTCCAACGATGTAAGACACTTGAGCCTACGCCTAACGGTTGAGGAGTTATGAGCCGTTTCGTACTTTTGGCCGCTGTAGCGCCACCTATGGGCCAATCGGGGCGGGCCTTGGTGACGTTGTAGGCGGTGTGAGTACTACCAGCCCCCAAAGTTTCAAAGCTCTACGACTTACGGTTCGTTCTGCCCGATCAGTTTTATGTCTGAATGTTGCATCATGGGAAAATTAACAATAACAATAGGGTTTCAGCACTTCGTGCTTGAACCCCTAATAATGGCCTAAAAAAGGGCCACAAAAAGGCCTCTAAAAAAAAAAACCATAGGGTCTAGGCACTTGCCGCTTGCGCTGCTGCGTTCCAAAAACTTTATCAAGCCTTTTAACATGTGCCTCGGAGAGGAAAAAGTAAGTTTTCTGCCCTTTTAGCTCGTTTATCATGGAAATGTGGTGATTTTTTTTTTTACCTTTTAAACTGTGACACCTCCACTGATGGCCCGATCTCCATAAAAGTTTGCACGCTTCTTTAGAATAATATGGCGCACGTGCTCAGCTAATTTGGTGAAGTTCTGAGCAGAGCAGACCATTTTTCAGTCATTTAAATGTCATTTTGCGTAGGATATTATGGAGCATTTTTTCACCTTTATAGCAGTTAAAGCGCCACCGATGGCCCGACGTCCATAAAAGTTTCCAAGCCTCTTTAGGATCAGGTGACGCATGCGCACGCCCGGTTTTGTGAGGTTGTATGCAAATCAGGCAGGAAGAGGGCCGCTTTTAGCCATTTCATGGGATTTGCCATTGAAAAAACATCATTTTGACACCTTTTTAACAGTTATAGCGCCACCAAGTGGCCAGTCGCCGCGTCCTTTTTCAGGCGACCACAGAATGAGCTCTTACACAGGTGCGCTGAGTTTGGTGAAAATATCTCGCTCCGTTCACGAGTCATAGCCAATTTAGTAAAAGGGGCTCCTCCCACTCGGAACGTTTTGGCGTCCCTTAGGGACCGTGAACCGAAATTTCCACTTTTTTTTGATAATTATTGACATTCAGACTCCATAGAATCTCGCTGCACTGGTTTGGTTCCGGCCGGGCCAAAAACCTAGGACTAGTTCGCAAAAGTAGGTTTTTGGAAAAACCCAAAATACCCGAAAATGTACCCAGGGTGACGAGCCAATCCGAGGCAGGTATCTTGTCCGGCTTGAGCCAAGGATTCCAACGATGTAAGACACTTGAGCCTACGCCTAACGGTTGAGGAGTTATGAGCCGTTTCGTACTTTTGGCCGCTGTAGCGCCACCTATGGGCCAATCGGGGCGGGCCTTGGTGACGTTGTAGGCGGTGTGAGTACTACCAGCCCCCAAAGTTTCAAAGCTCTACGACTTACGGTTCGTTCTGCCCGATCAGTTTTATGTCTGAATGTTGCATCATGGGAAAATTAACAATAACAATAGGGTTTCAGCACTTCGTGCTTGAACCCCTAATAATGGCCTAAAAAAGGGCCACAAAAAGGCCTCTAAAAAAAAAAACCATAGGGTCTAGGCACTTGCCGCTTGCGCTGCTGCGTTCCAAAAACTTTATCAAGCCTTTTAACATGTGCCTCGGAGAGGAAAAAGTAAGTTTTCTGCCCTTTTAGCTCGTTTATCATGGAAATGTGGTGATTTTTTTTTTTACCTTTTAAACTGTGACACCTCCACTGATGGCCCGATCTCCATAAAAGTTTGCACGCTTCTTTAGAATAATATGGCGCACGTGCTCAGCTAATTTGGTGAAGTTCTGAGCAGAGCAGACCATTTTTCAGTCATTTAAATGTCATTTTGCGTAGGATATTATGGAGCATTTTTTCACCTTTATAGCAGTTAAAGCGCCACCGATGGCCCGACGTCCATAAAAGTTTCCAAGCCTCTTTAGGATCAGGTGACGCATGCGCACGCCCGGTTTTGTGAGGTTGTATGCAAATCAGGCAGGAAGAGGGCCGCTTTTAGCCATTTCATGGGATTTGCCATTGAAAAAACATCATTTTGACACCTTTTTAACAGTTATAGCGCCACCAAGTGGCCAGTCGCCGCGTCCTTTTTCAGGCGACCACAGAATGAGCTCTTACACAGGTGCGCTGAGTTTGGTGAAAATATCTCGCTCCGTTCACGAGTCATAGCCAATTTAGTAAAAGGGGCTCCTCCCACTCGGAACGTTTTGGCGTCCCTTAGGGACCGTGAACCGAAATTTCCACTTTTTTTTGATAATTATTGACATTCAGACTCCATAGAATCTCGCTGCACTGGTTTGGTTCCGGCCGGGCCAAAAACCTAGGACTAGTTCGCAAAAGTAGGTTTTTGGAAAAACCCAAAATACCCGAAAATGTACCCAGGGTGACGAGCCAATCCGAGGCAGGTATCTTGTCCGGCTTGAGCCAAGGATTCCAACGATGTAAGACACTTGAGCCTACGCCTAACGGTTGAGGAGTTATGAGCCGTTTCGTACTTTTGGCCGCTGTAGCGCCACCTATGGGCCAATCGGGGCGGGCCTTGGTGACGTTGTAGGCGGTGTGAGTACTACCAGCCCCCAAAGTTTCAAAGCTCTACGACTTACGGTTCGTTCTGCCCGATCAGTTTTATGTCTGAATGTTGCATCATGGGAAAATTAACAATAACAATAGGGTTTCAGCACTTCGTGCTTGAACCCCTAATTAAAGCTGCAAGCAGCATTTAGCGGTGTTCAAGCAGTTAAGCCCTTTTAGCACATAAGCATTAAAGACATTTAGCAAGCATGTAACCACTGACATAATAGATGGAAAACCGTTTACCATGATTTACCATGATACTAGCATGGTTTACCATAATTTTACCATGATTAACCATGTTCTAGTATGATTTACCATAGCTTTACCATGATTTACCATAGTTTTACCATGATTTACCATGTTCTAGTATGATTTACCATGAATCTAGCATGATTCACAATGTTCTAGTATGCTTTACATGATTTACCCTGTTGTAGCATAATTTACCATCGTTTACCATCATTTACAACGCTCTGGTATGAATTACCATGAATCTAGCATGATTTACCATAGTTTTACCATGATTTACCATGTTCTAATATGATTTACCATGAATCTAGTATGATTTACCATAGTTTTACCATAATTTATCATGTTCTAGTATGATTTACCATGAATCTAGCATGATTCACAATGTTCTAGTATGCTTTACATGATTTACCCTGTTGTAGCATAATTTACCATCGTTTGCCACGATTTACCACGCTCTGGTATGAATTACCATGAATCTAACATGATTTACCACAGTTTGACCATGATTTACCATGTTCTAGTATGAATTACCATGAATCTAGCGTGATTCACCATAGTTTTACCATGATTTACCATGTTCTAGTATGATTTACCATGAATCTAGCATGATTCACAATGTTCTAGTATGCTTTACATGATTTACCCTGTTGTAGCATAATTTACCATCGTTTACCATGATTTACCACGCTCTGGTATGATTTACCATGATTCTAGCATGATTTACCATAGTTTTACCATGATTTACCATAGTTTTACCATGCTTTACCATACTTTTACCATGATTTACCATGTTCTAGTATGATTTACCATGAATCTAGCATGATTTACCATAGTTTTACCATGATATTCCATTTTGTAGTATGCTTTACATGATTTACCCTGTTCTAGCATGATTTGCTTTAGTTCAGAATGTTGTTGAAACTCAAGGCTGTTAAAATGAAAGTGAGCCAATAAGTGGTCTTCTACTGCCCTCTGCTGGCCACTCTACTTATTAATAAAGTCTTTTTGCATTCATATCTAGACACACACACACACACACACACACACGTCATTATGAAAATATATGAAATGCTTATAGACCATTCAAATATGTCTTTGCAAGCTATTAATCAGATTATTCAGGATTTATTCAGAAACATGGGACTACACACACACATTCTGTTGTAGATAAAGTGATTTGAACTGTCTCTCATTCAGGATTAACATTTGTCTGTGACACAATGCTTCAATAGATGAATTTTGACAAAATGTGAGTGTAAATGTTAAAATAGTGATTTTATAAACTCTAAATAAGAATTATAGAATATTAGTAGTTAGTAGCATGACAAAATGACTATTTTAAACAGCAGGGGGCAGTAGAATACCACTTATTGGCTTAATATGCCATTATGTTATAACTTTAACCTTTTTAACTGTTATAGATGCATTATTTCTTATCTTATTTAGAGTCACATGTTCTGACTTGTTTTTAAGAAGATCTGAACATTCATTGAAGAGATATAGGCTTTCTTGGTCAAGGCTACATATTGAAGTGACCCTATTATAGCCATCCAAATGAAGAAGTTATAACTTTTCTGATAATTATTTATCTAGAGAGTCCAGATAATTGTACTGCACTGATTTTGAACATTATGATATAAATATTATATGATCATAGATGGAACACACCATTTACAGCCAATACAGGCAATTTACCATAGGAAATACATGGTTTTAAAGCTTTTCAACAGTTATAGCGCCACCTATTGTCCGATCTCCATGAAACTTTGCATGCTTCCTCAGCATGTTATGTCACATATGCTCACCAATTTTTGTGAAGTTCTGAGTTTTTATTTATGATTTATAGGCTTTTGAGTGTGTTTTGACACGCCCCTTTTTGTAAATTATCCTGTTATAATGAACCAAATGACAAAGTTCAACTTTTTTTCGATAATTATTGATCTAGAGAGTCCAGAGAATTGTACTGCCCTGATTTTGAACATTATAATATAAAGATTACATGATAATAGATGGAAAAGACCATTTACAGCAAATACAGGCAATTTACCATAGGAAATACATGGTTTTAAAGCTTTTCAACAGTTATAGCGCCACCTATGGTCCGATCTCCATAAAACTTTGCATGCATGTTCATGATGTTATGTCACATATGCTTACCAATTTTTGTGAAGTTCTGAGTTTTTATTTATGATTTATAGGCTTTTGAGTGTATTTTGACACGCCCCTTTTCTAAATGACCCTGTTACAGTGAACCAAAGGGCAAAGTTCAACTTTTTTTTGATAATTATTGATCTAGAGAGTCCAGAGAATTGTCCTAGACTGGTCTGGTTTTGATCGGGCGAAAAACCAGGGACTAGTTCGCAAAAGTAGGTTTTTAACATATTCGTGAATATTTAATGAACGATTTGATTGACAGCAATGGTTCTAGAGGCAAAGTTGTTCACCATGAGGATATCTATAAAATGATATGCATTTTGGGGGGATGTGTGCAACACCACGTGATTACAGAGCCGTAAAACTCGTTAGCGCCAACTAGTGGCCGATTTCTTTCAAAACTCTTACAGACCTCTTAGGCCATGAGTCGAACATGCCCATCGAGTTTCGTTCCGATTGGCCTCCGTTAACCTCGTCTCATAGGGGCTCAAACTTCATTGGTCAATGGCGGCCA
Organism: Rhinichthys klamathensis goyatoka; assembly: GCF_029890125.1. Taxonomy (NCBI): domain Eukaryota; kingdom Metazoa; phylum Chordata; class Actinopteri; order Cypriniformes; family Leuciscidae; genus Rhinichthys; species Rhinichthys klamathensis. The sequence continues at coordinate 6,289,532 of NW_026606555.1, forward strand.
TGTTTTTTGAGATACGCCAATGTCCTCATAGACATACATGGGGCCTTGGACCAAGACACTGCATACCAATTTTCAAGTCAATCGGACTAACGGTCAGTCCTTTATATGTTTTTTTCATGTTATAGCGCCACCTAGTGTTCAATCGTCGCGATTTTTTTACTGTGACCTCAAATTGAACTCATGCACAACTGTACCAAGTTTGGTGAACCTACCTAATTTACTTCTGGAGTTATAGTCGTTTTAGTAAAATAGGCTCCTCCCACAACGATCTTTTTGCGCCCCCTAGCGATAGGAAATCGAAATTTCAACTTTTTTACGATTATAATTTATATTCAGACTCCACAGAACATTTGTGCACTGGTTTGGTTCCGATCGGGCAAAAAATCAGGGACTAGTTCGCAAAAGTCGTTTTTTGACAAAATTCAAAATGGCGGAAAATCTATCATGACGGAAATGAAATCGGAGATATACGTTTTTTAAGTCAGGAGTCCAGCTTTCCAATGATATAAGACACTTGAGTCTACGATTTACGGTCTAGGAGTTATGAGCAGTTTTGCGCAATTGGTTGCTATAGCGCCACCTATGGGCCAATCGGGCTCATAATTTGATAAGCTCTCCTCGATTTTTGTACTACCATCTGACAAAGTTTCAAGTCTCTAGCACTTACGGTTTGGTCTGCACGATGCGTTTTACGGCAGAAGAATAATAATAATAATAATAACTAGCAGCATTTAGCGGTGTTCAAGCAGTTAAGGCCTTTAAGGCCGTTAAGCACAAAAGCATCAAAAGACATTAAGTTTTATGTAGCAAGCGTTTAACCATTGACATCATAGATGAAATAGACCATGTTTTAGCATGATTTACTATGATATACCAAATTTAGTGTGATTTTTCATGATCTACCATGTTCCAGTATGATTTACCATGAATCTAGCATGATTTACCACAGTTTACCAGGTTTTACCATGTTATAGGATGATTTACCATGATATACCACATTCTAGAATGATTTACCAGGATTGTAGCATCATTTACCATGATTCATCACATTGCTAGCATGATTTGCCATGATACACCATGTAATAGTATTTTTTACTATGATTTACCATGTTTCTATCGTGATTTACCATGATTGCCCACATTGCTGCATTGATGTGAAGTGCCAATAAAAATGAAGTGATAAACTCTGACAAAAAATGATTGTGTTATAATAGTTAACATGGAAAAACTGGTTTGCAGAATAATGGTGAAAATCAAGTGTGTCAAAATGAGAGTAAGCCAATAAGTGGTCTTCTACTGCCCTCTGCTGGCCACTCTACTTATTAATAAAGTGTTTTCACGGGTGCTTTTGCACTCATATGTAGACATTTGCTCACACACACACACACACACAAAGTCATTATGAAAATATATTTTAATGGTCTATAAGCATTTCATGTCTTTGCAAGCTATTAATCAGATTATTCAGAATTTATTCATAAACATGGGACTACACACACACACACACATTCTATTGTAGATTAAACTGTCTCATTCAGGGTTCACATTTGTCAATGTGACAATGAATTTTGACTAAATGTGAGTGTAAATGTTAAAATAGTGATTTTATAAAGTCTAAATATGAATAATAGAATAATATTAGTTAGTAGCATGACAAAATGACTATTTTAAACAGCAGGGGGCAGTAAAATACCACTTATTGGCTTAATATGCCAGTGTTCATATCATTTTCACCTTTTTAATTGTTATAGAGGCATATTTTGTCCGATTTGTCTGAAATTTTTCATGCTTGTTTAGAGTCACGTGTCACATGTTCTGACTTGATTTGAAGAAGATCTGAGCATTCATTGAAGAGATATAGGCGTTTGGGGACACTTGGTCAAAGCTACATATTGAAGTGACCCTATTAAAGCCATCCAAATGAAGAAGTTATACCTTTTCTGATATTTATTGATCTAGAGAGTCCAGAGAATTGTACTGCACTGGTTTAGAACATTATGATATGAACTTTATATGATCATAGATGGAAAAGACCATTTACAGCCAATACAGGCAATTTACCATAGGAAATGTATGGTTTTAAAGCTTTTTAACAGTTATAGCGCCACCTATGGTCCGATCTCCATGACACTTTGCATGCTTCTTCAGCATGTTATGACACATATGCTCATCAATTTTTGTCAAGTTCTGAGTTTTTGTTTAGGATTTACAGGCTTTTGAGTGCATTTTGACACGCCCCCTTTTCTAAATGACCCTGTTATAGCAAACCAAAGGGCAAAGTTCAACTTTTTTTAATAATTATTGATCTAGAGAGTCCAGAGAATTGTCCTAGACTGGTCTGGTTCCGATCGGGCAAAAAACCAGGGACTAGTTCGCAAAAGAAGGTTTTTAACATATTCGTGAATATTTAATGAACGATTTGATTGACAGCAATGGTTCTAGAGGCAAAGTTGTTCAACATGAGGAGATCTATCAATTGATATGCATTTTGTGGGGATATGTGCAACACCATGTGATTACAGAGCCGTAAAACTCGTTAGCGCTAACTAGTGGCCGATTTCTTTCAAAACTCTTACAGGCCTCTTGGGCCATGAGTCGAACATGCCCATCGAGTTTCGTTCCAATCGGCCTCCGTTAACCTCGTCTCACAGGTGCTCAAACTTCATTGGTCGATGGCGGCCATGTTTTTTGAGATAAGCCAATGTCCTCATACACATACATGGGGACTTGGTCCAAGACACTGCATACCAAATTTCAAGTCAATCGGACTAACCACTAGGTGGCCATATGTTTTTTTCAGGTTATAGCGCCACCTAGAGGTCAATCGACGCAGTTTTTTTACTGTGACCTCAAATTGAGCTCATACATATGTGTAGCGAGTTTGGTAAACATATCTCATTTCGTTTACGAGATATAGCAATTTTAGTAAAATAGGCTCCTCCCACAACGTTTATTTTGCGCCCCCTAGCGACCGGAAATCGAAATTTCGACTTTTTTTCAATAATTATTGATATTCAGACTCCAGAGAACATTTCTGCACTGGTTTGGTTCCGATCGGGCGAAAAATCAGGGACTAGTTCGCAAAAGTAGGTTTTTGACAAAATTCAAAATGGCGGAAAATCCATCATGGCGGAAATGAAATCGGAGATATACGTTTTTTTCGTCAGGTGACCAGCTTTCCAATGATATAAGACACTTGAGTCTACGACTTACGGTCTAAGAGTTATGATCCGTTTTGCGCAATTGGTTGCTATAGCGCCACCTATGGGCCAATCGGGCTCATAATTTGATAACCTCTCCTCGATTTTTGTACTACCATCTGACAAAGTTTCAGAGCTCCAGCACTTACGGTTTGGGCTGCACGACGCGTTTTACGGCAGAATAATAATAATAATAATAATAAAAATCCTTACAAATACAATAGGTTTTCAGCACTTCGTGCTTGAACACCTAATTAAAGCTGCAAGCAGCATTTAGCGGTGTTCAAGCAGTTAAGCCCTTTTAGCACATAAGCATTAAAGACATTTAGCAAGCATGTAACCACTGACATAATAGATGGAAAACCGTTTACCATGATTTACCATGATACTAGCATGGTTTACCATAATTTTACCATGATTAACCATGTTCTAGTATGATTTACCATAGCTTTACCATGATTTACCATAGTTTTACCATGATTTACCATGTTCTAGTATGATTTACCATGAATCTAGCATGATTCACAATGTTCTAGTATGCTTTACATGATTTACCCTGTTGTAGCATAATTTACCATCGTTTACCATCATTTACAATGCTCTGGTATGAATTACCATGAATCTAGCATGATTTACCATAGTTTTACCATAATTTACCATGTTCTAGAACGATTTACCATGAATCTAGTATGATTTACCATAGTTTTACCATGATTTACCATGTTCTAGTATGATTTACCATGAATCTAGCATGATTCACAATGTTCTAGTATGCTTTACATGATTTACCCTGTTGTAGCATAATTTACCATCGTTTACCATGATTTACCACGCTCTGGTATGATTACCATGAATCTAGCATGATTTACCATAGTTTTACCATGATTTACCATGTTCTAATATGATTTACCATGAATCTAGTATGATTTACCATAGTTTTACCATAATTTATCATGTTCTAGTATGATTTACCATGAATCTAGCATGATTCACAATGTTCTAGTATGCTTTACATGATTTACCCTGTTGTAGCATAATTTACCATCGTTTGCCACGATTTACCACGCTCTGGTATGAATTACCATGAATCTAACATGATTTACCACAGTTTGACCATGATTTACCATGTTCTAGTATGAATTACCATGAATCTAGCGTGATTCACCATAGTTTTACCATGATTTACCATGTTCTAGTATGATTTACCATGAATCTAGCATGATTCACAATGTTCTAGTATGCTTTACATGATTTACCCTGTTGTAGCATAATTTACCATCGTTTACCATGATTTACCACGCTCTGGTATGATTTACCATGATTCTAGCATGATTTACCATAGTTTTACCATGATTTACCATAGTTTTACCATGCTTTACCATACTTTTACCATGATTTACCATGTTCTAGTATGATTTACCATGAATCTAGCATGATTTACCATAGTTTTACCATGATATTCCATTTTGTAGTATGCTTTACATGATTTACCCTGTTCTAGCATGATTTGCTTTAGTTCAGAATGTTGTTGAAACTCAAGGCTGTTAAAATGAAAGTGAGCCAATAAGTGGTCTTCTACTGCCCCCTGCTGGCCACTCTACTTATTAATAAAGTCTTTTTGCATTCATATCTAGACACACACACACACACACACACACACACGTCATTATGAAAATATATGAAATGCTTATAGACCATTCAAATATGTCTTTGCAAGCTATTAATCAGATTATTCAGGATTTATTCAGAAACATGGGACTACACACACACATTCTGTTGTAGATAAAGTGATTTGAACTGTCTCTCATTCAGGATTAACATTTGTCTGTGACACAATGCTTCAATAGATGAATTTTGACAAAATGTGAGTGTAAATGTTAAAATAGTGATTTTATAAACTCTAAATAAGAATTATAGAATATTAGTAGTTAGTAGCATGACAAAATGACTATTTTAAACAGCAGGGGGCAGTAGAATACCACTTATTGGCTTAATATGCCATTATGTTATAACTTTAACCTTTTTAACTGTTATAGATGCATTATTTCTTATCTTATTTAGAGTCACATGTTCTGACTTGTTTTTAAGAAGATCTGAACATTCATTGAAGAGATATAGGCTTTCTTGGTCAAGGCTACATATTGAAGTGACCCTATTATAGCCATCCAAATGAGGAAGTTATAACTTTTCTGATAATTATTTATCTAGAGAGTCCAGATAATTGTACTGCACTGATTTTGAACATTATGATATAAATATTATATGATCATAGATGGAACACACCATTTACAGCCAATACAGGCAATTTACCATAGGAAATACATGGTTTTAAAGCTTTTCAACAGTTATAGCGCCACCTATTGTCCGATCTCCATGAAACTTTGCATGCTTCCTCAGCATGTTATGTCACATATGCTCACCAATTTTTGTGAAGTTCTGAGTTTTTATTTATGATTTATAGGCTTTTGAGTGTGTTTTGACACGCCCCTTTTTGTAAATTATCCTGTTATAATGAACCAAATGGCAAAGTTCAACTTTTTTTCGATAATTATTGATCTAGAGAGTCCAGAGAATTGTACTGCCCTGATTTTGAACATTATAATATAAAGATTACATGATAATAGATGGAAAAGACCATTTACAGCAAATACAGGCAATTTACCATAGGAAATACATGGTTTTAAAGCTTTTCAACAGTTATAGCGCCACCTATGGTCCGATCTCCATAAAACTTTGCATGCATGTTCATGATGTTATGTCACATATGCTTACCAATTTTTGTGAAGTACTGAGTTTTTATTTATGATTTATAGGCTTTTGAGTGTATTTTGACACGCCCCTTTTCTAAATGACCCTGTTACAGTGAACCAAAGGGCAAAGTTCAACTTTTTTTTGATAATTATTGATCTAGAGAGTCCAGAGAATTGTCCTAGACTGGTCTGGTTTTGATCGGGCGAAAAACCAGGGACTAGTTCGCAAAAGTAGGTTTTTAACATATTCGTGAATATTTAATGAACGATTTGATTGACAGCAATGGTTCTAGAGGCAAAGTTGTTCACCATGAGGATATCTATAAAATGATATGCATTTTGGGGGGATGTGTTCAACACCACGTGATTACAGAGCCGTAAAACTCGTTAGCGCCAACTAGTGGCCGATTTCTTTCAAAACTCTTACAGACCTCTTAGGCCATGAGTCGAACATGCCCATCGAGTTTCGTTCCGATTGGCCTCCGTTAACCTCGTCTCATAGGGGCTCAAACTTCATTGGTCAATGGCGGCCATGTTTTTTGAGATACGCCAATGTCCTCATAGACATACATGGGGCCTTGGACCAAGACACTGCATACCAATTTTCAAGTCAATCGGACTAACGGTCAGTCCTTTATATGTTTTTTTCATGTTATAGCGCCACCTAGTGTTCAATCGTCGCGATTTTTTTACTGTGACCTCAAATTGAACTCATGCACAACTGTACCAAGTTTGGTGAACCTACCTAATTTACTTCTGGAGTTATAGTCGTTTTAGTAAAATAGGCTCCTCCCACAACGTTCTTTTTGCGCCCCCTAGCGACCGAAAATCGAAATTTCAACTTTTTTACGATTATAATTTATATTCAGACTCCACAGAACATTTGTGCACTGGTTTGGTTCCGATCGGGCAAAAAATCAGGGACTAGTTCGCAAAAGTCGTTTTTTGACAAAATTCAAAATGGCGGAAAATCTATCATGACGGAAATGAAATCGGAGATATACGTTTTTTAAGTCAGGAGTCCAGCTTTCCAATGATATAAGACACTTGAGTCTACGATTTACGGTCTAGGAGTTATGAGCAGTTTTGCGCAATTGGTTGCTATAGCGCCACCTATGGGCCAATCGGGCTCATAATTTGATAAGCTCTCCTCGATTTTTGTACTACCATCTGACAAAGTTTCAAGTCTCTAGCACTTACGGTTTGGTCTGCACGATGCGTTTTACGGCAGAAGAATAATAATAATAATAATAACAAGCAGCATTTTAGCGGTGTTCAAGCAGTTAAGGCCTTTCAGGCCGTTAAGCACAAAAGCATGAAAAGACATTGTTTTATGTAGCAATCATGATTTACCATGATATACTACATTTCAGTGTGATTTTTCATGATTTACCATGTTCCAGTATGATTTACCATGAATCTAACATGATTTTCCATAGTTTACCTTGATATACCATGTTATATGATGATTTACCATGATATAGCACATTCTAGAATAATTTACCAGGATTCTAGCATGATTTACATTTTTTACTATGATTTACCATGTTTCTGGCGTTATTTACCATGATTTACAACGTTGATAGCAAAAAAAGATTAAAAATGTCTAATGCTGCTGCTCCATCTAGTGGACAACAGTGCTATTACAGCCTACTTATACAATAGGCCATGTTTTTCATATCATTTAATCTACACACGCTCATTCTGATGTAGATAGAGACATTTGGAACTTCAGGAGCCAATGTGACTCAATTGTCACTTCAATAGACGATTTTTGACTAAATGTTATTGTAAATGTTAAAATAGTGAATTTATAAAGTCTAAATATTAATTATAGTTGAGTAGTGTGACAAAATGACTTTTTTTAAACAGCAGGGGGCAGTAAAATACCACTTATTGGCTGTTAGCCTTTTTTCAAGCTGTTATAGCTGTTCTTGACCTTTTTTTAAGAAGCTATGAGCATTTATTGAAAAGATATTGGCTTTCGGTCAAGGCTACATATTGAAGTGACCCTATTATAGTCATCCAAATGAAGAAGTTATACATTTTCCTATAATTATTGTTCTAGAGAGTACAGAGCAATAGATGAATTTTGACAAAATGTGATTGTAAATGTTAAAATAATGATTTAATAAAGTCTAAATATCAATTATATATAAAAATATTAGAGAGTAGTATGATGAAATGACAGCAGGGGGCAGTAAAATACCACTTATTGGCTGTTATAGCCATCCAAGCTGTTATAGCTGTTATAGCCATCCAATTTACACTCTATTATAGCCATCCAAATTAAGTAATTATACCTTTTCTGATAATTATTGATCTAGATAGTCCAGATAATTGTACTGCACTGGTTTTAAACATTAAGATTTAAAAATTATACGATCATAGATGGAAAAGACCATTTACAGCCAATACAGGCAATTTACCATAGGAAATGTATGGTTTTAAAGCTTTTCAACAGTTATAGCGCCACCTATTGTCCGATCTCCATGAAACTTCGCATGCTTCTTCACCATGGTATGACACATATGCTCATCCATTTTTGTGAAGTTCTGAGTTTTTATTTATGATTTATAGGCTTTTGAGTGTGTTTTGACACACCCCTTTTATAAATGACCCTGTTATAGCGAAGCAAAGGGCAAAGTTCAACTTTTTTTCGATAATTATTGATCTAGAGAGTCCATAGAATTGTCCTAGACTGGTCTGGTTCCGATCGGGCGAAAAACCAGGGACTAGTTCGCAAAAGTAGGTTTTTAACATATTTGTGAATATTTAATGAACGGTTTGATTGACAGCAATGGTTCTAGAGGCAAAGTTGTTCAACATGAGGAGATCTATCAAATGATATGCATATTGTGGGGATGTGTGCAACACCACGTGATTACAGAGCCGTAAAACTCGTTAGCGCCAACTAGTGGCCGATTTCTTTCAAAACTCTTACAGACCTCTTGGGCCATGAGTCGAACATGCCCATAGAGTTTCGTTCCGATCGGCCTCCGTTAACCTCGTCTCACAGGTGCTCAAACTTCATTGGCCAATGGCGGCCATGTTTTTTGAGATACGCCAATATCCTTTTACACATACATGGCACCTTGGACCAAGACACTGCATACCAATTTTCAAGTCAATCGGACTAACGGTCAGATGGCCACACCCCCTTTTATGTTTTTTTAATGTTATAGCGCCACCATGAGGCCAATCACCGCGTTTTTTTTACTGTGACCTCGAATTGAGCTCATACACATTTGTACCAAGTTTGGTGAAAATATTTCATTTTGTTCACGAGTTATATCCATTTTAGTAAAATAAGCTCCGCCTCCTTCGAACGTTTGGGCACTCCCTAGCAACCGTGAATCGAAATTTCAACTTTTTTTCGATAATTATTGATATTCAGTGTCCAGAGAATCTTTCTGCACTGGTTTGGTTCCAATCGGGCAAAAAACCAGGGACTAGTTCGCAAAAGTAGGTTTTAGACAAAACCGGAAATAGCGGAAAAATTTGCATACCGGAAATAAAATCCTTGAGGCCTTTTTTGTTCTGCTTGAGCCAAGGATTCCAATGATATAAGACACTTGATGCTGGGACACAGGGTTATTGAGATTTAAGGAAAATAGTGCCATTTTTTTGTTTTTTGTGCTATAGCGCCACCTATGGGCCAATCGGGCTCATATTTTGATAACCTCTCCTCGATTTCTGTGCTACCTTAATCCCAAATATCAAGTCTCTAGCTCTTACGGTTTGGTCTGCACGATGCGTTTTAGGGCGGAATAATAATAATAATAATTAAAGCTGCAAGCAGCATTTAGCGGTGTTCAAGCAGTTAAGCCCTTTTAGCACATAAGCATTAAAGACATTTAGCAAGCATGTAACCACTGACATAATAGATGGAAAACCGTTTACCATGATTTACCATGATACTAGCATGATTTACCATAGTTTTACCATGATTAACCATGTTCTAGTATGATTTACATGATTTACCCTGTTGTAGCATAATTTACCATCGTTTACCATGATTTACCACGCTCTGGTATGATTTACTATGAACCTAGCATGATTTACCATAGTTTTACCATGATTTACCATGTTCTAGTTTGATTTACCATGAATCTAGCATGATTCACCATAGTTTTACCATGATTTACCATGTTCTAGTATGATTTACCATGAATCTTGCATGATTCACAATGTTCTAGTATGCTTTACATGATTTACCCTGTTGTAGCATAATTTACCATCGTTTACCATGATTTACCACGCTCTGGTATGATTTACCATGAATCTAGCATGATTTACCATAGTTTTACCATGATTTACCATGTTCTAGTATGATTTACCATGAATCTAGCATGATTCACAATGTTCTAGTATGCTTTACATGATTTACCCTGTTGTAGCATAATTTACCATCGTTTACCATGATTTACCACGCTCTGGTATGATTTACCATGAATCTAGCATGATTTACCATAGTTTTACCATGATATTCCATGTTGTAGTATGCTTTACATGATTTACCCTGTTCTAGCATGATTTACGACTGTTTACCATGATTTACTGCGTTCTAGTATGATTTACCATGCATCTAGCATGTGTCAGTACAAATAAAGTGTTACACTCTGACAAAATATGATTGTGTTATAATAGTAATTGTTATAATGGATTTTATAGTAAGCATGGATAATGCAGTTAACATGGAAAAACTGGTTTGCTTTAGTTCAGAATTTTGTTGAAACTCGAGGCTGTTAAAATGAAAGTGAGCCAATAAGTGGTCTTCTACTGCCCTCTGCTGGCCACTCTACTTATTAATAAAGTCTTTTCACAGGTGCTTTCAGATCTAGACACACACACACACGCACAAGTCATTATGAAAATATAATGAAAAGATATGAAATGCTTATAGACCATTAAAATATATGTCTTTGCAAGCTATTAATCAGATTATTCAGGATTTATTCAGAAACATGGGACTACACACACACATTCTGTTGTAGATAAAGTGATCTGAACTGTGTCTCATTCAGGATTAACATTTGTCTGTGACACAATGCTTCAATAGATGAATTTTGACAAAATGTGAGTGTAAATGTTAAAATAGTGATTTTATAAACTCTAAATAAGAATTATAGAATATTAGTAGTTAGTAGCATGACAAAATGACTATTTTAAACAGCAGGGGGCAGTAGAATACCACTTATTGGCTTAATATGCCATTATGTCATAACTTTAACCTTTTAAACTGTTATAGATGCATTATTTCTTATCTTATTTAGAGTCACATGTTCTGACTTGTTTTTAAGAAGATCTGAGCATTCATTGAAGAGATATAGGCTTTCTTGGTCAAGGCTACATATTGAAGTGACCCTAATAAAGTTATAACTTTTCTGATAATTATTTATCTAGAGAGTCCAGAGAATTGTACTGCACTGATTTTGAACATTATGATATAAATATTATATGATCATAGATGGAACACACCATTTACAGCCAATACAGGCAATTACCATAGGAAATACATGGTTTTAAAGCTTTTCAACAGTTATAGCGCCACCTATTGTCCGATCTCCATAAAACTTTGCATGCGTGTTCATGATGTTATGGCACATATGCTCACCAATTTTTGTGAAGTTCTGAGTTTTTAATTATGATTTATAGGCTTTTGAGTGTGTTTTGACACGCCCCTTTTTATAAATGATCCTGTTATAATGAACCAAATGGCAAAGTTCAACTTTTTTTCGATAATTATTGATCTAGAGATTCCAGAGAATTGTACTGCACTGATTTTGAACATTATGATATGAAAATTATATGACCATAGATGGAAAAGACCATTTACAGCCAATACAAGCAATTTACCATAGGAAATACATGGTTTTAAACCTTTTCAACAGTTATAGCGCCACCTATTGTCCGATCTCCATAAAACTTTGCATGCTTGTTCATGATGTTATGTCACATATGCTCACCAATTTTTGTGAAGTTCTGAGTTTTTTTGAATGATTTATAGGCTTTTGAGTGTATTTGGACACGCCCCTTTTCTAAATGACCCTATTATAGCCATACGAAAAATGCAAAAGTTAAACTTTTTTTTAATAATTATTGATCTAGAGAGTCCAGAGAATTGTCCTAGACTGGTCTGGTTCCGATCGGGCAAAAAACCAGGGACTAGTTCGCAAAAGTAGGTTTTTAACATATTCGTGAATATTTAATGAACGGTTTGATTGACAGCAATGGTTCTAGAGGCAAAGTTGTTCAGCATGAGGAGATCTATCAAATTATAGGCATTTTGTGGGGATGTGTGCAACACCACGTGATTACAGAGCCATAAAACTCGTTAGCGCCAACTAGTGGCCGATTTCTTTCAAAACTCTTACAGACCTCTTGGGCCATGAGTCGAACATGCCCATCGAGTTTCGTTCCGATTGGCCTCCGTTAACCTCGTCTCACAGGTGCTCAAACTTAATTGGCCGATGGCGGCCATGTTTTTTGAGATACGCCAATGTCCTCATAAATATACATGGGGCCTTGGACCAAGACACTGCATACCAATTTTCAAGTCAATCGGACTAACCACTAGGTGGCCATATGTTTTTTTCATGTTATAGCGCCACCTAGAGCTCAATCAACGCAATTTTTTTACTGTGACCTCAAATTGAGCTCATACATATGTCTAGCAAGTTTGGTAAAAATATCTCATTTTGTTTACGAGTTATAGCCATTTTAGTAAAATAGGCTCCTCCCACAACGTTTATTTTGCACCCCCTAGCGACCGGAAATCGAAATTTCGACTTTTTTTCAATAATTATTGATATTCAGACTCCAGAGAACATTTCTGCACTGGTTTGGTTCCAATCGGGCGAAAAACCAGGGACTAGTTCGCAAAAGTAGTTTTTTGACAAAATTCAAAATGGCGGAAAATCTATATTGGCGGAAATTAAATCGGAGATATACGTTTTTTTCGTCAGGTGACCAGCTTTCCAGTGATATAAGACACTTGAGTCTACGACTTACGGTCTAGGAGTTATGAGCAGTTTCGCGCAATTGGTTGCTATAGCGCCACCTATGGGCCAATCGGGCTCATAATTTGATAACCTCTCCTCGATTTTTGTACTACCATCTGACAAAGTTTCAAGGCTCCAGCTCTTACGGTTTGGGCTGCACGATGCGTTTTACGGCGGAAGAAAAATAATAATAATAATAATAAAAATCCTTACAAATACAATAGGTTTTCAGCACTTCGTGCTTGAACACCTAATAAAAATCAGCACAATTACAATAGGTTTTCAGCACTTCGTGCTTGAACACCTAATAATAAAAATCCTTACAATTACAATAGGTTTTCAGCACTTCGTGCTTGAACACCTAATTAAAGCTGCAAGCAGCATTTAGCGGTGTTCAAGCAGTTAAGGCCTTTAAGGCCGTTTAACACATAAGCATTTAAGACATTAATTTTATTTAGCATACATTTAACCACTGACATAATAGATGGAAAACACCATTTACAGCCAATACAGGCAATTTACCATAGGAAATATATGGTTTTAAAGCTTTTTAACAGTTATAGCGCCACCTATGGTCCGATCTCCATGAAACTTTGCATGCTTCCTCACCATGGTATGACACATATGCTCATCAATTTTTGTGAAGTTCTGAGTTTTTATTTATGATTTATAGGCTTTTGAGTGTGTTTTGAAACGCCCCTTTTTATAAATGATCCTGTTATAATAAACCAAATGGCAAATTTCAACATTTTTTCAATAATTATTGATCTAGAGAGTCCAGAGAATTGTCCTACACTGGTCTGGTTCCGATCGGGCAAAAAACCAGGGACTAGTTCGCAAAAGTAGGTTTTTAACATATTCGTGAATATTTAATGAACGATTTGATTGACAGCAATGGTTCTAGAGGCAAAGTTGTTCACCATGAGGAGATCTATCAAATGATATGCATTTTGGGGGGATGTGTGCAACACCACGTGATTACAGAGCCGTAAAACTCGTTAGCGCCAACTAGTGGCCGATTTCTTTCAAAACTCTTACAGACCTCTTGGGCCATGAGATGAACATGCCCATCGAGTTTCGTTCCGATTGGCCTTCGTTAACCTTGTCTCATAGGTGCTTAAACTTCATTGGTCGATGGTGGCCATGTTTTTTGAGATACGCCAATATCCTTTTATACATACATGGTACCTTGGACCAAGACACTGCATACCAAATTTCGAGTCAATCGGACTAACGGTCAGGTGGCCACACCCCCTTTTATGTTTTTTTAATGTTATAGCGCCACCTAGTGTTCGATCGTCGCGATTTTTTTACTGTCACCTCAAATTGAGCTCATACATAGCTGTACCGAGTTTGGTAAAAATATCTCATTTCGTTCACGAGTTATAGCCATTTTAGTAAAATAGGCTCCGCCTCCTGCGAACGTTTTGACGCCCCTTAGTGACAGTGAATCGAAATTTCAACTTTTTTTCAATAATTATTGATATTCAGACTCCAGAGAACATTTCTGCACTGGTTTGGTTCTGATCGGGCAAAAAACCTAGGACTAGTTCGCAAAAGTAGGTTTTGGACAAAACCGGAAATAGCGAAAAAATTTGCATACCGGAAATGAAATCCTTGAGGCCTTTTTTGTTCGGCTTGAGCCAAGGATTCCAATGATATAAGACACTTGAGGCTGGGACAAAGGGTTATTGAGATTTAAGGAAAATAGTGCCATTTTTTTGTTTTTTGCGCTATAGCGCCACCTATGGGCCAATCGGGCTCATAATTTGATAACCTCTCCTCGATTTTTGTACTACCTACTGGCAAAGTTTCAGAGCTCCAGCACTTACGGTTTGGGCTGCACGATGCGTTTTAGGGGAAAATAATAATAATAATAATAAAAATCCTTACAATTACAATAGGTTTTCAGCACTTCGTGCTTGAACACCTAATTAAAGCTGCTAGCAGCATTTAGCGGTGTTCAAGCAGTTAAGGCCTTTAAGGCCGTTAAGCACAAAAGCATCAAAAGACATTAAGTTTTATGTAGCAAGCATGATTTACCATGATATACTACATTTCAGTGTGATTTTTCATGATTTACCATGTTCCAGTATGATTTACCATGAATCTAACATGATTTTCCATAGTTTACCTTGATATACCATGTTATATGATGATTTACCATGATATAGCACATTCTAGAATAATTTACCAGGATTCTAGCATGATTTACCTTTTTTACTATGATTTACCATGTTTCTGGCATTATTTACCATGATTTACCACGTTGATAGCAATTATATGAAGCATAAGAACAATTGAAGTGATAAACTCTGACAAAATATGAATGTGTTATAATAGTAATTGTTATATAAGTGATTTTATAGTGTCTATATACAAAAAAAGACTATTAATAAGAAGAGTGGCCAGCAGAGGGCAGTAGAAGACCACTTATTGGCTCACTTTCATTTTCAACTACTTTGTTTCTCCAGTATTCTCCACTGAAGCAAACCATTTTTTTCATGTTAACTCCATAATGCATGCTTACACACACACACACACACACACACACACACACACACACACACACACACACACACACACACACACACACACACACACATTTTTGGGATATGTTTTTGTGAAAATCAGTTTTAATGGTATATGAGCATTTCACATATTTCTTTGCAATGTAATAATATAAAACTAATTAAAGAAAATGCTTTAAGCATTTGTTTGTTAGCCAATGCTGAAAGCTGATAAAAAAAGATTAAAAATGTCTAATGCTGCTGCTCCATCTAGTGGACAACAGTGCTATTACAGCCAACTTATACAATAGGCCATGTTTTTCATATCATTTAATCTACACACGCTCATTCTGATGTAGATAGAGACATTTGGAACTTCAGGAGCCAATGTGACTCAATTGTCACTTCAATAGACGATTTTTGACTAAATGTTATTGTAAATGTTAAAATAGTGAATTTATAAAGTCTAAATATTAATTATAGTTGAGTAGTGTGACAAAATGACTTTTTTTAAACAGCAGGGGGCAGTAAAATACCACTTATTGGCTGTTAGCCTTTTTTCAAGCTGTTATATCTGTTCTTGACCTTTTTTTAAGAAGCTATGAGCATTTATTGAAAAGATATTGGCTTTCGGTCAAGGCTACATATTGAAGTGACCCTATTATAGTCATCCAAATGAAGAAGTTATACATTTTCCTATAATTATTGTTGTAGAGAGTACAGAGCAACAGATGCATTTTGACAAAATGTGATTGTAAATGTTAAAATAATGATTTAATAAAGTCTAAATATCAATTATATATAAAAATATTAGAGAGTAGTATGATGAAATGACAGCAGGGGGCAGTAAAATACCACTTATTGGCTGTTATAGCCATCCAAGCTGTTATAGCTGTTATAGCCATCCGATTTACACTCTATTATAGCCATTCAAATGAAGTAATTATACCTTTTCTGATAATTATTGATCTAGAGAGTCCAGATAATTGTACTGCACTGGTTTTAAACATTAAGATATGAAAATTATACGATCATAGATGGAAAAGACCATTTACAGCCAATACAGGCAATTTACCATAGGAAATACATGGGTTTAAAGCTTTTCAACAGTTATAGCGCCACCTATTGTCCGATCTCCATGAAACTTTGCATGCTTCTTCATCATGGTATGACACATATGCTCACCAATTTTTGTGAAGTTCTGAGTTTTTATTTATGATTTATAGGCTTTTGAGTGTGTTTTGACACGCCCCCTTTTATAAATGACCCTGTTACAGTGAACCAAAGGGCAAAGTTCAACTTTTTTTTGATAATTATTGATCTAGAGAGTCCAGAGAATTGTCCTAGACTGGTCTGGTTCCGATCGGGCGAAAAACCAGGGACTAGTTCGCAAAAGTAGGTTTTTAACATATTCGTGAATATTTAATGAACGGTTTGATTGACAGCAATGATTCTAGAGGCAAAGTTGTTCAGCATGAGGAGATCTATCAAATGATATGCATATTGTGGGGATGTGTGCAACACCACGTGATTACAGAGCCGTAAATCTCGTTAGCGCCAACTAGTGGCCGATTTCTTTCAAAACTCTTTCAGACCTCTTGGGCCATGAGTCAAACATGCCCATCGAGTTTCGTTCCGATCGGCCTCCGTTAACCTCGTCTCATAGGTGCTCAAACTTCATTGGCCGATGGCGGCCATGTTTTTAGAGATACGCCAATGTCCTCATACACATACATGGGGCCTTGGACCAAGACACTGCATACCAATTTTCAAGTCAATCGGACTAACGGTCAGGTGGCCACACCCCCTTTTATGTTTTTTTAATGTTATAGCGCCACCTAGTGTTAGATCGAAGCGGTTTTTTTACTGTGACCCCAGACTGTCCTCATACACATGTGCGTCAAGTTTGGTGAGGATATCTCATTTACTTCTTGAGTTATAGTCATTTTAATAAAATAGGCTCCTCCCACAACATTCATTTTACTCCCTCTAGCGACCGAAAATCGAAAATTCAACTTTTTTTTGATAATTATTGATATTCAGACTCCAGTGAACATTTCTGCACTGGTTTGGTTCCGATCGGGCAAAAAACCAGGGACTAGTTCGCAAAAGTCGTTTTTTGACAAAATTCAAAATGGCGGAAAATCCATCATGGCGGAAATGAAATCGGAGATATACGTTTTTTAAGTCAAGAGTCCAGCTTTCCAATGATATAAGACACTTGAGTCTACGCCTTACGGTTTAGGAGTTATGAGCAGTTACGCGCAATTGATTGCTATAGCGCCACCTATAGGCCAATCTGGGTCATACTCTCTGAACCTCTCCTCGATTTTTGTACTACCATCTGCCAAAGTTTCAAGTCTCTAGCCCTTACAGTTTGGGCTGCACGATGCGTTTTACGGCAGAAGAAAAATAATAATAAAAATCAGGACAATTACAATAGGTTTTCAGCACTTCGTGCTTGAACACCTAATAATTAAAGCTGCAAGCAGCATTTAGCGGTGTTCAAGCAGTTAAGGCCTTTAAGGCCGTTAAGCACAAAAGCATCAAAAGACATTAAGTTGTATTTAGCAAGCATTTAACCATTGACATCATAGATGGAATAGACCATGTTTTAGCATGATTTACCATGATATACCAAATTTAGTGTGATTTTTCATGATCTACCATGTTCCAGTATGATTTACCATGAATCTAGCATGATTTACCAC
Source organism: Rhinichthys klamathensis goyatoka (assembly GCF_029890125.1). Lineage (NCBI taxonomy): Eukaryota > Metazoa > Chordata > Actinopteri > Cypriniformes > Leuciscidae > Rhinichthys > Rhinichthys klamathensis. Next base: position 6,307,707 of record NW_026606555.1, read on the forward strand.
AGTTTACCATGATTTACCATGTTATAGGATGATTTACCATGATATACCACATTCTAGAATGATTTACCAGGATTGTAGCATGATTTACCATGATTCATCACATTGCTAGCATGATTTGCCATGATACACCATGTAATAGTATTTTTTACTATGATTTACCATGTTTCTATCGTGATTTACCATGATTTACCACATTGCTGCATTGATGTGAAGTGCCAATAAAAATGAAGTGATAAACTCTGACAAAAAAATGATTGTGTTATAATAGTTAACATGGAAAAACTGGTTTGCTTTAGTGCTTTGATTTACTGTTGAAAATCAAGTGTGTCAAAATGAGAGTGAGCCAATAAGTGGTCTTCTACTGCCCTCTGCTGGCCATTCTACTTATTAATAAAGTGTTTTCACAGGTGTTGTTCATATGTAGACATTTGTAGACATTTGCTCACACACACACACACACACACACACACACACAAAGTCATTATGAAAATATATTTTAATGGTCTATAAGCATTTAATGTCTTTGCAAGCTATTAATCAGATTATTCAGAATTTATTCAGAAACATGGGACTACACACACACACACATTCTATTGTAGATTAAACTGTCTCATTCAGGGTTCACATTTGTCAATGTGACAATGAATTTGGACTAAATGTGATTGTAAATGTTAAAATAGTGATTATGTTAATTCTAAAAATGAATTATAGAACAATGATAGTCAGCATTATGACAAAATTACTATTTTAAACAGCAGGGGGCAGTAAAACACCACTTATTGGCTTAATATGCCACTATATTCATATCATTTTCACCTTTTTAACTGTTATAGAGGCAAATTTTGTCCGATCTGTCTAAAATTGGTCAAGCTTGTTTAGAGTGATATGTCCTGACCTTTTTTTAAGAAGATCTGAGCATTCATTGAAGAGATATAGGTTTTTGGGGACATTTGGTCAAGGCTACATATTGAAGTGACCCTATTATAGCCATCCAAATTAAGAAGTTATACCTTTTCTGATCATTATTGATCTAGAGAGTCCAGAGAATTGTACTGCACTGGTTTTAAACATTATGATATGAAAAGTATACGATCATAGATGGAAAAGACAATTTACAGCCAATACAGGCAATTTACCATAGGAAATATATGGTTTTAAAGCTTTTTAACAGTTATAGCGCCACCTATGGTCCGATCTCCATGAAACTTTGCATGCTTCCTCAACATGGTATGACACATATGCTCATCAATTTTTGTCAAGTTCTGAGTTTTCATTTATGATTTATAGGCTTTTGAGTGTATTTTGACACGCCCGTTTTCTAAATGACCCTGTTACAGTGAACCAAAGGGCAAAGTTCAACTTTTTTTTGATAATTATTGATCTAGAGAGTCCAGAGAATTGTCCTAGACTGGTCTGGTTTTGATCGGGCGAAAAACCAGGGACTAGTTCGCAAAAGTAGGTTTTTAACATATTCGTGAATATTTAATGAACGATTTGATTGACAGCAATGGTTCTAGAGGCAAAGTTGTTCACCATGAGGAGATCTATCAAATGATATACATTTTGGGGGGATGTGTGCAACACCACGTGATTACAGAGCCGTAAAACTCGTTAGCGCCAACTAGTGGCCGATTTCTTTCAAAACTCTTACAGACCTCTTAGGCCATGAGTCGAACATGCCCATCGAGTTTCGTTCCGATTGGCCTCCGTTAACCTCGTCTCATAGGGGCTCAAACTTCATTGGTCGATGGCGGCCATGTTTTTTGAGATACGCCAATGTCCTCATAGACATACATGGGGCCTTGGACCAAGACACTGCATACCAATTTTCAAGTCAATCGGACTAACGGTCAGTCCTTTATATGTTTTTTTCATGTTATAGCGCCACCTAGTGTTCGATCGTCGCGATTGTTTTAGTGTGACCTCAGATTGAAGTCATGCACACGTGTACCAAGTTTGGTGAACCTACCTAATTTACTTCTGGAGTTATAGCCATTTTAGTAAAATAGGCTCCTCCCACAACGTTCATTTTGCGCCCCCTAGCAACCGCAAATCAAAATTTCAACTTTTTTTTGATAATTATTGATATTCAGACTCCAGAGAACATTTCTGCACTGGTTTGGTTCCGATCGGGCGAAAAACCAGGGACTAGTTCGCAAAAGTAGGTTTTTGACAAAATTCAAAATGGCGGAAAAATTTGCATACCGGAAATGAAATCGGAGATATACGTTTTTTAAGTCAAGAGTCCAGCTTTCCAATGATATAAGACACTTGAGTCTACGCCTTACGGTTTAGGAGTTATGAGCAGTTACGCGCAATTGATTGCTGTAGCGCCACCTATGGGCCAATCGGGCTCATACTTTGATAACCTCTCCTCGATTTTTGTACTACCATCTGGCAAAGTTTCAAGGCTCCAGCCCTTACGGTTTGGGCTGCACGATGCGTTTTACGGCAGAAGAAAAATAATAATAAAAATCCTTACAATTACAATAGGTTTTCAGCACTTCGTGCTTGAACACCTAATAAAAATCCTTACAATTACAATAGGTTTTCAGCACTTCGTGCTTGAACACCTAATAAAAATCAGTACAAATACAATAGGTTTTCAGCACTTCGTGCTTGAACACCTAATAATAAAAATCAGTACAAATACAATAGGTTTTCAGCACTTCGTGCTTGAACACCTAATAAATAATAAATTTGTACATGTTCTGCGTTAGATTAAACTGAGAAGGGTCATAGCACTTGCATATTGTTGTCCTACTGTTAGTTTAACTGCTTCTATTGTTCTCACTTGTAAGTCGCTTTGGATAAAAGTGTCTGCTAAATTAATAAATGTAAATGTAAATGTATACATTTATTAACACATGAAAAAAACAAAGACATACAAACAAGATAAATTAAGGAAACGGAAGAACACAGGGAAAACGCGATCTGAATTTGATAGCACTCAACACCCAGGTACAAAAACCAACATTGGAAACACTGGGGTATACAGGTCCTTCTCAAAAAATTAGCATATTGTGATAAAGTTCATTATTTTCCATAATGTAATGATAAAAATTAAACTTTCATATATTTTAGATTCATTGCACACCAACTGAAATATTTCAGGTCTTTATTGTTTTAATACTGATGATTTTGGCATACAGCTCATGAAAACCCAAAATTCCTGTCTCAAAAAATTAGCATATTTCATCCGACCAATAAAAGAAGTGTTTTTAATACAAAAAAAAAGTCAACCTTCAAATAATTATGTTCAGTTATGCACTCAATAGTCAATAGTTGGTCGGGAATCCTTTTGCAGAAATGACTGCTTCAATGCGGCGTGGCATAGAGGCAATCAGCCTGTGGCACTGCTGAGGTGTTATGGAGGCCCATGATGCTTCGATAGCGGCCTTAAGCTCATCCAGAGTGTTGGGTCTTGCGTCTCTCAACTTTCTCTTCACAATATCCCACAGATTCTCTATGGGGTTCAGGTCAGGAGAGTTGGCAGGCCAATTGAGCACAGTAATACCATGGTCAGTAAACCATTTACCAGTGGTTTTGGCACTATGAGCAGGTGCCAGGTCGTGCTGAAAAATTAAATCTTCATCTCCATAAAGCTTTTCAGCAGAAGGAAGCATGAAGTGCTCCAAAATCTCCTGCTAGCTAGCTGCATTGACCCTGCCCTTGATAAAACACAGTGCACCAACACCAGCAGCTGACATGGCACCCCAGACCATCACTGACTGTGGGTACTTGACACTGGACTTCAGGCATTTTGACATTTCCTTCTCCCCAGTCTTCCTCCAGACTCTGGCACCTTGATTTCCGAATGACATGCAAAACTGAGCAACAGTCCAGTGCTGTTTCTCTGTAGCCCAGGTCAGGCGCTTCTGCCGCTGTTTCTGGTTCAAAAGTGGCTTGACCTGGGGAATGCGGCACCTGTAGCCCATTTCCTGCACACGCCTGTGCACGGTGGCTCTGGATGTTTCTACTCCAGACTCAGTCCACTGCTTCCGCAGGTCCCCCAAGGTCTGGAATCGGTCCTTCTCCACAATCTTCCTCAGGGTCCGGTCACCTCTTCTCGTTGTGCAGCGTTTTTTGCCACACTTTTTCCTTCCCACAGACTTCCCACTGAGGTGCCTTGATACAGCACTCTGGGAACAGCCTATTTGTTCAGAAATTTCTTTCTGTCTTACCCTCTTGCTTGAGGGTGTCAATGATGGCCTTCTGGACAGCAGTCAGGTCGGCAGTCTTACCCATGATTGCGGTTTTGAGTAATGAAACAGGCTGGGAGTTTTTAAAAGCCTCAGGAATCTTTTGCAGGTGTTTAGAGTTAATTAGTTGATTCAGATGATTAGGTTAATAGCTCGTTTAGAGACCCTTTTCATGATATGCAAATTTTTTGAGACAGGAATTTTGGGTTTTCATGAGCTGTATGCCAAAATCATCAGTATTAAAACAATAAAAGACCTGAAATATTTCAGTTGGTGTGCAATGAATCTAAAATATATGAAAGTTTAATTTTTATCATTACATTATGGAAAATAATGAACTTTATCACAATATGCTAATTTTTTGAGAAGGACCTGTATGCTGCATTCACACCATTTCGTAATTACCGTAAATAAGAGATGATGACACGCGAGGCTGTAATCGCAGCTGTTAACCTCCTCAGATTCAGACTTATATATTTATCTTGCACTATTAACTCAAAAATAAATCTGCAGTGGTCGTGTGGTACAGCGATCATATGATACAAGTTGTAGCTCTCCGAAAATTACGAGTCTAAAGTTGTAATGGAGAGTTCTACGATGACGTGAATGCTTTTTACACGTCAGAACAGTTAGGGTAATTACGACATAGCATGAACGCACCTATGGCCCTGTCCCAAATGGCATACTTCATATGCACTTTCGGTCTTGTGGACTGCCGTGTGCGCGTGCCCGTTAAGTCCATGAGACCGTAGGGTGTCCCATTTGTCATTTTAGGTTTCAGAAGGGTGCTCCCCCCCTTTATGGTCGATATGCACCCTCGATGCGCATTTTTGCCGAGCCTGCACTGATCCGAGTGTAGCACACGTGTCAAATAATATTGCACTTGTTACTAGTATTAACTATAGGCCAGCAGTGGTGGAGGAAGTACTGAATCTCAGTACTTAAGTAAAAGTACATATAACCAGAGACATATTTACTTTAGTGAAAGTAGAAGTATCACAATGACAACCCTACTTAAGTAAAAAGTAAAAAGTACCTGATTTTAAATGTACTTTAAGTATTAAAAGTAAAAGTACTTGCATAACAATTTATTCTCTTAATGTCTATATTCTAATGATTAATAAAACAGTTAATTCTAACTCATTCAACCTAATAATACTATTATGATGTTCAATAATGATGGAAAAGCCGTTATTTTTTAAGTTTCTGTCACCATTTCTGAACAAGCTTGCAATTAGGCAATATACATCACATCAAGCTTAATGTGACGGGGTTTGGCTGTAAACGCGATTCATTTATGGCGTAGTTCTGAACCTCTTGGCTTGCCATACTAATCCTAACCAAACGTAGAATACACACGCACCCCACACCACTATGCATGTAAAAACAAATTTCCGCGTATAAATTGCACGATAAACACACTGCGTGCTATAGAGACGCATTTAGTGTGACCGGGTTGATATGGCAACCAAACTTCACTGGTGAGACAAACGTGCGACGAACGGACGGTCAGGATGACGTTTTGGCAGGGGAAAAACTGATCAGAAAATGTAACGAAAATGTAACAGAACGTTGTAGAAATGTAGTGGAGTAGAAAGTATAATAATTGCTGCAAAATGTAACGAAGTAAAAGTAATAAGTATGCACTATTGATTCTACTTAAGTAAAGTAAAGATACCTGAAAAATGTACTTAAGTAAAGTAACCATTCCACCACTGTAGGCCAGTAGGTTCGACTATGGAGGTGTAATAAAGACAACACTGTTTAAATAATAAAGTAAATCTTTATATTTAAATGAATGACTGGAGTAATTGTTGATATTCAAAAGGAAAGAAAAGCAAAAACAAATCGTCCGTTTTTTTTGTTCAATGTAAAACCACAGTTAAAAGGATTCACTTCAATTCACAATAAGTAAACAATTTCACTTGACTCTTTTGTTTGTTCAATCAGCTGGGTGCACCCTCTAGGCTATAAAGATTCCTAGAATACTACACTTTCAATATAAAATAGAACCCCATAAACATTGATAAATGTCCACAATTGAAAAATTGGACAGTTCACTAAATCACATTCAAAAACATAAAATAAAATGAACAAAATGCAAAAACAACAGTTCAGAAGAAAACAATTCACATAGATCAGTTCAAAAGACTCGTTTGAACTGTTCAGTTCAAAAGGTTAAGTTGGAAAAGTTCACTTCAAATTCGTTTAGAAGAATTTGATTCAAAAGATTCGATTCGTTGATTCAGTTCAGAAAATCCACAGTTCTTTAGAATCGCGGAAAAGTGATTCAACAGTTCCAGAGATCTTTTTGCACCGGAAAACAAAATACTCTGAGCAGTCTTTCCAAAATAAAGCTCAGTAGCAAAAAACTAGCAGGCAATCAGAACTTTCCTACCCAATTCCACAAGTGTTGGATTAACTCAAATCTCGCATCAATCAACGTTCATCTCGCTGGGAAGGCTCGCCATCTTAGATCGTAACGCTGAAATGAACGCAGTTCCAGCGTAGGATAAAGACCTGGGGTCTCATTTATAAAACTGTGCGTAGGATCCTTACTAAAAGTGTACGTGCGTCCGAAAGCCAAAAATGGCGTACGCAAACAAATATTCTGACTTATAAAACCGTGCGTACGCCAGAACCTGCGCAGAATTCACTTTATAAATCCCAGTCAGCGGAAGATTGTGCGCACATGCGTCTCCTCCCCGAAACAACCATATATGGAGCTTACAACACCTAGTTTTACTATGCATATCCTCATTTGCATATCATTTGCATATGATTATTCATCCACGTGATAACATGTTTAACGGTACAAGACATTTGGAAAAAATGAAATACGGATGTGCCGTCACATTAGTTACATTAATAAAAAATAATTTAGTAGCCTATATCCTTGCCTTGTTTTTGAATAAATAAATCAAATAGTGTAAAATACATTTCAGAGAAAGTTTTTCTCAATCTTTTCCACTGGCCAAGGAGTATTTTTAATTGATTTATATTTTTTATGGAAACAGATAGACCTTGTAGTGCATTATTTGCACGAAACTATTTTCTCAGACAATCTGCTATTATCATGATAAGCAATTATTTCTGTAGTTAAAAGATTAAAACACAGCATGCCAGAGGAAAAGTGTTTGAAAGCATTGCATCCACAACAAATATTTGTATTTATTGAATATAAAAAATGTTTGTAACTGTGACGATCTGCGGCTGGAGTGCCCGTTGAGCCTCTGGGGGGCACTCCTTCCTAGTTTATTGTTTCCTTTATGTTTTACCCTGGTCTGATTATGGTTTATTTTATGCACCTGTGTTTTATTATCTTGTTTAGCGCACCTGTCTTAAGCCTGAGTGGCCCTTTGTACCATTGCTCAGTATTGTATGTGTCTGACTGCATTACCTAGCCTTGTTCCAGTTTCCTTGTATTCTAGTGTTTCGGTTCCCTGATTATCTGCCTGTTCCCGGTTTCCCGTTTGCCTTATCCCTGCACGGATTTGATGTTTGTTTGGACTGCTTACCTGGTTTTGACCCCTGCCTGTTTCCTTGTACCTGTCTCTGGGTTCTCCTCATAATAAAGCCTGCGTTTGGAGCAGTTTCATGACAGTAACTTCTCAGTAATGATTTCATGTAATTTAAGTGTCTAACTCCATTAATCAGAATGGCATATTTAATCTAAATGTTTATTTTAGAAGTAAAACATAGTTTTATTTATTTAAACTGTTATTGTGAACATATTTCACAGAACACTGTATTTATGATTATAATGAAGATTTACGGTTTTAGATAGGCTGCGTCAGTTTCACTAAAGAACAAAGGGATGGATATTTAAAAAGGGATGGATGTTTGCTTCATGTGATAGGCTTGGTGAGTGAAATTATATTTGTATTATCTTTCTGTATACTGTATGTATAATTTTCTTTAGATTTTCGGTCTGAAAGTGACCAAAAAGACATTTAGCTCCAGCTCACCATCGGTGTCGCCAAACTGCTCCGTCTCCAAAACGTGCGTACGCACAGCTCAAAGTTTGCTTAAAGGTGCGCACATTCTCCCGTCAAGTTTGTTTTTTTATAGATCACAACCTTTGCGTGGAAACTGGCGTACGTACGTTTCCACCCCCGTTTTGTGCGTACGCACGCTTTATAAATGAGACCCCTGACCTGCATGTGCAACAGGCAGCATTTAGTTCACAGCACACATTAAATTCACAGCTTTCAGTTTAACAACAGTGAATAGTACAACTTTTTATCCTGTTTAACATATAACAGCTACATTTCCATCGTAATTCGACAGCTTAGATAACATTATGCAACTTAAACAAAATCACTTGTTCAATATGATTAACAACAAAATATGAACATTATGAACTCATATACACATTAACCATTACATCACTTTTTGTTCATTAAACATCAGATCTTATCAGCATTTCATACTGACACAGAAATACATTCACTCTCTCTCAAATTAACACGTCAGTACACGATCACATTTATGAAAGTTTACACATTTCAAAATGTGTACTCACCAAATCCAAGGAAAATATATCATATAAATGTCTCTTATTCAGTCCTCTCTGACGATCTTAACTTTTACACAAAGTTACGCTGCTGCTCGTCTCACAGTCACGCAGAGAAAAGAAAATGGATTCCCCCATACAGCAACCAACTAACGTGGTGGGGCGGGACTTCAACATAAACCTCACGTAATTGGACAAATCAATAAAATGTCAATCATCACACTGACATGCATTTCTTTTTGATTTTATATTTTTCTTACACCTTTTTTTACTAATTCTGGTTAGTTTATTATTTTAACAACTCGAATTAATTAATTCCCTTTTATAATTAATTTGTTAAATTATACAGGGTTACATTCTCCCCTCTTAAAGGTAAGCAAGTCTCTTTGCGTTTTGTCCTTTACTTGACCCTTCAGTAACTCTTAGGCAGCACTAAGTCAGTTTTAGGTAAATCAGCAAGATTCATTGAATTAACGACTGCCTCACTCAATGACTGGAACAAGTTTTGGACTACTGAGGTAAGGGGATTACCCAACTGTGGGTAATGGAATTTCTTTGGAGGTTTTGGGACCCTGTTTGATCGTCTTAAATTTTGATCTGCACTTGATCTTGCATATGCATTAACTTGTTCTGTTTCTTCTTCCAGGTCCTGAGCATCCGTGAACTTATCCTTTTCCTCATCACCAGTTGGATCAGACGATGGTAAGTATCCCCCAAGTTCGTTTCCTGTTGGTATAGTTTCTTGTATTTCGGGATCTGTAGGTTCATACATTTCTATCACCTCTCCCAAACTTTCATCCAGTGGAAGAATGTTAGCTGGACTGTTCACAGTCTGGGGTAATTCGGCTTCATGAGGTAAGTCTGGTTCCTGAGGTAAGTCTGGTTCCTGAGGTAAGCCTTTTTCTTTTTCATCAGCCACTTTTGACTTTGTGGTGTCATATGCATAGGTAATCTTTGTCTTTCCAGCAGGAATTCTACTGAATATGCCAATTTCATCCTCTGAGTCCGATTGTTCCTCATTTAACAGTTCTCTCTTTCTTTGGCTTTGTGTCTTAGGCTTAGAGATGTTTTCTGCAGCTGGAACACTTTGCTCCTGAGAAGCAAGGAAACCACAAGGTAATAATAGATCCCTGTGCAATACTCGCACTGGGACATCCTTATCATGTGGATGAACCTTATAAACCGGCAGGTCTCGTACCCGTTCCGCTACTATATGGATAGTAGGCTCCCACTTGTCTGCGAGTTTGTGTTTTCCCCTGATTCAGACGTTCCTCACAAGGACTTTATCTCCCACCTCAAGAGTTGACTCTTTCACTCGTTTGTCGAATCTGTCCTTATTCCTCATTGCAGACTTTGAAGCGTTTTGAGTGGCAATTCGGTAACTCTCTTCAAGTCGGGCTTTGAGACTTTGGACATATTTGGAATGCGACTCATGGACAGGTTTTTCCACGGGCAGCCCAAAGGCTAAATCCACCGGTAGTCTGGGTCGCCTCCCAAACATGAGCTCATAAGGCGTGAATCCCGTTGTCTCATTTTTCGTGCAATTGTAGGCATGCATTAACGGTTTCACAAAGTCATGCCAATGTGACTTATCCTGTTCCTTCAAGGTACCCAACATGTTTAGAAGCGTCATATTGAAGCGCTCTACGGGATTACCGCGAGGATGATAGGGAGTTGTCCATACTTTGTGAATTTTTGCCATCTCGCAAAGCTCTTTGATAAGTTTAGATTCAAAGTCGGCTCCTTGTTTGCTTAGTATCCTCTCCGGGAAACCGTAGTGGACAATGAATCCATCCCAGAGGCACTTAGCCACAGTCCTGGCTTTCTGGTTGTTGGTGGGTATGGCAACTGCATACTTGGTGTAATGATCCGTCATGACAAGTACATTCTGGACATTACTTCGGTCTGGCTCAATGGAAAGAAAGTCTATACAGAGCAACTCAAGGGCCCGGGTAACCTGAATGTTGACCAAGGGGGCAGATTTCTCTGGCAAAGCTTTACGCTTGACCCACCGTTCGCATGTCTTAATCTTCCTCTCTACATCAGCACTCATCTTTGGCCAAGAAAAGCGAGAACGGACAAGGTCGAGAGTGCGATCTATTCCCATGTGGCCCATCTGATCGTCGTCTGTACAGAACTCCATCCCTCAATTCTAAGCGGTTCCATTCCCTCAACAACAAGGGAAAGTCTGGACATTCATACCTCACCATCCGGCATGGCATTTGGTCTTCTTCTAAGTGGCTGATGACTTGGTTCAGGACAACATCTTCCCTTTGTTCGCGTGGCAGGTCTATACCAGTTAAACCGGATACTACAGACTCATCTTCAGTCAGGTCTTGAGCAAAACAACCAGGAATAACCTCCTTTTCCATCGCCAAGGACTCCACTAGAGCAACAGGAGTTCCACATCCTCACTGAACCAGATGCTTGTCCCACACAGCTTGTACAACAGCACAATCCATGACAACAGCTTTATCTCCACCCAGATGCTTTTCTGTGAACTGCTGTATCCGTTCCAGTTCCTTTTGTGATAACCCATCACGCCTTGATAACCCTTGATAGCCTTGATAACCCATCCGCATCTTGGTTTTGCTTCCCTGATCTGTAGGTCAGATCAAAAGAGAATGCAGCTAATGCTGACAGCCAACGATAACTTATGGCATCAAGCTTCGCGGTAGTTAGAATGTAAGAGAAATGATTGCCATACAAGTAGTCAGAGAATTTCTCGGTCACTGCCCACTTTAAAGCGAGAAACTCCAACTTATGGGCGGGATATCGAGACTCACTTCTAGAAAGACCTCTACTGGCGAAAGCTATGGCTTTTTTCCCCCCATCTTGCTCCTGATATAACGCGGCACCAAGACCTATGGGGCAGTGGGGCATAACCGGCAGTTAAGTCATTTAAGGGTTTCACTACCTTGGAATAATCAGGGATGAACCGTCGATAGTATCCCGAAAATCCCAAGAATGATCTTAGCTCTTTTAAGTTTTTTGGTTTTGGCCAGGTCTTAAGAGCACTTATCTTGTCAGGATCCGTCCAGACTCCTGTCTCCGAAATTATATGGCCTAGGTACCGGACTGAAGTTTGGAAGAACTTGCATTTTTCTGGGGATAATTTCAACCCATACTCTCTTAGTCTTCTCAGTACTTTTAGAAGCCGTTCTTCGTGCTCCTCGGGGGTTTTGGAAAACACTATTAAATCATCCAGGAAAACCAAGACCTCGGTGAGATGTAAATCCTCCATGCACTTTTCCATTAAGCATTGGAATGTACTTGGTGCATTGGTAATTCCTTGAGGCATCCGAGTAAATTCCCAAAATCCTAAGGGACAAGAGAAGGCAGTTTTGTACTTGTCAGACTCCTCCATTTCTATCTGATAATAACCAGACTTCAAGTCCAAAACTGAGAACCATCGAGAACCCGTCAAGGCCGAAAAAGACTCTTCGAGGTTAGGCAAAGAATAGGAATCTTTCACAGTTTGTGAATTTAGCTTTCTGTAATCCACACATAGTCTCACGTCGCCATTCTTCTTTCGTACGACTACGATTGGGGATGCAAACGGAGACTCAGATTCCCGGATCACTCCTGACTCTTTTAACTCTTGCAAGTGCCGTCTGACAGCAGCCAGATCATGAGGGTGGATAGGACGGGCTCTTTGTTTAAATGGAATTTCTTCAGAAAGCTTGATGTGATGCTTGACTTTGGATGTTTGACCAAAATCGAGGTCATGTTGTGCAAACACATCAGACATATCACTGAGCTTCTTACTGATCCTAACCCTCCACTCTTTGGGTAACGGGGAGTCCCCAAAGTCAAAAGTAATCACTCCTTTGGAGCAGTTCTGACCAGCAGGTACAGATCCCACCTCGCGTTCTTGAGGGATGATGCTCTCGATGGCATGCACTTCAGCAACCACAGCATTTGGCTGCAGTACTACATCCCGATGCGACTCATTCTATAGCTGGACAGTCAACTTTTGTGTTGGAAACGATGGCACTTGAACTACGCCTCTTGGGAAAAGAACACCTCCAGGGAGAGAGGAGTTTGATGGGGGCTCCAGAAGAACACATTCTTTAATGGGTAAGCAATTCACTTTTACTTTTCCACAGAGAGTAACTGTCTGCTGTGCTGGAATCACTACGGGCTCCTTGCTTTGTAGTCTCACCAGTCCAAGGCATCCATTGGTATTCTGTTTATGCCGTAATTCCAGAGTTTTAAGCACAGCACTGAACCCATATGGTGGAGAATAATGTTCAAGGATATTCAAGTTAGAACATTCAGCATACAAAGAATCAAGCGTATTCATCCCAATTAAGACTTGAGATTGGTTTTCTGGTTTGAAGTCAGGAACGACTAGTGCCAGTGTGGAAATTTCGACCTCAGATCCAACCATGTCTTCTGGAAAAGTTATTGGAATTTCAACATATCCTTTGTATGGAACTGGCTGACCATTTGCTCAACTGACCTCAAGCAGAAGATTGAGGGGCTTGATGGGATGATTGATCAAGCAAGCTTGGTAAAAGGACCAAGGAACTGTGGTCACCTGTGACCCTGTGTCAAGTAAGCAATGACATTCAGTCCCTGAGATTTTGACTTGCGCTGTACACTTGGATCCGACCAGACGCTGAATACGGAATTTGTGGTGTGAAGGAGATTTGTGGTGTGGGCCTGAGTTTTTTTCTGGGGGGACAACCTTTAGGTTCAGTAGTTCCAGTTTGTCCCACAACTGGAACTGTTAGGCGTTTAAAGAAGCCGCACCAACATGACTGTTCTCTCTATCCCACTCTTGTTGCTTCAACCGCAGTTCGTTTCTTTTCTTTTCAACTAGCCCGGGGTTCGGAGAATTTTCGCAGGTTACAGATATGTGGCCATCTTCACCACATCTGAAGCAGTAACCAGGGCGTGGTCTGGATTTCGTGACAGGATCACCGGCTGACTTAAACGGTTGTTTAGCAATAAACTCAGGAGTGCCAGGAGAGGGTGAAGTCTTATGCTTGGGTTTGACAGTCTTTCTGGATTTAGGGAGGGTCAGCGAAGTTAACTGTTCCTTTAGCTCAGCAATTTGCTTCTTCAGTTCGGCGGTCTCAGACAACAACTTTGACTCATGAGGAAGTTTGCTTGAAATGGCAGCATCTTGGCTATAAGCATGAGCAGATCTAGGGGATGGCTGTGGTTTCTGCTTAGAAGCACTGATGTGGCTTCTCATACGCAACCATTTCTGTGCACTCTTACGCAGTAAGTCTTGGAAATCGATAGGGTCGTCTCTACGAGTTTCGAGACGAAGCTCAGAAATAAGGATGTCATCCCAGCAGCCTCTGCAAAACTGCCATAGGAGATGATGGTTGGCCTCAGACGATTTAATTCCACCTCCCCTGACTGCCTTGCTCAGAGCAACTTGAAGCCTTTGGAGATAGCTAGATGATTTCTCTCCATCATTCTGAAATGTGTTCATGAATTTTGAGAACAACTCATCACCATCATCGATTGCACCATAAGCTGCATCAAGCACGTTAAGGTAAGCTCTGGGAGAAGCACGAGGCCATAAAGACTTGACAATATCAGTGGCAGGAGGTAAGAGACTCTCCATAATTCTCCTTACTCTTTGTAAGTCAGACACAGAAGGGTCATCAAAGAGTAATTCAACATTACAACGCCAAGTGTCATAATCAGATTCATTATTGGGCTGGGGAAATCTCCCTGAGAAAGGGCGGAGCCTAACTACAGCACTGGATGGAATTGTTGCAGCGACTTCGCTCTTAACTATATGCTCCACAATAACTTTCTGTACCTCAGTAGGATTGAGCTGAACGTGACTCATGGTGCCTGACAACCGTTTTTCAGACCTTGGTAAGTCATCTTGATCAAGTGTTGGCTCATTGAGGATGGAACAAGGACTCTGGACATTCTTCTTGGATGCATTCTGCTCTTTAATGGAATTGAGCTCATCAAGCGCAGGCTCATCTGCATCTGCCTCGTCTGGAATTAAGGAGCTTGAGATCTGAGAGAGTTCTTCTCGTAGCAGAGTGTTGAAGGATTTTCCACTTTGCTTAGCAATGGTTTTCAGGGTGGACAAGTAAGAGGTTGTGGCACCAAAACTCTCCTCACAAGAGTAGACACTGCTCAAGGCTCTTATCTGGTAAGTTAAGCTTGGGTCGTCTTTATCTGTGTAGCTAAGGGGCAGAAAGGGACTTATTGATTCAATAGCTGATCCAAAGTTGTACTCTACAATGGTGTGGTCATGATACTTGGCCTCAGGATCGTTAATGCGAAGGACTCTTGCGATGGAACCATGACGTTTTAGAAGATCAAGGACCTTTTCATCCTCAAGAGTGTTAATTGGTCCACTGACTAGAAGAGCATTTAAAACTTTGACACTTTCCTTCTGTACTATTTCCATGTTTTCAAAGTCAATTTACTTGACACACTAATAAACTGATTTAAATTTCTCGTTTGTTGATTTTTTTCCTTTTTGGATGTAAAGTATAAATAAAGCTATTAATTACACCTCCTGGCTGGCTCGCCACTTTAGATGTAGCACACGTGTCAAATAATATTGCACTTGTTACTAGTATTAACTATAGGCCAGTAGGTTCGACTATGGAGGTGTAATAAAGACAACACTGTTTAAATAATAAAGTAAATCTTTATATTTAAATGAATGACTGGAGTAATTGTTGATATTCAAAAGGAAAGAAAAGCAAAAACAATCATCAGTTTTTTTTTGTTCAATGTAAAACCACAGTTAAAAGGATTCACTTCAATTCACAATAAGTAAACAATTTCACTTGACTGTGTAAATGTGTACTCACCAAATCCAAGGAAAATATATCATATAAATGTCTCTTATTCAGTCCTCTCTGACGATCTTAACTTTTACACAAAGTTACGCTGCTGCTCGTCTCAGTCACGCAGAGAAAAGAAAATGGATTCCCCCATACAGCAACTAACGTGGTGGGGCGGGACTTCAACATAAACCTCACGTAATTGGACAAATCAATAAAATGTCAATCATCACACTGACATGCATTTCTTTTTGATTTTATATTTTTCTTACACTTTTTTTACTAATTCTGGTTAGTTTATTATTTTAACAACTCGAATTAATTAATTCCCTTTTATAATTAATTTGTTAAATTATACAGGGTTACACGAGTTCCGCTGCAGACTTCCTCCCGTCAGTCAAAGCGGCGTTATGTCACGAAAGTGCTTAGGGACAGGGCCTATATATACAATCAAGGGGAAATCAACAAGAAAACTACAAATAATCCATCTGAATTAACCAACTAGTTCACATCTTAAATACATGCAGTAGCTTCTTAATTACCTTTAAAATGAGAAAATATTACACAGGTATAAGCTACGTAAAATAAAGTGTAAAAAGCTTGAACTTAAGTGCACTTCATGTGTATCTACATACCTTATCCTTCTGAATTAACCAACTAGTTCACATCTTAAATACATGCAGTAGCTTCTTAATTACCTTTAAAATGAGAAAATATTACACAGGTATAAGCTACGTAAAATAAAGTGTAAAAAGCTTGAACTTAAGTGCACTTCATGTGTATCTACATACCTTATCCATCTGAATTAACCCACTAGTTCACAGCTTAAATACATGCAGTAGTTTATTAATTACATTAAAATTACAGAATATTACACAGATATAAGCTACGTACAATAAAGTACATCAAGATTGTACTTAAGTGCACTTCATGTGTATCTACATACCTTATCCATCTGTACCTTGGTCTGAATTGACTCACTAGTTTACAGCTTAAATACATGCAGTAGCTTATTAATTACATTTAAATTAAATAATAAAGTGTTTTAGCTCAATAGTCTAGAGTTGAATTGATATGATGAATTACCCTTTTTTATCCACTTGCCTGTAAACACAAAAGGTGACATTAAAAAAACTGAAAAGTCAAATTGTAAATTAATTTTCCCCCTCAAAAACTAAAAAATGATAGACCTTTAAAGCAAATACAACTGTCGTGATTCCTGTCTTGTGTTCTCCTTGTCTTGTGTGGTCTTTTGTTATTTCCTGTTCTGTGCCATGTTTTGTAATCCTTTGTAGTTTTTCTTGTTTTAGTAGTCTCTCCAGGTGTTTCTAATTAACCCCGCCCCCTTGTTATCTTGTTTAGCTAGTTTGCCTGTGTATTTAAAGCTCTGTGCTTCAGTTGTTGTTTGTCGGTTGTTGTTTGCTTGTAGCTTGTAGCTGGTAGCTGTTTCCTATGTTCCTGTCCTGAGTTCCGTGTTCCGTTGTTTGCCCTGGATTACCTGTTTGTTTTATTAAAGTAGTGCTTGCATGTGGACTCTCTCTCCGCTTCGTCCTTGCCTCATCGTTACAGAACGACCGACCAACAATGAAGCCAGCAGCACAGATTCTGTGTCTCCGTCAGGGAGACCGGCCCATAGAGGAGTACGTGAGAGACTTCATTGAATTGGCAAATGTAACTTCAATGGATTCTTTGTGCCTCATGATATTTTTTAGAGGGGGACGGGACTGTCTGAACCGCTCAGTTCATGGGGACTTTAGAGCACTATATTGGACTTGGCCCTTTTGTTGAGCGGCTCATCGTTTACTGTGGGCGTGGTAGAGGAGGAGCACCGTAAACCCACCATATCCCCTCCTGCCGAGCCTGAGCCTTACGTCAGTCCTGCCGAGCCTGAGCTTCTTCACGTCAAGCCTGAGCTTCACGTCATGCCTGCCCTTCTTCACGTCAAGCCTGCACTCCACGTCGGTCCTGCCGAGCCTGAGTTTCTTCACGTCGGCCCTGCCGAGCCTGAGTCACTTCACGTCGGCCCTGCCGAGCCTGAGTTTCTTCACGCCGGCCCTGCCGAGCCTGAGCTGCTTCACGTCGGTTCTCCCGAGCCAGAGACTGTTCCCGTCCCGTCTGCCGAGCCAGAGACTGTTCCCGTCCCAGCCAGAGACTGTTCCCGTCCCGTCTGCCGAGCCAGAGACTGTTTCCGTCCCGTCTGCCGAGCCACAGACTGTTCCCGTCACGTCTGCTGATCCAGAGACTGTTCCCGTCACGTCTGCCGATCCAGAGACTGTTCACGTCACTTCCGCCGATCCAGAGACTGTTCACGTCACTTCCGCCGAGCCAGTGTCTCCGGGGGGGGTGGGGGGGGTGGGGGGGGTGGGGGGGGGGGGGCAGTGTGTCCCCTGATAGGACCATGGAGGCCAAGCTGCCATGGCCTCCCGAACTGTCTGGACCGCCCTTGCCGCCTGAAGGGTCATCTCCTCCCTGGCCGCCTGAAGGGTCGTCTCCTCCCTGGCCACCAGAAGGCTCGTCTCCTCCATGGCCGCCTGAAGGGTCGTCTCCTCCCTGGCCGCCTGCTCCGCCCTGGTTGCCTGCACAGCCCGCTCCGCCCTGGTCACTACTTAAACACCTGCCCAGTAAAAGATCGAGCCGGCCGTGAATGAGAGACTACTGTCGGGCGGGATCTCCGTGAACAAGACCTCATCCTCTACTCTCCTTCCGGTTAGACTGCTGTGGGGAACCCGGTCCCATCCCACGCAAGCCCTTCTGGACTCAGATGCTGAGGGTAATTTTTTGGACATAACTTTAGCCCAGACACTCGGATTACCCATCACCACTCTCAAGAACACCATTTCAGTCAGAGCACTTAACGGTCAAGAACTTCCAGCCATAACATTCTGCACTCACCCCTTGACACTTGTCACATCCGGCAATCACACTAAACAGATTTCATTCCTCCTTCTGGACTCCTCCTTCCCCACCCATGGCACCCATTGTCCTCGGTCACCCCTGGCTGATACAGCATAGTCCAAGGGTTGACTGGGGACACAATTCTGTTTCAGCCTGGAGCACTCAATGTCATGAGTCTTGTCTTGTGTCTGCCTGTTCGTCTGTGTCCAGTTCTGTTTTTCAGAGGGAGGCGGTGAATTGATCTAACGTGCCCGCTGAGTATCGCAACCTGCAGGAGGTGTTCAGTAAGTCCTGTGCTGCTTCTCTTCCTCCACATCGTCCCTATGACTGTGCCATAGATTTACTTCCTGGTAAGTCTCCGCCTAAGGGCAAACTATACTCGCTTTCTGTTACTGAAAGGGAGGCCATGGAGAAATATATTTCTGATTCTCTAGCTTCCAAATTCATCTGTCCTTCCTCTTCTCCAGCGGGGGTGGGATTCTTTTTTGTGGGTAAGAAGGATGGGTCTCTGTGTAACGGAGTTAAAAATGTACTTTATTAATTCAAATATCCAATTTATGTTCAATTTAGTTTTAACCATATTTTAATTATCATTTAATGGTTTGTTGGGTATTTGTGAATTTTATCTTAATGAGTTTAATTTATTTATCATATTGCTATTGTTTCCTGCGGAGATGTCGTTGCTGCACTGCGCCTCTATTTTACCTCCTAAGTTGCCGTAGTTTCCGTCTACTACTCACAACTGTGTTTTGTGTTGCTGAGGTAGGTTGCGTGTGAAATGCTGCTGCGCTATTTTATTGTTTTCTTTTTAAATTGAGCCAATAAATATTGAAGGGTCACAACACAAAGTTAATATGATATTAACTAGCTGTTTTGTGCTGTTTTTACGGTTAAATATAAGTTTTAACGATGCTTTGTTTAACTCTTTTTCTTTTCGCGCCATTTTCGCGCTGTTTCTGTGCAATGTAAATAACGGAGGCTCTGCAGTCCATGTTGAGTGTGTAAATTCTGTTATTCAATGAATAGGAGCAGAGGTGCAGATAGAAGGAAACAGTAACCAGAAGCCAATTAATGTGATATTGTCTTCTGCAGGTATGTGTATCTTTGTAAGATGTTATACTTTTTTTTGTTATCCATGCAGTTACCCAAACCCACGTACTGTTTAATTTTGCTCACTGAAACTGTTAGAGAGTATAAAACATTGTTTCTCATGTTTTTCGCATATAGTGTTATAATTCAATGAGGGTTTTCCCAGTCTATTCTAATTGCTCCTTTGGCTAGCAATGTGCAGATTAAGAGTTGAATGAAATGTCATACTTTGATGTGATTTTTGTGTATGTATGGTAGAAAATGAGGTCTACTACACACAACAGTGTTTTGTGTTGCTGAGGAGCAGAGGTGCAGATAGAAGGAAACAGTAACCAGAAGCCAATTAATGTGATATTGTCTTCTGCAGAGCAAATAAATATTGGAAAACCCGTCAGCTGAAGTTGTGTGTCTTCATACCCTTCCACATCTGTTACATCTGCGACCGTGTATTGATTACCGGGGTTGAACAACATCACGGTAAAGAATACATATCCTTTGCCGCTGATGTCTTCAGCTTTCGAGCGGTTGCAGGGAGCATCTGTCTTCACAAAATTGGATTTACGTAATGCCTATCATTTGGTTCGCATCAGGGAGGGGGATGAATGGAAAACCGCTTTTAATACGCCCAGGGGGCACTTTGAATATTTGGTTATGCCGTTCGGGCTGTCCAACTCCCCAGCGGTTTTCCAGGCACTCGTCAATGACGTGTTGAGAGACATGGTAGACCAATTCATATATGTTTACCTGGATGACATATTGATTTTTTCGTTGTCTCTCCACGTTCAACATGTCAGATGAGTGCTTCAGAGGTTGCTAGAGAATGGGCTTTTTGTCAAGGCGGAGAAATGCGCGTTTCATGCACAGTCTGTTCCTTTCCTAGGCTACATCGTCTCGTTTAAAGGAGTGCACATGGATCCTGACAGGGTTAACCCTCTGGGGTCTAAGGTGTTTTTGGGGTCCTTGAGATGTTTGGACATGCCCTGACATTTGTGATTTTTTCAGTTGCTTATAAACATATTAATGGCACAGGTGAAATTACACTCTATTTAGCACAAACAGGGCTACCATAATATGTGAGCAACATGTATGTACATGTTTGTATTTTTGAGAGAATATTGTTTATGCATGGTTATTGAAAAAACTAAAAATGTAAGTTTCTGAAATAAGGCCACAAAACACATACTAAATATGTGTCCACAAGACTTTTGACTAATGGATGTTGTCGCCTAGAGTTTTTGCTTCAAAATGATCTTAAAATCATCCTGCCTAATCATTCACATAAAACAATAGATTGTTTTAAATTGTGAAAAACATTTTTTTGTTTGGAAAGGCAATATGCGTGGAGGCGTGAACGGACCAACCCCCTCATGTATAATTAGTTGGTTCTCACCTGAGAAGACAAAGACCCGCATAATAATGAGCCTTTCATTCAGGTGTGTCACACAAGAAAGAATGCGAGGACAATATATATACATATATACATATACACACACACACACATATATATATATATATATATATATATATATATAATCAAAATATAAATGAAAGTCAAAAGAAAATTTTTAGTCATACCTGGAAACAAATCCTGTTCAAATAGGTTATATGGGCCATTCTATAGAATTGGTTCAAAGTTAGAGTTGGAAACATCTTGAAAAGAAAATTGTCTTTTTTCCATAAATCTCTTATTATTATACTAGTATTATTTTTTAAAGTAGGCCAATACATTTTATCATACATATTTCAAAGTTAAAGGGATACTCCACCAGTTTTTATTATTAAACTATGTTATTCCCTTAACTAAGACGAGTTGATACATACCTCTCTCGTCTCAGTGCGTGCACTATATCGCTCTGTATTGCCGCAAAACTATGTTAGCACTTAGCTTTGCCCATGCATTAAATATGGGCCAAGCAGAGAAGCGACCAAACACTTCCACGTTTTCCCTATGTAAACACAGTTACTCGAGTAGTGTAACTTGACCTGGGCTGGTGACACAAAATAAACCGTTGCGCTTTTCTAAGCGTTTAAAATTGATGACTATATTGTATGGCGGAATACCATAACAATTGCTTTTGAGCACTTCGACTTGGCGCAATAATATCTTCACTCGTGAAAAGTCCTCTTACCGGCTCCCGCTTCCTCTCCCCCTCCCTCTGACATTTCCGTCAATACAACGTGACATGCGCCGGTAGTAGTAGTTCGAGCGGAGTTGACGAAGTAACAGGTTGTTGGAAGCTAGTTTGTGTACAATAATGGTTAAAGCGTGCATCGTAAAGGGTTGTGAAAATAAGGAGAATGTACATAGTGCTGTCATTTTTCACCGAATTCCAACACACCACATACAGCGGAGAGCTTGGTTAGCTGCTTTGAACAAGAATCCCAAAACACCATTGATGACTCTGAAGAAGTGGCGTGTTTGCTCCGAACATTTCACAAAGAAGGACTATACCTGCACAGGAACACGGCTAAAGGATGAGGCTACACCAACAATATTCAGATCACTTACAGAAAGCCCGTGGTCTTTCGCCAGCTCCGGTCTGTTCTGGATCATATCTTTCTTGCCTCTCACGGTCCACAAGAGCTAATTCCTCCTCCGTGTACTCGGGTTCAAACAGATATGGCTCTGGGTCTTCTAAAAGAAGTCATAATCATCTACAAAGTCAGCCATTGCAAATGATCTGCAGTTTGCTAATAGCACAGGTAGTAAAAGTCACGTTGGTAGTATTGACGGAAATGTCAGCAGCTGGATGCTATTGGAGGGAGGGGGAGAGGAAGCGGGAGCCGGTAATCTTTTCACGAGTGAAGATATTATTGCGCCAAGTCGAAGTGCTCAAAAGCACTTGTTATGGTATTCCGCCATACAATATAGTCATCAATTTTAAACGCTTAGAAAAGTGCAACGGTTTATTTTGTGTCACCAGCCCAGGTCAAGTTACACTACTCGAGTAACTGTGTTTACATAGGGAAAACGTGGAAGTGTTTGGTCGCTTCTCTGCTTGGCCCATATTTAATGCATGGGCTAAGCTAAGTGCTAACATAGTTTTGCGGCAATACAGAGGGATATAGTGCACGCACTGAGACGAGAGAGGTATGTATCAACTAGTCTTAGTTAAGGGAATAACATAGTTTAATAAGAAAAACTGGTGGAGTATCCCTTTAAGGATTCATTATTTTGATATAGCCTAGCTTGCATTGGAACAAACACTATAACAGTTGATTAGTTTATTTTTGACAAAACATACTATATATTTAACATATGAGCAGAAACTGTCTAACAACAGCTTATTTGATGTCTATTTTAGAGGATAAACTTTAGAATCTATCCAAAACTAGTCAACGAAATGTTGTCATTACAGACACTATTCTATATCGCGATTAGAACAAATCTCAGTAGGCTATAGCAATATAGTTTGGATGTGTTCATGTAAAAAAAACTTTTACTAATGTAGGAGCGAGAGTGAATGAACGCACAGATGCGATGTACATCTGTAAACAACATCGCGCGCGCGTCTGTGCCATTCATTCATTCACACACAGACACGCAATTCATATTTCAACAGTCTTTGTGCAGTTTACAGACACTATTCAATAACGATTAGAACAAAGCACTTAAGAATAAACTTACTTACTAACTTCATCAGCTGGAATCCGTGCTCCTCGAAATGAAACTATACCAGCAATTCTGAGGTAACTTTTTGGATGTTTTATCCAGCTGATGTGGGCGTTTTCATGGCTTGCCTCAACATTTGCGTTTGAATAGCGCACGCTCTCAGTGGGCGTGGTCACATTAACACGTCATACGCTATAATTAGCTGAAAGGAAAAAGACTGACATCTCTCTCTTTTCATACAGATTACATAAACTGGGAATATTTGTTTTTTACATAAATTTCTTCATTTAAAAAAAGAGAATTACAGCTTCATAAAGAAAAATCTTTCGTGCCTGTGTGACAAGTATTTACTTAGTTACAGTTAATTTTCGGACGCGTTTCAGAATGAACTTCACTGACAGAGAGAACGCAAAATTTGCATCATGTTTACTTTTCTTTATTTGACAAAAAGCAGAACACTTTGTTTTTATTGTGAGTATCCACAAAAAAAATAGACACTTAACCCTATAGGCGCCAGAGGTTTTTTCCTAAAACGTTCGATTTTGACATCTTAATTTCAAAAGGCTATATCTTAAAAGTGATAAAAGATAGAGACTTTCTGTAAATTAGAGAAATATTAAGGATGACCCAAAGTTTATGTAGGGATTTCATTTCCCCATCTAATTTGCATATTATGATGTCATATGGTGGCGGCAATCATGGATTATAGAATTTTCATGAAAAGTCACGTTTAAATGATGAAATGCAGCACTTCTTTACCCCCAAAATGTCCATCACCTTCTGTATGATATATTGCACAATACTGAATGCTCAGGTATATAGTTAGTAGTAAACAAACTGTGTAAATCATTACTAATAAATGGTAGAAACAAACCGAATGCATGTAGTGGTTGGCCTTGGAAGCAGACAGACTGGCTAAACCGACCGTCTGCTAGCGGCCTCACGTCACCAAGGTCAGATAAATCCCATCACATAGAGCCTCTTTCACCTAGATATCATCATATAGAGACTGTGTCTGTTCCCCGAATTTGAAAATCCAAAAAACGTCAGGTTATATTATATTATAGACCAGTTTCGATTTTGGGAGTTGTATCAAAAATATTGGAGAGAATAATACAAGAGCAAATAAATGATTATATTATTAAGTATAATTTGCTTTATGAATTGCAATCTGGCTTCAGAACATCTTATTCTACGGATACGTGTTTATTGTATTTGACAGACTGTTTAAGAAGAGAGATCGACTTGGGTAAACTCTGTGGCATGGTATTGTTAGACCTCCAGAAAGCATTTGACACCGTTGACCACCGGATTTTGCTGATTAAACTAAAAGCTCTAGGGTTTAACAGTATGGCATGTGAATGGATTGGATCATACTTGACTGAGAGGTATCAAAGAGTTGATATTAACAGCACTCTGTCTGAGGCTAGAGAAATAACATGTGGGGTGCCACAGGGTAGTGTCCTGGGTCCATTGTTGTTTCTTTTGTATATAAATGATATGAAATCTGTCTGTAATTGTAATCTCTTTCTCTATGCGGATGATTCAGCCTTGGTGTTCTCTCATAAGGATATAAAAGTTATTGAGAACCATTTAAGTGATGAGTTAAATAATATAAGTGAATGGCTGATTGAGAATAAACTGTCTTTGCATTTAGGGAAAACTGAATCTATCTTATTTGGTTCAAAAATAAGGTTGAGTAGGACTCCTGAGCTTAGCATTTCTGTGGGTGGTACCCAGATTGAAGTTAAAAATTGTGTTAAATATTTAGGATGTGACTTAGATAGTTCTTTGAGTGGCGAAAGTATGGGTCAAAGAGTTATTATAAAAGTAAACCAAAGAATTAAATTTCTGACACGTAAGGCTCATTTTTTAAATAAAGAAACTTTACTAATGTTAGCAAATGCTCTAATTCAGCCACTCTTCGATTATGCCTGTACTACATGGTACAGTAGTACCCCCAAGAGGATAAAAGTACAACTCCAAACAGCACAAAATAAATTAGTTAGGGTGATTTTAAACATTAATAATAGGAAACATGTTGGTTCTTTTGAACTCAAGAATTTAAAGTGGTTGTCAGTCGAAAATAGGGTGAGACAGCTGAAACTGAGATTAACAAGAAAGATTTTGCATAGGAATGAGCCAAGGTATTTTAAAGATTATTTTAAGTTTATTAGGAACTCTCATAGCTACTCAACTAGAAGCAGTGCCACAGACATAGTACCTTGTAGATTTAGGAGTTGTTCTGGGCAAAACACCTTTTTGTACATGGCAGCAATTGAATGGAACAAACTCCCAGTTGAGATTAAGTTAAGCCAGTCAGATCGCTGCTTTAAGCAAGCATGTGGTGAATGGTTGCAAAAAGCTAATCAGATTTAGTTTTTATGTAGTCTTAAGGAATATTTATTACTGATGTGTATGTATTTGTGTGTTTGAGTGTACAAGGTGCTCTATTGTTATCTGTGGCTTGCTTGCCATCTTTATCGGACTACAACGAGGACCACAATGGAAATAAGTTTTGTAACTTTCTTGTGCTATCCTTGACAGCTCTGATAAATGTGTAGTGTCATTGTAATGGCATCTTGTTATGCATTTATTGTTATTTTTTTACTGTCGAATAAATCAAATCAAATCAAATCAAATAAAAATTTAATTGATGTTCAACAAATAAAAAACAGATATAATACAGATGAGCAAATGATAAAGCTTGGGTTGCTGAATATTTGATCCCTTACTCCAAAATCACTCATAGTTAATGATATGATTTCAGATTATAATCTAGATGTGCTGTGTTTGACAGAAACCTGGCTAAAACCAAACGATTATATTACTTTAAATGAGTCAACCCCACAAGATTACAGTTATAAACATGAACCTTGTCTGAAAGGCAAAGGGGGAGGTGTTGCTGTAATTTATAGTAACATTTTCAAAACCACTAAGAAATCTAGTTTTAAATATACTTCTTTTGAAGTGTTGGTTCTTAATGTAAAAATATATAGTGTAAACCAGGGGTCAGCAACAGGCGGCCCGCGGGCCAAAACTGGCCCGCCGGCAATAATATCTGGCCCGCGCCGCAGCCTGAAAAGTTCTGAAAGACATTCAAAAGAGTCTGTGGATCGCTAGACACACCTCTAAAATAACCGTCATGAAATGTCTAATATTATACTAAATGCGTCTCTATAGCACGCGTTGTGTTTATCGTGCAATTTATACACGAAAATGTGTTTTTACGTGCATATGATACGCAGTTTTTCGCGTGCATTTGATACGCACTTTATTGCGTGTAATACACACGCATCCCACACCACTAATCCTACCCAACGTATAATACACACGCACCAGACACCACCACTAAACCTACCCATGCGTATCATATGCACGTAAAAACTCTTTTTCGCGTATAAATTGCACGATAGACACAATGCGTGCTATAGAGACGCATTTAGTGTGATCGGGTTGTCGTTGCAGATAAGACACACCGGCTTTGCATTTACAAAACTAGGTAGGATGAACGCATAGTTGTCTTTTTATTATTCTTTGTATAACTATTTTCGCTGTCAACTTCCCTTTTTAGACTCTTTGATAGTGCCATTTTCTCTCACCAGCTTAAATGTTAACACGACGTAATAGCGTAAAAAAAGTAGCTATGCAGTTTAGTAGGCTATGCGAGGATGCCAAGGAATAATTCTAAGTTTAAAAGTAGTCTACGTCAAATAATTATTACAATAAGTTAGACTCCATTGTGTAACAAGCAAATTAAAATGATACACATTTATTCACAATATGGAAAGAGGAAATAAAACATAGTTCGTTAAGAGCATGACTCAAAAATGCCATTAATGGGCTTATTCAAATCCTCTTTTATTTTTTTAGTTATTTTTATCCATTCCGCGTCTCCCACATGTGTGTTTTAGCAAGGCAGGATGTGTTGCAAGATGCTGCAATATATCGGGAGACATGTGGGTCAGACATGATTTTGACCACTTCATTAAGTTTTGTTTTGTAGAAAGCCTATCTAAAAATTTTATTTCGTTTTGTATCATTTGTATCTTATTTTTAATCAATGTTTTATTGCCTGTATTTAATAAAAGCAAATATAGCAGACAATATAATCGGACATGGAGGCGCCGGCGAGATTGCATTGCTCGTGAACTGGAGCTCGTCTCATAAATTAACCGAAACTCAGCGTTTAAGCTGCCTCACAGACACGAAAATATATAGAAAGCTTAAAAATGTCTAATTTTAAACGAAACAATTCAAAACGAAAAGAAACCGACTACTCTCTGCTTATGTAATCCATATGAAATGTGCATTTCTCTCTATAGGCGCGTTAACTACTGCGGTCACTATTGCAGCCGACTGAGCCGACACAAGACACTTATAAACAATTAAAATGTCTCCTTGCTATATTTGAAACATTCATAATCATTACTTTTGCCGGTTCCTTGTGACAGCTTTTGCGTTATTGGCAGCGTCACCCTCTGGTTACATGAACACGGCGTCACCACCGAATCAGCACCGAAAACATGGGAATTTTTTTAGACAATAATCCCACGACCTATTCGATATTCTATAATTAAATCAACAAATCGAATATTCGAAAATCGTGACTCATCCCTACTGCTTTATTAATGTATCCAGTATAAAACCCGGACACTGCCACACTGACTGTCCTACTACAGTATTTAACACAGAGTAACAGCTCACTAACATTCTAGTTGCATTTTTCATCAATTCATTTCTTACATTATCCATTGACTATGTTCTGGCCCGCCATCTAGTGTAAAAAATTTTTTTTTGGCCCGATGCCAACCTTACTTGCCGACCCCTGGTGTAAACGATAAATCACATTTGAGAATTCTGCTGGCTACTGTGTACAGGCCACCAGGGCACCATAAAGATTTTATCAAAGAATTTGCGGACTTTCTATCAGAATTAGTATTGGCTGCAGATAAAGTACTAATTGTTGGTGATTTTAATATACATGTAGATAATGAAAAAGATGCATTGGGATTGGCTTTTAAAGATATTGTAAACTCAATTGGAGTTAGACAACACGTGTCGGGACCTACTCATTGACGTAATCATACTCTAGATTTAATACTATCACATGGAATAGATATTGATGCCGTTGAAATTCTGCAGCAGAGCGATGACATCTCAGATCATTATCTAGTCTCATGTAAATTACATTTAGCCAAGGCTGCAAAGCCGACTCCGTGTTATAAATACGTTAGACCTATAACTTCTGCCACTAAAGATTGCTTTATCAATAATCTTCCTAATCAGTTTCATCATCTCAGCATCCCAGATAGCTTAGAAGAACTCGATATTGCAACAGAAACTTTTAACTCTCTCTTTTCCAGCACTTTAGACGCAGTTGCTCCATTGCGCTTAAAGAAGATTAAAGAAAATAGTCCAACACCGTGGTACAACGAGCACACCCAGGCCCTTAAGAGAGCAGCCAGAAAAATGGAGCGCAACTGGAAGAAAACTAAACTAGAGGTATTTCGGATTTCATGGAAAGAGAGCTCGATTGCTTACAGAGAGGCTTTAAAAGCTGCTAGATCTGCTTATTTTTCAACCCTATTAGAAGAAAATAAATATAATCCTAGGTATTTATTTGAAACAGTAGCTAAACTAACGAAAAAGAAAGCTTCAACCCCAGAAGTGTCCAAGCAACACAGCAGTGATGACTTTATGAATGTCTTTACTTATAAGATTGATAATATCAGGGACAAAATTATAACTATGCAACCATCTACCACAGTATCGCATCAGGGAGTGCATTATAGTGTCCCTGAGGAAAAATTTGATTCATTTGTTGCCATAGGAGAGGACGAATTTTCTAAACTCGTTAAATCATCTAAATCGACAACATGTATGTTAGACCCTATACCGACTAAGCTACTGAAAGAGATGCTTCCAGAGGTCATAGATCCTCTTCTTACTATCATTAATTCGTCTTTGTCTCTAGGATACGTACCAAAAACCTTTAAGCTGGCTATGATAAAACCGCTTGTTAAAAAACCGCAACTTGATCATACAAAATTAGTCAATTACAGGCCGATCTCGAATCTGCCTTTTCTATCAAAGATATTAGAAAAAGCAGTATCCTCACAACTGTGCTCCTTTCTAGAAAGAAATGATATCTGCGAGGATTTTCAGTCAGGATTCAGACCGTACCATAGTACCGAGACCGCTCTCATCAGAGTCACAAATGATTTGCTCTTATCATCCGATCGTGGTTGTATCTCTCTATTAGTGTTACTTGATCTTAGTGCTGCATTTGATACTATTGACCACAACATTCTTTTAAATAGACTCGGAAATTATGTTGGCATTAGTGGAGTTGCACTAGCATGGTTTAAATCATACTTATCTGACCGTTATCAGTTTGTAGCAGTGAATGAAGATATGTCTTATCAATCACAAGTTCAGTATGGCGTACCACAAGGCTCAGTACTAGGATCGTTGTTGTTCACTCTGTACATGCTACCATTAGGAGATATCATTAGGGAACACGGAATTAGTTTTCACTGTTATGCCGATGATACTCAGCTGTATATTTCTTCACGCCCCGACGAAACTTACCAATTCACAAAATTAACGGAATGCATAGCCGATATAAAAAATTGGATGACTAGTAATTTCCTACTACTAAATTCTGAAAAAACAGAGATTCTAATTATTGGACAAAAAACTTCCACACGTAATAACCTAGAATACTGTCTAACACTTGATGGCTGCTCTGTTAAGTCTTCGTCGTCGGTTAGGAACCTGGGTGTGCTCTTTGATACCAATCTCTCATTTGAAAGTCACGTGTCTAGTATCTGTAAAACCGCATTTTTCCATCTTAAAAACATATCTAAATTACGCCATATGCTCTCATTAACAAATGCAGAACAATTAGTTCATGCGTTCATGACATCAAGGCTAGATTATTGTAATGCTCTACTGGGTGGTTGCCCTGCACGCTTAATAAATAAACTACAGCTAGTTCAAAACGCAGCAGCTCGAGTTCTTACCAGAACCAGGAAATATGACCATATTAGCCCGGTTCTGTCAACACTGCATTGGCTGCCTATTAAACATCGTATAAATTTAAAAATATTGTTGATTACTTACAAAGCACTAAATGGCTTAGCTCCGCAGTACTTGAGTGAGCTTTTAAAACATTATAGTCCTTCACGTCTATTGCGATCTCAAAATTCCGGCCAGTTGATAATACCTAGAATATCAAAATCGACTGCTGGCGGTAGATCCTTTTCTTATTTAGCACCAAAACTTTGGAATAGTCTTCCTACCATTGTCCGGGAAGCAGACACACTCTGTCAGTTCAAAGCTAGACTAAAAACACATCTCTTTGACCTAGCATACACATAATACATTATAGAGTTCGATAATTCAATGTTAGGCTGCATAGATTAGGTCAGCCGGAACTGGGAACACTTCCCTTAAAACCAGATGTACTCGTTACATCATAAGAAGAATGGCATCTACGCTAACTTTAGTGTCTTTGTCTATCCCGAGGTGTTCCTGCAGCCTGCCGGATCCAGGCCGGATCCTATCCAGATCTGACGAAGGAGATTCGCCTGGACCCGATGACAATGCAGTGCTGAAGTGTCAACTATCCTCTCCCTATGGAGGATCCCTTTCCCACTCTACAGATAAAGCGTTGTTGAAAATCCGGTTCGCGTACCTCGAAGTGATAAAATAAAATTCTGTATCAAATTTATAGGCAAGACAAGTAGTTTGTTTAGACATGGTTTGTTGGGAAATTACAAACCTGCGCACACATATTCAAACGAATTTAACTATAGAATCAATTTTTAATGCGCATGTGAACGCCATCAGGTCACAGGTTCGTGTTTAAAGTTTGTTTAGAGAGAACGCCGTCGTCTTAGTGGCCCCTAATGTAATAACAAATGATAATTTTGCGGGAAGTGAATCAATCAAAACCAACTTTAGCTGGAAATAACATTATTCAAAAATCGCTATAAAGCCAAAACAATCTCTGTTACCGTAAATTGTATGTTTATCTCTGTAAAGCTGCTTTGAAACAATCTCCATTGTTAAAAGCGCTATATAAATGAAGATGACTTGACTTGACTTTTGCTGTAGACATTTTCCATTTACTAAATACAGTAGGCACTCTGATTCCATGTATAGGGCACATATATATTATTCATATGACATACAAACACAAGTAGACAAGACCTGTTTAGTTCAAAAGCTCACTCGCCACGGCAAGGCACAGATCATGAGTGAGATGATACGAGCAGCGCGCAGATCTGATCGTGCGCGCGCCGAGTGTGCACAGCTCGGACTACTGTCATTGTCATTGCGACTGATAAAAATGGCTCACTCGCACACTAGCTCCGCTTATGATCACACTGATTCAATGCGCTCTAACTCAAACATTTTGTATGGAAGCATGATGTTTTTTTGAGTCGGGGATGAAGTATGACATGTCTGCCATCCAGTGGAGGGGAGGTCGAACGAAATTTGACACCCAATTTGACAAAATCTGCCATTTTATTCAGTGCCGCATCTTGTCGAGTAAACTCGACCATGGCGCCTAGAGGGTTAACATGATCTAATGATGTACAACACTTATATGTAAGATCAAAATCAACAGAGTAATTTGAGTCTCTTTTGCACTGATAAGGAATAAAGTGAGCTTGTCACGCCGGCGCGATAGCCGACCCCAGAGGGTTAAGGCTGTGACAGATTGGCCAAGTCCAGATTCCCAAAAGGCCCTACAGAGGTTCTTGGGGTTTGCCAACTTCTGTCGGCGTTTCATTCACAATTTCAGCCAACTAGCCGCACCTCTGACTGCCTTGACCTCTCCCAGAGTGACGTTCAGGTGGTCGGACACAGCTGAGGCTGTGTTCGCCAAACTCAAGAGCCGCTTTGTTTCGGCTCCCATCCTTGTCACCCCTGATTCATCATGTCAGTTCGTGGTAGAGGTCGACGCGTCAGAGGTGGGGGTAGGTGCAGTGCTTTCCCAGCGCTCTTCTGCAGACGACAAGATGCATCTTTGCGTGTTTTTGTCCCATCGTCTATCACCTGCCGAACGTAACTATGACATTGGTAACAGGGAGTTGTTAGCTGTCAAGTTGGCGTTGGAGGAGTGGCGTCATTGGTTAGAGTCATTGGTGGCGTCATTGGTTACCTTTTATCGTTTGGACTGACCACAAGAACCTTGAATATATTAGATCTGCTAAAAGACTCAACTCCAGGCAGGCTCGATGGGCACTTTTTTTCGGACGTTTTAACTTTTCTCTCTCGTACCGCCCGGGATCCAAACACATCAAGCCCGATTCCTTATCTCGTATTTTTGATCCATCCGAACGCCCGGTTACTCCCGAGTGTATTTTACCTAAGAAAATAGTTATCTCCATACTCACATGGGAGGTCGAAACGAAGGTCAAGACGGCCTTAGAAGGGGTAACGCCTCCGCCCGGTTGCCCACCGAATTGATTATTTGTGACGGAGGAGTTACGGTCCGACGTTATTCGATGGGGTCATTGCTCCAACGTGGCTTGTCATCCAGGAGTAAACCGCATCCACTGTTTAGTCAAGCAATGATTCTCGTGCTCATTAATGGCTCGTGACATTCACAGTTTTGAGTTGGCTTGTCCGATTTGTGCCGTTGGTAAGACGTCTAACCGTCCTCCTGATGGGTTACTCCAACCGCTGTCTGTCCCTTCGAGACCCTGGTCCCACATAGCGCTAGATTTTGTCACCGCCCTCCCGCCCTCTAATGGCATGACGGTTGTTTTAACCGTAGTGGACCGGTTCTCGAAGGCGGCACATTTCATCCCCTTGCCCAAATTACCCTCTGCCAAGGAGACAGCGGTAACTGTCGTAGATCACGTCTTTCGTCTACATGGCCTCCCGATGGACGTGGTTTCCAACAGGGGTCCCCAATTCGTGTCCAAATTTTGGCAGGAGTTTTGTAGATTACTAGGAGCTACAGTCAGTCTGTCTTCGGGTTATCATCCCCAGAGCAATGGTCAAACCGAGCGAACCAACCAAGATTTGGAAAGAGTGTTGCGATGTTTGGTGTCCAAGAATCCTTCATCCTGGAGCCAACAACTTTCTATGGTGGAGTACGCGCACAACTCGTTACCAGTGTCATCCACGGGCCTCTCGACGTTTGAGTGTAGTCTAGGGTACCAGCCACCTGTTTTTCCAAGTCTGGAATCCGAAGTCGCGGTTCCCTCCGCTCACGCCTTCGTCCAGAGGTGTCACCGCACATGGACCAGAGCCCACGAGACTCTGCTCCAGGTGGGGGCGCCCACCAAGGCTAAGGCCGATTGCCACCGGTCAAAGCCTCCCGTATACGTCGTGGGTCAAAAGGTGTGGCTTTCTACCAAGAACATTCGGCTCCACTCTGTGTCTAATAAGCTAGCTCCTAAATTCATTGGCCCGTTCCCTGTCATCAAGATCCTTAGTCCGGTGGCAGTCCGACTCAAACTTCCTCCGGCGTACAGGAGAATCCATCCTGCCTTTCATGTGTCCAAATTGAAACCTGTATTTCGTTCCCACCTTAATCCGCCGGCCCCGGTTCCCCCACCGCCGCGACTCGTAGACGGGGAACCAACATATTCGGTCAACCGTATTCCGGACTCGAGACGGAGGGGACGCGGATTTCAGTATCTGGTGGACTGGGAGGGTTAAGGTCCGGAGGAGAGAAGTTGGTTTCCTGCTAGGGACATACTGGATCACTCCCTGATTGATGATTACAATCAACAGGTAGGTTCGTCTGGGAGCGCCAGGAGGCGCTCCCAGAGGGAGGGGTACTGTTACGGTTTATGAATTCGCTGTCTCCTTTCTTGTCTCGTGTTGTGCGTTGGGCGGGGTCGCTGATCACTGCAGTTGATTGTCAGATCGTCGTTGGATGTTCCTGTGTTCCCGCTTGTCTCCTGTTCACCGTGTTCCTGCCTGTCTCCAGTTCTGTTTGTTGTTCGCTTGTCCTGGCACTTCTGTTCATCTCATCGTTTCCTCGCTTCACCTCCTCTGCCGATTGAGACTGGAATTACCCACAGCGTCCCTGTGCTACCAAGTGCCATTCCCATGGACATTCATCTCATCCATATGTGTTTTCAATAAATTTACCTTTTACTTGCTATTGAATCCTCCATCTCTTAATTCCTAACATTAATGAAAATGAATAGATATTTTATAAATGAAATGTATAGTATATTATACAATCTAAAGTGTATTCTTGAAAGTCCACTACCACAGTCCACTCTGTATTTTTGACTTATGTTGTGAATAAGTCAAAGATGCCTTTGTTGTTTTTCTTTTCTAGCCAATACTGCCCTACAAAGGCAAAAGACCTTAACTCGCTAGAGTGTGGAACTGAGAAAAATTACTTTAAAGATTTTTAGTTGTCCCGCCGAATTAATTATAGGTAGGACACTGAAAATCTGGCAATTAGATGTTTAAGTCATGAAAATTATCTACATAACAAAATTTTGAGCTCAAACTTGACTTTTGACCACTATTTTAAAGTTACTGTACTCTGCCTTTGTATTGTCAGCAAAAAGTGAGAAGTCATGCCAAGGCAAAAGGCAGTAACTTCCACAAAATCAATATTTGGTTGCTGATCACCATTAACAAAATCATTATAGAACACCTGTATAAAATGTAGTGATCATGGCATTTATTTTGTATGATTTACAATTACCTAGCCTTCTAGTTATTGTGCTTTGGTTGCATTCTGGTGGCCCTATTAATACATTAGACATGACAAAATACCTCCATAGCGGTAAAGACTAAAGAGTATCTTCAAGTGTTACCGAATGGCATAAGACTTGCTAAACACGCGTTATAATGTAATGTGATGATCACAATAAAACAGATCCTCGCGCACATTCGACCCGGAGCCTGGTTTGTAGCGTGGATCTGAAAGACGCATACTTTCACAGGCGTTTACCGAGATTCGTGTTCGAAGGTGTCACGATCCGTTCACGAAAAGTAGCCTATGCAGTGCTTTACCCCTTAGGACTCAGTAGGGAGCGCGTTCTGGACTACTTAGACGACTAATGCATTTATAGCAAAACAAACTTCTGTGTTCCGCGTCTTTTCAGTATGCGTTGGTTTCAGCTGTCTGCCCTATTATTGTGCGTGCACTTCGCTCGTCCCGCGGATTTATTCCGGACGCTGTGTTTTGTATGCATGCTTTTAACAGCTGTTCTGATGTTGTATGCACCAGCACTTTTTGCTTCATTATGTTGTTTGTGCCAATATACCCTTGTTGCTTCATTATTATCACTCTGTGATATATTAGTCCCGCGTCGGCTCGACCGTGTTCAGGGCGGAGCTGAAGGCGCCGGCGAAGTTTTGGCACTCTGCCAGCTAGATGCATGATTGTTTCAACTAGGTCCGGTACCCGAACTGGGTGAGGCGGGGCTTTAGTTTTTTGTTGTATTGACCTGCTTCGGCATGTGTAACATTTTTCTGTCAACTCTGCATATATCCTTCGCGATCGATATCGCACGTTTGTCGATGGAGCGGGTTAAGAGCATAGGCTACTAAATGTTCTGACCGCATTAGTGCAGGACAAAGCTCTGAGGACATCAGAAGTTACAGGGACGGATGGTAGCTGTACAAAGTACACAGGTTACATCGTAATTTCAATTTTAATGGAGAGTAAAACAAAGGCAGAACACCGTATAAACTGATAGGTAGCATTATTTGATAGAATTCCAGCACCGTAACTTTATATTGACGCACGGCTAAACAAAAGCAGAGTGCCGTAACTCAATATGAGCGTTCCAAAAATAAGCCAAAGAGCCGTAACTGGTGTTACGGTGTTCTGCCTTGGTTTCTCATGGGCTTTTGGAAGTTACGGTTAAGACAAACCATTATTTTCTCGAAAAAACAACGGAATTGACTCAAGATACTTATCCACATGATAAAGGAGGTCTTGAATGTGCCAAAAATATCAATAACTCATTTTCGACCAAAAACGAAGTTACGGTCTTTTGCCTTTGCACGGCAGAATATGTCTCAACATCTCATTCATTTTCATCAATGTGTTGACAGGCAGGTGGATAGAAAGGGTAGATACACTTAAGGCTGGGCTATATTTAATTGTACGCATTCCGCTCTGTTTAGTGCACAGTTGAGTGCACAAGTGTTCAGCACGTGCATACTACCTAGTGGACCTATAGTGTACGCAGACATCGGCAGACTTTGCTGATGACAAAAATTACGTCATGCAGACTGTCCAAGAGCCAGACCGGAACTCTGACAAGGGAAGTATAATTTAGGCTTTAGGTGCTGAAATTCATCATATAAATTGAGCTTTGTACTCATGAGTTGTGTAATATCACTGTGTAATATCCTGTAGTACTAATGTAATTAGGAAGCTACTACAGTTTACTGGTGAGTAAATTCAGACTAAGGTACATATGGATAAGGTATGTAGATACACATGAAGTGCACTGAAGTACAATCTTTTTACACTTTATTTTACATAGCTTATACCTGTGTAATATTCTGTAATATTAATGTAATTAATAAGATACTGCATGTATTTAAGCTGTGAACTAGTGAGTTAATTCAGACTAAGGAACAGATGGATAAGGTATGTAGATACACATGGTGCACTTAAATTGAGCGTCAGCGTCAGTTCTGGCAGGCCAAGCAGTCAAGACGCTGCCAACGCTATTGGCCAACAACACGGTCTCATCAGCGATCTGCTCAGCTGAGCTGCATAAGCTGATCTGCATCAGCGCATCAGCTGTTCAACTCCCCTAGCTGCTAATGATTACGCTCAAATCAGGGCGCCTTTTTAAGCAGATTCAGTTCGCTCCTAACTGCTTGCTGCTCGCTTCTCTGCAGTCTGTTTCTGTCCGGTCGTCAAAACGCTCATGCTGTTGTTTAGCCCCAAACGTCTGGTCCTACTCACCCTGCTGTTGGCCATGACTTCCACCACTGTCAAGGAGGATTCCTGGCAAATCGACGACTCCGAGAACACCCGGGAATTGCCGATTCGACCGGACCAGGGACAGGATGCCTGCCCGGATGACAACTCCGCCGTCCGTCGAAGCTCTCGGCGGTTGGCGAGTAAATCCTCGTCTCATCCCTGCATTGGCGATTGGCCCGTGGCCAAGATACTGGAAACATTGTTTACAAATGATATTCTGCCTCCGAGTGGCGCTTCTCACGAGGATTTATTTGTCCTCCTCTGTGACTCTCTGACTGTTCCAGCGGTCGACTTGCCGCCGGTGCCTCCTCCACAGTCCTCCGGGAAAAAGCACACTCTGAAGCGAAAAAATCCCGAGATGGCCGGCAGGCCTGTTGCACAAAAACGGGCCGGCGGCCTTGTTCATCCCGGCCCAAGCGCATTTCCAACAGGTGACCCGGTGCTTATGGCGCTGTCTGATGTTCAATCTTCCCTCCTTGATATGGCTGCCAGAATATCGACGCTGGAAGACGGCTCCGCTTTCAGACCTTCCTCGACCCCAGTCTCTGCTCTATCGGCGTCCACCTCTGCTTCAGGTGCCTCCGCCGTCTCCGACCTGCGAAATCACCTGCGCCAGCCTCAGTGTGATGACGTCACTACGGAATTCATTCCTAGAAGGACCCTGGCGACCGCTGTACCTCTGTCCTCGGGCTCGCCTTTTTTCCCACCAGCTGCTGCCATCTCTCATCAGCTGAGGGGCCAGATTTTGGCAGGTAATGACATTGATCTTGTTAAAAAATACAAAGCTGGTGTGCACATCCCAAACACCCAAATTGGGCTCAGGTGCAGGACAACTAAGTGAAATAAACAAAATAAAGAAGTGTGAAGTCCGCACACTGAAAAGTACTGCTCCAAAAGAATTTATTAAAAGCAACGTTTCGACCCTCAGGTCTTCATCAGGCACAATATACGTGTAGAGTGAAGTCAACTTTAAATAGATACAGATAATTGCCTTAATTAGGCACACACAATATCACATGTAGATTGAAGTCAACTTTAAATAGACACAGCTGATTACCTTAATTAGGCACACACAAAAGGTCACATGACAAATGCAAGTAACGTGACAAATACAAGTCATGTGACAGTTACAATTCATGTCAAAAAACAAAAACAAAAAATTACTATAAAAATGGCTTAATATCAAAATCCTCATTCAACCCTAAAGGTGACAAAGTACTTAAGTTGTAAATCCAAAAACATTCCCTCTGTAATAATTGATTCTCATAATTTCCTCCTCTTGAGGGTTTTGTTACTTTTTCTATACCAATATACTGCAAAGCGCTGATATTATGGCCTGCTTGTCTGAAATGAGCCGCTATGGGGCTGCGCATATCTCCAGTTCTAATGTTACTACAATGTTCACTAATACGAGTGCGTGATTGTCTGAATGTTTTACCCACGTATGCAAGACCACAAGGACAACGAATTAAATAAATCACATGAGTGGAAGCACAGGTAATAGTACCCCGTATCGGAATATCACGACCAGTACGTGGATGACTAAACGATTTACATTTGTGTGTAAAAGCACACTGGGCGCAATTACCACACCTGTAATTACCTGGAGGAAGAGTTGGAATACCTTGTTTTGTACGTGAAGGATATTCAGATTTTACAAGCAATTCACGAAGATTGTTTTGATGTTTAAAGACTAATTTCGGACCGTTTTTAAAGACACCTGATAATTTAGGATCACTTGAAATAATATGCCAGTGTTTATTTAAGATTTCACGAAACTCCGCACCCAATACTGAGTACTTTGTCATGCAAATAGGAGCATTAAGAACTTGCGTTTTGTTATGTTTTGTATGCAAACACTGCAATTGAGATGTCTCGTTGAATTTCTTTTTGGCATTTTCGATCCATTCTGTACGGTAACCACGATTCAAGAATCTTTTAGTTAAATCATTGGATTGATGAGTATAAGATTCATCTGTGCTACAAACTCTATGCACTCGCTTAAATTGACTGATAGGTAAACTCTTAATTAAAGGTCTAGGATGGAAACTATCGCCTCTTAAAATAGTGTTGCGATCCGTTGGTTTTCGGTACAGATCGGTATGGAGTTTTCCGTCACATATGTATACTCGAACATCAAGAAAACTAATGCTTACTGGATCGCATTCCATAGTGAAATTCACATGCTCAGTCCTTGAGTTAAGATAATTCAAAAACATCAACGTCTCTGCAGATGTGGCCTTGGTGATCATGAAAATGTCATCAATATACCGCTTGTAAAGCAAAATCTTAGGAAAAAAGGAATTTGACTCATTTAGAATAAACTCATTTTCAAAAATTCCCATATACAAGCAAGCATAATTAGGTGCCATTTTACTACCCATTGCAGTGCCTTTCACTTATAAATAAAAATCATCCTGAAAACGAAAAAAGTTGTTACTTAAGACAATACTTGCTAAATCCAATAAACATGTGGTACTAGGTTTTACATCCACAGATCTTTGTGTTAAAAATTGTTCTAAAGCAAATAAACCTTCAGAATGAGGGATGTTGGTATATAAACTCTGTACATCAAAAGTAACAAGAAGCACATCATCAACAGCAAAGTCAACACTATATAATGATTCAATAAAATCCATAGAGTCTCTTACATAAGATGACAACATGGGTACAAATGGTTTGATATAAAAATCCACATAAGAAGAAATGTTCTCAGTGAGACTACCAATACCGCTCACAATAGGACGAC